>NC_064920.1:1002346427-1002971427 GCF_023897955.1 Schistocerca gregaria
AAGTCCTCTAAAGCTATTTTAAATTCCGATTCTAATACTGGATCTCCTATCTCTTCTAAATCGACTCCTGTTTCTTCTTTTATCACATCAGACAAATCTTCCCCCTCATAGAGGCTTTCAATGTATTCTTTCCACCTATCTGCTCTCTCCTCTGCATTTGACAGTGGAATTCCCGTTTCACCCTTAATGTTACCACCGTTGCTTTTAATGTCACCAAAGGTTGTTTTGACTTTCATGTATGCTGAGTCTGTCCTTGCGACAATCATATCTTTTTCGATGTCTCCACATTTTTCCTGCAGCCATTTCGTCTTAGCTTCCCTGCACTTCCTATTTATTTCATTCCTCATCGACTTGTATTTCTGTATTTCTGATTTTCCCGGAACATGTTTGTACTTCCTCCTTTCATCAATCAACTGAAGTATTTCTTCTGTTACCCATCGTTTCTTCGCAGCCACCTTCTTTGTACCTATGTTTTCCTTCCCAACTTCTGTGATGGCCCTTTTTAGAGACGTCCGTTCCTCTTCAAATTGAAACGTCCCCTTAGAAAAATTGTACAAGACTGGTCTATGTGTTGCCTACTGCGCTATTCCTTATTGCTGTATCTATAGCGCTAGAGAACTTCAAACGTATCTCGTCATTCCTTAGAACTTCCGTATCCCACTTCTTAGCGTATTGAGTCTTCCTGACTAATGTCTTGAACTTCAACCTACTCTTCATCACTACTATATTGTAATCTGAGTCTATATCTGCTCCTGGGTACGCCTTACAATCCAGTATCTGATTTCGGAATCTCTGTCTGACCATGATGTAATCTAATTGAAATCTTCCCGTATCTCCCGGCCTTTTCCAAGTATACATCCTCCTCTTGTGATTCTTGAACAGGGTATTCGCTATTACTAGCTAAAACGTGTTACAGAACTCAATTAGTCTTTCTCGTCTTTCATTCCTTGTCCCAAGCCCATATTCTCCCGTAACCTTTTCTTCTACTCCTTCCCCTACAATTGCATTCCAGTCGCCCATGACTATTAGATTTTCTTCCCCCTTTACATACTGCATTACCCTTTCAACATCCTCATACACTTTCTCTATCTGTTCATCTTCAGCTTGCAACGTCGGCATGTATACCTGAACTATCGTTGTCGGTGTTGGTCTGATGTCGATTCTGATTAGAACAACCCGGTCACTGAACTGTTCACAGTAACACACCCTTTGTCCTACCTTCCTATTCATAACGAATCCTACACCTGTTATACCATTTTCTGCTGCTGTTGATATTACCCGATACTCCTCTGACAAGAAATCCTTGTCTTCCTTCCACTTCACTTAACTGACCCCTACTATATCTAGATTGAGCCTTTATATTTCCCTTTTCAGATTTTCTAGTTTCCCTACCACGTTCAAGCTTGTGACATTCCACGCCCCGACTCGTAGAACATTATCCTTTCGTTGATTATTCAATCTTTTTCTCATGGTAACCTCCCCCTTGGCAGTCCCCTCCCGGAGATCCGAATGGGGGACTATTCCGGAATCTTTTGCCAATGGAGAGATCATCATGACACGTCTTCAACTACAGGCCACATGTCCTGTGGATACACATTACGTGTCTTTACTGCAGTGGTTTCCATTGCCTTCTGCATCCTCATGTCGTTGATCATTGCTGATTCTTCCGCCTTTAAGGGCAATTTCCCACTCCTAGGACAAGAGAGTGCCCTCCGCCCTCTTTGACAAAGCCGTTGGCAGGAATGAGGCTGACTTCTTGTGCCGGAAGTCTTCGGCCGCCAATGCTGATTATTTATCAAAGTTTAAGCAGTGGCGGGGATCGAACCCGGGACCGAAGACGTTTTGATTATGAATCAAAGACTCTACCCCTAGACCACGGGTATGTTCACAAGGAGTTCTACAGAGGGTAAAAACTATAAGGAGAGATAGGGATTGAAATCTATCCAGTAAACGATTCAGAACCTTGGGTGTGAGGGAGTAGTGGTGCATAGAGAAAGCTGGGACATTTTGTTCATACAGTTGCATGCATTCAGGTGGAAGAATACAGAACAGGGCGAAGTTTTGCCTCTTCCCCCTCCCCAACCTATCGTTAGGTAATTTGATTTATGACAGCTGTGGGATTGATTTGTGACCCCTCGGCATAATCTGTCCTTCTGAGAAACCCCCTTTCCCACCTGTCAACCCCCCCTCCTCTGGGAAAAGGCATTGTCACTCCACCCCAGTTCAGTACCGAACCACGTTTCCCCCTTGTGAGAAATCCCACAGCCTTCCCCTCTCCTACCCCAGTTTCCATTTTCCCATCCCATTTCCCTTCTCCCTCAGAAAAAAATTGACAGGAAAATCGATCAGTATATGCAGAGCTAGTGTGGCAAGTGGAAGTATTACTCTCTCAAGTAACTACATGTCTTAATCATGTAATTACACTGCTACAGATAGAAGATGTTGTGGTGGAAAATTTTCATCTATGTGTTTACCTTGACTTCCAGGGATCGTCTCAACTAGTACACAATGCCACTACCAGAGGATGTCTCACTCTGCCATCTCTTGCACCCTCTGTTCCCACTTCTCCCAGGGAAAACTGACTGGAAAAATCTCTCAGTCTGTGCTGAGCTGGCAGACTGGAAGGATTCCATGATATGAAATTCAGCTACATTACAGAGGACATAATAATATATTGTTTATTTACAAAATTAAATTTGCATATCAGTTTTGCAGTGCTTGGCTACCCTTTGGGTCCCAAGCCCTAGATGGAAGGCACCGGTCGCCTTCATAGGAATGCATAGTATCAGATGTCTGCTTTCTTTGAAATTTGGTAGCAGACTCACTTCCTGTTTTATCTCCAAAACATACCTTCCACACCATGTCAATGGAAGCAGTTCACAATTCCATCAGCAGTGGACGCTGGCAGGAACTACCTTCCTGTCACTCCCCCACCTCCTCTCCCCCCACTTATCCTACTGGTTACTTCCTGTCAGACAAAGCATCAGGTGCTGGCCAATCTTTGGTGTTGATACCTGCGAAATTCCTGTCGAAACAAATGCTCTCTCTCTCTCTCTCTCTCTCTCTCTCTCTCTCTCTCTCTATTTATCTCTATCTATCTCTTGCTGACTCTCAAGTGATTAGTTCCTGGCCACTGAGCATCACATGTCACAAGAAACTACACTAACCCTTCTTTTGTCCTAAACAAAGTAGTGGATACGTTTTAAATATCCAGCTCTTCCCAATACGCTGGGATGTGAATGTCTTGGAATTAGTCCATTTGCACTGCCCCTATTCAGTCAAACTGATTGACAATTAAGTTAATCGACACTCTCTATGTGGAACAGTTCTTCCTGGCTTTCTATTAGTGCATACTAGGACTGATGTATTTGGTGGTAATCTCTGGGGCTATCTGGGTTCAGTCCCACAACTGCCTCGTACCAAATGCTGCTCTCCCTCTTCTGGATTTTCCTTGCCTCCTATTGATGGATATTGTCATCAAGGTTGTTTGGCAGGAAATCCATTACTATGGAAGTAGCTGAAAGTGGTAGTGCGAATTTCAAATTTCAGCCCAATTGTGCTATATCCTTAAACAATTTGCAGGAGACGTGCCAGGGTTCCGACTGGAGTCTGCTTGCAATACCGATATCGGAAACAATAAACTGATCAATTGGGAATTTGAGTCACAATTAGAAGTGGTGCTGTATGAAATCCTAGTCGTAATTTCAAACCTCGGGGGGAATTTATGGCGTCGCGTTTGTGTAATTCCCAACCACCTACAGGTCCGCTAACTGTTTTTCTTAAATCGCTATAGAATTCCAAAGTTGGTTCCCTCTGCTACACACCAAAAAGAAGGGGAGCGAGGGGGAGGAGGGCCTACTGTGTGACAGGATAGTAAGAACAACAAATACACTTTTAATTAAACAAATATCACTCCAACTTGCCACTTAAAGCCAAGGATCCACTGCAATGTAGTGAGAAGCACTCAATGCCGTGCACAGCAGAAATGACCACATGGACGGGGAACTTTGTAAACCACATTCCACTCTGTAGTAGTGATTTGGTTAGATGTCAGAGATAGCTGAAACATCTGTAGGCCACTGCCACTGGTCATCGTGCACCAAGAAACATTTGCTATATTGAATCTTGAAACTTCCTGGCAGATTAAAACTGTGTGCCAGACCGAGACTCGAACTCGGGACCTTTGCCTTTCGCGGGCAAGTGCTCTACCAACTAAGTTACGCAAGCACGACTCACGCCCCGTCCTCACAGCTTTACTTCTGCCAGTACCTCGTCTCCTACTTTCCAAACTTTACAGAAGCTCTCCTGCGAACCTTGCAGAACTAGCACTCCTGAAAGAAAGGATATAGCGGAGACATGGCTTAGCCACAGCCTGGGGGATGTTCCCAGAATGAGATTTTCACTCTGCAGCACATGTGTCTGCTTCTGTCAATGCTCTACCAGCACATTGGCTAGTTCACTATTCAGACATCCAGAAGGTGCCACACGAGGGCTTCCCCGTGGCTGTGGGCAAGAGCTGATATGTCAAAGAATTCTTTTTACCCGCCACTCGGACGATGCTAAGTCACATCTTCCGGTCGGCAGCTGCCTGTGGGCAACGCGAGACAAGCAGGTATGGCTTGGATGTATAGTTCTAACAGCTATTCCACACCAACATCGATTCCCCAGTTTAAAAAATCCAGTTTACCCATCCTAAAACAGGAATGTTGTTGTCCATACACATCGAATTTCTCACCCAAAATGTAGATTCGTATCTTTAATACGAGGTATTTTCAAAGACAGTAGACACTGAACTCGCACTCGGGAGGACGACGGTTCAATCCCACGTCCGGCTATCGTCATTTAGGTTTTCCGTGATTTCCCTAAATCGCTACAGGCAAATGCCGGGATGGTTTCTTTGAAAGGGCACGGCCGACTTCCTTCCCCATCCTCCCCTAATCCGATGAGACCGATGGCCTCGCAGTTATGTCTCCTCCCCCAAATCAACCCAATCAAAAACAGAAGGAATCGAACCATGCACACGTTTTTACATCGCTAAGGTATTTTTACCTGTTGTGAAAATCTAGTACAACAGCATGGCAAAGGCTGTATTACCTGTAAGTATTTTCTCACGCTGTAAAAAAAATCTATCCTTATCAGATTAATATTTGTTATGTCCTGTACCACTGGACTAGGATATGAAACTCACTTTTGGTTCATTATAGAGAGCTAAGAGTACGCTCTGCTATCAGGTTAATACTATGCATCATTTTATAAATTAGGTAATACGGCTGATTTTATTATAATGGCCGTCTTTCCCTGTCTAGGTATGAGATTGAAATTTCATTATAAGATCTCGTTGCAATGAAAAAGCGCCTGCTTAACGCTCTAATCCGCCAATCATATCCGTGGTACTATCGCCCTCTTTTCCATCCTCCTGGCGGCACATCATTGATTAACTAAAGGGAACCCTTTTTGCATGGTAATTTTTTTTCTCTGCAGTCGGATTACACTCGATAGATAAATGGGAATCCCTGGAGGGAAGGTGATGTTCTTTTCAAGGGACACTACAGAGAACCAATACTTGAAGCTGATTGCCGAAGGTTTCTACTGCTGCCAACATACTTTTCACGTAAGAACCAGGAAGTAAAGATACGAGATATTAACACCCACAAGAGGGCGTAAGACAGTTTTATTTCTTCTCTCGCTCTGTTTGCGAGTGGAATAGGAAAGGAAATGAGTAGTAGTGGTACACAGTACCCTTCGCCATGTTCTGTGCAATGGTTTTCGAAGTATGCATATAGATGTAAATTTACTCTGCCTATTAAGATATCAGCCCATCCATTTATAGACACACAAAACTCACGGAGGAATATTGTCTCTTATTTATCGAGAAAATAAAACATGTAACTTCTGCTGCTGATTGTCTATCGGTAAAAACATTCGTAATAGCCCCTAATTTTCTCACTACAGTCTCTTCGTAAGACATACATGACATGTTGTGATATGTTTGTCTACAGTACTTAGAAAAAACGGTATAGAACTCACCTCTCATTTCAGAAAGAGGAATACTGGCTACAACTGGCATCGACTCACTGAAAACCATTTCGAAGAAATACACAAATCCTTTGGCTATACCACATAAAATTGAATTAGCTGACATTAAAATGGATGTTCCTGTTGGAAGCAACTGCAGGTCTTTTCCTCCTCCATTAATGCTCCCACGAATCCACGTCCCATCATATCCACTCGTCGAGGCCACTTTATTTGCTCCAGCCTGTATGACAACGCATCACTCATGGTGAAATCTGAAGGCCAATTCATTTATTTACGACATCCCAGGAGCAGAATACCTACAGTCTGTTCTCGGTTCTGATTGGTGGAAAGACCTGTGTATTAAATCATTTCGTGTAAATGGTGAAATAAAGACATCTCGTAGGGATGAGATGTCTGGGGGTTGAGGTGATGTTTTCGTAGAAGTTAGCCGGATCCTTCTAATTTACTCTTTCTACATTAAATGCGAAATTTCTTCCGGCTCTGACATACGCCAATACGCCAGTTATCGTGCAAGAACGTGCGTAACATAAATATAAGATGCGAAGGCTTTTAATTGTAATCACGTCGTTCATTCCTCGACAAATAGGTGATAATGGGATGAGGCAGGAGCGTTTCGATACTGGGAAACTAAGGTGGATCGTACGAAACGACACCCAGCTTGTGTGATTGTGGACGTACAATAATTTACCGAACTCTGTGTACCTATTATAATCACATTGCTTGTCGGAAATGTTATGCTGTTGGAATGTAAAGTTAGTATTCTGATGTATCACCAGACGTGTGTCGGAAGTGATCAGACTACTATTCCTGTAAAAAAAAAATTACGTAACGCTAGGCGTTAGTGGAGGATAGATCTTACGTGGGGAATTGCGATTTTAGCGTATCGACAAGTACATCCGACCGTAAGGGGCGATAGATTCATTTCTTAAGAACCTACACAATATACCAAGACAAGGTTTCACCTAGATCTGATATGATGTACAAAGAGGGTAGGCAAGACGGCTGTAACACCATAGAAACACAGAACGTCCTCTCATTGGCTCCCTTAAGCAGATCCTCACAAGTTCTTTGCCGCACTATCGACTGTGAAGTTTATTACAGTACAACAACTAATACCAGTAATGTCTTTCCAATCATTTAGTCCACAGGAGCTCTGTTATCACCTAGTGCCGGACACCTGTGCTTTAAAACACTTTGAAACAGTCCTGGTGCTTGCGGCACCTTCCAGAAGCGCTAATTGAAAATACTTTTAATCTATTCTGGAATTTATTTGGCTGGAAGAACTAATTGCCAAATAATTGTCTAGAACTCAGGAGAATCGAGACATTAGCTGACGTGGACGTAACATAATTTTTTAGGATGCTATACAAATATAAAAGATAACTGCACTACTTGCCTGAGATATGTATGCGTTGGAATGTAAAGTTACTGTGGTCAGTGTTCCGAAATATGCAAGGAAGCTTATGTGGGTGGGACTATGTCCGGCTATAAGAGAGGTATAGATCTAACGTGGAAATCTGCGATTTCAAGACATCAATAGCTGTATGGGGTATGAAAGTTTTTACATGAGAAGTTATTTCCAGTTACAAAGAGGATATAGGTTAACGTGGAAAATCGATATTGCCAGATCCACAGTCGGCAGGAGGAATTATTTTCGATTCTGCCCTCAGTTTCCAACATCACCAGACTGGTGCTGCTATCGTAAAAATTAATTGTAATTACACTGATAAATATGTGGCCGGTTTCCTAGGATAACTCCACTTGGCACCCTGCCGTCTGGTGGCTGGAATAAATGAACATTTCCAGCTTAAGGCGTGAGGAGCCACTGAGCCTCCCAAACCAGTCAGGTGTGGTGTGAGAGTGCAGTTGACCTAAATGTCTCACATTGTGAGTATTCTCCTACTTTTATGTGGGGAGAGTGTTTGAACAGGACGATTATGCCAATATTAATTGACTGGTTTACTGTTTGGTGGCCGTGGTGACAGTCTCTCTGGCCAATGGCGCCGCAACTGTTGGCGTGGCCGGATTGGTGGTGGCGCATGAGGGCCTACAGAAGTTTCCGCGATCTCCGACATTTAACCATGACACATACCACCAAATGGATTGTGGTTTACGTGTATGTGCTTACAAAGTGCCCTTTCCATGTGCTGATGGCTGCTGTGTGTGGCATTGAGTATTTCTCAATACATCCAAGTGGACTCTGTGTTGCAGAAGAATGATGGAGAGATATTTGTTCAAATAAAGGCGGATTTGTAGTTGTTACTATCCTATCAAACGTAAACCCTTTTCCCTCCTTCTTCTTTCTTGTGTGTCAGAGATAAACAACTTGAGAATTCCAAAGTGCTCTAAAAATTCACTTAGCAGACCTATAAGTAGTCAGGAATTACGCAAACGTGACGACATAAATTCCCACCGAAATTTGAAATTACAAGTATTATTTCATATAGCACCACTTCCCATTGCAATTTCAAATTCCCGATCGATCAAGTTGTTTCCGATAGTGGTACTGCGAGTACACTTCAGTCAAACTCCAGCCATGTCTCCTGCAATTTGTTTAAGGACATAGCGCTACTGAGCTTAAATTTGAAAGCCCCACTACATTTTAGCTACCTCGAAAGTAAGGCATTATCCGGCAAGTGAGCAAGTGAGCTAACAGGCAGCAGGCAAGAAAACGTGAGGGGGGGGGGGGGGCAGAGTGGTGTTTGGAAACAGGCAGCTGTGGGATCAAATCCTAGATATCCCCAGAATTTCCCAGTAAATGTACCAGTCCTAGGATCCACCAATATCAATCAAGGAAAAACTGTCACACACAGAGGGTTACAATTTTATTAGTCAACCAGTCTGATAGCCCAGTACTCCGCAGGTCTGGGCACAAGGCTTCTGAACACCGTAGGTAGCAAATATGTTGTATGTTGTCGCAATAGTCCCAGTGAAGTGCACTAATGGGGTTATTTTTCTGGCACCATGCATCAGATAAGAGCTGTTAGCAGATATGTGTTTCATAGAGTCTATATGCAGTATACATGTTACTTTGGGCTTTTCACGACCTTTGTGAAATTTTTAGGTCTTTATTAGCGATGTTTCTTTTGTAACATGTTATTTCCACTGCCAACCTGTAGCACTATAATCAGAGCAGAACACCACTTCTGATTTTTGTGGCAATGGAAACCTAGTGCCTCCTACCACCTCTTACCTGTCGGCATAACTGCACCAACGATTGCCGTCACTTGACCCTTTGTTCACAAAGTAGAGGCAACTTAGCCCCACATGAACAGTGGGTACAAAGAAATATTATGGCTGCTTGCTCATCAGGTCTTTCCAGCAGCCGCTGGTGCAAGTCCACCAGTGGACGGCATGTGATGCAGCCCAGTAGATGACGGACGACACATTTGGAATGTTTTTTTTTTGTGCCAGATATGTTTAGTGTGATCTGTAACAGTGTAATTATGTGCAGAGAGTGTTCTGAGTTGACATCGATTTCATGGTATTATTCCCTGCGAGATCACTAAAAAGTGTCCCATTTACTTCTTTAATTACTTCCTTTCAATGTATTTTACAAGATGTGCATCTTCCAAAATTAAATAAACAGCAGAGCTTTTACCACCAAGTAAAGAGATGTAAACCCTGTGCATTCGTATGAAAACTGAATTCTAAAAATAATTATTATTCCCTCTGACATTGTAGCTGAATTTCCTGTCATAGGATACTTGTAGTCCACCAGCTCAGCAAGGACTGAGCAATTTTTCCCTCAAACTTTTTCTGGAAGGGTTGGCGAGAGAGTGGGCGAAGGATGAGTGGGTTGGGGCATCCTATGGTGTTCGTATTGTACACTGGCTCAGTCGATCCCTGCACTTCAACAAGGCAACAACTCCAGTCTGCAGCAGTCAAATTATGTAATTAGCGCATGTATATTCTGGACACAGTAATACTTGCACTTTCCACAATAAAACAGTTCTGCACACATTTATTGATTTTTCTGCCAATTTTTTGTGGAGGTGGCGGAGGGGAAGGCTGCAGGATTTCCCAGAGAGGAAAAGGATGAGGAAATAAGCAGCAAATAAGTTAAGGGGAAGGCAGGGGGAAAGGGAAGGGGTGGGCAGTTTCTCACAAGGATGCAGTATCCCCAGAGCATCATGAATCAAGGGGACAGGAGGAGTTGGGGATTTACGAGAAGGATTGATCAGGTCCAGGGGGTCATAAAACGGGGGGAGGTGTGTTTCTCAGAAGGACTGATTATCCCAAGGAGCTCGTAAATCAATTAGTATAGCAATAGAGCTTCCCAGAATGTATGCATGTGTGTAACTGATATTTACAAAATGCACCAGATCTCTCTTTTCCCCCACTACTTTTGTGCTACTCTGAGATAAAGGAGTTGACACAGGAGCGCAATTCGTTACAGGCCGCACAGGACCTGTCAGAAGCGTGGCGACTTTAGCCTCCCCCCTCCCCTCCCCATAAAAACTAAATCATTAAAGTTATTTCCAGTAAATATTAATGATTTTCTTGCCCCCACATCATAGTGAAGTAAACTGCTCGCATACTCAATGCAGAACCCCTACCCTCTGCCACATCGTACAGGGAATAGAGATTACTGTTGGCACTGGAAAGACGCTATTTCACGTTCAAAGCGTGTGTACGTTGGTACACAATGACGACAGGGCACGAGTGTATCAAGACCATTTGACATGGTGCGACACACTAACTGATAAGACACTGTGGTGTAGGGATTATGGGATACGGCGTATAAATGAATCTATGACGTTTCTGCCATCCTCCCTTGAGTGTAATTACTTGTATTTAGTGCTGGCTTATTTTTCTACACGTTTGCGTAAGTCTTTCTACGGACTGTGATGTGTCGTAATCGTTAAATAGGAACAATGAGAAATACAAAGACTGAGTTGCAAAGCTGCCTAGTAGCTCGCGCTGCCCAGCAGCAAATCCTTTGTTGTTGGCGAATGACAGATAAGTAAACGGAACAGATTGCCATGGGGGGTCCCAGGCTCTATTCCCAGTACTGCCAGGAATTAATCCTTGGTAGAAGGTCTGGTTCGGCGTGTATTCAGTCTCGTGAGGCCAACTCAGGAACAATTCGATCGATTAGAATGGTTATAAGGTCAAGAAACATAAAGACTACAGGGAGACGGGTGTGCTGAAAACCTACTCCTTCATACCACATCCAGTGACATCATTGGCAGACGATAGGAAGTACAGTGTATACAGTGAGTATTCGCATTTCTCCATTTCAGTAAAAGCCAAACATCTGATTTCGCTACGGCCGCACTGCTCTATTGATTAGGCAAAAATGAGTGCCTTCTAGCTATTAGTCGCATTTACCAAGGCGTAACACAGAGCAGTAATCAATAATAAAACACGACGCTATGGAAGGGAATGTGCCCTAATCCGTAAGCAGATTACAGGCGAATATTATACAGAGAACCGAATGCACGAGAGACGCATTTACATTAGTACTGTCACCAGAGCATATAGACTACACAGTCATCCGTCCGTTCCTGTAACCCCCCCCCCCTCCCGCTCGCTCTGGCGCTCTCTCTCTCTCTCTCTCTCTCTCTCTCCCCCTCCCCCTCCCCCTCCCCCCTCTTTCTCTCTCTCTCTGTCTGTCTCTCTCTCACTCTCTCTCACTCACACACACACACACACACACACACACAATGATAAATGGATGCGCACACAAACACACACACACACACATTCACGTCATAGAATGTTAATTAATAAAAAGTTTCATGCACTGATAGAAATGGGAAATATTATATCATGTCGCACAAATCCGACATTTACTGAACTTTGTGCAGATGTTCATCACATTACAGGTATTAAAAGGTTAAAAATTCATTCCAATTGGAACTGATGTTGCCCATCAACATGAGTACTAGAAGCTTCCCCACACAGGGACAAAAGCATCAGCGGGCACGATCGCAAATAGCCATTGAATGTCATCTTCAGGAATGTCTTTCCCTCCTGAAACACACGCTGTGTCGTTTCATGAAGATTACTGGCTGCAGGCTCGTATGTACATTTACTCTTCTTACTGATTTCAAGACATGTTCAGTAGTATATGAATCCATGTCGATCGGGCAGCCCCGTCAAAGACCCTTGCTTTCCTCAAGGTGTTTGTGATTTGAAGTGCAGTTTCAGGTTTTGAATTGGCCCGCTGGGATTTGCTATACAGTACCCTATTGATGGTAACGATTTGCCATCCTTGCCACATATTGCCAAGAATTCGGTCGCCTTTCAACAATTATATCAGTCCTGCTTGCGAAAAGACGTGAGCTTGCCTGGTTTGCATTAACTGAATCTACAGAGAGGCAGATCGCTCCGCTCCAGTTGCTTAGTGAAGTTATGCAACGGGGTTAAATGTAATGCAAATTTGATGATAAGGTGACGCTAAGGTTTATTTCCAAGTACCACCATTTCCATAACTATTATACTGATTAATCTCATGAGAGGGATCTAGTGTTTTTGAAAATGGCCCAGGTAAATATTGCATGTTGATGTGATGCAGGGAGTAATAAACAGTATTACATTTTGTTACACACCCTTCGAGACCATTCAACTGATACATGATATCGATTGCAAAAGAAGGTACATTATGGATTTCGGAAGACTGTGTGATAGGGTTATGTATAACAATGATAACCTGCTTCGTAACAGATTCATTAAATATAATGGAGTTACATAAGTATAGTGATTGCGTGATCGAGAGAGAAAAATGGAAACTACGCGTGGCCTGTGCCTAGATACCTATAGACGTGTACGTGGAAATCACCAGAATGCCAGTTGCTACCAGTCTACGAGGTACGACAATAGAGTAATGAGACTGATGTGAAAAAAAAATATTGCTTACCTTTTTAGTCACGTTTAGTGTTGACTCCTTCAAAGTAGTTCCCTTCTGACTGCACACACTTTTTCCAGCGCTTCTCCCGTTGATGGTAACATTTCTGGATCTCATCTTCTGTAATATCCTCCAAGACCTTCGTCACAGCTTTTTGGACATCTTGCGTTGTTTGAAAATGGTGTCCCTTAACCACCGTTTTGACTCTTGGAAATAGAAAAAAGTCGCATCGAGCGGTATCTGGGGAATAAGGTGGCTGTGGTAGTACTGAAATTTGTTTTGAGGTTAAAAACTGCTGTACTGACAGAGCAGTATGGAATGGCGCATTATCGTGATGCAGAATCCAATTATCAGCAATGTTGGCACGGACACGAAGAACTCTTTTAGGAAGTATTCCTAAAAATTTTTTGTAGTAATATTGGTTAACTGCTTACGATCGTACGAGTTCATGCAACCTGGCCAAGTTGACATCCGTTTGTGAGGTTGATGATCGTCCACTGCGGTCTTCATCTCCAATATTTGTTCTGCCTTCACTAAACATTTTATGCCAACGAAAAACCTGAGCTCTTGACATAACCTCCTCTCCAAAAGCCTTCTGAAGCTTACCGTAAGTTGTCGTCTCGTTCTCACCCAATTTAACGCAAAAAGAAATGACATACCATTGCGCAATATAATGCGGTTCCAATTCCGTGACGAGAGACGCAAACATGTGTTAAATTCTTATAGCAAAACTTACGACTGAGCAGTTGCATCGATGTGCCGCTTGGACTAGAAGCAGCTTATAGACCAAGGTCAAAGATACTGTGCCTACGCAAGCCTGCAGGGTTGCCACATCTTGCAAATAAAATCAGTCTCATTACTTTATTGTCGTACCTTGCAGTTCCAGATATACCCTTTGTCTCTCTCTCCATCTCCATGACTGTTTGCGCTCCCTGCGCGTCAAATGAAGAGAAGCGTGCAGTCGAGTCTGAAGTGAAGACACTACACTCCCAGCGTCTGCTCTGTGCCTGATTGTTCACTCAAAAGCTTCGTCCTCTAACGACAAGAATTTTGCTAGCTTCTGGCAGAGTACTTGTAATTTTACTCCCACCAATGATTTTACAAAACACAGCTTCCCACCCGATGACTGTCAGCCTCATCTGTACTGAAGATGCTGAGCCTTGGATCTCCGTCATGAACGCTCCTGTCATTTGGCATAGAAAGATACTCAAACGGCACACTGTTTGTTTTTCTTCTTCTTTTTTACGAGTTCTCAGCACGCTTCTTTCCGCCTATTGATAGCGAAATTCCTCCCATACCTCTGACTCGTAAGGCCAGACACTTGCGTCTTCACCTGGGGGTAGAAAAGATGTACATGGAGCGTTTCGCAATGATTTACTAATTCTCGGGCCAGGGGAAAGATAGACATCTGTAGAAATGTACCTCCTTACTCCCTTTTTCGGCCGGTCGGAATGGCCGAGCGGTTCTAGGCCCTACAGGTCTGGAACCGAGCGACCGCTACGGTCGCAGGTTCGAATCCTGCCTCGGCAATGGATGTGTGTGATCTCCTTAGGTTAGTTAGGTTTAAGTAGTTCTAAGTTCTAGGGGACTGATGACCTCAGAAGTTAAGTCCCATAGTGCTCAGAGCCATTTGAACCAATCCCTTCTTCCGGAAGTTCTCCGGGGAGCCGATCAGTAAAAACTGTTACTCCTCTGCTGGGAAGTTTCGCTACGGCAACGTCTTAATGTAGGGCGGGTCTACTAGGACTGTCCTTTAAAATGGGAAACTTGCCTCTCGCTACGCCATAACGCCACACATCCCTACAATTGCGATGCCTCGCTGCTGTGCCTTAGAACTGCGCGTTCTCCCTGTTGACTGGGCCACTATCCGCTCTTCGTTCTTACCTCCGCCCCCCACTCTCCACCCCCAGACCCCCCCCCACACCAAAAAAAAAAAAAAAAAAAACGAAACTCAGCCTTTGCGTAAGCCCATATTGTCAATTATACAAGAAGGTGATTTGACCATGCAATCACTGCTGTTATTCTCTTATTAAATCACAGGGGCATTCGATCGGTCTGGTTGTGTTTTTTCGCATTATTAATGGGATTTGCATATGAGAAAGAGAGAAAAGTGAGGAGAGGCAGGCCAAGGAAGGCCTGACACTTCTGATGTTGTCATATCAAGCAGCCCCCCCCCCCCCCCCCCCTCACCATAATTCCAGGAGTTGGAAAGGCACGGGTCTCGAGTGTCGTTTCTTGTGACCTTTCGCTATGTTCTGGCACAGAATAGTAAGGCGTAGAAATTAGAAAAATAATTAGTAAAACTCATTCGCGTTACCACAGGCCAATTCCAGTCATGTCAGAGACAGAAGTGGAAGCAGGAGGCGTGCCATTATGACGTAAGCAGGTCAGGTCTACAACACTGTCTGCCACGGAAGAACACGCATTCAGCAAAACGTAGACTGCAACAGAAAACCGAAGGAAGCGAGAGAGATGTGTTGAAACAGATTCCATGTCTTTCATAAGATCACGTAGCAAGGGACGCACACAGCAGTTAACGGCCTGTTAAATGAGCATAGCGGAATGATGAGGATGCATTCGGTCACTACGAACCGAGCCTTGCGTCACAGCCTTGCGCTACCTTCCTTTAAATACTCCAGCTCTCCAGCTGTCGTCATGAGTTGATCATTGGGAGCGACGGCATTCACAGTAGTACCACTCGATTCCATGATGATTACCATACTGTAGTAAATACGTGTCTGAGACCTGGTAGTGAAGGGAAGGCAGGATTCTGTTGCGATTGTGGACGGGGCCGTAATCAGTTGCCTTTTACAGTTACACACAACTTATTTTAAACCAGAAATTCCCGACTCAACAATAAATAAAAATACCGCACGTTATTAATGAAGAAATAAACAAGTGTGTAAATGATAGTGTTTTCAGTGAGTTACAATTTAGCACGTCACCACTAAATACAGAGACAGCAGATAATATTTTAAAAGCAAGCCCCTGTGATCTGGGCAGGAGGCCTGACATGCCAGGAATGGCAATAAATTAAAAATTCTTTAAAACTCGCTGCAACTTACAAATTACAGGTATTGAAATATTAAAGGCAAGTCGCCACAAACACAGCAGAAGGCATCAGACGCCAGGAATGGCAATAAATAAAGTTTTAAGGCTTACTGCTGAAATAATTTAACAAATTAGAATTTTAATGCAAATGACCACAATCACGGCTGAAGGCCTTACACACCAGGAACCGCAATAATATAAAAAATTTAGAAACCTCCCGTAAGATAGCAAATACAATAGTAAAGGATAATTAAAAAACAAGCAGGTGGTCATCAGACGGGTGAAATAAGATGATGGCAAACTTTGTAACACAACCCTAAACATCCACTGAACACTACATTGCCTCAGATGTATTCCAGAAGGCGAACAGAACTATTAACTAGACATACACAACCTTTAATGCAGGCATTACAAGGTATGGTAATAAATAATACAATAATAAAACACAAGAACCAGAACATAAGTTGCTTAAAGGGTAATAAGGCAGATTATACCCGCAGAAGGCGTGGGAAGAAGGAGCGTTACAATGAACTGTTGGCCATCTGACCTCCCTTTAGAACACACATGTCTTAATGTCTTACAAGAACCAAGGGGCTCCAGGAATCAACCTCTGAGAAGATACGGCAACAAACACTCTCGCGAGCGATGAGATAGGCAGCCAAGAGTTGCATTCGCTTCACAAGATAGTAGCTCAGACTAGTAGTAGTCTAACGAATGACTAATGATAATCTTGCTGAAGCTACCTGACGTCCGATAAAGCAAATGCAACGATGGAACAATAGGCCAAAGCCGGAACCGGCGGTCTGCACTACATCCCCAGAGTACTGAGTTTAGAGCGCTCCGAAAGAGAAAGGAATCACTACAACCAGAGTTAGTAGAATCACCAACCGGCCTACAATAAAGAAAGCTGTCAAAACTACACCCCTTACCGAACAGCAGTGGCAAGGCGAGGAAACGTACACTGCCGTTACATACACTAACCCACAGGGAAGGTAACTGGGGCGCTAGCGGCCACCAGGTAAGAAAAATTACCGCTGGTTCAACTTAACAAAGTGTAACAAGCGGAACGCAGTAAATAGTTATAAGAAGTCGAGGAAAGCTAATCAGATTCGCCTTCCCCAAGCACTCCACTCGCTGCTCTTCGCCCCGGCGACACTACGCGCAGCAACACGAACCCAAGTCACTGGAGAATCGCGAGATATCACAATGGTGGAGGTTTCTCTACTTGGATTGAAAAGTACTGATGTCAAAGCCGGCTGGATCCGGTTTCGACGAGGTCGTGCACCCTCGTGACCACAGCCCTACCATCCGGCAGTCCATGCGTGCCGCCAGCGGTCCCGGCGTGTTCTGGTACTGCGTGGACTTGGCTCCTCTTGAGTCCCCCAACCAAACTGGCCCACTCTCACGACCCGGAAAAACAACGACGTCGACCCCAAAGATAGGACAACAGTTACTACATATCGATAACCGCCGCTGCTGCTACTCGCGGACAGGCAACGCTTGCGAAACCGTGTGGTGCCAGTCAACACAGAAGGCAAATAAACCGCAACGATGGCAACTAAACGATACCATCTGGCCTCCAACAAAGGGCTGAAACCAACAAACACCAACGCGGCTCAGTGTCCTGGATGGTCCACGAGAGTCTATCAACCAGTCGAAGGTAGCCTTCACGTGACGAACTTCATGCAGCTCATCAATGGAGAAATTAACTGTCTCCCGATAACACCACAGCACAGAGTGCTGCCATAACTGAACCTCGACGTGGAAGCCAGCAACAGGTCCTCTTGAGGTCCACACACGTGTTCAACATCCGGGCACCTACCTACCACAGATAGCGTGCAGATCAGTAGTCGACACGACCACCGGTTTCCGGTGCCTCAACCGATGTGTCTTCGAGGGTCATCGTAGAAATCAGAGTGTGACCGAGTAGATTCCAGCGGCCAGCGCGATAACCACTTCTTTCTGGCCAGCGGCGGCGCATACTGGCCGACTGTCCACCTCGGCGCAAGGATGGCTGAAATCTTCTGCTGGGAGTTCAAACGCTGAGCTGACTCGACGGACGTCCACTAGAATGTACCATGCAGCTGAATGAGCAACAACCGAGGCTAGTGTGAAACAATGACAACTTTTGAACACCGTGAATAAATAACTGAACTCCAATAATGTTTTACTAGCGTCCAAAACGCTTCACAGGTTCCCAATGGCTAACCTGAATTCATTCAAGACGAGTCCCTTCTCTATCCTATGTAGCTAGATCATCTACAAATATGTTGGTGTCGACATAACCGTCACAAAAATAAACGAGACTCGTCCCTAAACACAAAGAATGTCACCCAATGTCTCGTGGCTTCACACCACACAGTTCTCTGTTATCTGTGGTATCGTGTTTAAAGTAAATTATGCATGGCAATTCAAGATCTCAACACAGCTTCTAGTAAACTGTTCCCAATCATTCTTGGTGGTTGGTGTGTTGACATCACGGTTACAGACAGTCTGCGTAAACCAGTTTTGCTGGCCACTGATGCAGCGTATATATGGATCGTGATAACTCCTTCCGCATCAGCGAAGGCCTGAAGATGGCGCACTGAAGCGCTGAAACTGGTAGCTACACTATAAATAAGATCTTAGGGACGGCAGTAGGAGTTTCATTTTCTTACAACTCTCGATGACTATCTGTAACCTCTGTCTGTATCTGACACTGCGATGCTCCCACTCACACACCCCTCATGATAATGGCCCGTAGTTTTCCAGTGTCTGAAGAATACGGTTAACAGAATTTCAACATCCTCTGGGCATAATCTGTTACGATCTCCAACTGAAAAGCTGCCAGTAATGTCAGACACACACAAAATTCATAATGTATTCTCAACATTTCTTATGCATAGGAACGACTTTTTACATGCAGAAAATATTAAGATCGCATCAGTATGATATTTTAATCACCATATCCTACAGGCATGGAATTATCGGATTATCATTTTGTATATTTCAGTCGAGGAACTAATGGGTTAATGCTTTCTGTTAATAGCACCAAGCAGAAACACAAAGATACGTTCTGCAAGCGTAGCTAGGTCGAATTAATACTGTACTTGAAATGAACAAAATGTATTGTGAAGCGAAAGGCTTCCACAGTTACACAACACTATATTTTGTGTAGAAACATTACATATCGTCATCACGGAACTGCGTCTTCATCTAAAATAGATTTTGGTGTATTCCTGTCAGTAAACGTGCCGTTCTTAGTTCTGACGGAAACCGACTTATGGCCTCTTATACTAAATGAATATGAAAATGGTATCTGCTCTTTTAGACTTGTCCGAAAGAACAGATACCATCTTCATATAGTTAAGGCTAACCGGCCATTGACCGGATGCACACGCATTGCCCCAACTCTTACGGGACTCGGTAAGATTGTCTGCCACGAGTAATGAGTGTAATGGGCAGGGGCACTATGAATGTAGTGTGCGGACATTAAATTGGGAATGTGGGTCTCACGGGGAGCGTTCAAGAGATAAGTCCCTGCAGTCGCACTATCCTCTGTGACCTCGGTGGCTTAGATGGATTGCCGGCATGGTAGCTCAGCGTGTTTGGTCAGAGGGCTGGGTGCCCAATGTTATAAACAAAATTGAGTCAAGGAATGAACGATCACTTGAAAGGATGTCTTCTGACGTCCGCCCAGACCAAACTCCACGAACTATATCGAAAAAAAAGATGGATAGAGCGTCTGTCATTTAAGCGTGTGTCCCGGTCGGGACATACATTTTCAGCTGTCCCCATTGATGGATATCAACGCCTGTCGACAGCTTAGGCTCTAGCGTCTGTCATTTAAGCGTGTGTCCCGGTCGGGACATACATTTTCAGCTGTCCCCATTGATGGATATCAACGCCTGTCGACAGCTTAGGCTCTTGATTTAATTATCATTTCATTCTTATACTAAGAGCATGCCAGGTCTCACGTAACGTATAATTTCTCATTCTTTTTATAGCTATCGGAGAACGAGTAATTTATAATGAAAACCAGTTTTGCAAATCCATTGAAGTAACTAGTTATGATCGTGTATAAATGTGTCATAAAGGACACTTACATTACATGAAGAGAAACAGCGCAATGATAGCAATTTGATTGACGAAAAGCACAACAGTGTCTTTGCTTAATGCTTTTTCTTCAATAGTTATCAAATATGGCACAGTATTGCTGGTGGGTACAAAGATGGTTACCACACACACACACACACACACACACACACACACACTCATACATATACATGTAGTATTGCGAAAATTGTAATCGGAAATTTTGTGAACGATAAAAAAAAGAAAGCTTTATTGAGAATATTGTAGTGAGAAGCTTTGAAAGGATGCAGAAACTTGAGGATAAGAGGACGACTTATCAACACCATGAAGTATACAGATAATCTGGCAGTGCCAGCCAAAAATCAAAGAGAACTACAACTTATAATGAACCAGTTGGTGGAAACCGGAAGGAAATACGGTGCGGAAGTCAACAACGATAAATTAAAACTTATGCTGATATCAAAACGGGAGATATCTTTGAGGATGTTGTTGTTGTGGTCTTCAGTCCTGAGACTGGTTTGATGCGGCTCTCCATGCTACTCTATCCTGTGCAAGCTTCTACATCCTTCTGTATCTGTTTATTGAATTCATCTCTTGGTCTCCCTCTGCGATTTTTACCCTCTACGCTGCCCTCCAATACTAAATTGGTGACCCCTTGATGCCTCAGAACATGTCCTACTAACCGATCCCTTCTTCTAGTCAAGCTGTGCCACAAACTTCTCTTCTCCCCAATCCTATTCAATACCTCCTCATTAGTTATATGATTTTCCCATCTAATCATCAGCATTCTTCTGTAGCACCACATTTCGAAAGCTTCTATTCTCTTCTTGTTCAAACTATTTATCGTCCATGTTTCACTTCCATACATGGCTACGCTCCATACAAATACTTTCAGGAAAGACTTCCTGACACTTTAATCTATACTCGATGTTAACAAATTTCTCTTCTTCAGAAACGCTTTCCTTTCCATTGCCAGTCTACATTTTATATCCTCTCTACTTCGACCATCATAAGTTATTTTGCTCCCCAAATAGCAAACCTCCTTTACTACTTTAAGTGTCTCATTTCCTAATCTAATTCCCTCAGCACCATCCGACTTAATTCGACTACATTCCATTATCCTCATTTTGCTTTTGTTGATGTTCATCTTACATCCTCCTTTCAAGAAACGATGCATTCCGTTCAACTGCTTCTAAGTCCTTATTTTTATTTCTTCTCTATTTCCTCTACTCGGTGAGGATAACTGTCTACAATCGAGAACTGGAGAAGATGATAGAGCTCAAGAAGGTTTTTCACTGCACCAATGTTCACTCCTTGTGCATACCGGGGGGAGTCATTCCAGATGTGGAAGGGGTCCTTCCGGATGCCATGAAGGGTACAGGGTGCACCCATCTGCAGGTGGTCGCTCATGTCGGCACCAATGATGTGTGTCACTATGGATCGGAGGAAATCCTCTCTGGCTTCCGGCGGCTATCTGGTTTGTTGAAGACTACCAGTCTCGCTAGCGGGATGAAAGCAGAGCTCACCATCTGCAGCATCGTCGACAGGACTACGGACCTTTGGTACAGAGCCGAGTGGAGGGTCTGAATCAGAGGCTGAGATGGTTCTGCGACCGTGTGGGCTGCAGATTCCTTGACTCCTCCGCTGGATAGGTCAGGAGTCCAGTACACGCAGCAAGCGGCTACACGGGTAGCAGGGGTTGTGTGTCGCGGACTGGACGGTTTTTTAGGTTAGATGGCCTCGGGAAAGTACAGAAAGGGCAACAGCCTCAAAGGGTGTGGGGCAAAGTCAGGACATGCGGGGACCAAGCAGCAATCGGTATTGTAATTGTAAACTGTCGAAGCTGCATTGGTAAAGTACCGGAACTTCAAGCGCTGATAGAAAGCACAGAAGCTGAAATCGTTATAGGTATAGAAAGCTGGCTGAAGCCAGAGATAAATTCAGCCGATATTTTTACAAAGGCACAGACGGTGTTTAGAGAGGATAGATTGCATGCAACCGGTGATGGAGTGTTCGTCGCTGTTAGTAGTAGTTTATCCTGTAGTAAAGTAGAAGTGGATAGTTCCTGTGAATTATTATGGATGGAGGCTACACTCACCAACGGAGCTAGGTTAATAATTGGCTCTTTTTACCGACCTCCCGACTCAGCAGGATTAGTGGCAGAACAACTTAGAGAAAATTTGGAATATATTTTACATAAATTTTCTCAGCATGTTATAGTCTTAGGTGGAGATTTCAATTTACCAGATATAGACTGGAACACTCAGATGTTTAGGACGGGTGGTAGGGACAGAGCATTGAGTGACAGTATACCGAGTGCACTATCCGAAAATTACCTCGAGCAATTAAACAGAGAACCGACTAGTGGTGATAACAATTTGGACCTACTAATGACAAACAAACCCGAACTTTTCGACTCTGTATGTGCAGAACAGGTAATCAGTGATCATAAGGCCGTTGCAGCATCCCTGAATATGGAAGTTGATAGGAATATAAAAAAGGGAGGAAGGTTTATCTGTTTAGCAAGAGTAATAGAAGGCAGATTTCAGACTACCTAACAGATTAAAACGAAAATTTCTGTTCTGACGCTGACAATGTTGAGTGTTTATGGAAAAGGTTCAAGGCAATCGTAAAATGCGTTTTAGACAGGTACGTGCCGAGTAAAACTGTGAGGGACGGGAAAGACCCACTGTGGTACAACAACAAAGTTAGGAAACTACTGCGAAAGCAAAGAGAGCTTCACTCCAAGTTTAAACGCAGCCAGAACCTCTCAGACAAACAGAAGCTAAACGATGTCAAAGTTAGCGTAAGGAGGGCTATGCGTGAAGCGTTCAGTGAATTCGAAAGTATAATTCTATGTACCGACTTGACAGAAAATCCTAGGAAGTTATGGTCTTACGTTAAATCAGTGAGTGGCTCGAAGCAGCATATCCAGATTCTCCGGGATGATGATGGCATTGAAACAGAGGATGACACGCGTAAAGCTGAAATACTAAACACCTTTTTCCAAAGCTGTTTCACAAGGAACACCGCACTGCAGTTCCTTCTCTAAATCCTCGCACAAACGAAAAAATGGCTGACATCGAAATAAGTGACCAAAGAATAGAAAAGCAACTGGAATCGCTCAACAGAGGAAAGTCCACTGGACCTGACGGGATACCAATTCGATTCTACACAGAGTACGCGAAAGAACGTGCCCCCCTTCTAACAGCCGTGTACCGCAAGTCTCTAGAGGAACGGAAGGTTCCAAAGGATTGGAAAAGAGCACAGGGAGCCCCAGTCTTCAAGAAGGGTCGTCGAGCAGATGCGCAAAACTATGGACCTATATCTCTGACGTCGATCTGTTGTAGAATTCTAGAACATGTTTTTTGTTCGAGTATCATGTCGTTTTTGGAAACCCGGAATCTACTCTGTAGGAATCAACATGGATTCCGGAAACAGCGATCGTGTGAGACCCAACTGGCATTATTTGTTCATGAGACCCAGAAAATATTAGATACAGGCTCCCAGGTAGATGCTATTTTCCTTGACTTCCGGAAGGCGTTCGATACAATTCCGCACTGTCACCTGATAAACAAAGTAAGAGCCTACGGAATATCAGACCAGCTGTGTGGCTGGATTGAAGAGTTTTTAGCAAACAGAACACAGCATATTGTTATCAAATGAGAGACGTCTACAAACGTTAAAGTAACCTCTGGCGTGCCACAGGGGAGTGTTATGGGACCAATGCTTTTCACAATATATATAAATGACCTAGTAGATAGTGTCGGAAGTTCCATGCGGCTTTTCGCGGATGATGCTGTAGTATACAGAGAAGTTGCAGCATTAGAAAATTGTAGTGAACTTCAGGAAGATCTGCAGCGGATAGGCACTTGGTGCAGGGAGTGGCAACTGACCCTTAACATAGGCAAATGTAATGTTTTGCGAATACATAGAAAGAAGGATCCTTTATTGTATGATTGTATGAACATACATTGGTAGCAGTTAATTCTGTAAAATATCTGGGAGTGTGCGTGCGGAATGATTTGAAGTGGAATGATCATATAAAATTAATTGTTGGTAAGGCGGGTACCAGGTTGAGGTTCATTGGGAGAGTCCTTAGAAAATGTAGTCCATCAACAAAGGAGATGGCTTACAAAACACTCGTTCGACCAATACTTGAGTATTGCTCATCAGTGTGGGATCCGCACCAGACTGTGTTGACGGAGGAGATAGAGAAGATCCAAAGAAGAGCGGCGCGTTTCGTCACAGGGTTATTTGATAACCGTGATAGCGTTACGAAGATATTTAGCAAACTCAAGTGGCAGACTGCAAAAGAGTCGCTCTGCATCGCGGTGTAGCTTGCTGTCCAGGTTTCGAGAGGGTGCGTTTCTGAATGAGGTATCGAATATATTGCTTCCCCCTACTTATACCTCCCGAGAAGATCACGAATGTAAAATTGGAGAGATTAGAGCGCGCACGGAGGCTTTCAGACAGTCGTTCTTCCTGCGAACCATACGCGACTGGAACAGGAAAGGGAGGTAATGACAGTGGCACGTTAAGTGCCCTCCGCCACACACCGTTGGGTGACTTGCGGAGTATAAATGTAGATGTAGATGTAGATGCACAAATGAAATTCGAGTAAGAATCGCCATAGCAAATGCCGCATCCAACAAGCAGAAGTTTCTGCTCACCAGCAAGTCTAGTTTGCACTTAAGGAAAAATCTGGTGAAGTGCTACGTCTGGAGCATTGCACTATACGGAATAGAGACTGAACCATAAGAAAAATGGAGAAAAAAATACGTGGAAAGTTTTTTAATGTGTTGCTGGAGAATAACAGAGAAGAACAAGTGGATACATCAGGTGACAAACGACGATGTTCTCAGAAGAGCAGGAGGAAAGAAAAGTATTATGAATACAATTCTGCGGATGATGGCCAATTGGATACGACACTTCCTTATGGATGAGGGGCTTATGAACGACGTCATAGAAGGGAAGATCAAAGCAACTCTAGGACGAAGGAGAAGAAGATTCATCATCTGGATGACATGAAAAATGGAAGGAGATACAGCAGATTGAACGAAGAGGCGGAAGAACATTGGCGTCAGAAATTCTCCTTATCAAGACATGGACCTGCCCCTAGACAGAATACTACATCATAATAGTAATATTAATATATTTATTACTGAATAAAATTCAAAGGTTTATTTTAGACAAAGAAAGTAAGTATTAAATTTTTGTACTATTCTGAACATCACAAGGCTCTAATTTACCTTCCTGAAAGAGTATGGTGAAAGACGACCAAAGAGAGCGTTTGTTGTTGGAGACGGCCGAGTGATGACAGAGAGGCGAGAGTGAGTCCTTTGTGACTGAAGCGGGCATAAGATTGCCAGACGCAGAGACTCGCCACTGAGTGTGGACGTGATACGGTCCATCTTGACACTGCCATCGTAGATTACGCACCTACTGCCATTTTGGAGGATTACGGAATGAATCAGCTCATAACGCCTAGACTGCGCCGATTAGTTGAATACTAGACTCGATAGTAAAGACGACTGCCATTTGCTGTGTCACATAAACGAAGAGACCAGCACCATCTTGTGAAGCGACCACTGTAATTTCTAAGACATGCAACAAGGACATATTATAGATTGATCTTAACGCTGTGGCGATGGTTGAGAATCGTATTTCCATTACTATGATTGTTGAGAGTTCTTCATTCACAAACTTTGTCTCCTGAAGTCATTGTAAAATATTGATTCTCTATCCGTTACGAATATTCTTACCGTAACTTTAGCGGGAATGATATAAGAGAAGGGGCAGGTAGGTAGCTGCCTGGCATCATATCGCCGAAATCTATGATATGAAGACATTGCAAGTTCGTGAACTTTCTGATGACTTGAAACTGTAACCAGTCCAAACTCACACAATGGGCTTACCCACTTCAGTTAAAATCTGATGATTAACTCTGTCACTGTTGCAGACTGTTGTTGGAACGTAAATTACTGATTCCATGCATTAATATCTAAGTACTGAAGTTAATATTGTTAAGAATGTAATTGTTTTTATTTATATATTTCTTATTACATTTATGTATCTAAATTTTTTTATATACGAAGTTATTGTTCATCAGAAATCACTATCTTCAGACGTACAAAATACACGAGAAGTCTTGTACAGAAAACTATACCCAAAATGCAAAACAAGGCGTCGTAAATCAATTTAAGCATAAATTAAACAGTCACATACGTGAGTACACACAGTTCGCTGATCATATCGAGTCATTTCATATAAAAATGGCACAGTCACGATAATGATCAAAAAACTGAAGCTTGTTTGACTGATTACTGTGACTGTATCACTTTTACATATGCCGATTCGATATAATTAGCAAACTGTGTGTACTCGGTTTTCTGCTTCGATGTCTCAAGCTTGGTTTTGCAATTTTGGTATGTCTTGTATGACAAGATACCTCTTTTTTCTCTAGGTCTAAGGATAGTCATTACTCATCGAAATTAATCACCTGGTATGCATTTTTTTATTCGTAAATGGAATAATAAATACATAAATATCTTTCTGGATCAGTGGGAAAATTTTTCGGTGACTTTGTCGCAATTATATAACAACCTCATGGCTAGTATGTGGGGAAGAGTGGGGTAAGGCTGAACTGAGTGAAAGGGCTGCAGTTTGGCCAGTTTTCATGGTCCAGAAAGTTTTTTGTATGGCGTTTCCGACGTCAGTGTAGCGGGGAACGATTGTCAGCTGACTTCGTGGAACGCGCTTTTCGACCGTCAGTAACTTTTGCTTTCACCACGCAAATGTTATAATACTGAATCTGAGTCAGTACCATAAGTCCAACAGCCTACGAATTGTTTCAGCCTCAAGGAAAAGAGAGCTCTTGCGATAACGAACGGCTGGTGCAGCGCAGGTCACGGTTTTAAGATCTCAAGCGTTAGCGAAGATTACAACGGGAGCGCTGTTTGATAATGCGCATTTTTAATAAACGTAGAACATTCTCAGACTGTTTTCAGAAAGATAATCCAGTAATGTCAATCATGTTTCACCCGTCAGGAGGAGTTCGAATTGTTTAGGATAGTAAGAAATGACATCACTTTGGTTTCACATTTCCCGTTACTAGGCCGTACAGAGGAAATAGTGACAACAGGAACGAAAGAATGGTAACTTTGTGACACTGCGCCGACATGGGATCAATATTAACGAAATATTCTCTCGTAGTTGGTTTTGTCTGCTGTGAGTGCGTGCATGTAACTTAGTATATCGGATATCCCTGGCACCAGAGTAGGCTGGTAAGAATGACACGTTACATGGCGTATCAGGGGGCCGGCCGGAGTGGCCGAGGGGTTCTAGGCGCTACAGTCTGGCACCGCGCGACGGCTACGGTCGCAGGTTCGAATCCTCCCTCGGGCATGGATGTGTGTGATGTCCTTAGGTTGGTTAGGTTTAAGTAGTTGTATGTTCTAGGGGACTGATGAGCTCAGATGTTAAGTCCCATAGTGCACATAGCCACTTGAACCATTTTGTATCATGGCGACAGCAGACAGGGGTGAAGGTATACGAAAATGCAAGCAAAAACATTGCAGTGAATATGGACCCGCTAACGAGCTGTTTGAAAGATTTTCGAAATTATGTTTACCAGCCGTCGCTGGTTTCAGTACGAAATATTGTCGTTATTACCACAAATGCACTGGAAATGAAACCTTTTTTGTTTAAGTCCCCCTTAATGAGACTGAAATTAGGCCGACCTCAACAATAATTACAATACTGTACAAAATGGGAAATGTGAAATCGTAACGGAATGGTGGAACTGCTCAGACTCCGTCACACACCCCTTATGGCCGAATGTTAAATTTTGATTGCCCAACGGAATCGCTATCTCAGAAATGACCCTAACACGGAATGCTAAGATGGGGAATTGCTATAAAACCCTACTGAATAACTATTTTTACTCAGTCGACGAGTAATGGCTCTGATCACTATGGGACTAACTTCTGTGGTCATCAGTCCCCTAGAACTTAGAACTACATAAACGTAGCTTACCTAAGGACATCACACACATCCATGCCCGAGGTAGGATTCGAACCTGCGACCGTTGCGGTCGCGCTGTTCCAGACTGTAGGGCCTAGAACCGCTCTCTCACCCTGGCCGGCTCGACGAGTAATAATAATAATTAACTGAAGGAAACTACAAGTTACTTCGAATTAAATACAAATAAAATTAAATGTATTTTTACTGTATTAACAGGAGTGACGTAGCATAAGGCTCGATGACGTGACTGTTATTTCAATAAAGGTATGAAGCAATCAGGGGAGGGGAGGGGCGCTTACAACAATATCCTAGCTGATTTAGTTACTCTAGTGGTTTACTGAATAATGAATGGAAACTCTACTATCACTGTAACCGGGATTAACTGTACTGGGGCAGCGGTATGTCCCCTTTGCAAACGTCAATTCCCACCTATCGACGGTGCTGATGCATACTCTCACCAGTCTGCTGTGGCGGTAAGTAAGCCATGCGTGGTCGCATGTGAAGCACCAGAATCTCTCTATCTCTCTCGTCACGACTCGGACACCCTGAAGTCCCACCCACTGTCTGAACTCAGAGTCCGCGATGTCTAAAACCAGCGACCTTTCACTTTCCACTTCCAAAACCGGTAGTGTCCATTCTCACGTGCCTCTGCTCCCGACTGTGCTCTTTGCTCCGTCCCGGTCCCAACCACCAGTCAGGATGTACGTTACAGTTTCCGCCAAAAGCTTGAAAACTACGACGTTTAACAAATGTCTCCAGACAAGGGTCAATCAGGGCACATCTTCCTCCTAAGTTAGCTCTAGAAATTTCCGTCTGACGTCAGTAGACGATGGGTGAATCAGGCAGTTGCTTACACAATTTTAAATTTCCAGAAGCGTAACCAGTGTGACGGGAGCTCCGCGAGGCTCCTCCTCCCACTGCGTAGGCCCAGATATTCTAAGACTTATGATTTCTCACCATAAATTACAAGGTAGCAGACGGTACTTGAGACGACAGTCCTCGGCCTTCTGCAGATTCGAACCGTGTCGAATAAGGCGGGGCCGGTCTTAGCTTGATTGACAGCGGAGTTCCGTGAGCCCTGTAGAGTGGTCCCTTCGACGCTTAACCTGGAACAAAGCCTCTATATGTCGTGTGGTTCCTCCTGTCACTCTCTGAATTCTATGCGAACTGGAGCTGGCCTTGGTGGCCGAGAGGTTCTAGGCGCTTCAGTCTGGAACCGCGCTACCGCTACGGTCGCAGGTTCTAATCTTGTCTCGGGCATGGAAGTGTGCGATGTCCTTAGTTTAGTTAGGTTTAAATAGTTCTACGTTCTAGGGGACTGATGAGCTCAGATGTTAAGTCCCACAGTGCTCAGAGCCATGTGAACCATTTCTGCGAACTGGGCGGTTCTCACACATTCTTTGGTTGGAACTACTAGCCTCTACGACAACCACAGTAGTTTTATAAACTGCATTCCTCAGCATTAAATAACGTCTTTAGTCTTTTATCATGATGGAACTTAGGTGCCCTGCCTGTAGCCAGTAGTAACAAGGGGCAGATGAACTTAGCATACAAATGTAAGGAGGCAAGCCAGCAAGCCAGACGGCTAGGAACTTTCCATAAACTTCAGCAAAACATCACTCTGCTGTACAATTATGAATTCTTTCAAACACCCGAGGATTATGTCATTAATCTTGAGAAAATGTTCATTTCGTTGCACCCGTTCATCAATCGTATCAGCGAGAATGCTGTACAGTTCTCTGCTGAGATGGTCCCAGACAGGATTCCGGTCAAACAGTCTTAGAGACCAAGGTACCGGCTGTGCCAGACTTGCCCGTTTCGGACCATATTGGCGCGTTGGATGTCTTACATCACCAGCAAAACGTGGCGATATACTCGGTATATTTACACCGGGCAGCCCTTAGTGTTGTACAAGCTCGTGTGTTGTATCAACTGGAAGTACAAAAAGCGGATGGGGCTGGAAGTACTGCTGAAGACTAATGGACATTGTGGAATTAATTCGAGCCGTAGTGTGATGTACTTGCAAGGACGCAACTGGACAAACGTAAATGTAAGGTGGAGAGTTTCCGTCCTAATAATTTTACCTTATAACTACTATGTGAGAAGAGGACCCTTGTTCCAGTGGTTTTAGTCAGTGACTGCTGCTACACATGTTAGGGTGTGGCTAATGATGGTATCATGAGTCTGAACTCATTGTTGTGTCTCTCTACAGCTGAATGTTATTGTGTCCTAAATAAATATAACGATTAACAAAGGTTTCGGCTTCGAGTCCCTATCGGACGCTGAGTTTTATCTGTCAGGAATTTTCAGTTTAAATTCATATTACTTGTCAAACAATTATTAGCTATGTACTAATACATAAATAACAATTTTAAAACACTATCAAAGTAAGACTACAGTCTTTCTGACTACCCATGTAGTTTAATCTACGGATGGCTCAAACGAACAATAAATGACAACAGACAGGAAGATTTTCTTGGTGCACAGATGCTGCAAATCTTGATTTGCGTTTCTGTTTCGCAAATACAGTGATGTGATACCACAGGAATTAGTTACGTGCTCGCTCGCATCCGCGCTTCACCCTTATAGTTTGCCGTCGTCTTGACAATGCTTTGTACGCACTGTTTGAGTTCTGTGTTGCTAAGTGTGCAGTGTTTGGCTAGCCGTTACTTACAGCGAAGGACAACGTCAACTACTGACTTAGGTCACAGAGCTAGTTTTTACCATGAATGTTACAGACGTGATAAATTACCACTAAACCGGTATCCGGAAAAGACCATTTTATTACAGTACCAAATCAACACGAACGTAGATTCATATAAATAAAATTGAAGATGTGCTAATGTACTTATGTCTACTTACTACTGATCAGGGTAGCATTTATTTACCTCGTGAACAGCATTGCTGGGCAACAGCACCACTGTATCGTGGGAGGAATGCAACAGAACCCGTTTCGATGGGAGAGTGAGTCAAGATTAGGACAATAAACGATGTAATTCTTGATAAATTGTGACTGGAACTTTTTGTTCACAGTAAGGGTGTTGGTGACTTTACCATGGATGAATTCACTTTGTATGTGAATAGAACGAGCTACGGTTCAGTCTTCTTTTGAGAGGCTAGTGGCTTTTCATCTTTTAACTACTGTCCAAGACTTTTATGCTTTTATTTTGCTTGAGGCGGCAGCTGTGTCATATACATTTAATCGTCGATCATACAACACTTAATTGCGATTTTTTTGTCTGTGGTACAGCTTTGAAACATACTTTTCGACTATCATTCGCGAGGGCAGTGAAGTCATTTTTAAGTTGAGGCGGCTGTTCCTAAAATGTTGGAAGTGAAGGAGTACACGACTCCATGTAACACATCAACTTCGGAGCAATTGCCCATGGAACTAAAGCGTCTTACACAAAAGATGATTTCACAACAATGTATTTCAGCTTACCCATTTAAACGAAATACTTACAACATGGCTACTTTGGAAAATTCACAAAAAAATGTTCGCCACACACTGAACTGAGACTGGACGGTATTTCTCAACCTGACTTGATACTACAAGAAACGAAATTTTCCTACTCATCCACCTTGCCTTGGTCTCGACCGTGTTTTGATTTTATAGTGCCGGCCGAGGTGGCCGAGGGTTCTAGGCGCTACAGTCTGGAACCGGGCGACCGCTACGGTCGCAGGTTCGAATCCTGCCTCGGACATGGATGTGTGTGATGTCCTTAGGTTAGTTAGGTTTAAGTAGTTCTAAGTTTTAGGGGACTGATGACCTCAACAGGTAAGTCCCTTAGTGCTTAGAGCCATTTGAACCATTTTGATTTTATAGTGTTATTACTCTTACATCGTTTCTGAAGATATTATACACTGCCTGGAAAAGAAAGTGAAGCGCTCCAGAAGGGGAGGAGGAAACGAAATGAAAATCAAGGCCTGAGAGGGTATGTGATGTTATCTCAATAATTAAAAATTTTGTTAAATTTACGAAGAACTTGTAGTATGAGCCCACTTATCTGTTTGTCGTTGCATCCCCGCTGGCCTTGATGCGTTCATTGATTCGGTTGGGAAAGGTGTCATAAGGTCGTTCTATCCTCTCCTGAGGCAAGCTGATGTACTGCTACAGTAACTCGTTCTTAATAAGTTAGATATTGGCCCTGGGACTGAGTTGACGTCCGAGTTCCACAGATGTTTTGTCAGGGACAGACTTGGGGATTAGAGATATTTGCCACGTGTGGACGAGCGTTGTCCTGTTGAAAAATGGCACGACACTACCGTTGCGTTAGAGATTAACACATGAAGAGGCAAGATGTCCGTCAAGCAACGTTGTGCCCTCAGAGTTCCCTCTGTCTCTACCAACCGTGAACTGAAATCATAGGTGATAGCTCACCGCTCCATGACACCACCGGTAACATCATTGTGCCTCTTCAAAACATTGGATGGATGGTACTAATCCATTGGCCACCGCCATACCCACCGAAGATGGTCATACGGGACAGTGCAGAACCGCGGTTGATCGATGAACACAATGGCAAAACTCATCAACAGTTAATGTATCCATCCAGTGCATCAATCCAAACGCAGCAGTTTCTGGAGTGGTGCTAACGGCAGCCAACGCATCGTAACTGCCTAGTCCAACTGCTGCTAAATGATACGGGATGACACAGAATAGTGGTGGAGCGGTTCTGGGCACTTCATTCCGGAACCTCGCTGCTGCTACGGTCGCAGGTTTGAATCCTGCCTCGGACATGGATGTGTATGATGTCCTTGGGTTGGTTAGATTTAAGTAGTTCTAAGTCTAGGGGACTGATGACCTCAGATGTTTTAAGTCCCATAGTGCTCAGAGCCATTTCAACCATATGACACAGAATATTGCAAGGAGGCTATCACTTGTTTTCGGATGGCAGGTGCAGACGTGAAGTGCTTACGATGTGCTTGGTGCACAATACGGCTATCCTTCGTTGTGGAGGTCAGATTTCGACCGGAACCTTGATTACAAGTGTATCTGCCCTCAAGTACCCGCGTTTGTCCAACATCGGGCCATTGTCATATCGTAATGTCCCACAAAACATAATATTGCACAATCCGACAAGCTGGCCAAGTGGAGACCCACAATGACATCCTTTTCAATCTCTCCAAGGTACTGACAATGCTGCCTCGCAAGAGTACACTCCATCTACGTATCCTTAGCAGTGATCACTTAACATCTGACATCGTTAATGATGCTTGTATACCCTACCAAGAATCTTAACAGCACTAAGCATGAACCGTTCCACCTGTCACAGAGAGCTGCAGCTCTAACCATTTACATACCTGCCGACTTTATTTACGAGTACGAAGTTACGTTGACATCGGACCACGTTTTCCGCTTACTTCATTTTGCTGTCACGCAGTGTAGCTATCCCGTCAGGTCCAGTCGCCATTCCTCGGAAGAGTGATTTTAGTATACTTTCTCTCTGTGGACCCCCTTACGACGGCACAGAGATTACTTTTACGCGCTGCTGCTCCGCAACTGTGTGCTGAATAGGTGTCAATCTGCTAATGTGTTCTTTACTTTAGTCCACGATCCGTTTGAATTTTTAAATTGCAGCCATCTATAGATCCAGTACAAATGGCTTCCATGTGGTTGTTGTTGTGGTCTTCAGTCCTGAGACTGGTTTGATGCAGCTCTACATGCTACTCTATCCTGTGCAAGTTTCTTCATCTCCCAGTACCTACTGCAGCCTACATCCTTCTGAAACTGCTTAGTGTAGTCATCTCTTGGTCTCCGTCTACGATTTTTACCCTCCACGCTGCCCTCCAATACGAAATTGGTGATCCCTTAATGTCTCAGAACATATTCTACCAACCGATCCCTTCTTCTGGTCAAGTTGTGCAACAAACGTCTCTTCTCCCCAGTCCGATTCAATACTTCCTCATTAGTTATGTAATCTACCCATCTAATTTTCAGCATTCTTCTGTAGCACCACATTTCGAAAGTTTCGATTCTCTTCTTGTCCAAACTAGTAATCGTCCATGTTTCACTTCCATACATGGCTACACTCCATACAAATACTTTCAGAAATGACTTCCTGAAACTTAAATCTATACTCAATGTTAACAAATTTCTCTTCTTCAGAAACGCTTTCCTTGCCTTTGCCAGTCTACATTTTATACCCTCTCTACTTCGACCATCATGAGTTATTTTTGCTCCCCAAGTAGCAAAACTCCTTTACTACTTTAAGTGTCTCATCTCCTAATCTAATTCCCGCAGCATCATCCGACTTAATTCGACTACATTCCATTATCGTCGTTTTGCTTTTGTTGATGTTCAACTTATATCCTCATTTCAAGACACTGTCCATTTCGTTCAACTGCTCTTCCAAGTCCTTTGCTGTCTCTGACAGAATTACAATGTCATCGGCAAACTTCAAAGTTTTTATTACTTCTCCATGGATTTTAATACCTACTCCGAAGTTTTCATTCGTTTTCTTTACTGCTTGCTCAATATACAGATAGAATAGCATCGGGGAGAGGATACAACATTGTCTCACTCCCTTCCCAACCACTGCTTCCCTTTCATGCCCCTCGACTCTTGTAACTGCCGACTGGTTTCTGTAAAAATTGTAAATAGCCTTTCGCTCCCTGTATTATATCCCTGCCACCTTCAGAATTTGAAAGAGAGTATTCCAGTCAACATTGTCAAAAGCTTTCTCTACAAATGCTAGAAACGTAGGTCTGCCTTTCCTTAATCTTTCTTCTAAGATAAGTCGTAGGGTCAGTATTGCCTCACGTGTTCCAACATTTCTACGGAATCCAAACTGATCTCCCCCGAGGTCGGCTTCTACCAGTTTTTCCATTCGTCTGTAAAGAATTCGCATTTGTATTTTGCACCTGTGACTTATTAAACTAATAGTCAACACCTGCTTTCTTTGGGATTGGAATTATTATATTCTTCTTTAAGAAGTAGTTCTAATGGAATGTTGTCTATTCCCGGGGCCTTGTTTCGACTTAGGTCTTTCAGTGCTCTGTCAAATTGTTCACGCAGTATCATATCTCCCATTTCATCTCATCTACCTCCCATTTCCATAATATTGTGCTCAAGAACATCGCTCCTGTATAGACCCTCTGTATACTCCTTCCACCTTTCTGCTTTCCCTTCTTTGCTTAGAACTGGGTTTCCATCTGAGTTCTTGATATTCATGCAAGTGGTTCTCTCTTCACCAAAGGTCTCTTTTATTTTCCTGTAGGCAATAACTACACTCCTGGAAATTGAAATAAGAACACCGTGAATTCATTGTCCCAGGAAGGGGAAACTTTATTGACACATTCCTGGGGTCAGATACATCATATGATCACACTGACAGAACCACAGGCACATAGACACAGGCAACAGAGCATGCACAATGTCGGCACTAGTACAGTGTATATCCACCTTTCGCAGCAATGCAGGCTGCTATTCTCCCATGGAGACGATCGTAGAGATGCTGGATGTAGTCCTGTGAAACGGCTTGCCATGCCATTTCCACCTGGCGCCTCAGTTGAACCAGCGTTCGTGCTGGACGTGCAGACCGCGTGAGACGACGCTTCATCCAGTCCCAAACATGCTCAATGGGGGACACATCCGGAGATTTTGCTGGCCAGGGTAGTTGACTTACACCTTCTAGAGCACGTTGAGTGGCACGAGATACATGCGGACGTGCATTGTCCTGTTGGAACAGGAAGTTCTCTTGCCGGTCTAGGAATGGTAGAACGATGGGTTCGATGACGGTTTGGATGTACCGTGCAGTATTCAGTGTCCCCTCGACGATCACCAGAGGTGTACGGCGAGTGTACGAGATCGCTCCCCACACCATGATGCCGGGTGTTGGCCCTGTGTGCTTCGGTCGTATGCAGTCCTGATTGTGGCGCTCACCCACACGGCGCCAAACGACCATCTTTGGCACCAAGGCAGAAGCGACTCTCATCGTTGAAGACGACACGTCTCCATTCGTCCCTCCATTCACGCCTGTCGCGACACCACTGGAGGCGGGCTGCACGATGTTGGGTCGTGAGCGGAAGGCGCCGTAACGGTGTGCGGGACCGTAGCCCAGCTTCATGGAGACGGTTGCGAATGGTCCTCGCCGATACCCCAGGAGCAACAGTGTCCCTAATTTGCTGGGAAGTGGCGGTGCGGTCCCCTACAGCACTGCGTAGGATCCTACGGTCTTGGCGTGCATCCGTGCGTCGCTGCGGTCCGGTCCCAGGTCGACGGGCACGTGCACCTTCCGCCGACCACTGGCGACAACATCGATGTACTGTGGAGACCTCACGCCCCACGTGTTGAGCAATTCGGCGGTACGTCCACCAGGCCTCCCGCATGCCCACTATACGCTCTCGCTCAAAGTCCGTCAACTGCACATACGGTTCACGTCCACGCTGTCGCGGCATGCTACCAGTGTTAAAGACTGCGATGGAGCTCCGTATGCCACGGCAAAATGGCTGACACTGACGGCGGCGGTGCACAAATGCTGCGCAGCTAGCGCCATTCGACGGCCAACACCGCGGTTCCTGGTGTGTGCGCTGTGCCGTGCGTGTGATCATTGCTTGTACAGCCCTCTCGCAGTGTCCGGAGCAAGTATGGTGGGTCTGACACATCGGTGTCAATGTGTTCTTTTTTCATTTCCAGGAGTGTATCTTACCCCTCATGAGATAAGCCTCTACATCATTACATTTGTCCTCTAGCCATCCCTGCTTAGCCATTTTGCACTTCCTGTCGATCTCATTTTTGAGACGTTTTTGTATTTTCTCCATTCATGAATTAAATTCAGTATCTCTTCCGTTACCCAAGGATTTCTACTAGCCCTCGTCTTTTTACTTACTTGATCCTCTGCTGCCTTCACTATTTCATTCCTCAAAGTTACCCATTCTCCTTCTACTGTATTTATTTCCCCCATTCCTGTCAATTGTTCCCTTATGCTCTCCCTGAAAATCTGTACAACCTCTGGTTCTTTCAGTTTATCCAGGTCCCATCTCCTTAAATTCCCACCTTTTAGCAGTTTCTTCAGTTTTAATCTACAGTTCATAACCAATAGATTGTGGTCAGAGTCCACATCTACCCCTGGAAATGTCTTACAAAATAAAATCTGGTTCCTAAATCTCTGTCTTACTATTATATAATCTATCTGAAACCTTTTAGTATCTCCAGGATTCTTCCATATATATATCCTTCTTTCATGACTCTTGAATCAAGTGTTAGCTATGATTAAGTTATGCTCTGTGCAGAATTCTACCAGGCGGCTTCCTCTTTCATTTCTTAGCCCCAATCCATATTCACCTGCTATGTTTCCTTCTCTTCCTTTTCCTACTATCGAATTCCAGTCACCCATGACTATTACATTTTCATCTCCCTTTACTACCTGAATAATTTCTTTTATCTCATCATACATTTCATCAATTTCTTCATCATCTGCAGATGTAGTTGGCATATAAACTTGTAGTACTGTAGAAGGCTTGGGCTTCGTGTCTATATTGGCCACAACAATGCGTTCACTATGCTATTTGTAGTAGCTTACCCGCACTCCTATTTTTATTCATTATTAAACCTTCTCCTGCATTACTCCTATTTGATTTTGTATTTATAACCCTGTATTCACCTGACCAAAAGTCTTGTTCCCCCTGTCACTAATTCTCACTATATCTAACTTTAACCTATTCATTTCCTTTTTTAAATTTTCTACCCCACCTGCCCGATTAAGGGATCTCACATTCCACGCTCCGATCCGTAGAACGCCAGCTTTCTTTCTCCAGATAACGATGTCCTCTTGAGTAGTCCCCGCCCGGAGATCCGAATGGAGGACTATTTTACCTCCGGAATATTTTACCCAAGTGAACGCCATCATTATTAAATCATTCAGTAAAGCTGCATGCCCTCGGGAAAACTTACGGCTGTAGTTTCCCCTTGCTTTCATCCGATATATGGACCAAAATAAAAAACTACTGTAAGAAAATGAAACACCTACCGCCATCTTTATGTAGTTATTTATTATGCAGCTACCAGTTTCGGCACTTCAATGTACCATCTTCATGTCTTAGTTGATGATGAAGAGGTTATCACGATCCACATATAAGATGCGTCAGTGGCAACTGGTTTACGCAGACTACCTACAGCTGTGATATCGACTTTCCAACCATCAACTGTGACTTGACAGTCTATAGCTGGAGAGACGACATCACAGTTACAGGTAGTCTGCGTAAACCAGTTGTGACAGACGCATCTTATATGTGGATCGTGATAACCGCTTCAGCATCAACTGAGAGCTGAACATGATTTACTGAAGCGCCGAAACTGGTAGCTGCACAATAAATGACAACATAAGGACGGCTGTAGGTGTTTCATTTTCTTACAGAAGTGAGCGGCCCTAGTCTCCCAGACCTCCTGGCACAAGGATGGACATACAAAAAATAGAAGCCAATTTAACGTCTAGGTTGGCTATTCGAAATTCTTACGTTTATTATTTTTAATGTATCTTTCTGGGGGTATGTTGTTTCTTGAGCTATACTTATATCAAGATGTGGCATAACTTAATGACAATAGTTACGAAACGTTTGTTGTCAGAAGGTAATTATGAATTGCGATATTCCATTCCCTAGAACATGCACGTACACTATTAAGTTAAAACATCATCGAGGATCAACAACATAAGAATAAACAAAATGTTTATGAAGTTACTACCAAAATGAAATTTCAAAACCTTTTTCGTAAAGTAACTTAACGGCCTGAAATACCAAATTTGTCACTTCCAGTCCAAACGTAATTCCGAAAGATTTACACAGGAAGTGCGTAAGACACCGGCAGCGGTCAAGCCTGCACTACCTCGCTTAGTGTACTGTCACATAACATTGTATAATGGTTCAACTGAATACTTTTCTTTTCAGAACTGAATTTCCGCTACTTGTAACTAAGGCAGCGACTAGAACAAATCATCTTCATAAGTTCCTTCTGTAAATCTGTTATTTTTAAAACTGATCAGCAGTCCCAGCACGAGATCTATATGTTTTCTGCTACAACGAATTAGTTTATCCACATTTTCTATCACGAAACTGTTACATTCCAGTAAGAGCATCAATGGCGAAAGAAGCAGTAGCTACTTATGTATTAGCACCAGACATCTCTCCTCATTAGAAAACGTAGCTAACATTTACATATTAATAGATGTAGGAGTCGGTTGATAATTTCTACACAAAAACCTGAAGTAACAACGGATAGGAACGTCCCCTACACTAAGGCATTCAAGAATACTCGTATGTTGCTGAAATTTGTGTCTCTTGTGGGGCAAGCAGTACAGAGGAATGCTCGTGGGAGAGGTGGTGGGTTGCGGGAAATGGTCATTCTCCTCGCTCACTTCCACTCCATGGTCCGCGTTAAAGTAATGATCGTCCGAAAAATATTGCCCTACTAGCAGACTTCATTGTCAGGCCCGTTGTGTCGTGTTTCAATGTTCCCATTCAATTACTTTATAGTGCGTCAACTTTAAAGTGCTAATTTTAGGGAGTGGTTGATTTTGACGATGGAGGAATAAGAAATAGTCTTGATCATTTCGTTCTTCACAGCCCGAAAATGTAAATGTTATTAAAAATCACCACAGCTGTATTTGAGGTTCATTCATGTCACTACAATTAATTTCGTTCTTAATGAACATCTTCAGGTGACCTGATCGAAAGTTCACCGACTGTCTTCAAAAATAATTCTCACAAACTCGCAGAGGTCGAGCCTGTACTACTCCGCTTAGCATACTACCAATAGCAAACAAGTACGGTAGCATTTGTCAGACCGTCAGTTTTCAATATATTTTGATAGTAGCCAACTACAAATACAAGATACGATTGACTGACAGTTTCTCACTTGGCCTTAAGCTTATCTTCTGCAAGTTTCCACTCATTTTCAACGTTCTATTTTTTTCTGTGCTTTCATAGCAAAGCGTTGATCAAGTGTTCTGCTGGAATGTCCAACTGTACGGTACTAAAACTTGGACCATGAGGAGAGAAGACAAGGAGAGGCAGGGGGCTTTTGAAAAGTTCACGAGGCGGGGAATAGACAATATAAAATCGCTAGAGAGTGCCTAACGATCAGGGGCTGAGGACGGCAGGATAAAAATGGCAATTAGGCTATTATGGAAAAAAATAAAGGCTTGTAACATGTATGTGAACACGTAAAGAAATTTCAGAAGGATCTGTAAACACAAGAGAAGGCAATTACGGGTGACGTTTCCTATCATGAAAGATATGCTGAATGGATGAAATTAGAACAAACTGAATGACGAAGCAAAGAACCCTAAAAACGAATACAGCGAAGACCTATTTACCACCCACAAAATTGATGGCGCTGGCAGGACGGGGGTATCGTCTATGGTTTAGATGTAGTGTCTCTTTAGGGTAACTTATAATTATGTAGCAAATCATCGCTGATTTATGTAATCATAAACAACCATAAAATACAAGTAATCATAGATATCAAGAGTTGTTTTTCTCTTGCATAGTATTTTCTCATAGCTGTCCACAGCTATCTCGTATTGACCCGTAGCTAACCATTATCGATTGGTGATTCGAAAAAGCACTCGTCTAACACTATAGCAAGAAACATATCATAATTTCTACTATAGAGTTGTATGTAGCGTTCAGTAACAAGTTACACAACAGTTAGTACACAAACTGTACTCCTCTCAAATCTTTTTCTGCCTCGTGTCGTTAATTCCTTTTCATGTTCAGGGCTTAAGCTCCACTGATACCCAACACGTATGCTTAAAAGCTATTTACGTGCATAACATATTTTCCACCTATTGTAAACAAATCCCTGAGGGTGTGGACTGGTTTCGATGCACCTCGTTAGCGAAAACGGCTCTAGTGCAACGTTAACAGTAAATGGGCCAGTATTAATGTAACTGTAGAGTCATTCATTATGCAGGCCTATACAAATGAAGTTAATCTCCTCAGCTGTCCGACCGGGAGGATTTAACCAGCGAGCCAATCGAGTTACTTGCGGTCGACCTGAAAATCTATGCCGGCCAAAGTGGAGCTCTTTGTGGCCGGGTGCCTAAAGGACGTGACATGATGGCACGCATACGTTACTAGCCATGCAGACCCAAAAGACATTAACTCTCACATCTCCCATAATTCAGAATTGCTAATGTTCTTAATTATTAATTTCAAAGTGCCAAGAGATCACTAATTGCCAACTTCTTTATATCTGTAAAACCCTAGAAATTGGTTCTCCATGACCCGTGTAAGTGGCACTGACAAGTGACATCAAAAACCTCCAACGCTCAAAACCGTACGAAACCATGCTTAAAATCACATTCGATCGTAACAAGAAAATGTCTGTGTCATTTCCATGCAAAACGTTGCATTTATTAGCGAGAAACAAAGTAACAACATATCAGTACTATGGGAGGGAAATTATACGTAAGTAAGGAGGGTAGGACGTCAAACGGGCCGACTTGGAGCAGGAGAGGCACCACAGGACATTTTAGTTTCCACTGTCTATACTTTTACAAATAAATTCATAAAACTTTGTCAGCATGACCAGGCAGGATTCCGAATTCACACTCATAGCAGTGGATGTTCGAAAACATAACGAAGTAATTTCTTTTACATGTGAAATTTCATCATTTTTTCACTTGCTAATGGCTGCATTTGTTCCTACAGGTACACTTTTCTTCATAAGTAAGGGAGATTCTTCGATGAATTTGGCACAGCATACAAACCATACTTAAAGGTGTATGAAACTCTAGAATTTTCAAAATCTATTAAAAACTGTGGTAAAAGTTGATGTATGTAACTACAAAATTTGTGTTTTTTCTAAACATGAAGATTAAAATATAGCAGCTCATTCGTTTTTTTTTCATAAATTAAATAAATTCTAGTGTTTCATACACCTGTAAGTATGGTATGTATGCTGTGAAAAATTCATCGAAGAATCTAATTTATGAGGAAAAGTGTACCTATAGCAACAAATGCAGCCATTAGTAAGTGAAAAAATGATGAAATCTAACACGTAAAAAAAATGACTTCGTTATGTTTTCGAACTTCCACTGCAATGAGTGTGAATCCTGAATCCTTCCTGGTGAGGCTGACAAAGCTGTATGAATTTATTTGTAAAAGTGTATACACTGGAAATTAAAATATCCTGTGATGCCTCTCCTGCTCCAAGTCGGCCCATTTGACGTCCTACCCCTCTTAAATAATGTTAGTGTATCATTACATTTTCAATCAACAGTGCCAAAAACCCTCTGCTTAAAGTAATTGTAACAGCACAAAACGCACATAATCTACACACCTCACAGTGCTTATATATTCCTCACAGTGCAGATGAGATATTTCGATGAAGTGGTTAATACAAAGTGGAAGAGAACACTGTGCACACCTCACTAAAGCCAAGTTTTTATATTCAAAATCACTTTCGCCTTAAAGCAGTACAACATCAAAAATCACACTTGGTACATTTTCAAATGATGATATGGGTATATCGGTGTCGGAACCTACCTTTCGCCAAGCATATTGCTACGTAGTGTATAATTTGACGCATAAAATTGATTGTAAATCACAGAGTGAGGTTTGATGATGAAATATCGTTCCTATATCTTCACTTGTGGTTTGGCATATTGTAATCTTACAGGAACAGCGATCCTTTTGATACAGAGCTTATATTGGCGAAAGAAGTAAACATCAAGGTGTTGGCAATATTTTGTTGTTTTCGGCGGCAATTACTGCAGTATAACATATTTGTTTGGAAAATAGTCCATCTAGACGGCTACTATCTGTATGACCTGACCAGGAATCACACAGAAAGAGGTTCTTTTCATTTGTTACACATTTTCCAATGACTGAAGTTAGGAAACGTTTAACTTGTTCTTTAGTCATTTTTCCACTCTCTATTGCCTCAACATGAATCTTTCGTAGGCAGGTTGATTCAAGTTTCTTTGAAATATTTTACCGAACGTTCCTTGTGCCTCTTGAAACCAGATGTACAGCTTGTTTGCTAGTCATTGTGTCATTGATAAAGCCATCTCATGTGCACAGACTGCAACACACTAGCTGCAGTTTTCTCTCCTCTATGAGACAGTGCTGATGATGAAGACATTTCGTACTGGAAATGGCTCTGGTCACTGTCCCACACATTTCCTTTCGGCACACCCTGCTCTGTCATAACTATGTTCAGTTCCTCAAGAAACTGTTGCGCGTTCTGACATATACTGTTGTCTTCTATGTTCTTACATGTGACAAATGTAGTAACATGCCTTGACGAAATGCCATATTCAGCCTTTAGATTTGCAATTTAAAAGAAAATAAGCTTTCAAATTGTCCAAACGAATCATTTTAGACGCTTCTAGTGCGCAGATGCCAAAAGTGAGCTGTAGATCCATGCGACCTTACTTTATGAAATTGTGATTTTAAATGCTGTTTTACGGTTTGTAATTCTGACAGTCTATTTCCTTTTAAACGTGAGCACCTCCTCGCCTTTTGCTAGACACATAACTTAGGTTTACTCTGCAATTTTATTTAGTTTTAATACACTTACAGTCCCTCATCAGTTTGCTATAGGAACTGAAGCCACGATAATAGACTTCATAAATTTCCTCTAGTATGCTGTCATCAGTATCTTCTAATGCAATGCGTTTCGACTGTTTTGGTGGTGATAGTTCGTACTCACTTTGACTGGTCTGTTGCTCTGGAGACGAACGTCATGTACTGCTTCACCAGTCACCTTCAGGTTCTTCCTGTCCTTCGAAGTGAAGAACGTCATGTATTTATGTGTCATCCCCATTACATTTTTCCCCAGGAAGAGAGGGGGGGGGGGGGGGAAACGGTTAGCAGCGGTATAAATAACCCGCTCTTCAGCCAGCCAGTAGAACTTAACACTGACTTAGATGCTTAAAAACAAAAAATACAAGGCCACACATGTAATATGAATTTAAAATAAATGAAAAGATGACATGAGTGGGAGAAACCCATTACAGTTCTGAATTGTTGTGGAATATATCACATCCACGAATTCTCTACTTATCGACCCTGATTTCATTTCCATATGCAGCGGGTAGCAACTTTGTCCCTGATATTTGGACCACATTCGTAGGATTAATTCTCTTAATGACATCACCGTACACAGTTTACACATAAACCCGTATGCGAACAGTCAAAGAAACACACTCATACTGCAGTTACACCATTCATGCAACTGGAGCATTTGTTAGGGCAGCTACAATACGTCACCATCTGATACATGGAAATGATACAGACCAGATCGAACATTAGTCTAAGCATGGTTTCGTGCTGTTCTGAATATTCGAGGTCAGAGGTGTCCTTTGTTAGAAGAAAGCAGTCAGACTGAACAACAGGCAAAATCACAGTTTCTTGTGATACAAGAGACAGACAGAAGCTGATCAAGTCTTCTGGGTTCTTTATATATTTAATCTGAGGCAAGGAAGAGGCGGTGCTGCGATATAAACGGACTTTCTGAAATAAGAGAATATTTTAGATGTACAATTTCATTCAGAATGGTATCATATTAAACGCCAGTAATATGGTCATATCATATACCGAAGGAACCATGGGCAGATAAATGTTTGACGTATCGGACTACCAGTTCTGTATCTCATGTGCCTACATCGTGTTTCGGATATCAGAAAAATATTCACACGTTTCTTAAAAGAAATACTTTTCCTGCATCAACTATTATTCTGCGTAACCATTTTCAAGTAAAGTGTGTAACCCGTTAATTACATGCTTTAGGTTAAGGTCAAATAACTTTTTTCCGTGCTGCGCTAAATAGTCCTCTGCTCCCTCACGATAGAGGATGCTTGGGATGTTTGTTGCTGTTTCATTGAACCTGCAACGTGCTTACTTCTTGTGTTTCCTTTGAGTTGCCACATTAATCCTCAGAATTAGTGGATTGCGTGTCATTCATTGTTCTCATGCCTTAAGTGAGTGTAAGGCAAGCCGAGCGGGACTGACTTATGAGGAACCCTGATAGTGAAAAACATAAGTGTGGTGTGCGTACTGTAAGAGCTTCGGTACACACACCATCAGATTATTTGACTTGTCGCTCTAAGGAAGTAGGCGAGTGTCAGCAATATGTCTCGTGGTCTTATCGTGGTGTGTTCATCTTCTGCCATTAGGTCAGACGATAGAATTGCCACTTGCACGCTTAGAGTAGCAGATTGACGGTGACCAACTTTAAACAGAACTTGATTAATTTTCACACACATTTATTGAAATAATAAAAATCATAGACATTGCGTAACTTGATTCTGGATGCTGTTTACAATTGACAATCTGAAGTTCCTTTGGTCTTGGTACGTTAATCTTATTCTCACTTATCTCTGGTACTTGACAAAGTGTCTATACATTTCCCTTATGGCTATGTACAGGAATAGGATAATCTTATTAGACACAAACTGAAACTTGACTACAGACTAATGCAGACTAACTGATCGGAGGTCTGTACACTCGTTATAATACCTCGCGCGTTCATGTATCACTGCGCGAGTGTGATCCGCGAGGAGAAAAGGTTCCACGTTAGCAGCAATCTCAATGGCTGCGTTACATATTAATACGCGGATCGTAGGAAGCAGAATTTGGTCCGTCTTTATGGCAGCGCCATCTTGTAGAGCGGAGACGGACGAGCGCTGCTCCTGCGCTGTTGTGCTTAGCGGGGCGCGCTCTATTGGGAAAGTTGTGTACGCGCTGCCTACGCGGAACTACGTACACAACAATGAATAAATATAGAGAATGTATAGCATAAAATATTTAATAGAAAACACTACAAACATACATCTAGAGCACATATATAATCCATCGACGCAGGATTTTTCAGCAGTCAGTCTTCCAGACTATCATCGTGTAATCTTTCGGGACGTCCTTCTGTAACCTGTCTGTCGTTCTCCGCAGTCCCAAATGGGACTGGCAGCTTACACCATTCCTTTAAAAAAACATCTCCCATATTGAGTTGTAATTCTGTTTAGCATTGACAATGTTTTGCTTGGCAAGTCAAATCCCGGTGGTTTTTTGGAGATACATGGAAATGTATTACATTATCGGGTCACATTAATGTGACAGCCACCTGTCTTCGATTTCATAGTGCAATAACCGCTCAAAGACGGCATGTGGCAGCACTAGCATTGAGTGGGGGGAATGGGGAGGGGAGGGAGATATAAAGCGTGTCAGGAACAATGCAATCGTCGTCGCAGTGCGGAAAGAAGGTAACTACGAAGAACCGTGCGTAACAGAAGAAATACAGAGCTCGCCAGAAAAATGTACACACACTTTAAGGAACTAAAAGTATTACTTTCGTGTTTATTTAACATTTAATAATTAACTGGTCCACTTGCTGAAGTTTGAAAACTAACACAATTACACTGAAACTGATTATAGAGATACGTGCGACGTCGCGATACAGTTTAACGAGATTCAGTGGTAACTTAGATTCTTTTGTTGCAATGAGCTTGAAAGCTTTGTCGCATCCTTCATAAATGTAGGCAGATATGTCTCCAAATATCGGTCAGTCAGTTTTCTACTAATGGGAACACCATCTGTTCTAATGCAAGGTTACCAGGTTTATTTTTGAAGACACCATCCAAGCGTTTGTTTGAAATGAACGACGGAAATATCAGACGGCTGATGTCTGTAGATGTGATACGCAGTTTTTTTTAATTTTATACTATTTATTGTACGATTAACTAGGTTCCGAGTCACTGTAGGCTCATCAGCAGGTGGAGGTGACCCAGAAAGATCATTTTATGGCCATATACAGCATGCTGTGTGCTGGAGAACATCAAGAAAATTTTGGCGTAAGTCAATAAAATGTGTACAAAATGAAAAGTCACTTACTGAAATATCACCCGAAGCTGGCACGGGAAAAATACACATGTAAAAATGAATAGGATGTTAATCTCTCATGGGAGTTAGTTTTGAACACAGTATCTGAAAACAAGTCACTCCTGGAACACTGGAAAAACAGGACAACTTTGAAGACTGGAGGACTGGAAATGTCACGGTAAAATGAAAATTCCAAAATCCACTATACGTATACTCAGCGGGGCACAGTCGAAGTCCGAATATGACGTGCAAAAGTAAAAGTCCACAACGGACGAGCAAAAATTAAAGTCCTGAAGGGACACACAAAATATTTTAATTCCGGCTTATTGCCGATGAGAAACAAGGACAAATATTACCAAGTCAAATTACATTCGACAGCGTTCGAATCCACGTCTCTTCACTGTAGAGGCCACAATTGGTGTAGGTCCTTGGCTGGCAGTACCTAGAGGCGAAGGTTGACGTGAGCGGCGTAGTCGTCGTCACGAGAGCTCGAGAGAGAAATCTTGACTGTGCGAATGCTTTTGCAGTCGGCGTCTACACCAGGAAACTTACTCGGAGTGAACTGCTGGAGCGTAGTCCGGGCAATTGCCTCAGTACTGCACTGGCCCCAGAAAACTGCAGGTACTACTTTCGGTCACGTGGTCTGAGGAGGGGAAGAGGTTCGTGAGGCCATTAACCTCTGGTGGCGCTTGGGTTGCTGGCAGGTGGCCGGATGGAGCACAGCCATCCCTTGTCTGTCGTCTGAAGAGCTGTCCCCTGCAACTTCCTTCACCCGTCTGTGCTGAAAGTTGCTGATTGAGTAGGTGGGTCCTTGATAATTTAACAAATATTTAATTCTATTTGTTTATCTATAAGTTTTTTTCATATATATTACCTGTGTATTTCCAAAGTATGGACACACCTGCAATTCACAATATTCTTTTGTAAATATTTTATTTCATGGTTTAATGAATCTCATTTGAAAGATCGCAATGTGTCAAAGTATAACATCCAGGATGTTCTTACTTTACACATAGTTCACAAAATAATGTTCCCCTATTACTCCCATTTGATGACTTGCCAGAAAATAATGTTCCTCTACTATATACATCTACTAATTAGCCGGAAGTGGCTCGAAAACTACACAAGCGTAATAAAATTAAAGGATCACTTGATGGTAATTGCCTTGAGAACCAGTGGTCTGGGGGGTGGAATATTTGCTTAGTAATCAAAAAGTCCCTAGATCTGCGTTCGAAACCTGCCAGCCTTTAAATTCTGAATACAAATCATCAGCAATAGCGACCGAAGACTTCTGGGATGTCTCCTTCATGATGGCAATGGCCTTGTCAAAGAAGGCGGAGGAGCGGACAGACGGCATCCACTTGTCCTTTCGGTGGGAAACAGCCCCTAAAGGTGGAAGAATCAGTAAGAATCAACTGCATCAGAATGCAGATGGCGGTGGAAACCATTCCACTGAAGACACAGGACATGTGACCTGTAACTGAAAGACTGTCACGATTATCTCTCCCTTGGTAAAAGATTCTGGACCAGTCAACCATTCGGGTCTCCGGATGAGACTTGCCAAGGGGGATGTAACCATGAGAAAAAAGACTAGATAACCAACGAAAGGATGACGACCTACGAGTCGGGGCGTGGAATATCAGAAGTTTAAACGTGATAGGGAAACTATAAAATCTGAAAGGGGAAATTGTAAGGGTCGATCTAGATATAGTGGAATTGAAGTGAAATGGAACGAAGAGAGTGCAGGGTGATATCAACAGCTGCAGAAAACGAATAACTGGAGTAGGATTCGTTATGAATAGGAGGGTAGGGCAGAGAGTGAGTTACTCTGAGCAGTTCAGCGATAGGGACATTCTCACCAGAATCCACAACAAACCAATATCGACAACAATAGTTCAAGCAAACATGCCGACGTCTAAAGCAGAATATGAAGAGACAGAGGCAGTATATAACGACACTGGAAAGATAATTCAGTTCGTAAACGGATATGAAAATTTAATTGTCAAGACTGATTAGAATGCATTGTAGGGGAAGGAATAGGAAAAACGGTTTTAGAAAAATATGAGCTTGTGACAAGGAATGAGAGAGGAGAACGATTAATTGAGTTCTCTAATAAATTTCAGCTAGTAATAGCGAAGACTCTCTTCAAGAATCACAAGAGGAGGAGCTATACCTGGAAAAGATCGGGGGATTCTGGAACATTCCAGTTAGATTACATCACGATCAGTCACAGATTCTGAAACCAGATATTGGATTACAAGGTGTACTCAGGAGCAGATGTAGAAACACATCACAAGCTACAAATAATGGAGAGTAGGCTGAATTTTAAGAGACTAGTCAGTTAGAAACAATGTGCAAAGAAGTGGGATATGAAAGTATTAAGGAATAAGGAGATACGCTTGAAGTTGTATGAGGCTATAGATACTGAGATACGGAATAGCTCAGGAGGCAGTCCGGTTGAAGAGGACACCTCTAAAAAGGACAATCACAAAAGTTGGGATGAAAAGCATAGGAACGGAGTGTAACGGAAAAAATCATGGTAACAGAAGAAATGCAAAAATATTCCGGGAAATTCAGGAATACAAAAATAAGTACGAAATAAACAGAAAATGTCAAGAAATCGGAAAAGAAATGAATACTGGCAGGACTGACTCAGCGTGTAGGAAAGTCAAAACAACCTACGGTAACATTAAGGGTGCAATGGGAATTCCACTGTTAAATGCAGAGGAAATAGCGGTTAGGGGAAAGAGTACACTGATGGCCTCTACGATACGAAGAATTCCTGGTGATTTGGTAGAAGAAGAAACAGTAGTCGATGTAGAAGGGACCGGGCATCCAGTATTAAAATCAGATTTTTAGATGACCTTTGGAAGACGTATGATGTAATAAGGCAGTATCTACAGATAACACTTCATCAGAATTTCGAAAATTATTGGGGGAAGTGGCAACAAAACGGCTATTCACGTTGGTGTTTCGAAGATATGAGTGCGGAGATATAACGTCTGATTTTCGGAAAAACATCATACACACAGTTCCGAAGATTGATAGAGCCTACAAGTGCGAGAATTATCGCACCATCCGCTTAACAGGTTCCTGACAAGAATAATATAGAGAAGAATGGGGAGGGAAACTGACGATATGTTAGATGGCGATCAGTTTGGCTTTAGGAAAGGGAAAGGCACCAGAGAAGCAATTCTGACATTGCAGTTGATAATGAAAGCAAAAGAAAAATCAAGACACATACATAGGATTTGTCGACCTGGAAACAGCGGTCGACAATGTCAGATCGTTCAAGATCTTAGAAATTCTGAGAAAAATAGGTGTAAGCTATATAGAAAGACGGGCGATATACTAAATGTACAAGAATCAAGAGGGAACAGTAAGTGTGCAAGACCATTAGCTAAGTGCCCTGATTAAAAAGGGAGCTAGACAGGGATGCATTCCTTCGCCCCTTCAGTTCAATCTATACAACGAAGCAGCAAAGACATAAATAAATAGGAAGTTCAAGGTGAAAATATCAGTGACAAGATTCACTGATGACATAGCTATCCTCAGTGAATGTGAAGAGGAATTACAAGATCTGCTGAATGGAATGAACAGTCTCATGAGTACAGAATATGGGTTGATAGTAAATCGATCAAAGGCGCAAGTGTAGAGAAGTAGCAGAAATGAGAACAGCGAGAAACTTAACATCGGCATTTGTGATCACGAAGAAGGTGAAATTATGGAATTCTGCTACCTAGACAGCAAAATAACACGTGACGGATGGAGCAAAAAGGACATAAAACGAGGACTAGCACGGGCACAAAGGGCATTCTAGGCCAAGAGAAGTCTACTAGCATAACATAGGTCTTAATTTGAAGAAGAAATTTTTGTGAATGTAATTTTGGAGAACAGCGTTTTATGGTAATAATAAATACACTCCTGGAAATTGAAATAAGAACACCGTGAATTCATTATCCCAGGAAGGGGAAACTTTATTGACACATTCCTGGGGTCAGATACATCACATGATCACACTGACAGAACCACAGGCACATAGACACAGGCAACAGAGCATGCATATTGTCGGCACTAGTATAGTGTATATCCACCTTTCGCAGCAATGCAGGCTGCTATTCTCCCATGGAGACGATCGTAGAGATGCTGGATGTAGTCCTGTGGAACGGCTTGCCATGCCATTTCCACCTGGCGTCTCAGTTGGACCAGCGTTCGTACTGGACGTGCAGACCGCGTGAGACGACGCTTCATCCAGTTCCAAACATGCTCAATGGGGGACAGATCCGGAGATCTTGCTGGCCAGGGTAGTTGACTTACACCTTCTAGAGCACGTTGGGTGGCACGGGATACATGCGGACGTGCATTGTCCTGTTGGAACAGCAAGTTCCCTTGCCGGTCTAGGAATGGTAGAAAGATGGGTTCGATGACGGTTTGGATGTACCGTGCACTATTCAGTGTCCCCTCGACGATCACCAGAGGTGTACGGCCAGTGTAGGAGATCGCTCCCCACACCATGATGCCGGGTGTTGGCCCTTTGTGCCTCGGTCGAATGCAGTCCTGATTGTGGCGCTCACCTGCACGGCGCCAAACACGCATACGACTATCATTGGCACCAAGGCAGAAGCGACTCTCATCGCTGAAGACGACACGTCTCCATTCGTCCCTCCATTCACGCCTGTCGCGACACCATGGGAGGCGGGCTGCACGATGTTGGGGCGTGAGCGGAAGACGGCGTAACGGTGTGCGGGACCGTAGCCCAGCTTCATGGAGACGGTTGCGAATGGTCCTCGCCGATACCCCAGGAGCAACAGTGTCCCTAATTTTCTGGGAAGTGGCGGTGCGGTCCCCTACGGCACTGCGTAGGATCCTACGGTCTTGGCGTGCATCCGTGCGTCGCTGCGGTCCGGTCCCAGGTCGACGGGCACGTGCACCTTCCGCCGACCACTGGCGACAACATCGATGTACTGTGGAGACCTCACGCCCCACGTGTTGAGCAATTCGGCGGTACGTCCACCCGGCCTCCCGCATGCCCACTAAAAGCCCTCGCTCAAAGTCTGTCAGCTGCACATACGGTTCACGTCCACGCTGTCGGGGCATACTACCAGTGTTAAAGACTGCGATGGAGCTCCGTATGCCACGGCAAACTGGCTGACACTGACGGCGGCGGTGCACAAATGCTGCGTAGCTAGCGCCATTCGTCGGCCAACACCGCGGTTCCTGGTGTGTCCGCTGTGCCGTGCGTGTGATCATTGCTTGTACTGCCCTCTCGCAGTGTCCGGAGCAAGTATGGTGGGTCTGACACACCGGTGTCAATGTGTTCTTTTTTCCATTTCCAGGAGTGTAGACTGTGGGAAACCCAGAAGAGTAGGGAATCGAAGTATTTGAGAGGTGGTGCTGCAGAAGAATGTTCAAAATTAGGTGTTTGATAAAGTAAGGATGAGATGGTTCCCTGGAGAATGGGTGAGGATAAGAATATAAGGGAAACGCTGACACGTAGAAGCGATAAGATTGTAGGGCATCTGTTAAGAAATCACAGAATAGCATTCATGGTACTAGATGGCCCTGTAGAGGGTAAAAACTGTGGAGAAAAACAGAGGCTGGAATACATTCAACAATAATTGAGTACGTATGTTGCAAGTACTACTCTGAGACGAAAAGGTTGGCACAGGAAAGGAATAGGAGGCGGGGAGCATCAAACCAGTTAGAAGACAAATGACCCGAAAAAAAGAAAAAGAAAGGAAATGACCTATCATTGCGAGGCATAGGTTTGAAATTTGGCTCCAAGTTTCCTACACCTTCCTCTTTAATGGTGTAGCGACGTGGCGCCCTGTGACGTCACCCTTGAACGCGACGACGTTTCAAACTGCAAGGTGTTGACACATACGAAAAGAGCCCACCTGTGGCGTGATCACGAGGGAATGCAACATTAAAATGTGCATGAATGAAACGGCGAATGGCACCTCTTAAGACCTCCAGCTTTGCAACACCCTCGGTGCCATCTGCGCGACTTTGTTGAATACTTATGCATTAACGTTGCACTTGAACGAGCTTGTGTCGATACCTTCCTATTTGAAACTTCGCCGACCCAAAGACGTGGAACGCCACGCTCTTGCTCTATTGTAGACGAAGGTTTCAGTCAACTTAGAGCCGAGCTTCAACCTTATGCGCGACTATGGGAGACAACCGCGGGGTTTCGAATAAGTGAACTATATTTTTTACGTAATGTGCTTAGTAGAACAGCAAATCGTGTAAAATTCAAAAAGCGATGATTGTACACTACTGGCATTTAAAATTGTTACACCACGAAGGTGACGTGCTACTGACGCGAAATTTAACCGTCAGGAGGAAGATGCTGTGATATGCAAATGATTAGCTTTTCAAAGCATTCACAAAAGGTTGCCGCCGGTGGCGACACCTACAACGTGCTGACATGAGGAAAGTTTCCAACCGATTTCTCATACAGAAACAGTAACTGACCGGCGTTGCCTGATGAAACGTTGTTGTGATGCCTCGTGTAAGGAGGAGAAATACGTACCATCACGTTTCCGGCTTTGATAAAGGTCGGATTGTAGCCTATCGCGATTACGGTTTATCGTATCGCGACATTCCTGCTCGCGTTGGTCGAGATCCAATGACTGTTAGCAGAATATGCTATCGGTTGGTTCAGGAGGGTAACACGGAACGCCGTGCTGGATCCCAACGGCCTCGTGTCACTAGCAGTCGAGATGACAGGCATCTTATCCGCATGGCTCTAACGGATCGTGCAGCCACGTCTCGTTCCCTGCGTCAACAGTTGGGGACGTTTGCAAGACAACGACTATCTGCACGAACAGTTCGACGACGTTTACAGCAACATGGACTAACAGCTCGGAGACCACGGCTGCGGTTACCCTTGTCGCTGTATCACAGACAGGAGCGCCCTTGATGGTGTACTCAACGACGAACCTGGGTGCATGAAAGGCAAAACATCATTTTTTCGGATGAATCCAGGGTCTGTTTACAGCATCATGATGGTCGCATCGGTGTTTGGCCACATCGCGGTGAACGTACATTGGAAGCGTGTATTCGTTATCGCCATATTGGCGTATCACCAGGCTTAATGGTATGGGGTGCCATTGGTTACACGTCTCGATCAACTCTTGTTCGCATTGACCACACTTTGAACAGTGGACGTTACATTTCAGATGTGTTACGACCCGTGACTCTACCCTTCATTCGATCCCTGCGAAACCCTACATTTCAGCAGGATAGTGGATTACCGTATTTTGCAGGTCCTGTACGGGCCTTTCTGAATACAGAAAATGTTCCACTGCTGCCCTGGCCAGCACATTCTGCAGTTCTCTCACCAATTGAAAACGTCTGGTCAATGGCGGCCGAGCAACTGGCTCGTCACAATTCGTCAGTCACTACTCTTCATGAACCATGGTATCGTGTTGAAGCTGCATGAGCAGCTGTACCTGTACACGCCATCCAAGCTCTGTTTGACTGAATTCCCAGGCGCAGCAAGGCCATTATAACGGCCAGACGTGGTTGTTCTGGGTACTGATTTCTCAGGATCTATAGACCCAAATTGCGTGAAAATGTAATCACATGTCAGTTCCAGTACAATATATTTCTCCAATGAATACCCGTTTATCATCTGCATTTCTTCTTGGTGTAGCAATTTTAATGGCCAATAGTGTATTTCATTACGTACTAAATCACGATGATTCACAATGGAGAAATGGAATATTATACGAGTATTGTCGAAGTGGCAAATGAAGCCTGCTCTTTTCCAAAGCAAATTTAGGGTCGGCTGTGTGTAGGGACACATGCCACGTCACTGTAGCTCAAAGCGCTGTTCAGACACAGGTGGCAAGCCACGGAACGTAGTAGCGCTGTTCCATGACCCGCCACAGCAGCCGCTGCCACCGCCGCAGCCGCCGCTGCTGCTGCTGTGGTCTGTTTCCCAGGTAACGGGTAGCAGGCCGATCGCCACAGCCGGCCAGACAAACGGGTACACATGAAAGGAGATGTCACGTGGCCGCTAACGCATGTGGACGGCGAGAGAAATAGTCCGCAGAATTTCGCTCTGTTAATCTAACGAGTTGCTGTGTTGCTCTCTGTGTGCTGTCAACGCCCTAGACGAATAATTGTATTAGACTGCTAATAGGTTGGCTCGAGACGCTTATTAAATTACTTGAGGCACGAGTCTGCAAAATACAGGCAGCTTTTGTACAAGATCTGCGTGCCGTTATTGAATTTTCCGAATGTCACTTGCTGTTGTTGCTGGCGCGAGTAATTAGTCCTATTCGTAAGCTTTCTGAAAATGTACGTTTGTCTACGTTCCTGTATTTTCAAACAGCAACACGGGTAACGCAGTTGCTGATAATACCGAAATCTTATTTGTCTTCTGATAAATAATTTGGGTCTGAATATGAGTCGATATTTGCAGAGTGCTTACGTCCAATGTTGTTCAACGAGCTAGTGACTGGTTATTTTCTTCTAGTTTTCATTACCATTCGCTGTTTCGGTGTTTTGTGTCCCTAATATTTTATTTGTGTGACTTTGATTTCACACAAATTTTTCCGCAATCTACCAAATGATATACGGTTGGCGGCGTCTGATGAACTGTTTATTTATGCCACTTCACATTTCTCACGTTTAATATTGATTCAATAGGTGAATCTTTATGCGAACGTATGTTTTCCTATGCGACTTCATTTTAAAACCTAGCGCTGCTTCAACTTGATTACCTTTTCGAATTAGACTGAAAGGTGATATAAGGGCAGTCATAAACTAAATGGTGCACATAAGACCACGTCTCACAGATCGAGCACGTAGATGGTGTATTTCTTCAATTGCTGACACAATGCTTTCTCCTGTACCATTCAGTAACCATTTTCTGTGTCAGAAAGTTGCTAAATTTGTATGACAAGTAACACGTTAGTTGACGGCAGTGACTTTGATTCACATTCAGAGGTGACATTTTGGCTGACATTTACCTTAAGGAGTGACATGCAGTTTTTCAAACTAAATGTCGCAATCCAGCAATTCTAAGCTCTTGATTCTACTTCTCAATAAAAACCCTTATGTATTGGTCTCATTGTCGACGGAAGGCTAAAAAATAATAAATGAATAAACGTGCTGATAAAGTGTGATAATAAAGCTTATTACCATTGACTGAAGTTAAAAAAGATTTAAAATTAGTAAATGTAACTGCCACCATAATTAACATGTATTTCCAATTAAGAATAAAGATAAGTAAGACAGACGTGAAGAATATATGTCAAATGCAGAAAAGTTACTTTGAAAATTGAAAAACGGAGGAGAAACAACAGAAACGAAACACACTGCAAATTATGAAATTGGTAACATGGTTAAATCAACAACTGTGTCAGAGGCACATTAACAAAAAATGGCTCTGCGCACTATGGGACTTAACTTTTGAGGTCATCGGTCCCCTAGGACTTAGAACTACTTAAACCTAACTAACCTAAGGACATCACACATCCATGCCCGAGGCAGGATTCGAACCTGCGACCGTAGCGGTCGCGCGCTTCCAAACTGTAGCGCCTAGAACCGCTTGGCCACCCGGCCGGCTCACAATAACAAAGGCGAAGTGAGGCTCCTTATGAAAACAACTGTTCTGCTATCAAATAGAAACGCGCAGTTGAGCAGAGCATGTGTAATGCTATGGATAATAATAAACATTGTTCTAAGAACTTCACCATTCGTGACAGTTTCTGCAGAGGCATCTTCGTGCCTGTTCTCCTTACCTTGGACTAATTGTATCCTTGGGTTCGAATTCATACAGCAGCTACTTTGTGTCAGCCACTGTTATGAATCGAGACTCTGGGTCTTTTAGTAATTACGCGTACATTTATGTAACTAACACGTTTATGTAGAAAGTACGCCCAAAAGAAACTACAGTTATTAAATTTTAGATTTTGTTATAATTACTCTTTAGTGTGACTTCACATGTGCTGTACTTCAGTTCAAATTGATCTTCAATATTTTATATAGTTTTAGACTTCACATACTTATTTTAAAGATTATTGATGTTAACATTTTCTGTAAAAGTAACTTATTAGTGGATTTTCATCCGTCTCAATCTTTCCTTAATTGTTATTGATTCGAGTGGTCTGTTATACGTGAGTGTGCTTACGTCGCTCATCGATGTCTCGGCAGTGTGTTCACATTTCGCGGCGTGCGGCTGCAGCTGTAGCGGTTCTAAATATAAGTACTGACAAAACTGTTTGTGCACTGTTATTCAGATATTAAATTTAGTAGTTTTCAATCGGCCATCCGAATATTAGCAATGTGTTTACATATTTTGCGGCGTGCAGTTGCAGCTGTACCGGTTCTTCAATTAAGTTCTGACAAAGTTCTTTTTGCACTGTTATTTGATATTAAATTTAGTTGTTTTCAGCGGTGTCCCGTGCTGTTTCTGGGGAAATTACCATTTAATAAACTTTCGGAAACTATTTCATACAGTATTTGTGGGTTGAATTTATTTATTAAATTTAGTACGTTAGTTTTCAGCTGACATAGCTGAGTAATGGGTTACGGTCTGAGAATTGTTCAAAGTATTTTCATTTGGGTGGGGGGGATGCAGTGGGGAAGCCGGTGGGCATTCTGGCGAGATCCTCTCCTGGAAAGGCAGCATTTGTAGCAGAAATAAGTTGAAAGAGGAACAGGAGCGTGAGATCTGTGCCCTTCAGTTGCAGTTACAAAACGCGAAGAAGGAACTAGATAGGTTGAGGAGGTTAAAGGGCGCTGGGGAACGGCAACTGGCAGTTGGTAAGAAGGCAGCTAGGAGGAGGAGGAGACAGTGGTACATCGCGTAAAACCAAAATATTTGACCAACTGTCAGAGTTTACTGGAGAGGAGTCTCCTGTAGCTGTAGGTGTAGTAAACATTCAGCAGTCCTCTGCAGTTAGAAAGCCTAAGTCAGTTGCAAATTCTAACAGAGAGAAGAAGGTTCTGCTGTTACGTAGTTCGCATGGCAGAGGTGTGGGCCAGCAGTTGCAGGAAGTGTTGGCGAGTGAGTACCAGGTCACCAGCATTGTGAAGCCTAGTGCAGAGTTGCTTCAGGTGACTGTTAACATAGGGGAGCTCTGTAGGAATTTTACGACAAAGGAACACGAAGTGATTGTAGGTGGAACTGTGAACAGTCTTAATAGGGAATGAGACTAGTATGTAGGTGGTGACCTGGTAACGATAGCTACTCAAACTGGTGGCAGTAATGTGCACTCCGTGCAACTGTTTCATCGTCATGATCGGGCTCTCTTAATGCTGTTGTTAGACGTGTGAACACGCGTCTGGAGAAAGCACCAGTGGCTGAGGACACGGCTCACATGGCAGTGGTGCCAGTTGAGTCTATCAATGGCATGGGCTGCACCTCAGTAGGTATGGTTTCGAAAAGGAGCCTGGCAAACGTAGGTGACAGTATAGTGTGTGGTGGAGTCACACATGGGAGAATTCCTGTAGTAATTGGTGTTAGAAATGCACCTTTTTTTAGACTGAAATCAGCTGTCAGCTGATAAGTATTCCTGCTTAGTTCGGTTCTGTTTGTTATCAGTAGGTCCAAGAAGTTATCTCCAAGAGTCGGTTCTCTGTTTAATTGCTAGAGGTAATTTTCGGATAGTGCACTCAGTATAATGTCACTCGATGCTCTGTCCCTACCACCCGTCCTAAACATCTGAGTGTCCCAGTATATATCTGCTAATTTGAAATCTCCACCTAAGACTATAATATGCTGAGAAAATTTATGTGAAATGTATTCCAAATTTTCTCTCAGTTGTTCTGCCAGTAATGCTGCTGAATCGGGATGTCGGTAAAAGGAGTCAATTATTAACCTAGCTCGGTTGTTGAGTGTAACCTCCACCCATAATATTTCACAGGAACTATCCACTACCACTTCACTACATGATATACTACTACTAACAGCGACAAACACCGGTTGCATGCACTCTATCCTTTCTAAACACCGTCTGTGCCTTTGTAAAAATTTCGGTTGAATTTATGTCTGGCTTCAGCCTGCTTTCTATACCTATAACGATTTCAGCTTCTGTGCTTTCTATCAGCGCTTGAAGTTCCGGTACTTTACCGATGCAGCTTCTACAGTTTACAGTTACAATACCGATTCCTGCTTGGTCCCCTCATGTCCTGACTTTGCCCCGCACCCTTTGAGGCTGTTGCCCTTTCTGTACTGCCCGAGGCCATCTAACCTAAAACACCACCCAGTCCACGACACACGACCCCTGCTACCCGTGTAGCCGATTTCTGCTTGTAGTGGACTCCTGACCTATCCAGTGGAACCCGAAACCCCACCACCCTATGGCGCAAATCGAGGAATCTGCAGCCCACACTGTCGCAGAACCGTCTGAGATTCTGATTCAGACCCTCCACTTGGCTATGTACCATAGGTCCGCAGTCGGTCCTGTCGACGATGCTGCAGATGGTGAGCTCTGCTTTCTTCCCGCTAGCGAGACTGGCAGTCTTCACCAAATAACATAGCCGCCGGAAGTCAGAGAGGATTTCCTCCGATCCATAGCGACACACATCATTGGTGCCGACATGAGCGACCACCTGCAGATGGGTGCACCCTGTACCCTTCATGGCATCCGGAAGGACCGTTTCCACATCTGGAATGACTCCTCCCGGTATGCACACGGAGTGCACATTGGTTTTCTTCCCCTCTCTTGCTGCCATATCCCTAAGGGGCCTCATTACGCACCTGACGTTGGAGCTCCCAACTACCAGTAAGCCCACCCTCTGCGACCGCCCGGATCTTGCAGACTGAGGGGCAACCTCTGGAACAGGACAAGCAGCCATGTCCGGCCGAACATCAGTATCAGCCTGAGACAGAGCCTGAAACCGGTTCGTCAGACAAACTGGAGAGGCCTTCCATTCAGCCTTCTGGAATGTCTTTCGCCTCCTGCCACACCTCGAGACGACCTCCCACTCTACCACAGCTGAGGGGTCAGCCTCAATGTGGGCAGCCACAGTCGTAGTCCGATCAGGGGATGCGTGGGACGAGCTGGCCGTCCCCGACAAACTCCCATGCGGACCCCCACAATGATGCCCATTGGCAACAGCCTCAAGCTGTGTGACCAAAGCCAAAACTGCCTGAAGCTGGGAGCGAAGGGATGCCAACTCAGCCTGCATCCGAACACAGCAGTTGCAGTCCCTACCCATGCTAAAAACTGTTGTGCAAAGAACATCTGAATTAATCTACACAGAGCACAAACAAATCGACACAAAATTTAAACGGTTATTAAAATACAAGATTGCCTAGTAAATGCAGTAATGCTGCTACTTGCGCACTGCTGACACACTGCTTGGCGGCGGAAGTAGACTACGCGATTTGACACTATTCAGGTACTAAAACGCGATGCTACAACTTTCAAATACTATAATACGCCCGAAATTTATGAATTAAACAATGCAAGTACCATAAACACGCAAAGAAATTAAGAATGAGTGAGGTAGGAGTATACGACTTTCTGCTGGCAGCTGCTTATCCAACGGCGGCAAGGAGCACACTGGCTGTGACCAACCGACACTGGCCGTTCAAAACAAAAACAGAAACAAAAACAGAAGACAGACGACTATGATGTACAAATTTTAACACTAAAAGGCTTCTTCACTCAAAAAAATGTCACATATAATTACAAACTATGTAGGAAAATTAATCCAACAGCAACAGAGTGTTTTTTAAACCTCATTAAGGAACAAGAGTGGCAGGACGTTAATAGTGCCAATAACATAGCTAACAAATATAATGCATTCCTTAACACATTTATCATCCTCTTTGAAAGTTACTTTCCATTTGAACGTTCTAAACAGAGTACTAGCAGTAAAAGCCAGCGTGGGTGGCTGACTAATGGGATAAGGATATTATGTAGAGCAAAGTCGGAATTATATCAAAACGTTAGAAAGAGCCACAACTGAGCTACAGTAGCCAATTATAAACAGTACTATAAAATGCTTAAAATGTTATTAGGAAGACAAAGAGTATGTGATACGAAAACAGAATAGCTAATTCACAGGATAAAATTAAAACTATATGGTCAGTCATGAAGGAAATATCTCATCAGCAGCACAAGGTCTACGATATAATAAAGTCAGTTCGTAGCGAAAATACTGCTGTTACTTATAAGTCAGTTACATTTACAGTATTTAACAATCACTTTCTGAGCATTTCTGGTGAATTAAATAAAAACTTAGGTTCTATAGGGAGTCATATAACTCTCTTGGAAAATGCCTTTCCGAGACTGATGTCTGAAATAATACCTCTGTCGCATTGACAAGGGGGAGATTGAGTAAATAATTAAATAACTGAAGACTAAGGACTCTCATGTATGTGATGGGGTACCTAGAGAGTACTAAAGTACTGTGCTGCACATTTTAGCCCGTCACTTAGCCATATTTGTAATTTTTCCTTTAAGAATGGTCTTTTCCTGAACAATTGAAGTACTCAATAGTAAAGCCGCTTTATAAAAAGGGAGAAAACGGCAACGTAGACAATTTTCAACATGTGTGTGTGCCATGTGTGTTTGCTAAAGTTATTGAAAAGACTGTGTATGTGTGTAAGGGTAATTGATCATTTTATTTCACATAATTTGCTATCAAATGTACAATTTGGTTTTAAAGATGGATTAACAACTGAAACTGCTATACTCTCTTTTTTCTGTGAGGTACTGGACGGATTAAAAAAAAGGTTTCGAATGCTAGGCATCTTTTTTGGTTTAACTAAGGCGTTTATTTGTGTTAATCACAAAATATTGTTCCAGAGGTAGGACCATTATGGAATACAGGGTATACCACACAATTGATTCACCCTTTTCTTTAACAACATATAGCAAAAGGTCATTATCCAAAGTGTTGAGAATGGCTATGATGAGGGGACTGGGTGGGGCAGGGTTAAATGGCGGTGTCCCAGGGATCAGCGCTGGGGTCACTTCTGTTCCTTATTCATATAAAAGATAAGTCCTCTAGTATTACAGATGATTCTAAATTATTGCTGTTTGCTGATGACAGGAGCTTGGTAGTAAAGGGTATTGTGTGCAACGCTGGCACTGTTTCAAATAGTGCAATTCATGACAAAAGTTCTGGGCTTGTAGAAAATAAACTAACGTTAAATCACGGGAAGAGTCCATTTTTACATTTTCTAACACACAATTTAACAAAACCCGACGTTTTATCTTCACAGAAGGGGAATATGATTAGAGAAACTGAACAATTCAAATTTCTAGGTGTTCAGGTAGATAGTGATGGAAAGCCCACATTCATGATCTTGTTCAAAGACGTAATGCTGCCATTTTTACTATTCGAACGGTATCTGAAGTGAGCGATAGTTCGACACGAAAAGTAGTCTACTTTCCTTGTTTTCATTCGATTATGAAGCTTCATACTATATTTTTGGGTAAATCTTCCAATTTTCAAAAGATTTCTTTTTCTTTTTTTGGTTATATATATATATATATATATATATATATATATATATATATATATATTCTTTACTGTCGTTACTTGTTAACAATATAAGCTTATTCTCAAGAATTAGCAGCTTTGACTCAGTTAATACTAGGCAGAAATCCAATCTGCATTATCATCGTACTTCCTTGATTTTTGTACAACAAGGTGTCAGTATACTGTTGCATCCATTTTCAGTAAGCTACCACAACTATTCAAAATTCTTAACAGTAATCCACGCACTTTCGAAGCTGAAGAGTTTCCTCATGGATCACTGCTTCTATTCTGTCGAGGAGTTCCTTGAAAATTTGAGCTGATTCCTGTGTTACGTTGTTGACTGAGTTTATATAAACTTATAGCTAGGTTTTCTATGGGTTCATAAACAATTCATTATATCTGTTACTGCGTTTATGTTTTAATTTCATGTACTGACTTGTTCCATGACGTTGGACATTTACTGAATTTGGTCCTACAGAACTAGACGTGTAAAATAAATACACTCCTGGAGATGGAAAAAAGAACACATTGACATCGGTGTGTCAGACCCACCATACCTGCTCCGGACACTGCGAGAGGGCTGTACAAGCAATGATCACACGCACGGCACAGCGGACACACCAGGAACCGCGGTGTTGGCCGTCGAATGGCGCTAGCTGCGCAGCATTTCTGCACCGCCGCCGTCAGTGTCAGGCAGTTTGCCGTGGCATACGGAGCTCCATCGCAGTCTTTAACACTGGTAGCATGCCTCGGCAGCGTGGACGTGAACCGTATGTGCAGTTGACGGACTTTGAGCGAGGGCGTATAGTGGGCATGCGGGAGGCCGGGTGGACGTACCGCCGAATTGCTCAACACGTGGGGCGTGAGGTCTCCACAGTCCATCGATGTTGTCGCCAGTGGTTGGCGGAAGGTGCACGTACCCGTCGACCTGGGACCGGACCGCAGCGACGCACGGATGCACGCCAAGACCGTAGGATCCTACGCAGTGCCGTAGGGGACCGCACCGCCACTTCCCAGCAAATTAGGGACACTGTTGCTCCTGAGGTATCGGCGAAAACCATTCGCAACCGTCTCCATGAAGCTGGGCTACGGTCCCGCACACCGTTATTTACGTTGCTTCGACAGGCCAGTTTGACTCCTCCTGCCGATGTTTTCCGGATCAACTCAAAATTGCGGCACATACGTGAATTTTATACTATAATAAGTTTTCTGTGATCTGACATGTTATCAGTGACACACCTTACCAACAGATCCTTGCATTGTCGTTGAGGAGTACAATCATCCCGTTGCCCAGTTGAAATGGCCACGCCATTGGTATCCCGGAAAACAGTGTTGTTTACGTTAGTCTTCCTGTCAGCACAATGACAGGTGGAGGGGCCTCGGATTTCGACCTGGCCCTCCTTTTCTTCACCTTGCCTGAACCTGACTGTGTCCTTCCATTCCAGTAAAAAAAGAAAGGTGAATAAGCTCTTAGCTTTAGAAGTGAGACGCCTGAGAAAACAAAAACAAAAAGAATCCAATTTACCAGCTTGCTGCACACTACTTCCACAGTGCCCACCTGTCCACAATCCGTATGTTTGGTACCGTTTAGCATGATTCCCGCGGAGTTGGCTGAGCTAGGAAGAATCCATACTGGAGATATCATGAAATGCCATCAAAATGTATATGTATTACTACTATATATGTTGAAAAATCAAAAAAAACGTCATAATGATACAGCTCGCGATAAGCAGAAAATCCAGGTTAGATTCCCGGTCCACCACAAATTTTCAGCCCGGCCGGAGTGGCCGAGAGGTTCTAGGCGCTTCAGTCTAAAAACGCGCGACCGCTACGGTCGCAGGTTCGAATCCTGCCTCGGGCATGGATGTGTGTGATGTCCTTAGGTTAGTTAGGTTTAAGTAGTTCTAAGTTCTACGGGACTACGACCTCAGGTGTAAAGCCCCATAGTGCTCACAGCCACTTGAACCATTTGAACAAATTTTCATTGACGTCATTCCTTTTATCAGCCAATGGTTGTTCACGTTCGCAACTGTGAATACATTTCTGTAACGTGTGTACAGGCATAGCCAAGTGTGTTACACTAATCTCACTCACCTGTGACGCATGTTTCAGAAGGCAGCTGTTGTATTTGAATATTACGACTGTTAACTGCGCCACTTAACAATGAAACGTTACGTAACGCCACAGAAGCTCTGCAAAAAGTTATTCACTTTTAAGTTTTTAATGACTCTTGTTGTCCACAAGGTCAGACTGTACATTTTCAGCTACCTTACCGTGCTAACCATTCCATATGTACGCGTGGTTTTTCGAAGATACATTTTTTCGTCTATGCCCTGTGTTGCAAATGTAGACCTAGCGTGTGCTCGTTTGTCTGGGCTGCAGCTTGTTGTGAACGAACATAGGATCGCCGCCTCGAGTACACCCCTGCAAACATGTTCTCTATCATTCATGTGAGTTAAGGTGCATAATCACATTCAAAAACTGATGACTGGTTTCTGTTACACTACCTACACCGAAATAAGAAGGTTCGTTGTAGTTCAGGCATCACACCTCTCGATATTATAATTTTCAGAGAATGCAAACACAAACTACCTTAAACAGGATTATATTCAGGTTCCTTTCGTAATATTTTTTGAATACATTTTTTTATATTTCGGTCGCGTCATTCGTTCATCGGTATAAACTGTTGCACAAGTCATTCTGCTTTCTCTTGGAGCAATATTGTTTCTGGAGATCTTTTTCGAAGTCAGCATAGGACCCACATTTTTGTCCGACTCTCATTCTCAAAGTACCAGCTCCGCCATCCATTCTCGATGCAACGAACCCTATCTTCCGCTATTCCTCCCATCGTTCAGGTAGCACAACTTTCGATTGATCCAAATAGTCTCTGGGATTTCAACTTCATCTTGGATAAAGCTTTCTGAAATTCCCAATTCTGAGGAAGACTTCACCATTTTGTAAACCCCGTACGTTGTCCCGTGCTCCACTCCTCCGACCTCTTGCCTAACATGGATAAGAAGAAATTGCGTCTTGCTTACCTCTTCGCACACTTCCTCTACACTGCGTACGCGAACGTTTTGTCCCTACACAATGTCAGTAATGTGATCTTCGAAATTCTTGTCAGCTGCCTGCACTCTGTTTTGACATTCTATCATTTCTTCGCCAAATCTTTACAAGTGTTTATCGAGTACTACAGTTTTCCCGCTGAGTTTCGGTTTAGATCTTCTCATAATGTTGCGTATCCTCTCTGATCTCCAGATTTAACCGAGTCTATCATTTGATAATACTTGTCGTCCACGTTCATATAGCTGCCTCCATTTGTGTGCCTTTTTATCAACTGAACTGTCGTCTCTAGACGGCCTAGTATCTACACCGAAGAGCCAAAGAAACTGGTACAGGTGCATAATATCGTGCAGGCTCCCGCGTGCACACAGAAGTGCCGCAACACGACGTGGCATGACTTCGATTAATGTCTGAAGTAGTGCTGTAGGGAACTGGCACTACGAATCATCCAGAACTGTCCACAAACCCGTAAGCCGAGGTGGAAATCTCTTCTGAATAGCAAGTTGTAAGGCATCCAAGATACGCTCAACAATGTTCATGTCTGGGGAGTTTGGTGGCCAGCGGAAGTGTTTCAACTCAGGACTGTTTTCCTAGAGCTACTCTGTAGCAATTGTGGACGTGTGGGGTGTCGCATTGTCCTGCTGGAATTTCCGAAGTTGGTCGGAATGCACAATGGACATGAATGTATAAGGTGATTAGATAGGATGCTGACGTACGTGTCACCTTTCAGAGACCATGGATTCATGAGGTTGTCTCCATTCTCGTATAGGTCCATCTACTCGATGCACTTTTAAACGAGACTCGTCTGACCTGGCAACATGTTTCCAGTCATCAACAATCCATTGTCGCTATTGACCGGCTCAGAAGAGGTGTAAATCTTTTTGTCGCGCAGTCATCAAGGATACACGAGTGAGCTTACGGCTCTGAAAGCCAATATTGATGATGTTTTCTTCAATGGTTCTCACGCTGACACTTGTTGATGGCCCAGGATTGAAATCCGCAGCGATTTGCGGAATGGATGCACTTACGTCACGTTGCACGATTTTCTTCAGTCGTCGGTGCTCCCATGCTTGCAGGATCTTTTTCCGCCCGCAGCAATGTCGGAGATTTGATGTTTTACCGGATTCCTGACATTCACGGTCACGATATTGCTACCTCGGAGACGCTGTGTCCCACCGCCCGTGCACCGACTGTAACACCACACTCAAACTCACTTAAATCTTGATAACCTTGAAACCTTCCCGTCTAATATTGGATGAACGTTTGCTTGCTGACTGAACGCTGCGTCTCTTAAAATCTTTTAACTGCTGCTCTGTCAAGACTACCTGCTGATTATTACGACGAAACATAAAATGTGTTGTCGCCGTGGCCCTCAGTCGTTACCTGAAATTATTAAGACTGATTCTTACCTTTAATTATTTATACTGGATCGCCATCTGACTGCTACAGCAAACTGTGGAATGAATATACTTACTTCTCTTTAACATAATTATAAGCTGCTGGTGGAGTTTCATAATACTTTGTGACTGGAATTCTTTAAGTTGAAGTTAATTTAGATTTGATAAAAGCTGAAGCTCAGTTTAGACTTTTCTTTTAAGATAACAATAAATTCCGTAAAGCATTTACGTGAATGATTTTGGGATAGAAAATTCTTAATGCATTTAATCTGGTAGAAGTTAACTATATTCTGAGAACGATCTTGACAAACAATTACAAGGGGTATAGTTCTTTACAAAAATTCTTAAAAACTAGCATTGCGCTACATATAGCGAGTGGCTGGCGAGCACACCGCTTCTTTCAAAGTGTTAATTCATACCTCGCTTACAGCGACCTCCTCTCATGTCTCGCTAGCTACGACTGCCTCGTCTCACATCTTACTCGCAACTGCTCGCTTCCAACGCTCAATGCTACAAAAGTGCGGTCTCGCCGCCAACAATGGTTTTTGGTGCAGACAATCCCTGCTACCATTACAGATGTATTACTGCGCGCTGTTTCCCGCACTTTCTCAAAATGTATCTATGCGCGGTTTCCCGCTCTTTCTCAATAATACACAATGCAATTTAATTAACAAAACAATTTAAATAAGAAACAGTTCAGATAATTACACGCTAAAACAGTTTAAATACGCCTATTACATAATTACAACCTACCATTGTAGCAGCAGCGATCTAACAACTGCACCAGATACTTTTGTCTTATAAAGGCGTTGACGACCGCAGCGCTGTATTCTACCTATTTACACATCTCTGTATTTAAATAAGCATGCCTATACCAGTTTGGCACTTCATTGTATACCCCTCATGATTATTCTGGTTACACTAGCCTCTTCGACTAACACGATTAACTAAAATGTGTCATACGAACAGACTAATGTAACAGAAATGGAATCGCAATAACTTCCTTCTACAGTACAGAAAACAAAACAACAAATGAAAATGCAATGCTATCAGTTCAACGCTATTCTGCAGCTCTGAGAAGCACACCAGATGTGTAGACAACCAAACAACTTCGGAATAAAGTTATTTTTAAATGTACAATATAGAGTTCTGACTTAGCATTGTATTAACAGATTAACATGGATTCTTCCGAAAGACTATTACGAAACGCTAATACTTTACTTATTAATAAGGGCGTTACGATATTCAATTATTACTGTTAGCGTCTACCGTGTATTATCTAATCGAAGTGTGCACTGCCAGTCAATTTAGCTTCGCGGCTTTAATTGCAAAAGAGATCACTGCATGTTCTTACACTTACCTTCAAACATCTACACTCCTGAAAATGGAAAAAAGAACACGTTGACACCGGTGTGTCAGACCCACCAAACTTGCTCCGGACACTGCGAGAGGGCTGTAAAAGCAATGATCACACGCACGGCACAGCGGACACACCAGGAACCGCCGTGTTGGCCGTCGAATGGCGCTAGCTGCGCAGCATTTGTGCACCGCCGCCGTCAGTGTCAGCCAGTTTGCCGTGGCATACGGAGCTCCATCGCAGTCTTTAACACTGGTAGCATGCCTCGGCAGCGTGGACGTGAACCGTATGTGCAGTTGACGGACTTTGAGCGAGGGCGTATAGTGGGCATGCGGGAGGCCGGGTGGACGTACCGCCGAACTGCTCAACACGTGGGGCGTGAGGTCTCCACAGTACATCGATGTTGTCGCCAGTGGTTGGCGGAAGGTGCACGTGCCCGTCGACCTGGGACCGGACCGCAGCGACGCACGGATGCACGCCAAGACCGTAGGATCCTACGCAGTGCCGTAGGGGACCGCACCGCCACTTCCCAGCAAATTAGGGACACTGTTGCTCCTGGGGTATCGGCGAGGACCATTCGCAACCGTCTCCATGAAGATGGGCTACGGTACCGCACAACGTTACGCCGTCTTCCGCTCACGCCCCAACATCGTGCAGCCCGCCTCCAGTGGTGTCGCGACAGGCGTGAATGGAGGGACGAATGGAGACGTGTCGTCTTCAGCGATGAGATTCGCTTCTGCCTTGGTGCCAATGATGGTCGTATGCGTGTTTGGCGCCGTGCAGGTGAGCGCCACAATCAGGACTGCATACGACCAAGGCACACAGGGCCAACACCCGGCATCATGGTGTGGAGAGCGATCTCGTACACTGGCCGTATACCTCTGGTGATCGTCGAGGGGACACTGAATAGTGCACGGTACATCCAAACCGCCATCGAACCCATCGTTCTACCATTCCAAGACCGGCAAGGGAACTTGCTGTTCCAACAGGACAATGCACGTCCGCATGTATCCCGTGCCACCCAACGTGCTCTAGAAGGTGTAAGTCAACTACCCTGGCCAGCAAGATCTCCGGATCTGTCCCCCATTGAGCATGTTTGGGACTGGATGAAGCGTCGTCTCACGCGGTCTGCACGTCCAGCACGAACGCTGGTCCAACTGAGGCGCCAGGTGGAAATGGCATGGCAAGCCGTTCCACAGGACTACATCCAGCATCTCTACGATCGTGTCCATGGGAGAATAGCAGCCTGCATTGCTGCGAAAGGTGGATATACACTGTACTAATGCCGACATTGTGCATGCTCTGTTGCCTGTGTCTATGTGCCTGTGGTTCTGTCAGTGTGATCATGTGATGTATCTGACCCCAGGAATGTGTCAATAAAGTTTCCCCTTCCTGGGACAATGAATTCACGGTGTTCTTATTTCAATTTCCAGGAGTGTAGTCCTCACAGTGGGACATGCGCCTTGGCGCCGCACCCCCTTTCAGCATGAGTTGTGTTGACATGAAGCAGTGCCATACAGTGGCATTTTGGTGAAAATGCCATGATGGTCGCCTTGCAGACGCTCGTGTTGTTTGTATGTGTTACTCGCGTAAAAGGTGTCGTTGAGAAAATATACGGGTTGTCGCAGGAGGAGTGGTCAATATTGAGGCACATTACAGAGGAGCTCATTTGAAGCATAAACTTTATATAGACGTATGCTTTATTTCGAATGCTTTCTAAGATAGAACACATTTAATATACGTGGTTAGTGAGTAATTTTAGAGGAGCGGATGATGGGACGTTTTTGTGGAAAATACAGGGTGTTTCAAAAATGACCGGTATATTTGAAACGGCAATACAAACTAAACGAGCAGCGATAGAAATACACCGTTTGTTGCAATATGCTTGGGACAACAGTACATTTTCAGGCAGACAAACTTTCGAAATTACAGTAGTTACAATTGTCGACAACAGATGGCGCTGCAGTCTCGGAAACTCTGTAGTACGATATTTTCCACATATCCACCATGCGTAGCAATAATATGGCGTAGTCTCTGCATGAAATTACCCGAAACCTTTGACAACGTGTCTGGCGGAATGGCTTCACATGCAGATGAGATGTACAGCTTCAGCTGTTCAGTTGTTTCTGGATTCTGGCGGTACACCTGCTCTTTCAAGTGACCCCACAGAAAGAAGTCACAGGGGTTCATGTCTGGCGAATAGGGAGGCCAATCCACGCAGCCTCCTGTATGTTTCGGATAGCCCAAAGCAATCACACGATCATCGAAATATTCATTCAGGAAATTAAAGACGTCGGCCGTGCGATGTGGCCGGGCACCATCTTGCATAAACCACGAGGTGTTCGCAGTGTCGTCTGAGGCAGTTTGTACCGCCACAAATTCACGAAGAATGTCCAGATAGCGTGATGCAGTAATCGTTTCGGATCTGCAAAATGGGCCAATGATTCCTATGGAAGAAATGGCGGCCCAGACCAGTACTTTTTGAGGATGCAGGGACGATGGGACTGCAACATGGGGCTTTTCGGTTCCCCATATGCGCCAGTTCTGTTTATTGCCGAATCCGTCCAGGTAAAAATAAGCTTCGTCAGTAAACCAAATGCTGCCCACATGCATATCGCCGTCATCAATCCTGTGCACTATATCGTTAGCGAATGTCTCTCGTGCAGCAATGGTAGTGGCGCTGAGGGGTTGCCGCGTTTGAATTTTGTATGGATAGAGGTCTAAACTCTGGCGCATGAGACGATACGTGGACGTTGGCGTCATTTGGACCGCAGCTGCAACACGGCGAACGGAAACCCGAGGCCGCTGTTGGATAACCTGCTGCACTAGCTGCGCGTTGCCCTCTGTGTTTGCCGTACGCGGTCGCCCTACCTTTCCAGCACGTTCCTCTGTCACGTTCCCAGACCGTTGAAATTTTTCAAACAGATCCTTTATTATATTGCTTTTCGGTTCTTTGGTTACATTAAACCTCCGTTGAAAACTTCGTCTTGTTGCAACAACACTGTGTTCTAGGCGGTGGAATTCCAACACCAGAAAAATACTTTGTTCTAAGGTTCAAAAAATGGCTCTGAGCACTATGGGACTCAACTGCTGTGGTCATTAGTCCCCTAGAACTTAGAACTACTTAAACCTAACTAACCTAAGGACATCACACACATCCATGCCAGAGGCAGGATTCGATCCTGCGACCGTAGGAGTCGCACGGTTCCCGACTGCGCGCCTAGAACCGCGAGACCACCGCGGCCGGCGTGAAGGAACATCTCAATCTCAGTTACCCCAATCGCTGCACTGGCGATGGTAGTAAAGTAACTTACCGCCAAGATCGTCAGACCTTATGCCATTAAATTTTTGTTTATGGGCTTGGATCAAGTGTAAGGTGCACAAACGAACGGTCATTATGCGAGGCGAACCGCTTGGTGGCATCATGGACGCTACTGACCTCATTAGCAAATGTGCAGAGGCACACAGACAAGCAACATATCTTTTTTGTGAACTGTACAACAGCCGTAACGTGACGTAGACAATAATGCTAAGAGGAGAATGTGTTAAGAATACTTTTTGAATTGATACCTTTTTAAATACGTGTTGTAACGTTTACAAACCGTTCTACATGTGAACATGTATAAGCCCTGAGCAGTATCCCTCTGCGCTCTGTCGTGCCAGGCTGTAGGACGTCTACGGGCGGCTTCTATGTCGGCGGGTGTGGCCTAGCAGGAAAGTTCGTGGGACGTACGGCTCTTCCATCGCGGCCTAAGGACTGTTGCCGTAAACCGCCGCCTGTGCCACAGTTCTGCTCTACCTGCCGCCACGTGCTGCATGTTTACGTCTCTCCATTACTGCCTTGTGAGAAGCTTTTGATGTGGTTGCTTACAATTAACAGTGCAGTAGCGCTGCTCTGCAATTACGACACGTTATAGCAGCCGAGCGTCTTGCAATGTGCGCTAACTTAGTTAATGCTCTTTAACTGTGCGGACCTCTGCGAGAACTCGATACCCGCTAGTTATCATCTTGTTATTTAAATCACTTTATTTGTTTGGCAAGGTTCAGCCTCCAGTGGGGCAGCTTCCTTCTGATTACGTGCTTGCTTTTTGTTGTGTCCGACTTTGAATGAGAGAAGCAAGTAAGGACATACGACTTTATATTCAGGAAATTTTGCCATTCAGGACAACGTCAAGTTTTGGTGTGAATTTTAACGCTCAATTTATGTTAATAGGATTCTTTTATTAAATCTGGCAGTGCGGGTTTTGCGACCAAAAATTTTCTACTTTTTACAAGTGCAGGAAAATTGTGTTAACTTATTGCAGCTTTCTGTTACGTCACCAGATACCAGGAATTTTTACTTTGCGTTCTTTTATTGTAAAACTGTGTGGTACTAAAGAAAGGTGAGCACTTAATCCCTATGCTAATTTTGTTTTTGTAATAGCCTTGTGTATGTTCCAGAACCACTTAATTTGGGGTACTTGGCCATATTCATGTTTTCACGTCCAGCGAGCGGTCTGGATGCTCAGTGACTTTGGGGACTGGGGAAGGTCTGTCCATTCAGCTAATTTGTAGATGGCTAACTGGAATTTGAAAGAGTTATGGAACTCGGTAGGGGAATATTCGAACAAAGACAACACTTAAATAACTACAATCTTTAATTTCTCATCTTAACAAGAATGGGATAATGATTTGAATGACAGTACACTACTCCTGATTGCAAAATCGCATGGAGGGAGGTAAGTGGCTAAGTATGAGTGCGAGCAGAGCCAGAACGATTCAAATCCAGGCCCCGGGCATGGCATACGCAGAAGTCTCTCGTGGAATTCTGTCTGTATTGAACTCTCCTGCAGGCTTATATATATATATATATATATATATATATATATATATATATATATATATATATATATATATATATATATATATATATATATATATATATTGGAGCCCATCCACGCCCAAACCGGCATGATGGCCAAAACAAAAGTTCTACTGCCATCTCAGCATATTGGTTAATTATCATTAACTGTGGTCTTGCAGGATGTGGGTACTCCAATGTTTGTGTACATCGGGTTATGATTAACAATTAACACGCGCTCATCTGAAAATAGATTGGGTCGAAAGTTGAATGGAGGATAGCGGTTTGAAGGACAGAGGAAAAATAGTGCCAATGCAAGAGCCAAGAAAAAAAGCCTCTGCGACAGTGGGGTCGGGTGGTAAGAACAATAGCGGTTTTCTTTTTGCGTGTGACAGGTCATGTAAGGGTAGGCTTTGTTAGTAGCGGGTATCACGCAGGCGAAAACCTTTGACGTCGTGGAGCGGTGCTTCCCGGAGGCTGCTGCCGGGCACCGTTGTTGGCTTCTCGGTCAGCTTCAGCCTGCCTCTAACAGTTGGGTTCATTGTCGTTAAGTGTCCAATAGGTCATATATCGTATTTACAATGTAGTGTACTGTTGGTGGTTTGTTTGTGCGTTAGTGTACAAGCTTGTCGGCTTCCCCGCTGTAGCCTCTTGATCGGCTTTAATAGCAGCTGGCATATTCAGTCAATGTTCTTGATTTGCAGGGGCTTGCCGATTTGGTCACTTGTGAGTGTATGTCAGATCGCCATGGGTGGTCATGCCCTAGCTAGTAGTGTCTTTGGCCGCTTATGCTTCCGCCTATGGTTGTGCCCTGCAGGCTATGCCATCCCCGCCCTTTATATGTGCAGCAGGCTGTGCATCGCTCCTTCCACGTTGGTGATTCTGGCCACTGCCCTTTCAGGCCCCGTATGTGTATGTGGCCATATATTGTGCCCCCCTCCCCCCCCCCCCCCCCCTGCGTTGCCATGCTTCGCGGCTTCTCCACACATAAGCTCACGTGATACCTCGTGAGTCCACGTAACACTACCAGCTAACGCCCAAGCTACCACCCTTTCTGTGGTGTCGCTTTTGTACTCAAGGTACTTTCTAGATGAACTTATTCTTTCCGTTCGTTGCATTTTCTAACTATGCACCACCTTCCACCCTGAGGATAAAATCTGTAAGCGCTGTCCTCAGCGACTACAAACTTTTATACCTGGTTTTCCACAAATTTTATTCCCTAAATGGGGAAACATCTACTTTTGCTTTACAATAATGTTCAAAAGACATATAACTGCTTTATAACCATCCGAAATACATATAAATCAATCATATTTACATTTCATAATTAATATCGTTATTATATATTCTAATACCTAGAATAAACATATTTTTATTTTACAATGTAAGACATTCCGTATTATCCAACCGATTCTGTTTTCTTGTAGGATGGATGCATATACTGTTTTACAATAAACTTTACAATGAATTACACTTGACACATTGAGATACAGGGTGATTCAAAAAGAATACCACAACTTTAGAAATTTAAAACTCTGCAACGACAAAAGGCAGAGCTAAGAACTATCTGTCGGCGAATTAACGGAGCTATAAAGTTTCATTTAGTTGCACATTTGTTCGCTTGAGGCGCTGTTGACTAGGCGTCAGCGTCAGTTGATGCTAAGATGGCGACCGCTCAACAGAAAGCTTTTTGTGTTATTGAGTACGGCAGAAGTGAATCGACGACAGTTGTTCAGCGTGCATTTCGAACGAAGTATGGTGTTAAACCTCCTGATAGGCGGTGTGTTAAACGTTGGTATAAACACTTTGCAGAGAATGGGTGTTTGTGCAAAGGGAAAAGTTCTGGACGGCCGAGAACGAGTGATGAAAATGTAGCACGCATCCAGCAAGCATTTGTTCGCAGCCCAGGAAAATCGACTCGCAGAGCTAGCAGAGAGCTGCAAATTCCACAATCAACTGTATGGAGAGTCCTACGAAAAAGGTTAGTTATGAAACCTTATCGTCTGAAATTGGTTCAAGCACTGTCTGCAGTTGATAAGATTAAAAGAATCGATTTCTGTGATTTTATCCTTGCTCAAATGGAAACAGATGAATCTTTCGTTTCAAAGATTGTGTTTAGTGATGAAGCAACTTTCCACACTAACGGGAAAGTCAACCGTCACAATGTCTGTATATGGGGCACTGAGAATCCGCGGGAAACAACTCAGTATGAACGTCACTCTGTGCCATTTCAGCCAATAAAGTTTTTGGCCCCTTTTTCTTCCTAGGTGCCACTGTAACTGGACTACAGTATCTGGAGATGTTAGAGAATTGGCTGTTCCCTCAGCTCGAACAAGAAGCACAACAATTCATATTTCAGCAGGATGGAGCGCCACCACATTGTCACTTATCTGTCCGTAACTACCTGAACGTCAACTACCCGAGGCGATGGATCGGCCGCAAGGCAGCCCATGACAGAGCACTTCATCACTGGCCTCCAAGAAGCCCTGATCTTACCCCCTGCGATTTTTTCTTATGGGTGTATGTTAAGGATATGGTGTTTCGGCCACCTCTCCCAGCCACCATTGATGATTTGAAACGAGAAATAACAGCAGCTATCCAAACTGTTACGCCTGATATGCTACAGAGAGTGTGGAACGAGTTGGAGTATCGGGTTGATATTGCTCGAGTGTCTGGAGGGGGCCATATTGAACATCTCTGAACTTGTTTTTGAGTGAAAAAAAACCTTTTTAAACACTCTTTGTAATGATGTATAATAGAAGGTTATATTATGTTTCTTTCATTAAATACATATTTTTAAAATTGTGGAATTCTTTTTGAATCACCCTGTACAATTCATAACATTATTACAGTTTCAGTACTTGGAAAAGAATACACTAGTTTTTCGCACTTTCTACCAATGTTATCATTCTGAGCGTTTGTCCGTGTTGTCTTAAGGCTTTTATAAACCTCACGTCTAACTTCACTTCTAACGTATCTAGCAGTCACTAGAAATGTGTCAAGGGTTATCTCTTCACTATCTTTAGATGAGCTTCTCGTAGGACGGCACCTGACTGTATCCCTTTCTTGGTACTAACAGTGTTTTTAACACAAATTTTTCTACAACAATCGTTACCCATTGTTTTGCACACAAATTCGGAGCAATATCACTACTATTGACATTTGTTCGTATTACGAGGGTTTGAACTTAAACTGTAGCAACTATTTTTTCACAACCGATACAAAAGAGTTATATGCTTGCACCCGTTACTCTCCTTCAAAGTAGTCACCAGCGTTGTGTAGAAACCGTTGCCAGGGATGTGGAAGGCGTAGTACACCGTTAGCAGAGCCTGTTCTGTTGATGGTGCGAATGGAGCGGTCTACTGCCTGTCGACTCTCGGGAACAGTTCTGAAGCGAATGCCACGAAGTGGTTCCTTCATCCTGGGAATCAAATCAAAGTCACAACGACTTAGTCTGAGGATTATGGTAGATGGTACAGTACTTCCCAGTCCCATCGATCGAACAGAGCAACCACAGCTTGCGCTGTATGCGCCCGCACATTCTCGTGCAAAATGATGGGTGGGTTGTACAGCAAATGTTGCCGCTTCTTTCGCAAAGTTAGTCCCAGGTGACTTATGTCCTTGTGACTTTGAATTGATTCCGAATATGAAGGACGCACTTCGTGGTATTCGGTTCAGAACTGTTCCAGAGATTCGACAGGCAGGAGACTGCTCCATTCGCACCATCAACAGAACACATATAAAAATAGTAACTGTTGTTTCGGACATGTCCGAAAGAACAGATACCCTCGGTGACCATGCAGCGCTCTAGGAATGAAATGATAATTAAATCAAGACCATACGCTACCGACAGGCGTTGATACACATCAACGGGGACAGTTGAAAATTTGTGCCCCGATCGGGACTTGGACCCGTAATCTCCTGCTTAATGGCAGACGCTCTACCCAGTTTCTCTTTCTCTCTCTCTCTCTCTCTCTCTCTCTCTCTCTCTCTCTCTCTCTCTCTCTCTCTCTTTTTTTTTTTTTTTTTTTTTTGTTTCTCCTTCCAGTAAACAAAAATTAGTCTCCTTCGTCTTGATGGCGAAGAAGCAATCTTTTGGAACAAAAAAACGTTTCTCAAAGACAAAATCAAATTTCATTTTCCTTTAAGAAGAAATTATGAGGAACAAATAAGGAAAAGCTTTTTTTATTTTTTTTAATTTTTTTTTTAAATATATAAAGTCGTCGTGAGACTGGTATTTAAAGACCAGTTCTTCCAGGAGCGCCTGAAATTCTCCACCTAAGCAGGCCAGCTCTTCCAAACGTGTCTTCTCATTGCGTAGGCGTGGGTTATGGGTAGCAGATCTATTCAGTTCGGTTCGGTTAATACAGTTTTCAACTTCTCAGGGCTTGGACGTTCCAGCTACGAGGTGGGTCATCGAAGGTGCTCCGTAAGAAATTGGAAAAATATTGCTTATAGCGTGAGTTACGGATCAGGAGGCAGTGTCGTTCGTTGAGATAAGTCCAATATCCTAGCGGAGACTTGTCGCCAGAAGTAAAAAGATAGCGGATCGTGTGGCCATAGATCCAATTCACAGAGTGAGTTTTGGTGGAGGGGTAGAAAGTCTTATCGGGGTACAAAAGCATGTGGACGTCGATCTGAGCTGGTGTCTGTCGAGTAAGAAACGCCAAAATTCGCCGCGTAAGTGTCCAGACGTCGAACGCTGTGCCACAGTGGAATCGGTGGACATGCGTGTCATCCACTCCACAGTGGGTGCAGAGGGATGAATCGGCGAGATAGATGCGGTGCAAACGATCTCGGTTAACTTGTTTGCCATTCACGGTGATGTACCACGCTGATTGAACGTCTGATTCGAGAAACGCTCACGGATCGCCTTCCATATGTGTCGCCACACTCATTGTGGATACGCACTTTCGATGGGGTTGGACGGGCGGCACTGTTGGGGGCTGGAATTATCAACACCAGTACTGGGGCGGACAAGGAGGCCGGCGCAAAGTTGTGAAGCACCAGGCTAGTAAGGCTCTGCGGGCAACGATGCCAAAGTTTTAGTTGGGAGCTGACGTATAGTACCTTGACACGAGTTGGCACGTGGATGAGTCCCACCCCGCCACGATCTCGTGGCAGTGCAAGGGATTCATATTGCCCTTGAATAACATCCCCGAGCTGACGAAGGAGCCGAAAGCCATCAACAGCCGTCGGGCCAGGAGATTTGGGACTGGTAGTACTTGAGCCATGTGTGGTATACAGGAAGCATGAAACATGTTCACGTATTGCGCGCGTTGGATAACGTCGAGAGCTCGTAGCCGGTGATCTGCGAGATTTGCTCTGATTGTCTGTAGCAAGCGTCTACCATTGATAGTCGCTGAGCGGCGCAGGTCTGCTGCGAAATCAAGTCCAAGACATCGTATGGTGGCGGCGACATCTCTCCGGCAAGCCCTCACCAGTGAGCAGGACCTTGGATTTTGACACATTGAGGCAGCTCCCCGACGCTTCGCCGTAAGTCGCCACCCACGTCAGTGCTGCTCGTACTTCATCTTCACTGCGCAGATATGGTACTATGTCGTCTGCGAAGGCTGTACAACAAAAACGGTGGCCGTGCACAGCCATACCTCCCAAACGTTGGCGCATGCCCTGGAGCAGGGGTTCCAAGGCGAAAGCATACAAAATCGTGGAAAGAGGGCAGCCTTGTCGTACAGATCGTGCTATGACCAGGGGCGGTGTGAGGCGACCATTGTACATGATTTTAGAGGTTGCACTACTCAACAGGCGCATAACCACTGTGACAATACCACCGGGAAATCCCATATGCTGATGATCTGTCCGTAAATAGAAGTGGTCAACACGGTCGAAAGCCTGGCAAAAGTCCAGTGAAGCCAAAGCGCCAGGGAGACTTTGATAATGCGCCAATGCTATCATGTCTCTGTAACAGCAAAGGGCCGTATGGATGTTGTTGTCGCCTCCTAGGGACGTCTGGTCGCAGGATGTAACGTAACGTGCGACCTTCTTGAGTCGCGATGCCAATAGCCGTGTGAATATTGTCATGTCGCTGTTGAGCAAAGGAATTGGTCGATAGTCCTGGACCCTCGATAACCCGTGCGGTTTATGTACGGGGATAATAATGCCATCTAGAAAGGCGCACGGGACCACTGTCATCGGTGACATCAGCTCTTGTGCGATTGCCGTCCATGTGGAAGCCAACAAACAGTGAAAACTTTTATAAAATTCTATGGGTATACCGTCAGGTCCAGGAGATCTGTTATCGGAACCCGCCTTGATAGCATCTACCACTTCATCGATAGTTACCTCGTCTTGGAGGTCATGCACTGCATCCTCCGGAAGAGTGTTCGTAGTAAGCTGTGATCAGTGCTGCAGAATGCGGTATGGCTGCGTACAGCCCGGCAAAATGAGCATGGAAAGCACGACCGATGCTTCGTTGGGTGTCGTGCCGGCGCCCTTCCACATCAGTGAGTACTTGGATCAGAGTTCGCCGACGTCGCTGTCGTTCCTGAAGGAGATTGTACATCGACGGACGTCCTTGAGGGATACAATTAGAAGCACGAGAACGGACTACAGTTCCTTCCAAGTAACGCCGCATGATCAAGGAGATCTGCGCCTTCGTGCGATGGACCATCGACTGCCGGGCTGGCGAGAAAGGCATCGTCGCACAGTCACGTAGTATGGTGTAGTAGAAGTGCAGGGTATTAGTTTGCCACGCCTTAAATTCCTTCCCATAACTCATCAGTGTCGTCCTGAGGGTCGGCTTTGCACAAGAGAGCCACCATGATAAGGTGGTGTCATAGCCTTCTCGACGATGGCGGCAGCGTGCCCACGCTTCTTCGACCATACGGCGACAGTCTGAGGAGGTCAGGTGAGCGACACTGAGTTTCCACAGACCACGACTATGCCACACTCGCTGTCGGTCGAGGGTGACGTCACAGACGTACGCATCATGGTCTGAAAAGGCCAAGGGCCAGACTTCCGCATGACGTGTGCCATCAGCAAGGGAGCGGGTAACGTAGATGCGATCTATCCGGCTTGACGAATGAGAGGTGTAGAATGTATAGCCAGGTAGAATTCCGTGGAGCTTCTTCAAGTGTCAACAAGTCGTAGACGGTCGATGACCACTGAGGGAGATGTACAAGGTAAATGTCGCGGGAGTTGGTCCGAGGGGTCTTGTGTCGAGTTAAAAAACCCACCGAGTACCAAATCGTCCTGCGCACCTGTGAAGAGGTGTGTGACGCTTTCGGCAAAAAAGTTTGTCGGTCATGACGGCGACCAGTTCCGGGCGGAGCGTAGATATTAATAATAAGCACGCCGAACAGTGTGAGGGCCATACCTGGAGTGGGGAGGTGGATGACGTCCTCTGCAAGGAGTCCGTCGCGTAACAGGATGGTGACGCCGCTACCGGTGTCGGATGCAGGGGAAACATGTGTGTTGTATCCGGTGGGAACTAGGAAGTCAGCCACAAACACCTCTTGTAAGAGTGCTATATCAACATCCGCAGAGTAAATAGTGTCTCGGAGCATGGCAAATTTATGGGGGGCACGAATGGGGTGGTAAGATTCATCGTGGTGATACGATATTGCTGTGTACGGCCATCCTCAGTATTTGCAGAACGTGCGGTAGAAGTAGCCGGCAGGTGGAGACCCACCGGTGGTTCCACAGTGGTGATAATTACTGGCGGGGGGCCAGCCCCAGAGTCGCCGAGTTGGACTCCTGTGCAGACACGCCGGCAGTCTGTTCCACTTCTTCTTCAACGTCATCGGCCCAGGAAGCTGACGCTCACAATGTGGTCGCCCGTCGTCTGACGCCGAACCTGTCTGGACAAAGGCAGACGTCGGCACGAAACCGAGGTCGACGTCCATGGTTCAAACAGGAACATCGGTTTTGGTCTGCAACCCGGACGGTCCTGAAGCGAGCACTGGAGGCGACGCCGTGCTGGTGTCGTCGGCGCGTTGTGCTGCGGTGGGAGGCGTTGACGATGCTGCCGGCGCAATCGGGATTGGTACGACGGGGTCCTGTGCAACCTTGGCGTAGGTGATTGGTAAGGACGTGACCGTTGAAGCCTGGATCTCTTCACGCAACGGCGTCTGTATTAAACGGCGGTGTAAGCATTCGGAACGTACATGTCCCTCCTGGCCACATCCTGCCCACGTTCGCGGCTGCCCATCGTACATGACGATGGTCCTCACACCGCCAATCAGCAGGGACGTGTTTCGTCAGCTCAATTTTTATTTGCCAGACTCCATTTAGTACGGGGTAGGTGGTAAATGTTTGCCACGTGACCCAAGACGGTGCCATATGGTTGGAAAGCGGCAATGACCACATCCTGAGGCACCTCGAACGGGAGCTCAAACACCCGCAATGTCCGGAGTCCGAATCCAGAATGGGCGACTGTCACAGCATCCACATGTCCATCAGAGTGTTTAAATTTTAGTCCGGTGGCATGACGGTGAATTATGTCAGTGAAAATTTCCTCCGTCGACATTATGATGTAGACAACACTTTCAGTGATGGAAAAGTGTATGCCGATTACGTCCTGTGGGTTCAAACGTAGATCCTCTCGGATGAACTGTTCGACTTCGTAAGCTCTGGGTCGTGAATGTTCGGCCTGAAACGTTACTTTGATCCTTCCACGGTGTTACGAGTGCGCCATGGAGTGCGTTAGTACTGGACTCGATAGACACAAACACCGCGACGCGGAAGTAAACACCACCGAGAGCGGAGCGACGGACGGCGCGCGGAGCAGCTCCGCACGCTAACACGGCTGTGAGCCGACTGATCCAGCTGAGCCACCGAGGCCACAGAGGATATTGTGACTACAGGGACTTAACGCTCCGCGTGAGACCCACATTTCCAACTTAGATGCATGGAACGTCTGTCATGCAAGCAAATACCGGGTACGAGTCCCGGTAGAGGCGCACATTTTCAATTGTCCCCGTTGATGCATATCACCGCCTGTCGGCAGCGTAGGGTCTTGATTTAATTATCATTTCATCAACAGAACAGGCTCTTCTACAGTACACTACGTCTTCCACATCGCTGGCAACGGGTTCTAAACAGCGCTGTTAACTACTTTGAAGGAAAGTAACAGGTGCAAGCAAGTAACTCTTTTGTATCGGTTATGAATAAATAATTGCCACAATTTAAGTTCCAACCCTCGTATAAACTCAGACTGTATCACCATGTGAGCCGTAAACCCACGACATTTACCTAAAAATTTTATCTTTCCTGCGCCTCGAGTCATGATATCTGTGGAACTTCCGTCACAAGTGATGACGGCAATGCCTTCGTCTACACGGTCAACAGACAGCCTTTCATTATTACTTAGCGGTGTCCACAGACTTCCGTTTAATATTATTAGCTTCTGCACATAATTCTTCGGAGCTTCTCGCACTGACTGTAGCACATTACCTTCACACTTCTCATGATCATACGTGAACAAAAGTGTAAATACCTGCTTGCATATTCCGAGGCTCTGATCTACCGACTTACGCTATAACTGTTCGTTATTTAACCTCGCATAACAACGTTTCGCGTCATCAATTAGCAGTAGCTCTTTCTTTGGGGCAGTATACGTAAATAAATGTCTCGTACTGTCCACATCTGAAGGTAACGGTAGTATGTTTTAGAGGTTATATAACCCGTTCTCTAATAGCGGGACATATAACATTTAACTGAAGATATTTAAAACTGAGCTGGAATATCTTTCTGAGCTTTGATAATCGCTGATACTGACTTACCATGTTCCCGTTCTAGCTCGTTGCAAATGCCCATCAGCTGAATCAGCTGTTCATTAAGGGTAGTCGGCCAGAGTGGCCGAGAGGTTCTAGGCACTACAGTCTGGAATCGCGCGACCGCTACGGTCGCAGGTTCGAATCCTGTCTCGGGCATGGATGTGTGTGATGTCCTTAGGTTAGTAGGGTTAAGTAGTTCTAAGTTTTAGGGCACTGATGACCTCAGATGTTAAGTCCCATAGTGCTCAGAGCCATTTGAACCATTAAGGGTACTTTGTTTCGCAATGCTGTTCTCAAATTCTACTATGTGCTGGCTTCATTGCTTCATTCCATGAGTGATAATTTCTTCATTTTTCGCTGTGGAGTTAACCGTTTGGTTAAGTCTAGACAAGGTTGTTTTAACTCATGTCACTTGGTCCTTAGAAAGTCGGAGTAGCTGTTTCTGTTCCCCTTCGAAAACATCTGTCTTCGCCTTGAAGTAGGTGGCGTCGTCATCGTCTAGTTTTCCGAACAGTATCTTACTGGTCTCGCCCACGAAATGTAAGGTTCCTCGTTTTGTTTGCACGGGATTCATGCCATACCAATTGCCCAGTCAGACCCAGTGCGTTTTCTGTTTTTCCTACGTGCCACTTTAACGCGAGTTCCACTTCAGTGCAATCATATTCAATAATGTTAACCTTTCTTTACATTATCCCATTACTCGCCTCGCGAGAACCCCAGTACACGCAAAATTCTCTTTCAGGCCCATTAAATTAAAATAACTCATAATTTTCCACATTACACTGTAAATTTTCACTCGACTCATATTGTTATAATACAGTCCTGGGGCCCTATTCTGTATTGTTCGTATTGATCGGTGTAGTTGGTTCGTTTCGCTAGTGACGTTATTTTCGGTTCTTTATCGAAATATGCTATTCAGTAAGATTCTGAGACCTGTTACCGAACGGTCCTCCCACCGATTTTACGACAATTGTACCGAGTGGTTTTGGATTTCGGTGTGGCCCTGTCGATCGGTGAGTTATGGTTTATGTACACATATAATTTGTTATTTTAAACATATTTAGAGGTTTTAGCTTTTGATTTAGTAATTGTGTTACTAAAGAATCACCAGAGGACGCATCGAGTTGGAAAGTGATTTCATAATAGACTATTTTCCTTTGTTAGAAATATGGTTAGGTTAGGTTAGGTTGCTACTGTGAATGATTACATCCAAAAAGAAAACGTTTTCGGTCAATATTATCTCAAAATGCGTGTTATTTTAATGCAAATAAGAGGTTGAAGATCATTAAATAGCGTAGCCAAGTCGTTAGCACGTGGGATTGCTACACGTAAGGACATGGTTCCCACACAAACAGGTGCAAAAATTTTTATTCCTCATATATGCAACACGTTCCGAGACATTGTTATAAGATTTTTCTGCAATATTACTTACATGAAAGAGCGCACTTCCTCAGTAATGATTTCGTGATTTCTGTGTGTTTAAAATACGAAATATGAAATTGTTGGAGCTGAAATTGCTGTGAATGAAACAACCGACAATGACCTTTATATTTTTTCTTGTCGGAAATAATTCACCATTTTTTCCGAGTACGTAGCGATTTCCGAATATGTTGTTAAACAGGAATCTAAGAGCACAACTTAAATTACTGGGAATGTAACTAGAAGCAGTCATCTTCATGATCTTGCTTGTCACAAGTCTTTATCTGCGATCGAATCCTCAACCACAGTAGACAGAAATGAAAGATCTCTGCCGTAATATATTTAGACTGTGGCACCATAGACGAAACATTTTCATTCATGAGATGCATGTTATAAGCTTCAAAGAAATGCAGGAGCTCTCGAAAACGCGTTTTTTTTTCAGTTGTGTTTTTAAGACCCAAATCGTTGACATATCATATAGGGAAGTGGGCTAGTTAATCATTTGGATCTCTGGGAGCGAGCTATAACCACATTCTGTTTATCTTCTTATTCTTTGAAACTCTCAGAATTTATTTTTTTCGGGTGTTTTCATAGTTATATTAGTACATTGTGGTACTACACAATATTGCTAACTCAATTTCCGAAACGTAAAATCCAAAACACAATGTCAGCGTGAACGATAATAAGATGACATAATGCGGCATTTACGACAACCTGCAGAATACAGTCAAATACGCTATCGTCTGCTAGCCGCTTTGTGTTCGTGGCGCTGTGCTCGCTGCAGTGCGCATGCGCGGATGTGTGGCCGCTTGCTTTTGATTGGCTTGCGAACCGACAATGGCGCTTCGGTTCTCTAGACCCGAACGGTATCGCTACCGAAATGCATACTGAATAAAGATGAGACTTTAATTCGAGTAATAGACCGTTCGGTGCCCTTGAGTACTGAAACGATCGGCACAATGGTGGAAAGATACAGAATAGGCAACCTGGTAACCATTGGAACTTCGTTACTTGCGTCTACGGTTCTTGTCTAGTGTACTCAACCCCAGCAAGCAGTATGATGCTGACGTTTGCAATTAGAAATAATTACTTCAATCTTTTTGCATGAACTGTAAGATTCGAATGGAACAACCAGTCTCAATTTGTTTGTGCTCGTTTTAGATACTGGCACATCTCTTTTAATGTTCGATGAGACCTCTCTAAAGCTTCGTTTGTTTGAGGATGGTAACTTCTTGCCTTTATCTTATCGATACACTGTCGTTTACATATTCTTTTCATAGTATCACTCATTAAATTACTTCTCTTATCACTTAACAGTAGAGTTCTTATACCAAATCTCAGTACAATGTTCTCAACTAGCACCCACGCTACTTTATCGGCATCTTGCCTTACAGTGGGTTCAGCTGCCGTAAACATCGTCAGCACATCCTGAAACGTAGGGACATACTTGTGGCCTCTGCCCCTCTGGTATAATGGACCTACTGTATCAATGTTACATCTTTCGAAAACGTGCTCAGGCGTCTTCGTAATCTATAGAGAGTTGATTGCGTTTCCTGCTGAGATTACTCTTTTGGATGTATTCTATATATTTCTTCATACCATTCCATAGTCGGTACTTCATAATACGCTCGTACGTTCTTCCTATACCCTGGTGTCCTCCAGTGGGAGAATCATGAAACTGTTTTAATACCGCAGCTTTCTCAGTCGCGCTTATTTCTTGCCTCTTTCCCCGACTCAGCTGTCTCTTGTTTTCGGATATAATTTTCTATATCCTTGATGCAATTTTCGCAATCCTGAATAATATCTTTTACTGTTTTCAGATCAGCTGTTTCTGTTTCTGTCTCAGCCGCACATGCCACCCCGGTCGTGCAGTAGCCGCCCTCATCTCTCTCACTCGAGAGTGCGTCGGCGCCTTGATTTTGTTTCCCGCTCTCATACATGATCTGATAGTCATATTCCTCCAGCCTCAACAAAAATTTCATAAATATGAATGACAGATCTGATACACCACCTATCCTTGTTAGTGGTTTATGGTCAGTACATATTAGGAACTTTCTTTCGAATACATATGGTTTAAAATATTTCACTACGCAACAAATGCCCAACCTCTCCCTCTCTATTGTACCGTACCCTCTTTCTGCCTCATTCAGCGTCCTTGAGGTGTATGCGGCTTGTCACGCCTTGCTTCTTCTCCACATGAGCACACGTGATACCTCCTGAGTCCACGTACCATTGCCAGCAAACCCCCAAACTGACGCCCTACCTGTGGCGTTGCCTTTGTACTCGGAGTACTTTCTAGAAAAATTTATTCTTTCTGGCTTCTGTTCGTTGCATTTTCTAAGTATACTCGTAAAACATTCTTTAAATTAATTTAAACATCACTGGATGTGACTAGTTATGGTGCAGTTGGGTGTTAGTGAGTATATGTAAATTATTTCACGTGCTGCTAAAAGATTTTAGTACCGAGCAAGGTGGCGCAATGGTTAGACACTGGACTCGCATTCGGTAGGATGACGGTTCAATCCCGCGTCCGGCTATTCTGATTTAGGTTTTCCGTGATTTCCCTAAATCGGTCCAGGCAAATGCCGGGATGGTTCCTTTGAAAGGGTACGGCCGACTTCCTTCCCCTTCCTTCCCTAATTCAATGAGACTGATGACCTCGTTGTCTGGTCTCCTTCCCCAAACAAACAAATCCAACCAAAAGATTTTAAGTGCTTTTTTATTTTATTTAAATGCCTACGCCATTAAGATTACGTAATATTACTCTCAAACGCTTACTGGTGATAAGCATATTTGGCAAATTTCATTGTGTCTAAACCTTTGGTTTACTGAAACTTTTTGGTTGCGATGATCGTTCCTATCATATCCGTGAATATTGACCATTCCTCGTTGGACACCACGTACAGGCCTACAAGATGACGAAGCAGGAAGCAGTTGGGTCACTTCCCAACATAGATAGATTCGTTGCACATCGCTGTGGCATCTGATATCACTATATTCGGAACTTCATTGCACTATTCCGCGCATAGTCTCTCGGATGCCAAACAACAACCGCGTTACTGTTCGCATCACAAACAGATTTTAAATTAATAAATTGCCACTGCTTCACCGAAGATTACGATTCCGAGAACGCACGTCGCCATGGGACACACCCAGGAGTTACCTTTTTTCTCTCTCATGAGAATGCTGTATTGTTTTTGTTGTTGTTGTTGTTGTAGTTGTGGTCTTCAGTACAGAGACTGGTTTGATGCAGCTCTTCATACTACTCTACCCTGTGCAAGCTTCTTCATCTCCCAGTACCTACTGCAACCTACTTCCTTCTGAATCTGCTTAGTGTATTCATCTCTTTGTCTCCCTCTACTATTTTTACCCTCCACGCTGCCCTCCAATACTAAATTGGTGATCCCTTGACGCCTTAGAACGTGTCCTACCAACCGATTCCTTCTTCTAGCAAGTTGTTCCACAAATTTCTCTTCCCCCCAATTCTATTCAATACCTCCACATTAGTTATGTGATCTAGCCATGCTGTGTTAAGTTACATAAAAACACAAGAACGTGGACGGAAAATTGCGCGACTGCGTACTGATATCCAACATACCAGTATAACCACGACAGTTGCTGTTTGAGTTGCTATCGTCCATCATTTTAATCCTGAAGTATTTGTTCGTGATAACAGGGTGGGATCGCACTCACACAGTGAGGTCGTTCGTCTGCAAGTCTACCGGTAACCATTTCATTCCTGAAATATTTATTAATGGTAACATGTTGGGGCGCATTCACACAATGATTCCAACTTTATCCAGCAAGGCAATACTTGTTAATGGTAACACGTTGGAAGTGCATTAACACGATGAGGTCAAATGCTATCTAGTTAGGTCCACACATCCTCTGTTAACTACGCTCTTCAATTTTGGGCTGCACTGTTCACAACTAATATCATCATATAATCGACGTAATCGTCAACTGACAATCAACACTGTAGTCTGTTTTCCGTTGTCGAAGTGTTAATCACGCAGTTAATTACTTGGACCACAGTCACGCAAGATTCAGCGTCGAAGTAGGCTGTTATAAGATCTGACAGGTGGCACACTTCTTGCAATTAACATTAATGCGTGCTACCTGTGTTAACTATTGTTTTCACGAGCATATGCGTGATCGTTCACGATGCGGTTGACTACGGTTTTGCGGTACGATATCGGAAGGAAAAGTATCACCGTGCGTAAAATCAAGCCAGCTAATCATATGTCTCACTTAGAGTAGTCTCTCACATTTTATCAAGACCACACTGCAGGTCCCGCAACCGTTGCGACACAGTAGATTGTTGACTTCCGATAGGACTCCCGGCTTCGAAATTTTCACATCTCAGTTAACGTACTGATACCGTGCGGTCGACGCTGATGTAAAATACATAACTTCGGTGGTAAAGACTTTAATTAACAATAATACCGCAATTTTCGTTTTTAAGCCGCGACGTCGATGCTTGACGTTGCACGCAGCACGGAAGCTGAACCACGACAACTGACAATCGCGGGGTAGGCAGCGATATCCCAGTACGCTTGCAAACGGTAAACAACACAAATGAAAATTCGGAACGTCACTAACAATTTTTCGAAGAATTAAATTCCAGTCGTCTAAATGCTTCTCTTTAGTAAAGTAATTGCAAATAAAATACGTGTCGAAAGCTACTGAGTTCTTCTCAGTGTTACAAGTTACAAATTGTTAAATGTTTATTTCAAAGCCCTTTGTTAGGCATCCACATGACCTCGAATGCTGAACTTCCAACAGAACGGAATCCCTGTTCATGGTCTATTCTCCTCTGTAAGCCCATGAAATAAGAGACTTCTACAGCATTTTTAATCTAATGAAGCAGTCAATGTGAATCTTTTTGTGCATTACTTATTGATGGTTGGACAATATTTATGATTTTTTGGAAGAAAATCAGTCACCAATCTGAGGAGTTAAAAGTCGGTCTGTCCAAAATGACGTGTGGCCACGGCGGAAGACCTGCAGTCTGCAAATCTTACCTGAAATCAAGAAAAAATGTTCTTAATCTGTAGGATATTGCACAATGAGCAACTGCACAGTTTCTTTGAAATTTGACAAAAGAATAAAACGGCGAACATTTGAAACAGAGATGTAGTTTTACGTGTGTTGTTGGTAGCCTATTACTCCTTGAGGACATGCCCGACGAGTAACGCATCCAAATGCCAGCAACATATTGTTATTAGCGTGCTCACATTCCATTCCATCATCATGAAGCACAGTGTATCTCAAGGGCACACTAATAACTATATCTTCCTGAAATTTGGCTAAATTATTCCTCGGGGATGTCCGTTAGGGGTAATAGGGTATTTATTTTTATTTATTCATTAGTTATTGCAAAAAAGTGACCAAAAACACACTAGAAAACTACATCTTTGCGTCAAACATTCGCCATTTTATTATTTTGCGAAATTTCAAAAAAACTGTGTTATTACACCGTGAGGAAGTTGTTTGTTTTTTGGTTTCAGATTAGATTTTCAGACATCAGGACACACATTTTGGGCAGAGTAACTCTTACTACTTGCATAATGGGCTTAATGATGACTAAATTTGTTTAAAAAGTCAAACAATATTGTCCAAGAATCAATGATCAATCTAAAAAACATTTACTTTGATTGTTTCATTAGTTTTTTTTTAAAGTCTCATGTAAATCGCTTACGTACAGGGTGACTGAGGTGAATGAACCCTTAAGTGCCGTTAACTCTGCCGAAGACACAGTGAAATTTCGGTCTGCTCATTAACGCTTCAGCCTTCAGAGGCTTTCTCAAGCCGCTCCAAAGTAAAAGGGCACGTTGAAAGAGGAAGCTACCGGCAGGGACGTCGCTTGTAAGTGACATTTGCCTGGCTAACAGTGGCCGGGGGGGGGGGGGGGGGGGGAGGGGAGGGCACGAGACGACAAAAGACACGGAGGCTGTTGTCTTGTGAGGCTTTGTGCGACTGCCAGATAACAGTCGGCGGCGTAAACACGAGGCGGGCCCAGTGACGCAGCGAACCTATGCGCCTGCTCTGCACCGTGAATCGTACTGGCACAGGGATGCCGGAAGTGGAGTGGGTTTGCGTGGCCGTTCTGTCACCGCTCATATTCCTCCGCAGAGAACTGTAGCTGATGTTGGAGCAATGACTGTCGATATCTACCTGTTCCATAAAACTGTGCTCAGCTAGACATTACGTTTGGGGCAAGTAGTGCTTCGACTTTCGGTACTGCTCCTGCAGTGGATTATTAGCCGCTCATTCACCGTTTGCAGCGGACCTCATTGGAGGTCACTTCCACGTCCCTCAGAAATGGTACACTCATTGAAGTCTTCGTTGGATTATAGGTTGCTCAAACCTCTGGTACACGGATTGTGCAATACAGCGTAGGGCTACCTTTGGCGTTTATATCCAGGCAGCTGAAATTTCGGACTTACTTGTGTTTCAGGATGACGTAGCTGTGTAACAAGTGAAGATCGAGAACCGCGGGGCGCTAGGAGAGGGTGCGAATCAATCCCAGTGCAGTAATTGCTTCCGGTCGTGACGTCTAAGCTCCAGCGTTGTCGGCTTTGCTTTCATCTACATGACTACTCTGCAATTCACATTTAAGTGCTTGGCAGAGGGTAAATCGAACCACAATCATACTATCTCTCTACCATTCCACTCCCTAACAGCGCGCGGGAAAAACGAACACCTAAACCTTTCTGTTCGAGCTCTGATTTCTCGTATTTTATTTTGATGATCATTCCTGCCTATGTAGGTTGGGCTCAACAAAATATTTTCGCATTCGGAAGAGAAAGTTGGTGACTGAAAATTCGTAAATAGATCTCGCCGCGACGAAAAACGTCTTTGCTGTAATGACTTCCATCCCAATTCGAGTATCATATCTGCCACACTCTCTCCTCTATAACGCGATAATACAAAACGAGCTGCCATTTTTTGAACCCTTTCGATATCCTCCGTCAATCCCACCTGGTAACGATCCCACACAGCGCAGCAATATTCTAACAGAGGACGAACGAGTGTAATGTAAGCTGTCTCTTTAGTGGACTTGTTGCATCTTCTAAGTGTCCTGCCAATGAAACGCAACCTTTGGCTCGCCTTCCCAAAATATTACCTATGTGGTCTTTCCAACTGAAGTTGTTCGTAATTTTAACACCCAGGTACTTAGTTGAATTGACAGCCTTGAGAATTGTACTATTTATCGAGTAATCGAATTCCAACGGATTTCTTTGGGAACTCATGTGGATCATCTCACACTTTTCGTTATTTAGCGTCAACTGCCACCTGCCACACCATACAGCAATCTTTTCTAAATCGCTTTGCAACTGATACTGGTCTTCGGATGAACTTACTAGACGGTAAATTACAGCATCATCTGCGAACAACCTAAGAGAACTGCTCAGATTGTCACCCAGGTCATTTATATAGATCAGGAACAGCAGAGGTCCCAGGACGCTTCCCTGGGGAACACCTGATATCACTTCAGTTTTAATAGATGATTTGCCGTCTATTACTACGAACTGCGACCTTCCCGACAGGAAATCACGAATCCAGGCGCACAACTGAGACGATACCCCATAGGCCCGCAGCTTGATTAGAAGTCGCTTGTGAGGAACGGTGTCAAAAGCATTCCGGAAATCTAGAAATACGGAATCAACTTGAGATCCCCTGTCGATAGCGGCCATTACTTCGTTCGAATAAAGGGCTAGCTGCGTTGCACAAGAGCGATGTTTTCTGAAACCATGCTGATTACGTATCCATAGATCGTTTCCTTCGAGGTGATTCATAATGTTTGAATACAGTATATGCTCCAAAACCCTACTGCAAACTGACGTCAATGAGGTAGGTCTGTAGTTAGATGGATTACTCCTACTACCCTTCTTAAACACTGGTGCGACCTGCGCAATTTTCCAATCTGTAGGTACAGATCTATCGGTGAGCGAGCGGTTGTATATGAGTGCTAACTAGGGAGCTATTGTATCAGCGTAATCTGAAAGGAACCTAATCGGTATACAATCTGGACCTGAAGACTTGCCCGTATCAAGCGATTTGAGTTGCTTCGCAACCGCTAAGGTATCTATTTCTAAGAAACTCATGCTAGCAGCTGTTCGTGTTTCAAATTCCGGAATATTCCATTCGTCTTCCTTGGTGTGTACATAAACAACGTGTGATGTGGTTGGCTTCTACTGTGTGTTTGCTTTGCACTGTGATTTAGAAAAACTTTTACTGTGTAAATGCCACAGAAAAAGAGTTCGTTCGCCTCACGACAATCCTTTCCGTCGAGGTGTCCCGCTAAACAGCCAGGCACTGGAGTTATTACAGAAAATTCTTGACTCTCACGAGCAGGAGGAAGATTATGTTAAGTATCATTGGCAGCACTCAGTCCCTGCCGGTAAAGTAGTGGCTGCCTCTGAGCATTATGGGACTTAACATCTGAGGTCATCAGTCCCTAGAACTTAGAACTACTTAAACCTAACTAACCTAAGGACATCACACATATCCATGCCTGAGGCAGGATTCGAACTTGCTACCGTAGCGGTCGCGCGGTTCCAGACTGAAGCGCCTAGAACCGCTCGGCCACACTGGCCGGCCTAAAGTAGTAGAATGCACATCAGAAACTCTCGCAATTAGTGCAAGAACATCACTAAGTAAGGAAGTGTTACTGCAGAAGTTGAAAGATGTAGACGTGAGCTGTAATGATTCCGAGGCGTCTGTATCAGATGCGGTATATTTATCTATTCCTGAAAGGAAAAGAACTGTCTTACCCTGTCACCGAATTAGATTCTTTCCATACATGCAATTCGCAGGTGTATTTATGCGTACTAGAGCAGGGAAAACTACCTTGCCATAGAGAAGTTGCTAGTATCGTTACAAGAAAGTGACCTTTCCAGGTTTTGATAAACATCACTAAAACTATGCGCTGGACGGACGCAAGGTCCTGTTAGAAAAGGAGTATATTGTAATGAAGCATGTTCTTGCACAAAATTATTGGTAAAGACATTCTTTGGATAATGTGACTAGACGAATCGTGGGTTAATGCCGTGGAAGTTGTCGGTAAATGCTGCACGAATGGCAATCCAAGCATTAGCGGTCATTAGCAGGATGGAAGAGGAAGAGATTAAATGTGATCAACACATCATCTTCCAATGGTTTTTGTTCCTAAAGCACTTAGGTTTTCGGTCCAAAAAGACAGGTGATTACCATGAAGATATGGACCACAGACAATATGTCAAGTGGTTCAGCAACATTTTAAAACAGTTTTCTGTCTCTATAACAGTTGTAATGGACAATGCTCCGTGTCATTAAATGATAATGAACAAAGTCCCAACTACAATGAAGGGTGCAGCGGTTACAGGTGCGAGATATTGCTGCAATTATGGGCATGACGAAGCGTCTGTTGTATTCACTTGTTAAATAAAATAAGCCTACAACGCCTACACATGTAGTAGGCGAAAACGCCAAGGAGCAGCAGCATACTGCAAAAATGTTGAATCCATATCGGTGCCATTTCGACCCCAATCAGGTAGCATGGAGTAATGTGAAGACATACGTAATGAATAATAACAAGTTCTTTACAATAACAGAGGTGTAAATTCTGCTACTTTAAGCTCTTGCAACTGTGATTGCAACCTCATTGAGAAAAAAGATCGGACACGTCAAAAAACTTATTCGAGCAGCACAGACAATGGAAGGTGTCATCAGTGAACATGAACAGTTAATGATTTGTTTCAGTATGACAATGAAGACAGTTTTAGCACTAACGTCGACAATAGTGACGATGAGGAGCTGGATGGAATGCACCATTGTCGCCATAAATTGGTGAGTTAAAAGCTCCGATTGTCAGTTATTTATTATCTCATTGTCATTATAAAACCAGGAGCGACAAGTTAAACTCTGGGTTATTGTTTATTTTATAAACGATGCACCGTATTACTTTCAAGATATTGTTCATCAAAGGCTTATTTCCTAAATTTGCGTGTGCTTTGTTATGCTTACAGCTACATGATTATTATGTTGTTTATTGGCTATTATTGTGGTAGGAACTGAAAAACGAATTCCTATATACACTGTTATTGATCAATAGTTCACATTTAGAAGATAGAACGGAAACCCATACCATCTGCTGTATGTGTAGAGGCTGCAGTAACAAAATTGTTGTTGCAGCATATCCAATCTAACTTGAGAAATATATCAACTTAATCATTTCGGGGATTGATGGATACCAATCCCGAGCAGCAACTCATACCATTCCTTGCAAATAAACTCTTCGGACTCCCTGAGAGACACTTGTGGAAGCCAAAATAAGCCACAACGTAACATTTCTGGTGGACGTGACAAACATGTTATTTTGCCGCAATGTCCTTCAAATCACTCTGCACTGCTTCAACCCTGGTGGCGCTGACGATTAGACATCGGACTTGCAATTGGAGTAGATGGCGATTCAGATCCATGTCCAGCCATATAAGTTTAGATGTTTCCGTAGTTTCCGTAAACAATTCAGGCAAGTCATCCATATTCCTAAGAATGGACATGGCCAATTTCCTTCCCAAGCCTTCTGCAATCTGAGATTCTGTTCAGTCTCTAATAACCCTCCCCAAGACAGGATCTTGCTACATTGTTTTACCTACAGCCGTGTTAGTAAAGATATTAACACAGAAATACGTCTCGCCCTGTTAGATACAATTATTGCCTCTTGGAGTGATTATGATCTCTGAAAATATCGCTCTGCACTGTCATTAAAGGGCACATGCGAAAACCTGACAATACGCCCATAACCTATATCTGCTTATACAGGGTGGTCACAAGCAGTCTGAAAAGCTTGTTGGGGTGTCGAAAGTTAGGTTGTTCTAAGAAACAATTTTTTAAAAAAATTCGACACTGAAAGATAACACTGTTTGGACTATACAAAAATGATTGGGAATGTGTGCAAAATTTAGTTTACTGACAACATTTATTTTCCCAAAACAAAGACAGACATAAATTACGCTAAACAAGTTATGTTTGAGTACCGTACACAACTAACAGGTGGTTTAAGAAATGGTTCAAATTGCTCTGAGCACTATGGGACTTAACATCTGAGGTCATCAGTCCCCTAGAACTTAGTACTACTTAAACCTAGCCAACCTAAGGACATCACACACATCCATGCCCGAGGCAGGTTTCGAACCTGCGACCGTAGCGGTCGCTCGGTTCCAGAATGAAGCGCCTAGAACCGCAAGACCACAGTAAACAAGGATCCTGGGTGGCAGAAGTGAGTCAAATACTTTGGCCCTAGAAATGTGGATAACGCAGTCGGAATCTGATGCTGGGCAGACTTTGATTGTTCAAATTTACAGAATTTTTTCTATATAGGTGCAGCTGAGAGCAAGGGGCGATTGAGATCTGCGCCCCCTGACTAGGCCGGAGCAGCAGTATGTTACCCTGTTTGCTTTGTGCGGCGACGAAACTTGCAGCTGGCGAGATGTGTGAGGCGGGGGCGAGACGTGAAGCGGCACATGTGAATTGATCGCGGCGACCGTCTAGCGATCAGGCACACGGATCGCAGTTTACTCTCTACCAGAGACCTGAAATCACAGTATATTTCAGTGTGTGGCACACCTATTCGCTGGTCGTACCAAAGACCAATTTGGCTCATTTATACGACAGAGCACACAAGGATACCAAATGTCAAGACTGGTAAACCAAAAACGAATAAGTGTGCCCTCGGCAAAAGAGTAGTCTGAGACGTTTGAAGTCACCCTGTCAAAACAGTAAGAACTTCACCACAGGCTCCCCGGTCGAAACTACTCGCAAGTGAAGTCAGTGTCAGGACAGGTCCCAAGCACCAACCACACAGGTCAGTGCTTCGACTAGAAGTCTCCTCTCAGTAGACGAAAGTTCAGCACCTGAGTGCCTAGCACCTCTTCTGAAAAAAATCTGTTTTGCCGCAAAGTGCACAAACGACAGTGCCTCGCGCCGTCTGGCGCCAATCATAGGGCTCTAGAGGCGCTAAGTCTCCCCTCCCACACGACAGCACAAACTCATGTTAAACCAGAGCAAGAGCTACGAAACCTGCGTCTTGGAAAAAAAGAAAACCGCCAGTTACTGGCTTTTTTTAAGTTTTTGTGGAGGGGGAAGATGTTTCTCTACGAAGTCGCGTCACTTCCCACAGCAAGAAGTGAACAGATACAATCTTATAGATCTTTACCTAACTCGCCTGTGTCTTGGAGCTTGTTAGTCTTAGTTGTGAGGTGTAATACAGATTCTATCTCTAAACGTTTCTCAGACGCCAGAGTTTCTTTTACAACTAAGGCGGCCGATGGAAGTGGGTCACAGGTCTGTTGGCAGTATCGGCAAACATGAAGACTTGTGAATTTTGATTACGTGTGGCTCTGCACACAATGCCCAGTTGACATCGCCAATGTGTAGATGCATCGCTTCAGTCTATCGCCCCCAGCCCAGCCTTTGGCTGGCGCCAATGTAGGTATAGTGGCATTGTTCTGCTGGAGACCTGTCTCGACTAGGAGCTGCTCTGTCTGCCCTGTACGGCTGTGGGCCTGTCCTGCAAGATATACTGAGAGATGGGCTCGCCGCCAATTGCTTCCAACTCCCAACATGCCATTTCTACGAGCTAAGAACTATAGAAATACCTCATGCTTTTAGATCCCTACCGGGCTTCATCAACATCTGCTCTGTCCATTAAGTTTCTAGAGTCTCACTCAAGGTGCGTCAGGTTGTAATAAAACGTTTAATAATTTTACATATAAGGAAAATAGGTGAGAGAGTAACTTGTCCTCCTCCAGTACATTGCGCCGTTTCTGAGTTAATTAATATATAACTTAGCAAATCAGGCCATTGCGAGGGCAAATTCAAGCGCCGCATTGGATATGATGGTGCCAGAGGCGTTCTTCGTTTGGTTTCGTAAGATCGAACAAGAGAGCGTTACAAAAATTGGGTATGGGATGGTAGTAAGGATCGAAATGGAGCTAAAGTCTGAGCAATCTCGTGCGCTATTACCTACGCTACGAGATCAACTGACACATTGTACCTGGCGTGCCGCTTTAATTTGGGCTCGCAAAGGCCTGACTGGCTAAATTCAGTGCTGATTAATGTACGCAATTTTTTTCTGATCAGTTGTTTCCTAGCACAGTATACCCCTCACTTTACTCAACAACGTTTGTAGACCCATTGGGGTCACCGTGTATACTCATCAGACCATTGCGCAGTAGTAACTGTCTGAAGACACTATGAGGGAAATATGAGAAGTATGCCCACGAAACAAGGTGGTGTTCGGTGACAGTCTGCGTTAATTTCTAACTAAACCAACTTGTTTGTAGCCAATGAATTTTAGAAGCAAAGAAATTAGTTAAAGTTATGACAACTGTGAGAAATTCGTAAAACCTCAACTTCGATTGCTCCAACCAAAAAAAAAAAAATCTATCGCAAGCGCTAGTACCACCTCACAAACACAGGCAAAAGAGGTCAGGACAACACCTGCACATGCAAAGACAGTGTACGTCCCACAACACAGAAGTCGTATGAGACTGCAGCTATTCAACAATATATTCAGTAGAGTTAGTCCGCAAATTATGGAGACAACATTTATTAATAAATTCCGAAGCGCAGAGTAGCATAATTCTTCCCAAACAAACCGAGTCGAATATAAACCTTCACAAAGAACTCGAGTTACCACAAAGGAGAAAACTACGGAGGAAAAAAATAAATAAACAAAGTCTTGCAAAGGAAGCAAGCACAAAAGTATTACAAAACAGAAGGCTGGTATTGTTGGCGCTCTAAATCCCCGTACGTCTAGACTCCTTGTACAATCGGTAACACTAAAGCAGACACAGATAAACGGCGCTTACTGAAGTTGAATGTGAACTGTTCAGGAAGACAAGTAGAGGAACTACAACAGGAAACACTTTAGAGATGATACAGTCCTTAACGCTTGTAAATATTACGTATTTAGTACAGTAAGTGACATTTCAAATATGTTAACACTCTCATTGGTAACTGTGACAACTAATCGTTTAGTATTCCGCAGCAATAACATTTATTTTTTTCTAAATAATTGGTTTTACAGTATTGTCTTGACTTCCAAAGTCATACAATGACTCCAAGTGCTGTCTGAAAGATTATCCAACCACCTGTCAAACGTCGTTCTCTTAGCGAGCACGTACTGATTAATAAATTAACAATCTATACAGAGCACAATTAACAGCATCCAGTGCTCAATGTAAATCTCAATGTCAACAACGTATCACTAGTATTTTCACTGTACTCATGATGCCACGTGGACGTGCGTACATTTCGCAAAGTATCTAGCAAAAACTTACATTAAATATCTAAGTTAGTCGTGAGCAGTTAGTTATGAACACGGTGGAACCTTAAATGTTGAGACGAACTGTTTTGTTCTGGATACGGATTCGCACCCATCACCTATAGTCAGCGTTGAGTAAAGCTTTCGTACCTGACCGAGACTAGAACACTTCATCGATCGTCACAGCTGGCTAGACACGAAGATAAGTGAAACATCTAATTTCATTCCAGTTTCAGTTATCAAGTCTGAAATTAAAATTACTCGACGAAAATTTTTGTACTGCTGCGGGACGCCTGTCTAGAAACTATCGATCTTAAATAACCAGGAAATATGTTAAAAGATTGACTGGCACGCGCGTAGTAATAGATGTTTCACCATCAGGTCAAGAGGTCAAGACAGACACACATTGTCAGGCGTGAGGCTCTGCTATGGGCGCCAGTGGCCACACGGCAGTCAACGAGTTAAATATAGTTTCTCTCACAAGCAACAAGTGCGCATGTTACAACTTGAAATAATGTGACATAAAGTGTATTGTTAGATTGCTAACATAGCACAAAAACTAGTTAGCTATCGAAATTATTCAACATAAAAAGGTGTTAGATCGCCCACATTAATACTAACAGGCACCCGATACATTTCGGTTACACGATAAAGCACACAGAACTAAAGGCTGAAAGGCTGCAAATTCGACTAAATGCTTAGGGACTACAATTACGAACAACTTAAATCTGACCGAACACGTAGATGATAGGGGGAAGACGAACCAAAGACTGCGTTTTATTGGAGGAACACTTAGAAGATACAACAAATTCACTAAATAGGCTGCCTACACTACACTTGTCCGTCCTCTGCCACGGTACTGCTATGTGGTGTGGGATTCTTAACGTACAGGATTAACGGCGGACAACGATAAGTTAAAAGAAGGACAGCTCGTTTTGTATGTTGCAAAAAAGGGGAGCGAGTGTCAGGGATAGGATACGCGAGTTAGGTGGCAATCATAAAAAGAAAAGGCATTGCGGCGAGATCTTTTCATGAAATTTCAGTCATTGACGTTCTCCTTCGAATGCGAAATTATACTGCTGACACCTACCGACGAGAATTCCTAAATACGAGTTGAGGTTCATGCACTGCCAACAGAGTGGTGCACTGGGTTCAGATCCAGATTTAAGAATTTACGCCGTGCTGTGTATGCATAATTTTGATCGTTGTACTAGTAAAGTGGTTCCAAGTCTCAATTTGTGTGACATGCCAGTTGCATTGTTCATTATTTCGTACCAGATGACGGTCAGTGAGAGAAACCGGTAGTAATAAAGGCGTTCAGTGCAGCCCAGTGTCAAAAAGTTTATATATTCAATGAACAAACATGTGAACTTCGAAGATATTCTTTGTGCCGCTTTGCTCATTTTATATGACCAACTTGAACTCCGTTCATGTGCTTTATTGCTGTTAACAAAACTATAATTTCTACAAACATGGAGCTCTTTTTCAGCAGTGTGCTGTTCGTCTCTAGACCATAGCTCATGGGTAAAAATAAGTTCAGGTATGTCATACAGTTCCTTTATCTTCGCCAAAAGACACGTTTTATTAAAGCAGGATGGTAGCAAAATTCACCTTTTACCATTGGCACAATTTCGAAGTTTCTTAAACGTTTCATCATTAGATTTACGGCTTACTACATCGAGGCTGCAAGAAGACTTAAGATTTACTGTCCGATTTTTCGATCTGTAAGCTTGTATGCTGGTAAGAGAAGAAGTAAAAAGCTGACGAAATGTCTGTGAGATCTGAACGAAGAACTAGGCCATGTTCCGTTTCACAAAGCGACCATGTATCCATGTAACCCTTGTGTTATTACTGCCTGTTGTCCTCTCTCATTGTCATAGTGTTTGAAACAAAGGTAACTCTTGATGTACGAGGTTCAGTCAAAAAGTAATGCCTCCTATTTTTTTTCTACGTTTAATTGTCAGGAAATTTAAATGCAATTACATAGGTTGAAAACCACAACATTGAGGATCATTTTGTCATTTTTCAATGTAATCTCCGCCCATCTCTACAGTTTTGGTCCATCTTTGAACAAGGGCATGTATCCCAGCACGGTAAAAATCACAGCTCTGCTTCCTAAGCCATTGACGCACGGATGTTTTGATGGCCTCCTCATCTTCAAAATGAATCCCACGATGAGCTTCTTTTAGTGGCCCGAACAGATGGAAGTCTGATGGTGCCAGGTCAGGGCTGTATGGGGGATGAGGCAAAACTTCCCATCCAATTTTGACAATCTCGTCAGAGGTGTGACGACTGGTGTGTGGTCTTGCATTGTCATGCAAAAGAAGAACATCTGCCATTGATTTTGTTGGGCGAACTCGCTGAAGACGTGCTTTAAGTTTTTTGAGGGTTGTGACGTATTGAACAGAATTTATTGTGCATCCCTGCTCCAAAAAATCAACCAGAATCACACCCTCTGTATCCCAGAAAACTGTTGCCATAACTTTCCCTGCCGATCGCACAGTTTTGAATTTTTTCTTCCTCGGCGAGCTTGTGTGACGCCACTCCATTGACTGCCTCTTTGATTCGGGTTCAAAAAAATGCACCCATGTTTCGTCCCCGGTCACAATTTTTTTCAGAAACTCATCTCCCTCCAAACGGAAGCGCTGCAAGTGTTGGGAGGCTATTGTTTTCCTTGCCTCTTTATTCTGATCGGTTAACATTCTTGGAACCCACCGTGCACAAACTTTTGAGTACCCCAATTGTTTAATAATCGTGATCACACTGCCTTTACTAAGAGAAATAATGCGACACACTTCATCTGCAGTCACCCGACGGTCACCACGAATGATGTCATCAACTTGCTGAATGTTGTGTGGAGTCACTGCACTCACCGGCCTGCCGCTCCGCTTTTCGTCAGTCAACGGTGTTTGCCCTTCAGCTTCCTTACAACGACGAACCCATCGTCTAACAGTGCTGACATCCACTGTCACAACACCATACACGTTCTTCAGTCTTTCATGAATGCGTATGGGCGTTTCACCTTCTGCATTCAAGAATTCAATCACACAACGCTGTCTCAAACGAACATCGATGTCGGCCATCTTACAAACTTCTGCTGTGCTGCCACCTGTTGACACAGAAAGTTACTACTGCAGTGGATTGCAGAAGAAGGTTTGAGGAATGGCGCCAAATTCAAATTTTTCACTTAACTTAATTTTTTTAAGTAGAAAAAAAATGGGAGGCATTACTTTTTGACCGACCCTTGTAGATTCTGCATGGAAAGACGTGCCTTGAATCAGATCATAAACTTGACAACCGTGCGTTGTGCCCTAAGTGGGAATCATACAGGTTATTTACCGAGGTTCTGGCGCATCGCATGGGACATCTTAGGTGTCTCTTGTTTCGTCCAATGGCTCTATTGCTGAGGGACTAATGTACCCCACGCGCCGGACCCACAGGTTGAGTGTGTGGGTGGTCAGGCCTTCGTGTCGCCCGAGACGGAGAGGTACTGTAGAGGCTGGCCATATGGCCTCGTCTGTTCACCCTGTGAGTGAGAAGGTGGTCGCTCCTTCAGCAGGGTCCGAGCAGGTACACGTGGGCAGGGGTTTTGCTACTTATTGGGAGCTCCAATGTTAGGCGCGTTGTGGAGCCCTTTAGGAAGAAAGCCTCCAGGGCTGGAAAGAATACCAGTGTGCGCTCGGTATGTCTTCCGGGGGCCTCATCTAAGATGTGGAGGCGGCCTTGCCTGCTGCTCTCGAGCGTACACAGTGGTCTGTGAGTTGTGATTCATGTCGCCACCAACGACGCCTGTCCCATGGGTTCTGAGACCGTCCTAAGTTCTTACAAGCGGCCGGCGGAGGTGGTGAAGACTGCTGCCCTGTCACGTGGGGGTGCAAGTCGAGCTCGCAATTTGCAGCATCGTTACCAGAGCTGATCGGAATCCTTCGGTTTGGAGTCGGTTTGGCCTCAACCAATGGCTTTGTCGTCTCTGAAACAGTCTTGGCTGCAGATTTGTGGACCTCGTTATCGGGTGGACATTTGTAGGACTTTCCTTAATAGAGCGGGGGTGCACTATACATAGGTAGCAGCTACTCGGGTAGCAGAGTACTTGTGGAGTGCACATGTGGGCTTTTTAGGCTAGGCGCAATTTTAATGTACTCTCATGAATATCCTCCAGTCGATACGCATATAGGGAAATCAGACCATGTTCCGAGTAAGGACAGTTCGACTGAAACAAATTTATCAGTAAATTCTAGAAATATTCGTAAGAAAATCCCAGAATTTACTGCCCTCGAGGAAAGTTCTCAACCCCAAATTATTCTTGGAACTGAGGGCTGGATAAAACCTGAAGTAGAAAGCTCTGAGATATGTGGCGAATCTTTGAATGTTTATCAAAAATGGCTCTAAGCACTATAGGACTTTACATCTGAGGTCATCAGTCCCCTAGACTTAGAACTACTTCAATCTAACCAACCCAAGGACATCACACACATCCATATCCGAGGCAGGATTCGAATCTGCAACCGTAGCAGTCGCGTGGTTCCGGATTGAAGCGCCTAGAACCGGCCGACCACAGTGGCTGGCTGAATGTTTATTGGAAGGACAGGTTGCACACGGCAGTATTCATTGCAATCGACAAAAAAACTTTCTCTACTGAGGTTGAAGTTGAGTGTGATAGTGAAGTTATCTGGTCGCGCATAACAGCTCTAGGTGAAACCAAATCAATTGCTGGATGTTTTTACCGACCACCCTACTCTGCTGTGAAAGTTCCAGAGTCATTCAAAAAAAGTCTATAGTCAGTAACTCATAAATACCCAGATCAAGCAATACTAGTTAATAGCGACTAATCTTCATGCAACACTAGTTGGTGGTGACCTTATCCTACCGAGTATAGACGTGTATCGATTCATTGCAGGGGCTACAGATAGTCTTGTGAAGTACTTTTGAACACATTTTCTGAAAACTGTCTTGAACAGCTAGTTCGGCAGCCAGCATGCAGTGAAGATATCTTGGACCTTGTAGCTACAAACATGCCGGACATTATCGATGGCGTCAGTACAGAGGGGTGAATGATAATGATGTCAGCATAGCGACAATGGTTACGAAACTTAATAATTCAGTCAACAGGGCTACGAGACTGTTTTTTCTAGAAAGAGACGACAAACAGCTGTTAGCATCTCACTTAGACAACGAACTGCAGTCATTTACTTCAAGAATGATGGCCATGGGGGAATTATGGGTAAAGTTTAAACAGAATGTAAATCGTGCCTTGGACAATTATGTGCCTAGTAAGTGGATTAAGTACAGAAAAAGAACCACAGTGGTTTAATAACGGAATGCGGAAAATGCTGAGGAAGCAAAGGCTGTTGCAATCTCGGTTGAAAAGAGGACACACAAATGACGACAGGCAAAGATTAGTAAAAATCGGTGCGTCGGTCAAAAGATCTATGCGCCAAGCATACAACGGCTATCACCGTCATACCTTGGCTAAAGATGTGGCGGATAACCCGCAAAAATTCTGGTTCTGTGTAAAATCGCTAGTCGAGTACTGAGGCTTCCATTCAGTCACTCGTTGACCAGTCTGGTTTGGCAGCAAAAGATAGTAAAGGAAGGCTGAAATTTAAATTCCACTTGTAAGGAATCGTTCACGCAGGAGAATCGTACAAATTTACCGCGGTTTGACCATCGTACAGAGTCCCGTATATATGACATACTAATAAATATCCTCGGCATAGAAAAACAACTGAAAAAGTTGAAAACACAGAAGTCGCCAGGACCGAATGGAGACCCAGTTCGCTTATAAAAAGAGTACTCTACGTCATTGGCCCCTTACTTAGTATGCATTTCTCGCGAATCTCTCGACCAGCGCATGGTGTCAAGCGAGTGGAAATAAGCGCAGGTGACTCCTTCATATAAAAAGAGTAAAAAAACGACCCGCTAAGTTACAGGCCAATATCCTTAACATTAGTTGGCTGCAGAATCTGAAACCATATTCTGAGTTCTAATATAATAAATTCCCTAGAGATCGAAAGCTCGTGACCACGAATCAGCACGGCTCCAGAACGCACCCCTGTTGCGAAACGTAGCTTGCTCTTTTCTCGCATGTTATATCACGAACTATATATGAAGGGCAACAAGCTGATTCCATATTTCTAGATTTCCGAAAAGCATTCGCCGCGTTACCCCGCTGCAGACTGTTGACGAATGTACCGGGTAATCAAAAAGTCAGTATAAATTGGAAAACTTAATAAACCACGGAGTAATGTAGATAGAGACGTAAAATTTGACACACAAGCTTGGAATGACATGGGGTTGTATTAGAACCCCCCCTTCCCCCCACCCAAAAAAAAAGAAAACAAAATTCAGAAAATGTCCCACAGATGGCGCTGGACAGAAGAACTGCTACCGTGACGGATAAGAGGTACGCCGATATGTTACAGAATCGCATCATCCCCAGCCTGGCTGATAAACACCTACTGGAGCGTACGATGTTTTTGCAGGATGGCGCTCCACCAGTTATTGCTAGAGGCGTGAAAGATCTCTTGCACGCGTCGTTTGGTGATGATCGTGTGCTCAGCCGCCACTTTCGTCATGCTTGGCCTCCCAGGTCACCAGACCTCAGTCCGTGCGATTATTGGCTTTGGGGTTACCTGAACTCGCAAGTGTATCGTGATCGACCGACATCTCTAGGGATGCTGAAAGACAACATCCGACGCCAATGCCTCACCATAACTCCGGACATGCTTCACACTGCTGTTCGCAACATTATTCCTCGACTTCAGCTATTGTTGAGGAATAATGGTGGACATATTGAGCATTTCCTGTAACGAACATCATCTTTGCTTTGTCTTACTTTGTTATGACAATTATTACCATTCTGATCAGATGAAGCGCCATATGTCGGACATAAATTAAACTTTTTGTATATTTTTGGTTCTAATAAAACCCCATGTCATTCCAAGCAAGTGTGTCAATTTGTACCTCTCTATCTATATTATTCCGTGGTTTATTCAGTTTTCAAATTTGTACTGACTTTTTGATCACCCAGTATATGCATACAGCTCCCAGATATGTGACTGGCTCGAAGATTTCTTAAATAATGTCCTCGACCGTAGGTTTTCATCGGAGACAGGGGTAACATCCGGAGTGCCCCAGGGAAGTGTGGTAGGACCATTGCTATTTTCTATAAACCTAAATGATCTGGCTACACAGAATGGGCAGCAATATGCAGCTGTTCGCTGATGATGCCATAGAGTTCGGTAAGGTGTCGAAGATAAGTGAGTGCAGGTTAATACAAGATGATCAATGTAGAAAAATGTAAGTTAATGCGGATGAATAGGAGACACAAACACATAATGTTCGGATACAGCATTATTAGTCTCCCGCTTGACGCAGGCACTTCGTTTAAATATCTGGGCGTAACATTGCGAAGCAATATGAAATGGAACGAGCATTTGAGAGTTATAAGTGGGAAGGCGAATGATCGACTTCGGTTTATTGGAAGAATTTTAGGAAAGTGCGGTTCATCTGTAAAGGAGACCGCATATAAGACACTAGCGCGGCTTATTCTTGAGTACTGCTCGAGTGTTTGGGATATGCACCAGGTCGGACTGAAAGTAAACAATTCAGAAGCGAGCTGCTGGATTTGTTACAGGTAGATTCTGTTAGCAAGCAAGTGTTACGGATACGCTTCAGAAGCTTCAGTGTGAATCTCTGGAGAGAAAAGACATTCATTTCGAAGAACACTACTGAGAAAGTCTAGAGAACCGACATTTAAAGCTGACTGCAGAACGTTCCTATTGTCGCCAACATCCATTTCGCGTAGAGGCCGCGGAGATAAGATACGAGAAATTAATGCTCTCACGGAGGCATATATACAGTCTTTTTCTCCTAGCTTTATCTGCGAGTGCAACAGGAAAGGTAACGACTAGTTGTGGTATAGTCTACCCTCCACCAAGCACCGTATGGTGGCTTGCGGTGTACATATGTAGATGTAGATGAAAATCAACTGAATTTAGCAGAATAATTTTGTACCGCTCTGGGAAATAAGTCGACTATCACATACTCGCAGTTTGCAAACGTATTCTAAAATGACGCTAAGTCTACTTTAGACCAGTGACAGGAAGTGTAGGCCTACATATCCATAGCCGATGTGTTTTGGAACTGACTTCCTTTAGGGAGCTTACGCTTCAATACGCGGCAGCACTGGCTTCCACCGCATTAACTGGGGAGGGGGTCTGGAAAACCATAATTTACAGGCTAATGAGTTTTACTCCCATTTCTGTAACTATTAGGATCTAAATTATAGTTATGAGTAACACACGATGCAACAGCGGCAAGCCGAAATTCTTAAATAAAGATCAGGGGGAAACATTTGGGAGACCTTCCTCTTAGGCAGCTGTCTTAGTTACATTTTTTTCACTTTTGAACACACTACAAACTAAAAGCTCATTCACCGGAAGCGTTTCTAGTTTTTTGGTCACCAGACGTTGTGATTAATTAACATTTTTCAATGTTACTGACTTAGTTTTTTTCAAGAATGCTTTCATTGCCACTACCTCTAAAATGTAGGAAAACAAGTGAAAACACAACACAGTACTGATTACAAAACGCAAACATTAATAAAGCAATTTTGTAAGCTGTGAATAACATAAAATTTCAAATCAAGAAAGCAAGCTACACAAGGAAATCATGTAAAATGACCGAAAAATCGGGCTGGAAAAACTGTGAAGCAAGTGATACAAGGGATTGAGTAGTGTAAGTTCGGTTCCACCTACTGCTAACATGAAATGAGAAGCAGTTACGATCAGAAGGGCAACAAGGAACACAAGGTTCCAAACTTCTAAAAGATTTCCATGAAAGGCGAGTATGTGGATTTGACTGCTGGTCCAGCACAAAAGTTTTCTTATGTTATTTAGAGCTATGGAATGTGGACACGTACCTTCTACTAACAATCATTCTGTGGTCAGGCAATGTCTTTTCGAGCCTGTCAACAATAACGATAGGGCTGGTTTTGATTCCCCTCAGACACAGAATATTAAATCACATTTCCAGTTCAAAAGTGCCACTCCTAGCACCTGAGGAAAAAGTATCCCACAGTAAAATTTAATCTTGTGTACTGAGCACATCTTGCTACTGATGGTTGAAACTGATATTTAACGTCTCTTCGTGACTAGAAAACAATGGGAATAGGTTGTTGTTGTTGTTGTTGTAGTCTTCAGTCCTGAGACTCGTTTGATGCAGTTCTCCATGCTACTCTATCCTATGCAAGCTTCTTCATCTCCCAGTACTTACTGCAACCTACATCCTTCGGAATCTGCTTAGTGTATTCATCTCTTGGTCTCCCTCTACGATTTTTACCCTCTACGTTGCCCTCCAATGCTAAATTTGTGATCCCTTGATGCCTCAGAACACGTCCTACTAACCAGTCCCTTCTTCTTGTCACGCTGTGCCACAAACTCCTCCCAAATTCTTTTCAGTACCTCCTCATTAGTTATGTAATCTACCCGTCTAATCTTCAGCATTCTTCTGTAGCACCACGTTTCGAAAGCTTCTATTCTCTTCTTGTCCAAACTATTTATCGTCCATGTTTCACTTCCATACGCGGCTACACTCCATACAAATACTTTCAGAAACGACTTCCTGACACTTAAGTCTATACTCGATATTAACAAATTTCTCTTCTTCAGAAACGCTTTCCTTGCCATAGCCAGTCTACAATTTAAATCCTCTCTACTTCGACCACCAAAATAACTGATGATGGTCGAAGTAGAGAAGGTATAAAATGTAGACTCCGATAAGGCAAATCTCCTTCGTCCCATCATTTCAGATTCAAATATCACGTAATTTGTGAATAAATTCGATATATAACACATGATTGTGCTTAGATAACAGTTATATTAGGGGCTGGGTGTGCCGTATGTCACCTCATTTTATGTTTAAAGATTCTCACATTTTGCTAAGTGTGAATTAAACATATTCAACATCTTTGGCGGTTAGTTAAAGGGAACAATGGTTGTTGGATAGCAATACTATTACAGTAAAAAAATTGTTGTGTATTTTCAAGTTGATGCTTGCTAACGTATAGTGATAAAAAATTCCATGCATACCTTGCTGCTCATGACTCACTTAAATATTAAGGTTGTTCTAGATAACAAGGGCGATAGCTGACTAGCCATCTACACGTAGATCCACATTTTACCATGAGTGTTCTGAAATTACTAGTGATACGGTGCTGACAAGAGGTTTTCATTGACCACTGGCCGATATTAACTACTGTCTTTCTTATTGGTTAGATCACCAGCAGCCGGCCGCTGTGGCCGGGCGGTTCTAGGCGCTTCAGTCTGTAACCGCGCGACCGCTACGGTCGCAGGTTCTAATCCTGCCTCGGGCATGTATGTGATGTCCTTAGGTTGGTTAGGTTTAAGTAGTTCTATGTCTAGGGGACTGATGACCTCAGATGTTAAGTCCCATAGTGGTCAGAGCCATTTGAACCAAGGTCACCAGTCTTAATAGGACAGCTGTGCACAGCATAATGGAAGCAGCTGCTAATTTAGCGGTGTACGTTTGTACTGCATATGGTTTTGTTTTTTTTTTAGGCTAGGCGGCAGTTTGAGGTTCTCTGATGAACTCTCGCCATTTGATACGCAGAGAGTGATGATGAACTCTCGCCATTCGATACGCAGAGAGCGAAATCAGATCGTGTACAAATGAGACATCTCGACTGTCAAAATTTTAACAGTAAATTATCGAAGTATTCGTAGTAAAGTTCCTGAATGTGCTGCTTTCCAGGAAAGTTGTCGCGCTCGAGAGCTGGTTAAAACCCGAAGTAAAAAGTTCTGAAATATTTAGCGAGGCATGGAACGTATTTCTAAAGAAAGATTATACGCCTTAGCTTAGGAAGGGGGTGGGGGTGGGGTGGGAGGACGGGAGTGTTCATTACTGCTGACAAAAATATTGTGTATATCGACAAAAGTTGTGTTTGACAGATGAGTTATTTAGGCAGAAACAGAAGGCCTGAATGATCTGAAGTTAGTTATCGATGTTTCTACTGGTCACCAGATCCCGCGGTAACATTTGCAGAATCATTCAAGGAAATTCTGCGCTCAGCAGCACAGAAATACCCAGATCGTGCTGTATTATTTGAAAGCGACTTTAATCTTAGGATAGAATGGACGGTCTATGGATTCACTGCAGACGCTACGGACAATCTGTCTGTGAAGTACTTTTGAATACGTTTTCCAGAAACCACCTTGAGCAACTAGTTATGTAACCCATACACAATGGAAATATTGACAAGGCCAGTATAGAGACAGGGATTCGTAATCATGATATCACAGCGACGATGGTTACTAAAGTTAATAAATGCATCAAGACGACTAGGAGAGAATTTATGCTAAGACAAGCAGTTGCTAGTATCCCACTTAGGCAATAAATGGACATGATCATCACGCGAGTGTTACGGAAATGCTTCAGGAACTAGGGTGGGAGTCTCTGGAGGAGAGGAGGCGTTCACTGCCGCTAACTTTCCAAGAAAGACCACGAAGATAAGAGAGATTAGGGCTCGTACAGAGGCATATAGGCAGTCATTCTTACCTCGTTCTGTTAGGGAGTGGAACAGGGAGAGATGCTAGTTGTGGTACGAGGTACCCTCCGCCAAGCACCGTATGGTGGATTGCGGAGTATGTATGTAGATGTAGATGAAAATTTCACGTGTAAGGCATCATTCATGCAAAAGGGTCATGCAAGCTTAAAGTCGTTTAAACTGTCGCGCAGATTCTCGCATGGAGAACACAGAAATAGATCTCTGGCGTAGAGAAGCAGCTGGAAGAGACGAAAAGAAATACGTCCCCCAGTTCTGACGGCAGACTAGTCTGTGGCCCTTACTGTGGCTTGCATCCATCGTGAATCTCACGGCCAGTGTAAAGTTCCAAGGGACTGTAAAAAAGTGCAGGTGACTTCTGTATATAAAAAGGGTATGAAAACGAACCGAGAAAACCGCTCCAGTCCAGGCAAAGAGTGGCTCGAAGACTTTTTAAATAATATGACCCAAGTCGTTGTCCCCGACGGCGGGTGTTCATCAGAGGCAAAGGTAGCGGCAGGAGTGAACCTGGGAAGCGTGACAGGACTGCTCTTATTCTGTATATAGACTGTATAAATGATATGACGGACAGGGTGAACAGCAGTCTACGGCTGTTTGTTGATGGCGCTGTGGTGGACGGCGAAGTGTCATCGTTGAGTGGCTATAGGAGGATTGAAAGTGGTTTTGTATCTCTAGTGCGTGTGATGATTGGCAGCTTGCCCTGAATGCAGACGGTGTAAGTTAATGTGGATGAGAGGAATACAAAATCTTGTAACTCTCGAATACATCATTAGTAGTGTACTACATGACGCAGTGACATCCTTTAAATAACTAGGCTTAACGTTGCAAAGCGAAATGAACGACTTTCCCGAAAATATTTCCTTCACTTGTGAACTTGAAAATGAGTTTCTGCAATTAAACTTTCTAGATCTCACACTAACGATAGTAGATGAGAAAATTAGCTTCAATATCTTGTTTAAAAAAAAACAGTTCTGACCAAATTTTACCTTTCACTTCAGTCACCTGCATTCTCATAAGAAAGCCTTTTTTTTCATTCAGCTATCCATAGAGCCACCTCCACCCCCTTTCTAGTGAAAATCTCAAATCTGGAATCAATATAATTGAAAGCATTGCAGTCAATAATGGCTATCACCCTTCCGTAGTAGAGAATATTTTTAGTAGTGAAACCAATAGGAGAATTACCATCCTAGGCATTTCTAATAATGAACCTAATGAAAAACATAAATTTTTCTCTATACCACTTCTGGGTCCAGTTAAATACAAAATACAGCGCCTGCTTCAAAATAAGTACAGCTGTAGAGTAGCCTTTTCCACTAATAATTCTTTAAAAATAACGTCATACATAACTTGAAACCTACGCTTTCTCCTTTGCATAATTCTGGTGTTTATATAATTATTTGCAATAGTTGTCCCGCCTATTACAAAGGACAAACAGACCGAGCTATTTCGATAAGATTCAAGGAACACCTTCTAGGAAAAAAGGCAGCAATGTTCATAATTCATTTTCGCTGATCATTTATTAATCACAGGGGATAATCCTTAAGATGTAAGAAGTGTCCACATCTTGCACTCAGAGAAAAATGGCTTTAGGCTTAACATCTTAGAAGAGCTAGAAATTTTTAAACACCTGTCTCTGAAGACGGTCTCATTCTTAACGAACAGTTGCAATTACGCAACAAAAACTTTTTTCAAGTAAAGAGTCGGTAACTAATATTGTCTGAATGGCAATACTCTCCTCAATGTAGTCTCCTAAACATCGTTTTTCCTTCCAATTTTATGTTCTCTCTGAATATTACCTGAACTGTGTTTTCTTTTGTAAAAAAGACTTGTTATGTTCTAACTTCCATACACTGGTTCCTGTTTGTTACCTATAATATTTAAAATTGTCTTTTGAAATACCCGCATTTGCTCTTAAATTGCCTGTAATTCAATTACTTCCAGCTAGATGGCGCAAATATGTTTTCGTGTCCACCTCGTGGCTGCCTCGGCATGTTAGCCCTTTAGTCTTGACAGTGGCTGCCGTGCTCTGCCGCTCTTGGCCCTAAGCGAGCTTGCGACTGTCATTATATTATTTTATATATTTGACAATGATGCTATACTTTTAGATTTTAGTTTTATCCCTATGACATTTCTGTTTGACGAGAGCACTTTTGCTCTGGCGTTTTTAACAATGTGATTACATGTAAGTACATTCTGTTTGTACATAATTTATTGAAATACTCCTATTAAGCCGGCCGCGGTGGTCTCGCGGTTCTAGGCGCGCAGTCCGGAACCGTGCGACTGCTACGGTCGCAGGTTCGAATCCTGCTTCGGGCATGGATGTGTGTGATGTTCTTAGGTTAGTTAGGTTTAAGTAGTTCTAAGTTCTAGGGGACTAATGACCACAGCAGTTGAGTCCCATAGTGCTCAGAGCCATTTGAACCATTTGAACTCCTATTAAGAGTATTTTAACCCGCCAGGTTAGCCGATAGCGCTAATGCGCTGCTTCCTGGACGCGCCAGCCCCGGATTTAACCTCACGGCGGCTTAACTACAGAGGCCAGTGTGCCAGCCAGCCAGCCTGGATGTGGTTGTCAGGCGGTTTTCCACATCCCACTTGGTGAATACCGGGCCGGTCCCCACGTTCCGCCTCAGTTACACGGCTCCATGGATTACACTAGACACAGACAGTTGGGGTACACTAATTCCGTCCCTGGTGTTATGGGGTGGTGGCAGGAAGGGCATCTGGCCACCACTTAAATTAACCTTGCCAATTCCAAATAACCATGCAGACCCTGCGTCATTGCGGGAAAAAGGCACTAGCAAAAGAAAGGAAGAAAGAAAGAAATCCTATTAAGAGTACTTTATTTCAAGGTGTGTCATATTTTTTAGGCGTACCACGCAACTTTCTATTCTGATGAAGATTGACCTTGTGCAATCGAAACCATGGGTAGCTGACCAAAATTTTGTGCGACCGAAGTGGCTGTATATACATTCTGTAATTAAATAGCGCACGGTTGCCAATCAAAATGTTTAAAATTCCGATATGAAATGCAATGAGCACGTCAGGTTGGTAGTAGAAAAGACGAATGGTCGACTTCGTTTTATTGGGAGAATTTACAATTGGAGACGGTGTATACAACACTAGTGCGACTCATTATTGACTACTGCTAGAGTGTTCTGGATCCCCACCAGGTCAGGTTAAAGGAAGGTACCGAAGCAACTTAGAGGCCGCCGCTAGATTCGTTACCAATAGGTTCGACCAGCACGCAACTACTACGGAGACGCTTCATGAACTGGAATGGGAATCCTTGGAGGGGAAACGACACTCTTTTCGCGACGCACTACTATGCTCTACTGGAGAATTTAGAGAACATGCATTTGAGGTCGACTGTAGATCGATTCTTCTGCCGCCAAAGTACATTTCGCGTAAGAACCACGAAGATGAGAGAAATTAGGGTTCATATGGAGGCTTATAGACAATCGCTTTTCTCTCGCTCAATTTATTAGTTGAACAGAAAGGAAATGAACAGTAGTGATACGTAGTACGCTCAGCCATACACCGTAAGTTGGCTTGTGGAGTACGTAAATGGAAGTGGTTAAATCACCAGTTCATGTCAAACCACTTGCCTAATGAACGGCGGTTAACAGCTCGTCCATGAACATTTTATAGAGGAAGAATACTTCGCATCCTCAAAGAACTTTGCTAGTCCTGGTATCCTTGCAAAATCACAAAAAAATTTAGTTTTGCCTAAAGAGTATTAAATGAATTCCGTTATTATGTTGCATATATTGTTTGTATCAGATACTAATTGGAGTGGTAATGTTTTTGAAATGATACTTATTGTAGTAAATTCGTATTTTTCTGCAATATCATGGTATTAATTTACATCTCGATTCGTTGCCATAAAGAGCAGCATACTCCAGTGATCATTTATGGTAAACAGTTTGTATAGTCAAACGACTGTACCGAAAAGAGAAATTTACGTCGTGTGGTCTGCGTGAAAATCAGAAGGAACGCAGCTGAGGGCATTGGTCTATTTTTGACCATATACAGGGCTTCTGTAAGGTCCTGCTGTCATTTAAAAAATTCGTAACTTGGAAGGTATTAGAAAAGGAACAAGAAAGTTTGTTGTGAAACGTTTAGCGTTTCTCAAAGTTTTTTTTTCTGCTGTGAAGAATATCAATGTGTGCGGCACACGTCACTCGTCGAACATCGACAGGATATTTGAGATCTGCCCACGTATGGGTCAGCACTGCAGCATCAGCCTCTCTGAATGCTTCAATGATTGTTATACGAAGGGTAGCAATGTCACTGACTGGTGTTGGGTACACGCCATTGTTGACGTAGCTCCACGACAAGATGTCTAATGGTGTGGCATCGGTAGAGCGCGGTGGCCACGCGAGGAGGGTCTTTGACACTGCAGGTCTCTTTAAAGTTTTGAACCATATCACTACTGTTATTTTTTGCCGGTGTTTACTTCACATATTGGCGCAGATAATTCCGCATTGCTTTTGTCACAGATTTCGATTCTGAATACAAGTTCACACATTATCCCTTCTCCTCATCTCTTGCGCTTTTGGTGCACTCCAAGTTAAATCTGCAACAAAGTATAAAGGATGATTTGTTGGTTGATGTGGAGGAGGGGTCCAAACCGTGAGGTAATCGGCCCCATTGGATTAGGGAAGGATGGGGAAGGACGTCGGCCATGCCCTTTTGAAGGAACCATCCTGGCATTTGCTTGAAGCGAATTAGGGAAATCATGGGAAACCTAAGTCAGGATGGCCGGTCGCGGGTTTGAACCGTAGTCCTCCCGAATGCGATGTGTTAACCACTGCAATGTGTTAACCACTGCTGCGCCATCTTCCTCGGTAAGGAAGAAGACAAAAAAGTACTTTGAATGCTGCCTTTCTTCCAAACTGATTTAAAATGGTAGTGGGACTTCATGGACACAGCATCGTACAAGATACATGCTTAATGCCTTGCCTTAACGCTTTGATTACAGGTTATACGCTCCACAGGAAGAATATTTTAAATAATGGAACAGTTATCGGTAAAAGGGGAGAGGGGCGAAGACGGGCAGTACGCATCCTAAACACTTGCCATTTTCTGCCTGTGGACCTCGACAACCTCATCCGCAAACTTTTATTTCCCATTCTCCTTCTTGACGATTTGAAAGTACATCTTGTGCCCTGCCTCAGGAGTCGAATATTCAAAAGCTTCTCTTTTCTAAGAATCTCTGCCTAACTATTTTACGCCAAATATACATTGTCTTCCAAGCCTTGGAACTGGAGTAGCCTGTACCTTCCGCGGACAACTCGCAACAAATTACTTCTTTCCTGCATGTGTCGTGGTCCATGAACTTCAAGTTCTCACTTGTTTGCTCCGCACAGAGTAAAAGATGTTATCTTAATATCTCAGTACATGATAAGGGGAAACAACAACCTGAGCACTGTAAGAAGATCATACTCAGCCGATGATTTGGCACCTGCTTCTCGTACGTTAGCCGATACTGTCCTTCGAGAAGTGGCAGAGGGCTTGAATGCTGATGAATACTTCCCCATTTGCAGCTATTCTGAAGACCGACCAGCATCCCTCAGCAAGCTACCTACTGGCAGTTTCCCCTAACCTTGCTCTATTAAAACACCAAACCAACCTTAAAGAGTAGTTAAAGTGCTACTATTTAGGAGCATTCATTAATAGTGTAGGGTCCGCAGCCTCTCCATTACTCTTTGTTTGTGCTAATTTTTCGACGTTTACCGGTCATCTAGGCAAGAAGTAACTGCTACATAGTCCAGATAACACTGAACACATTAGAGCTGAGCGAAAATCTCAGACTTAAATTTTAGAATCTTGGCGAGAAGCAGTTTGGCTTTAGATGGAATACGGGCACCAGAGATACAATAGGTCTATGGATCTTGGGAGAAAGGTTTATTGAAAAAGGAAGAGACCTATATATGTGTTTCATCGACCTAGAAAAGGCATTTGTCAATGTGGTTTAGGACAAGCTGGCATCTATAATGAGGGAAAAGAGAGTGGACTGGAAAACCAGAAGACTTGTAAACTCATTATATCTTAATCAAAAAGTTTCATTTAAAGTGAGAGGAGGAAGTACAAACTGGATCGGACTAGGAAAAGGAGTAAGACAAAGATGCTGTCTATCACCTACTCTTTTCAACCTCTACTTCTTGGAAAATATGATTGACCAATTCTCATTAGATGACAAAGGCGTAGAAATTGGAAGAAGAAGAGTACGGCGTTTGAGGTTTGATGATGACATGGTCCTTCTAGCAACAGGGGAAAAAGAATTACAGGATTCGGTGGACACCATTGAAACTAACGGAAAAAATACGGAATGAAAATTAACACAAATAAAACAAAAGTATTGGCACTAGGAAGAAATAAGGAATTAAAAATTATGCTGAATGGAGAAATCCTAGAACAGGAGCAAAATTTTAAGTATCTTGGAAGCAGGATAGACACCGACTGGAAGTGCACCACTGATTTTAAAACAATGATAGCAATGGCAAAAGAGGCGTTTTATAAGAAAAGGAGAATTTTCTGGAGCGATCTCGACAGAGAACTCAGGAAGAGACTCATAAAATGTCTTGTGTGAAGTGTTCTTCTATATGGCGCTGAAACATGGACTGTGAGGAAGAAAGACAGACAAAGGCTGGAGGCTTTCGAGATCTGGACATGGCAGAGGATGGATAGAATAATTTGGATAGACAGAGTAAAAAATGAAGAGGTACTGAGAAGAGTGGGAGAGAAAAGACAGTTTCTAGATGTAATAAAGAGAAGAAAAGGAAATTGGATTGGGCATATATTAAGAAAGAATGACGGACTGATCAAAACAGTTTTAGAAGGTTATGTAGAAGGGAAAAGGAAGCGAGAAAGGAAGAGATTCCAGATACTGGATGACATGATGGACGGTACTACATACAGCAGCCTTAAGAAGGAAGCAATGGATCGCCGAAAATGGAGAGGCAAAGGACCTGCCAATATAGCAGATAACTGATATATATATGTACTTAGTCAGTGCGAATTACAACTTAAGTTCATCATCAGTAGTTTCAAGGGAATAGTTAGGTTCGTGTTAATCATTTTCAAAGAGGAAGTTACCTAGATGTCACACTTGAAGGATGGTAATGCATCAACTCTAAAGAGCAAGAGACGTATATGAAGGCAAAACAGGGATAATGCGAAGAAAATGATAAATCTTTCAGGAGGGAGAGCAAGGCAAATGGTGAAAACACAGTGATATGTATGCAAATACGAAGCAATATTCACCTGCTTCCGATAAGAGACGGTCTAGCTCTAATGAGTAATTACAGTCCTGAAAGAAATTAGTATCACTCTAGTGACATGTCTGTCGCAAGAGAGTTCAGCAACTGTGTTGATATTTAAATAAATTGGTATATATATAATCACTATGTCAACGGCAGTGCTTCATAAGTGAACATATAACTCTCTGAATTTGTCACAAGCAAAATATTATAACTCCGAGTAACTTACGCACGTGGTGCAGCCTCCACGCACTGTGTATTCCTTCAGAGTTTTACTAACAACACGCTGGAGTGAAACTGGATGAAAGTATAAAGTGTAACTCATATTTGAGAAACCTTTATTGGTTTTGCCGTTATTAACAAAACTATTCCCAGATTATTAACGAAACTGTTGCCTGACCGGTTACTCGCAGTAAGGGGAACGTCGCTTTTGTGGAGGTACGATCCAACTCGCTATCGACAGACGAGAAAATGAAACGATTTCTACCAATGCTAAGAGGTGTTTGAACTAAAAGCTGAAACAGCGTAATTGGAAAAGTCACTGAGCCGCATTTAGGAAGTTACACGTGCGCAAAGCAGGAAAGTGCAATAAAGTGAGTAGCCACCGTACGAGAGGAATTCCGAGCTGCGTAAAAGGACTGTCTGTTTGCTCTAACGGCTTTGAAAGCTGTCTGAACGATGCATCATGTGTTGGAACGAAAATTTGCAGTTTTAAACATCGTTGTTTCTCAGCAACCGTTTATTAGTTTCAACATAGCATTATACAGCGAACCGATTGCCAGTAACTGTTTGGTACACTGACCAAGGTTTCGACACCTCTACGGATGACTTCATCAAAATGAAATTTTGACAAAACCTAAAATTAGATTACGAGAAAGCAATGGTCAGGAATAACAGCAGACATGCTCAAGTCAAAAAATAAAATAAAACACGTGTTTTATTTTAATTTGCTATTTTGTGTTATGTTATTTTATTTTTTGAGTTGAGCTGTTAATTCTAACCATTACTTCCTCGTAATGTAATTTTACGGTATCTCAAAATTTCATTCTGATGAAGACATCCGTAGATGTGTCGAAATCTAGGTCATTGTACCAAACACTTATTCGCAACCGGTTCGCGTATAATCCGATGTAGGAACGAAAAGAAAAAGAAAATTACTCCGTACAAAAGTTTGAATGTAAAGATATCTTTACATTTAGATTCTCGCCACTGGCAACACAATAAAACGATGACAAACGGGAAAAGTACGAGTAAAACCATTCATTAACGTAAATGTCCTAAAAGCACGGAAGGAGACCCTGTGTTCAATTTCGCCTGCTTCATTTGCTGCATTTGTTTCCCTTTTCGTCATTTAAATTTAATATCTCCTCTGCTATCCAAGTATTTCTACTGGTCTTTGAGTCTTTTTGCCAGTCACCTCGTGATTACTCATATTTATTGGCAATGCAGATTTTCTTGGCGAATTTCATTGATGAAATCTTCTCGAATTAGCAGCCGAGTCGTGGCGTCGCTTTATCACAACGTTTTGTCAATTTTCCTTCTCGACATCTTCAAGTCTTCGCCTGAAGATGACAAGTAGGAAACTAGTCAAAACGTTGTGACAACACAACGCCACGACTTGGCTGATAACCTGGGAAGTTTTCATTAATGTGTACTCAATGTTTGTGGCACTTCCGACAAAAACGTTAATCACACGTAACCACAAAGTGAATGTGTATGGAGTGTCTATTTTAACTTCATACAAACAAATATCACTAAAACAACGCATCGTCCGCATAAAGCGTTCTGGGCGAAATGTTAATATTACGAAACGGGACATCTGCCTGTATTAAAACTGGCCACCTTCTAACTACACCTCGTGCGTGGAAGGGGTCAAGTTTGTGTTTTCAAATGGGAATCCCCCCCCCCCCCTCCTACCCTATTTTAATTGCATATTCGGGTTCTACGCCAAACCGCTGTTTCCCATTCGTGGTAGATCGCGCTGTAATCGACAAATATCAATTATGCCTCTTTACACAGTTAAGAACCGACGCATTTGATTTAATTTACGATATAAATGTAAATCTCAGTGTTCTAACGGTTGGTAGTGATGTTGCAAATGTTATTGTACATTACAAATAATTTGGCTAGACGTTGACGTTTCTGGCAAACAAGCTTCTTATTTTGCAACGTAGTTTTTTTATTCTATACGGGACTGATTGCGTGAGTCACCAAGCCGACGGAACGCTGGATTTCGATAGCCACCTTCGAACCCCACTATCAGGGTGACTGAATTCTGTGTGCGTTATCATCCAGTCAGCGTTAACTCTTGCACCGGCTGCTACGACGGAATACAAACCATAACCAATTTAACAAGGTAAAATGTCCACGATGAAGTAGTAATGATCTGCCATGGATACTTACCGAAATCAAGCACCTAATATTGAGAAGCAAGGGGACTCGCCGAAATCAAGCACCTCAAAGACAAAAGGCAAGGAGACTCACAGACATCAGGCACCCCTATGCAAAGAACAAGGGGACTCGCCGATATCAAGCACCCCGATGGGAATAGAAAACAGCTGTATCCACGCCGTAGTTCCTGAATCACGCAAAACGTAGTTTCCAACCAGGCACTGAAGCAGCTAACCATATTATACTGTACAATTAAATTTCTAACATTAAAGTAACGTCTGAATCGGTATAAACCATTAGAACACCAAGGTTTACATTTACTTCATAAAGGAAATTTAGAATCGAATGCGTCGGTTCTTAATTACAGCACCATCTACCACGAATAGGAAACAATAGTCTAAGTAAACCGTACGTATTATTTGGCGTAGAATCCGAATATGCAATAAAAATGGGGAGAGAGTGTTCCCATTTGAAAATACAACCGACGTAGCACGGGTGGTTAGGAGGCGGCCAGTTGCAATGGACGTGAATGGATGCACATGATTGGACAGGGTGCTTCCGTACGTGTCATCAATCAAAGTCGTATCTAGACGTATCAGGGGTCCCTTATCATTCCAGCAGCACAAGTCCCGGACCATTACAGAGCCTCCGCCAGCTTGAAATATCTCCAGCTAAGCCACAGCTGCAAAATACTAACACGAATTCTTTACAGACGAATGGAAAAACTACTAGAAGCCGACCTCGGGGAAGATCAGTTTAGATTCCGTAGAAACGCTGGAACACGTGAGGCAATACTGACCCTACGACTTATCTTAGAAGAAAGATTAAGGAAAGGCAAACCTACGTTTCTAGCATTTGAAGACTTAGAGAAAGCTTTTGACAATGTTGACTGGAATACTCTCTTTCAAATTCTAAAGGTGATAGGGATAAAATACAGGGAGCGAAAGGCTATTTACAATTTGCACAGAAACCAGATGGCAGTTCTAAGAGTCGAGGGACATGAAAGGCAAGCAGGGGTTGGGAAGGGAGTAAGACAGGGTTTTAGCCTCTCACCGATGTTATTCAATCTGTATATTGAGCAAGCAGTAAAGGAAACAAAAGAAAATTTCGGAGTAGGTATTAAAATCCATGGAGAAGAAATAAAAACTTTGAGGTTCGCTGATGACATTGTAATTCTGTCAGAGACAGCAAAGGACTTGGAAGAGCAGTTGAATGGAATGGACAGTGTCTTGAAAGGAGGATATAAGTTGAACATCAACAAAAGCAAAACGAGGATAATGGAATGTAGTAGAATTAAGTCGGATGATGCTGAGGGAATTAAATTAGAAAATGAGACACTTAAAGTAGTAAAGGAGTTTTGCTATTTGGGTAGCAAAATAACTGATGATGGTCGAAGTAGAGAGGATATAAAATGTAGACTGGCAATGGAAAGGAAAGTGATTCTGAAGAAGAGAAATTTGTTAACATCGAGTATAGATTTAAGTGTCAGGAAGTCTTTTCTGGAAGTATTTGTATGGAGTGTAGCCATGTATGGAAGTGAAACATGGACGATAAATAGTTTGGACAAGAAGAGAATAGAAGCTTTCGAAATGTGGTGCTACAGTAGAATGCTGATGATTAGATGGGTAGATCACATAACTAATGAGGAAGTATTGAACAGGATTGGGGAGAAGAGAAGTTTGTGGCACAACTTGACCAGAAGAAGGGATCGGTTGGTAGGACATGTTCTGAGGCATCAAGGGATCACCAATTTAGTATTGGAGGGCAGCGTGGAGGGTAAAAATCGAAGAGGGAGACCAAGAGATGAATACACTAAGCAGATTCAGAAGGATGTAGGTTACAGTAGGTACAGGGAGATAAAGAAGCTTGCACAGGATAGAGTAGCATGGAGAGCTGCATCAAACCAGTCTCAGGACTGAAGACCGCAACAACAACAACAACAAACCTGCAGGATCCATGGATTCATACCCGTACACGTCCATACGCTCGTTACAATTTGAAACGAGACTCGTCCGACCAAGCAACATATTTCCAGTCATCAACAGTGCAATGTCGGTTTTGGCAGCCCTAGACGAGGCGTAAAGCTTTGTGTCGTGCAGTCATCAAGGGTACACGAGTGGGCCTTCGGCTCCGGAAGTCCATATCGATGATATTTCGTTGAATGGTTCGCACACTGACACTTGGTAATGGCCCAGCATTGAAATCAACAGCAACATGCGGAACGCTTGCACTTCTGTCACGTTGAACGATTCTGTTCAGTCGCCCTTGGTCCCGTTCTTGCAGGATCTTTTACCGGCCGCAGCGACGTCGGAGATTTGATGTTTTATCAGCTTCCTGATATTCATGCTACACTTTTGAATTGGTCGTACGGGAAAATCCTCACTTCATCGCTACCTCGGAGATGCTGTGTCTCATCGCTCGTGCACCGACTATAACACCACGTACTCACTGTAATCTTGATAACATGCGGTTGTAGCAGCAGCAACCGATCTAACAACTGCGCGAGACACTTGTCTTACATAGGTGTTGCCGGCCGCAGCGCCGTATTTTGCATATTTACATATCTCTGTGTTTGAATACGCATGCCAATGGCTCTGTGAGTTGGAAAACGCCTGTGTATACGAGAACGACATCAGAATAATGTAAGAACGAAGAAAACTGTCCACTGAAAACGTAAATTCGTTTTTAGCCACAAAAAACGGTAGTACTTCCATATTTTTAGTAAAGAGTAATGAGTTTACAAACTCACATACGAACTTGTTTGATCAAAGAACTTGGAAATAATGAAGTAAGAATTAACCAATTACTTGCAGAAGTTCAGATTGATTTTTTGCTCCTTGTTTGTTGTACCTTACACTCTCCTCTAAAACTTTTAAGATACCGTTGGCAGCTGCAGAGTAATCACAGTTCGGAAACTGTATTAACCTTAAAAGGGTTTTCATTTTGTTGTACTCTTGTGGCATTCTCTAAACCCCTTGATTGTGATAGTCTTCTTCCAACGTTGAGCCATGAGTAATGTGGTATGTGCTCTTTTATAGCAAAAGACTAGGTCCCTTCGAAGTTTATCTCCTCGTTCATAGCGTTCAACCACTCTGCCTTTCTCTCAACTGTAAGCAGACTGTAGTTGTAACGGTGTTGAAGTTCGTTTGAAGTCGGTGAGATCTGTTGCACGTTTTTGGCAGGTTGGTCAGAATGTTGGTTGCTCTTTATAACAATGCGACACAATATGCACTGTAAAGAGCACGTTTAATGGAGATCATTCGCAGCAGAAACGTTCTGTGGGATGTCCTGTGCTAGATGATTTACAGACTCCGCTAAGTTTGCCTTGTGAAAGACAGCACTGTACTAGTGGAATCTGTACACATCAGGACTGTCGATTTATAGATGTTGCATATAGTATGACCTGTAAAAGGGCAAGTAACCTAGCTGTTTCCACGCAGACATATGGTCAAATGCTTTGTTGTTAAATCTTCATCTTATCAGGGTTCATTTGCTTTTGGATGTTTTCTGGACTGGAACTTATTCTTCTTTTGACTGTGTGTGAGTTGTAGAAGGATTCAAAGTGGACACTGCTGGGTTCCCGTAGGTAACTAATCTCGGCGCAGTTGTTTCACGTCTGGGATTCACATTACCTGTAGAATAAATTGTGTCATGGTACAGATGCTAAAAAATCTGTCTAAAGCAGCAGAGACCGCGTCGTGTTTTAAACCGTTTGGCATTCACATGAATACTGTTCAAAATGTGTGTGAAATCTTTAACTGCTAAGGTCATCAGTCCTTAAATTTACATACTACTTAACCTAAATTATCCTAAGGACAAACACACCTACCCATGCCAGAGGGAGGACTCGAACCTCCGCCGGGACAAGCAGCACAGCCCATGACTGCAGCGCCTAGACCGCTCGGCTGATCGCGCACGGCCCACACGAATACTGTAGAGGGCTGCAGGGCCTACACGCCTCCATAGGAATAGTCGCGAGTGTACGCTGTTATGGTTGTACTGATATGTAGGTTTTCTCTTTGAACTTCATGGTAAAATGTTTTATCTGGAAAGTGGAGGACAGCTAGCAAGATACGGTTCATTATCACTAGATTGTGTAATGATGTGCACCGTTCTATGTTCGTTGGTTGATGATCCGACCGGTCAGATAGAAATGAGACATCATCGAATCCTTTGGTGGTGCTCGAGAGGAATGGTCTATGTTCTAATTCCTTTTGCTTTTACTTTAAAAACTCACCCACTATTATATGGAATATAACATTGCACAGTACTCATTACTGTCTACCATCTACATGGATACTCACTTAGCTCATTACAGTGAGGGGAAAAGGGATCCAACTTCGGTGTGCCACGACATGCCATGAACCCCACCCTCCCAAAAAAAAAAAAGAGTTGCGGAGTAACACCTACGCAAGCTATTCAGTGTTGTGTGTAATGAAGTATAATTTGCTTCATATGAGAAGTATATAGAGACCCGAATCGTCTACAGAATTCAAAAATCAGTTCGTTTAATCTTCCATGTTACCCATTATAAAACCTAAACAGGCATTTCTCCTTTCGTCGGTAGACAAATTCGGATAAGTGCACCTTTCCCTACTAATACAGCTAGCGGGTAAACCGAAGTTTCATAACGTTTCGGCGGCGTCAGTGAGGCAGATGTCCATTTCGCCTCTCAACAGAGAGGGTCGTGTATCGGAATGAACAAGTAATACAGTGACACTTACCTTCAGGCAGCTTCGAGTACAAAAGTCACATAAAGAGCTATTCACTAAGTATGTGTCGTCGAGCAATTAGTCGAGTAAAAGCTTCTCGAAGAAGCACTTCGATCAGTTCACCAGTGAGATTTGCTGATAAATCCTCCATTCTCAGCATTTAACCAGTCATCAAGATGTATGGTCATTCATCTGACTGAACTTGTACAAATTTACGAAACAGATGCAGCTTGATAATTTTCAGATTGCTAATTGCTAATTACAATTTCCATTAAATCGTTTCATTCATGATATCACTTTCAATCACTGATGTACCAAATTATCCGCAACTCGTAACGATGACCCGACATATACCCACGTGGTACAGTAAAATGTCAGGTAGTTATAATTAAAATGCAGCTACTCGCGGGGTCCAGTGTAGGCTGTAATTATCGTATGTCGGCGAAACTTGGCAAACGTGTTAACGCTTCATTGCGGAAGCGATTTGTGCTGGAAAACAAATTAGTTCCAATTTCGGTCACCAGGTACAAACCCGGCGCTGTACACTGTTTGTATGTCGGTATGACACCTACGCTGTCAGTTGAGAAGCCATACCGTGGGTGAAGAGTATGGCTATCGAGAAGAGCGACCATGCACTGTTACTGAAATTGTTTTACATGAACAGTACTGCATTGAGAGAGTTTCGCAGACTGAAATGTCTGAGAAGAGGCCGAATGTCATTAAATGGTTTAAAAAATATGGTAATGAAATCCGAAAACAGGAGTGAGCTTGCTTTAGCACCTGAAACTGTAAGACTTACTACCCCGGTGGAAATTATTGATGAGGTTGCTGTTGCTGTAATGGAGCACGCAGCGCGTGGTCCATGATCCTGGTCGTGCAGTGTCATGAGAATTCTCCATCTCACGACAACATCCATGACGAATATCAGTCAGGCTTTCGAAAGCACCATAGTACAGCAACCGCATTAATCAAAGTAACTGATGACATTAAACATGCTATGGACAGACGTTAAGCTACTATCCTAACACTGCTTGACTTTAGCAAGGCTTTTGACACAGTTGACTTCGATATATTACTAATTAAAATGAATCAGCTGAATTTCTCAAACAGCGCAATACACTGGTTCGACAGCTACCTCAAAAACAGAAGTCAACAAGTCGTTTGTCGGTCGGAAAAGTCATCATGGAAAAGCGTGCGCTCTGGAGTTCCCCAAGGCTCCGTCCTTGGTCCACTACTCTTCTCACTGTACATTAAGGATATTTCTTCAGTGATTCACTCCTGCAACTACCATCTTTATGCCGACGACATCCAACTGTACATAAGTGCAAGCCCCAAAAACATTGCTGGTGCAGTAGCGAGGATGAACGCAGATCTTTGCTCTGTTTCAAAAATGGCTCAAATGGCTCTGAGCACTATGGGACTCAACTGCTGTGGTCATTAGTCCCCTAGAACTTAGAACTACTTAAACCTAACTAACCTAAGAACATCACACACATCCATGCCCGAGGCAGGATTCGAACCTGCGACCGTAGCAGTCGCACGGTTCTGGACTGCTCTGTTTCCCGATGGGCACAGAACCTAGGTCTGAAACTAAACCCCAAGAAATCCCAGGTCATACTTATATCTCATCCAAAGTTAATCAGCCGGTACTTTCGCGAAACAGTCCCTAAAATACTCCTCAATGGTACCCAACTACCATACCAAAAAACAGTAAAAGACCTTGGAATAATCTTGGATGAACACCTAAACTGGGAAGAACAAACAGTCACAGCTTGTCGGAAATCGCTCTCCTCCCTACATGCAATTCAAAAATTTAGAAAAATATTTCCAACCCATGTTAAACAAAAATTAGTCCAAACACTAGTCTTGCCTAATCTTTACTACTGCGATGTAGTTCAACACGGCACAAATAGTGAAAATTCTAGATGCCTCGAGCTAGTGATGAATGCTTGCGTTAGATACGTGTGCAATATTCGGTTGTATGATCATATCAGTCCGTCATACTCCCAGCTAGGTTGGATACACCCACATAAGGCACGCGATCTCCACACGATGTGCTTACTTCATCGATTTCTTAGCCACTGGTGCCCCCAATACTTATCTTCTCACATTAAACACCTATCATCATTCCACAATCGCAACACCAGATCGGATACGTCTATCATCTTGGCTGTACCTTTACATAACACAAAATCTTTCTCCGTGTCATTCTCCATCTCAGCCATACGACTATGGAACGCGCTCCCCTGTGATCTTCGTCTTATCCAGAACTACTCAACATTCAAGAGGGAACTCAAGACTTACATATTAGGGACGGTATAGCCACCATTGTTGTGCCCCTCCCATCTCTTTCTTTCTCCTCTCCATCACACCTTCGAATTTTACCATTCTATTTCTCTTCCTCTAACCTATCTACCTCTTATATATCTCTTTTACCCCATTCTATCGTCTTATGTCTCTGCTCGATGAGAATAACTCACAAGCTGCAAGACCATAACGAGAAAATTCCCAACTAACAATGGGACTGACATTCAGAGAAGAAAAGTATGTTTACTTTCATATACATAGTCATTATTATTATTATTATTATTATTATTATTCTTGATTGTTATAATTATTTTTATTGTTATAATTATCATTGTACTACTGTTATAATATCTATTTTTTTCTTTAACATCAATACTGCATAATAAGCTATATTTCCTTAATGTTATGTAGAAACTGTAACTCGTTCAATCTGAGTATGCCTGGTTAGGTGTAAGAGAGGGCCTGAAGGCCCTAATCTTGCCAGGTAAAATAAATGCATAAATAAATAAAATAAACAGTACCGAAATGTTTTCGGTGTATTTTCAATAGTACCCATACAAGATTTCAGACGATGCAGCAACTGATACGGTCCGATGCAAAGTTCTCAATTTACTCTTCAGTTTCTGTCACAGATCGAAGTTGATGACTTGTGGTCGGGTAATATTCTACGGAGTGACGAGGCATGTTTTACACTGTAGGGTGTAGAAAATACACAGAACTGTCGAATTAGTGATACTGTATGTGTTGTGCACGTGAGGCGTTGCTTTCGCCGTACGAGTCTCTACAGTATGTATTCGCAGGCACCTGTATTCTTTAAACAGAGTGCAGCCAAAGGGTCTGTGACTTATCGAAACCTCCTTGTGCGGCGTGTGATTCCTGCTTTGGAAGAGCGTAATTGTGTGGAAACAACTGTTTTCATACAAGATGGGGCAAAACCTCACGACGCTCACCCAGTGAAAGATCTGCTTAATGCAACCTTCCACGAACGTGTCATCTCCAGAAGTTTTCCAGATGCATGGCCTGCAAACTCACCTGATGTGAATCCATGTGACTTTTGGCTCTGGGGTTATCTAAGAGAACGCGTTTACCAGGGATACTTTCGGTTTCACCTGTCTGAAGGAAAATACACACAAACACGTTACTTAGATTCTACTAGTGTTTATACAAGCAACTGCTGATCACGTCGTTTTACAGATGCAGCATCACGACGTCGTTTCCGGTGCTCATATTGAACAAATTGTGTGAATTTCGGTTAATAATAGAATCAACATTACACCTTTATAACTTATTTGACCTTTCTGCTCTCGTCCTATTCCTAACTCATTACATATAGAAACCTTCTGTATATCTTTCTTGTGATCACAGTGCCAGATTTGCGCGATTCTGCATTAACGCTCTAGAATATAGACCAAGTTTCGGTGCCATACCATGATTACAGTCCGCTCAGGACTTCTGAGAGTAGTTGCACTTTAATTGCATCTTCCCGGTAGTATTTATAGAATTATTATTTACCTGAAAATGCATTTGAGTAACTGCAAAGACACATGACGGTATATATTATAAGGAATTGTGATAGCTATCAGTGACGATAATTTATGCAGTAAGTAGATTATATAGATACTTCCCTACTTAATATTTCAGGTTAGAATGAAATTACGTAATATTCTTCACGAATCATAATGAAGAAACGAAATATTTTCACTCTGGATTTAAAAGATATTTGATAGTCGATTACACACAAGTGAATGTTTTCATAGTTACAATCCATACTTGAACGCCGTATGATGTATTTCTATTACAGCGAGCAAATTTGAAAAAACTCGCAAAGTCACTATATCCCAACCGACAGTTTCCGCTTGCGTCCATCCTATCACCGCTGCCATGCATTGCACTTGCCATTTTTGACGCATATCAGGTCCAGGAGGAAATTCTACGAGATCTGACGACATTGCACCGTGTTTGACGAGAAACAAAGGGCAACTTCAGTGGCTCATCGCGTTCAGATTCTTATACCAAAATTGCATCTTGAGGAGAAGTTCCCTCTTCTCGCTCTACGCACAGCGCAGCGCACACGACTAAGGCAGAGCATCATAACCCTGCAGCTTAACGAGAAATAATACTGCATACCCTTCAGGTGAAAGACCGTGCTGTTCTGCAGTATCAAGAGACATGTTTCTCTTCAAAACTCTAGCTCTTCAGAGTATTCTAATATTAGACTTGCTAAGTTCTGTTCCATCATATTTCTCATTTGTGATATTCTACTGCCTTTGTAGTTCTGATGCCCAATGAGAGATTCCAACATCCACCTCACGTAGTATCTAAAAGTGGTTAAAATTTATAACGCATTGCGACCTTGGAAGCCTGTTCGGTTTACATTTGTACTACTAATGCAGATAAATCCTAACGTATAATGATTGGGAAAGCTATGCCATGATTCCAGAGAAGCTTATGAACAATGTAATTAATCTAGACAAAGAAGAGCGTAAGACAGGGATGTGGTCTTTAGCCCCTACTGTTCAACCAATACATCCGTGAAGCAATGACGGAAGAAAAACAAACGTTCAACAGTGAGATTAAAATTGAAGGTGAAAGAATATCATTGATAAAATTCGTTGGTGACATTTCTTTTCTCACTGAAACAGGAGAAGAATTATAGCATCTGCCGAACGGAATGAACAGTCCAATAATTACAAAATACAGATTGAGAGTAAACCGAAGATACACGAAATTAATTGGAAGTAGCAGAAATGACAACATTTGAATTTGTGATCACGAGGTAGACGAAGTTAAGGTATTCTGCAACCTAGGCAGCAAAATAACGTATGACGGACGGAGTCTGGAGGAAACAAAAAGCAAGCTAACACCGGAAAAAAGGGCATTCCTGGCCAAGAGAAGTCTAATGCTATCGAACATAGGACTCCTTTGAGGAAAAAAAATTCTGAGAATATACTTTTGGAGCACAGCACTGTATGGTAGTGAAACATCGACCGTGGGAAAAGAAACGAATCGATTCATTCGAGATATAGTGCTACAGACGAATGTTGATAATAAGGTAGACTGATAACGTAAGGAATGAGGAGGTTTTCCGTAGAATCGGCGAGAAAAATAATATATGGAGACCAATGACAAGGAGAAGGGACAGGATGATAGGACATCTGTTAATAAATCAGGGAATAACTTCCATGGTACTAGAGCGAGCTGTAGAGGGTAAAAACAGTAGAGGAAGGCAGAGATTGGAATACATAAAGAAAGTAATTGCTAGTGATACTCTGAGTTGAAAAGGTTAGGACAGGAGCGGAATTCGTGACGCGTCACATCAAACCAATCTGGGGACTGATGACTCAATAAAATGCATGTAAACGTAATCTGACTACGATATGGTAAGTGAAAGTCGCGTGAACAATTCACACTTACTTAAGAGCAGAACGATATATAGCAAGATAGTAAATGTAAATCGAACTTAAGCGAACATCGAAAGTTGTCTGTAATATTTCAGAAGTACTGAACGTGTTTTGGCAATTTGATTACTTATTCTTAGTGCTTTGCGTTGGGTATTTGTAATTATAGCAGTCATACACGAAACATCGAACATGTACACTACTGTAAAATCAAGTACATCAAGTGAAAGCTGCACCAGTGTTACGACTTACCTGATTTGCTTGATATCACGTGCAAAAAGACGGAAACATAATATTCAGAATAAGGGAAGCTGTCTTCTATGTTAAATTTCATATGATTCTTGGAACGTGTAAAATAGTACAGCCAAAGGTTGCGTATTTCATAGTGCGATTGTGTAATGGCTGCAAAGCAACAGTCTCGGTAATGTGTTTAAATACTAAATAAATGACCAGAGAAATCAAAATAAAAGCGAATACGTAGATACCACCTCATTGAACTGATTTTAAAAATCAAGGAAACATGTTAATTCAGTCACTTTTGGCGCACCACTGACATAAGATACGTAAAATTCAAATGCTTATTCATAATATGAACAACGTTTACACGCAAGTCAAAAATCATTTAATAAGCTAAACTGATGGGAAGATTAACTGAAGTGACTGGTATGTTTAACGAATCAATTCATTGAAGTCGGACTGTAACTAACCTCGTAGCTACAAACCTCACAACTGAACAAGGTAGTAACGGCACGTGGGACACAACGTCACTCGCTCAGTGCATACCAGCTTCTCAAAGCTGTTTAGTGAAAACTTTACTATGATTAGCAAATCCTCACAAACGGCTACTGAAATAATTTTGTGCATATACGAAGGGCGTTCAAGAAGCAATGCAACATTTTCTTTCTGAAAGCGCGTTGGTTTTATTCAGGATCCCAATACACCATACCATTCCCCACTCTTCTGGCCAAAAAACCTTATTCTTCAACATCGTCTCCGTTCAATGCGAGTGCCTTACACCACCTTATTGGGAGCATGGCACATGTTACTATTTTGCTGTTTGACATCGGAGCCTAACTACGTCTTACTGTATCAATAACCTCCCCATCATCCAGGTGTTGTGTCCTACAGAATGAATGATTCAGTGGTTCAAAAAGTTGGGAGTCGTAAGGTGCGAGAGTCTGGCTGTACGGTGGATGAGGACGAACAGTCCAATATAGTTCCGTGAGCACTTCTCTGGTGCGCAGGTTTGTATGTCGCCTTGCGTTGTCATGGAGAAGTAGAAGTTCATTTACATTTCTGTGACGACAAACACGCTGAAGTCGTATCCTCAATTTCCTGAGGGTAGGACAATACACTTCCATTTTGATACACTACTGGCCATTAAAATTGCTACACCAAGTAGAAATGCAGATGATAACCGGGTATTCATTGGACAAATATATTATACAAGAACTGGCCTGGGATTACATTTTCACGCAATTTGGGTGCATAGATCCTGAGAAATCAGTACCCAGAACAACCACCTCTGGCCGTAATAATGGCCTTGATACGCCTGGGCAATGACTCAAACAGAGCTTGGATTGTGTGTACAGGTACAGCTGCCCATGCAGCTTCAGCACGATAGCTCAGTTCATCAACAGTAGTGACTGGCGTATTGTTACGACACGGTTTCTCGGCCACCATTGACCAGACGTTTGTAGTTGGTGAGAGATCTGGAGAATGTGCTGGCCAGGGCAGCAGTCGAACATTTTCTTATCCAGAAAGGACCGTACAGGACCTGCAACACAAAGCTGTGCATTATCCTGCTGAAATGTAGGGTTTCACAGGGATCGAATAAAGGGTAGAGACATGGGTCGTAACACATCTGAAAAGTAACGTCCACTGTTCAAAGTGCCGTCAACGCGAACAAGAGGTGAGAGAGACGTGTAAACAAGGGCACCCAACGCAATCACGCCGGGTGACACTCCAGTATGGCGATGACGAATACACGCTTCCATTGTGCATTCACCGCGATGTCGACAAACACGGATGCGACCATCGTGATGCTGTAAACAAAAATCTGGATTCAACCGAAAAAATGACGTTTTGCCAATCGTACACCCAGGTTCGTCGTTGAGTACACCATCGCAGGCGCTCCTGTCTGTGATGCAGCGTCAAGGGTAACCGCAGCCATGGTCTCCGAGCTTATATTCCATGCTGCTGCAGACGTCATCGAACTGTTCGTGCAGATGGTTGTTGTCCTGCAAACGTCCCCATCTGCTGACCCAGTGATCGAGACGTGGCCACACGATGCGTTACAGCCACGCAGATAAGATGCCTGTCATCTCGACTGCTAGTGATACGAGGCCGTTGGGACCCAGCACGGCGTTCCGTATAACCATCCTGAACCCACTGATTCCATACTCTGCTAACAGTCATTGGATCTCGACCAACGCGAGCAGCAGTGTCGTGATACGATAAACCGAAATCGCGATAGGCTACAATCCGACCTTTATCAAAGCCGGAAACGTGATGGTACGTATTTCTCCTCCTTACACGAGGTATCACCAACGTTTCACCGGTCAATTACTGTTTCTGTATGAGAAATCGGTTGGAAACTTTCCTCAAATCAGCACGTTGTAGGTGTCGCCACCCGCGGCGACCTTGTGTGAATGGTCTGAAAAGCTAATCGTTTGCATATCACAGCATCTTCTTCCTGTCGGTTAAATTTCACGTCTGTGGCACGTCATACTCCTGGTGTAGCAATTGTAATGGCCAGTAGTGTAGTTACACCACGAGGGAGGAAATGAAAGTTCCCCTTCAGAATGCCAGAAGACAGACGCCGTTACTTCTCCGGCTAAGTGGCTTTGAACGTCTTCTTCGCAGGAGAGACGGTGTGGCGCCACTCCATGGATAACTTATAACTTTCCTTTCCGGTTCGAAATGTTGAATCCAAGTTTCATCGCCTGTGACTGTGTTCGACAGAAAATTGCCTCCATCAGCCTGGTAGTGCGCAAGCGATTCCGCACAGATGGTCCTTCGTTGCTCTTTATTGTCCTCTCTTAGGTGGCGAGGAACCTAGCAGGTGCCTTTGAGTACTCCAACGTGTGGACGAGAGTGTCATCATTACCAAGAGAGACGTCCAGTTACGCAGCGAGGTGTTTGATTGTGATACACTGATCACCTTGAATGAATCCACACGTTCCGACGTTGCAGGAGTCGCAGCTGTGTGCGTCCAGCCGACGCGCGGAAGATCGGACAGGGTTGTGCGGCCTTGTTGCGATGACGATAGACGCCAGGCCCGATGACTCACCGTGCTTTTATTTACTGCCAGATTTACTTAGACATTTTGGAAGCGCCTGTGAAAATCTGCGATGCTCTGGTTTTCCACGATAAGAAACACAATGATAGCTCTCTGCCTGGAACGGAACTTCATGACAGACGTCATTTTGAAAGCTACTTATTGCACTATAATCCGTCGGAACTTCAAGCTACAGGAGCTGAAGTGGAAATATTCCGTGACGTCCAACAACAAATTCCGCATTTTTCAACCGAAACTGACCGAGAAAAAAAGTGTTGCGTTTCTTACACAATGCCGTTCGTACGAAGGTTAATCGGAACCGCAATGAGGCGAACCATCGCACCCAGCAGAAACTCAGTGATGACACCCAATACGTCTTCGCCTCGCTACAGCCCGAAGCAGAATAAAGAACTGTTAAGCTGCTTCCAGCGTGCTTTGTGATACGGCAAAGCTGTCACTGGACGGGACACCTGGCTGAGCTCGTACACGTCTCCTACAGACCTCACGAAGAAAAACTTCAAAGATAGCCGGTGGCTGTAGTCGATACAATCGTCTTTGCAGTAAAGCTGCTCGGCTTCTAGCAGCGCGCGCCTTATCTGTGACGTCACGCGGAATTATAGCGCGGCCGGGCCCCAGTAATACTTGGGGGCCCGCAATGGGGCAGGCCATGGGCAGGCAACCCGCACCACACACTGCTGCTGCTTCTAAGTCCCGCTCAAGGTCAACCTACGCCTAGCGCGTACCCATACGCGAAAAGTGTGATTAAGTGAATTAAACAAAAATGGGAGAGATAAGGAATTTTTATTTTCTGTAATAGAACATACAGTCAGCAGTGATCTTTATTTTACAATTACTGTTGCCTACTTTGACCCAAATAAACAGATACTCGTCTGAATTGAGCTTCGTCTTTCTTCTTGTAACAAAGGAAACGGCTTGTGGGGCACCAAAGTCCCATAAGGAACCTTAGCAAGCAGTCCTGTACTCCATGTCTTCCAGTATGTCTTTAATAAGTAGCAGTTAATGGGTGGCCCTAATGTTTTTCGTGGACAACGAATGCAGTTCACGTGTGATGTTTCTGCTGTTTGGAGGCAGTACATGGCTGTCCTTGGCTGTAGTATGAGGGAACCGTGGTGACTACGGTGGCCTTGAAGCATTCCCCGATGCAAACATCTTGGCTTGGATGACATGGAGTATAGTTGGGAGTACAGGACTGCATGCTAAGGTTCCTTATTGGACTTTTGTGCCAGACAAGCCGTTTACTTTGTCTACAAGAAGAAAGCAGAAGCTCAATTCAGACGAGTATCTGTTTATTTGGGCCAAAGTAGGCAAACAATAGAATTACATTTTCACTCTGCAGCAGAGTGTGCGCTGATATCAAACTTTCTGGCAGATTAAAACTTTTTGTTGGATCGAGACTCGAACTTGGGACCTTTGCCTTTCGCGGGCAAGTGCTCTACCAATTTAGCTACCCAAGCACGACTCACGCGCCGTCCTCACAGCTTTACTTCTGCCAGCACCTCGTCTCCTACCTTCCAAACTTTACAGAAGCTCTCCTGCGAACCTTACAGAACTAGGCAAACAATAGTTGTAAAATGAATATCATTGGCGACTGTATGTTCGATTATAGACAATAAAAATTCTCTCTCCCCATTCCTTATCTCTCCCATGCACTTTTATTTAATTAATCACGCATTTTGCGCATGGTTACGTGCTAGGTGTAGGGTGACCTTGAGCGAAATAATGAAAATATAGACAAAATAAAAGTGAGTATTGAAATACAACCTCAATAGAATAATGGCCAGATAGTCGCATATCACAACGAGAAAGATACATTTATATCTTCATCGTGAATAGTACCATGAATACACGAATTTCTAACCGAGTATGCTACGTTGACACCTGGTTCTCACGCAAAACATATCGCTAGGAGGTCGAAAGGTATCCACAGGGAAAATTTTGACTAGTTTTGACGTGGGCATTTTTTATGTCAACCTCTATTTGCATGCAACCGTACAATTTTCGGCATACACATTTGTTAATGTTTTAAACCTTATTTATTCTTCGTAGGTCGTTCTACAAATACTTGAACGACTATCATTACGTTATGCATTACTTTCATAACTTATATTGAGAGAAAATGAACAGTTTTATACAAGTTTAGTTCTTCATTCATGCCACAATCAATTTCAAGGGTAGCGTTTCCGCCAGGTGCCAGTGGTTGCTTTATTTCCCAATCACTTGTTCTGTCTTCCGATGGGATGCCACCAAAATACTAACATTTTTACATGCCTTCAGGGGCTAGCCGTCTACCCTCTTGCTTCGTATATGTTCTCACCTGTATAAATACTTGGTCTTTTGAAAATTTACTTTCAATCCCCCTTATCATACTCAGGTAATAATTTTCTTGCATAAAGTGGTTATCATCCTCTTCATTAGTCATCACTTCCTCATCATCTGCTAAGAACAAGTTACACACTAGTTGATCTTTCGTTATCCGAATGCCCTTACCTGCAAATTTCGTACTGCACAAATCTAAGTCTTTCTGAATGTGTGTTTTAAACAATGTAGGAGAAAAGCCGCGTCCCTGCTTCAATACTGTCGTACTTTTGAAAGGCTCTGACGGAATTTTATTGTCAATTTTAAGTACGAGGGCTATTCAGAAAGTAAGGAACGTTTCCATCTGAAACAGCTAGGCGCATATTTTGGTATGTGCGTGTTCGGCAGCTCAGTCGGCATCCATCCGTGACAGCGACAACGTCTCTGCGCGTCTGGTTTTTTCGGTATTCGAATTTGAAACCTTATGCTGCAATCGAAAATCCCACCAGTTGTGAGGTGCAGACTGTCATACGGTTTTTGTTGGCAAAAAACCTGAAACCTACAGAAATTTATAGTGAACTGTGCGAAGTGTACGGAAACAACCTAATGAATGAATGTTCCGTCCGGAAATGGTGAATTCAGATTAAAAATGGCTGAACCAAAGTTCATGACGAAGAGAATAGTGGACGGCCGAGCATTGTGGCTGACGATCTTGTAGCTAAAGTCGATGAAACGATTCGTGAATACCATCGCTTCACAATAATGGAGCTTTCACTTTCTTTTTCACAGGTTTCACGGACTTTGTTGTATGAAACTGTCACTCAAAAGCTAGGTTACCAGAAATATTCTGCACAATGGGTGCCCAAAATACTTACAGAGCAGGATAAAGAACAGCGAATGGGGGCAACGTTGACATTTCTGGAGGCTTACCACAAACATGGTGATTCATTACTGGATTTAATCGTAACTGGTAACGAGACGTGGGTGAAACACGTCAGTTGCGACACAAAATTACAGTCCATGGAGTGGGGGCAAACAAGGTCTCACCAAAAAGCAAGAAAATGTTTGCAAAGTTGATGGCGATATTGTTTTGGGATGGGCAAGGTGTGCTTCTTATTCATTTTCTCGAACGTGGAGCAACCATAATTTATGGCCGTTACTGTAGAACTTTGCACAGCCTTAGAAGAGCAGCTCAAAACAAACGCCGAAGTAAGCTGACGACCAAAATTTTTTTTTTCACGAAAATGCCCGACGTCACATGGCAAACCGCACTAAAGAACTACTTAATTGAATCAAATGGAATATTTTCTTTCATACGCTATACAGCCCAGACTTACACTTGTTTCCCAAGATGCAGAACTGGCCTGCAACGCAGCGCTTTGATGACGACGCGAAACTCCAGACGGGCGTGCCTCACTGGCTGAAGTCTCGGACGGTAGAATTTTATGACGGAGGTATTTCAAACCCTGTCCAACGGTATGATAAGTGCCTCAATGTGTTTGATGACTATGTGGAAAAGTATATACACCACTGGCCGTTAAAAATGCTACACCAAGATGAAATGCAGATGATAACCGGATATTATTCATTGGACAAATATATTGTACTAGAACTGACAGCTGATTACATTTTCACGCAATTTTGGTGCATAGACTCTGAGAAATCAGTACCCAAAACAACCAATTCTGGCTGTAATAACGGTCTTGATACTCCTAGGCATTGAGTCAAAAAGAGCTTGGATGGCGTGTACAGGCACAGCTGCCCAAGCAGCTTCAACACGATACCACAGTTCATCAAGAGTAGTGACTGGCGTATTGTGACGAGCCAGTTGCTCGGCTATCAGTGACCAGACGTTTTCAGTTGGTGAGAGATCTGGAGAATGTGCTGGCCAGGGCAGCAGTCGAACATTTTCTGTATCCAGAAAGGCCCGTTCAGGACCTGCAACATGCGGTCGTGTATTATCCTGCTGAAATGTAGGGTTTCGCAGGGATCCAATGAAGGGTAGAGCCACGAGTCGTAACACATCTGAAATGTGAAGTCCACTGTTCAAAGCGACGTCAGTGCGAACGAGAGGTGACCGAGACGTGTAACCAATGGCACCCCATACCATCACGACGAATCAAACGCCAGTATGGCGATGACGAATACACTCTTCCAATGTGCGTTCACCGCTGTGTCGCCAAACACAAATGCGACACTCATGATTCTGTAAACAGAACCTGGATTCATCTGAAAAAAATGACCTTTCGCCATTCGTGCACCCAGGTTCGTCGTTGAGTACACCATCGCAGGCGCACCTGTCTATGATGCACCGTCAAGGGTAACCGCAACCGTAGTCTCCGAGTTTATAGTCCATGGTGCTGCAAACGTCGTCGTCGTCGTCTTGCAAACGTCCCCATCTGTTGACTTAGGGATCGAGATGTGCCTGCACGATCAGTTACAGCCATGCGGATAAGATGCCTGTCATCTCGACTGCTAGTAATACGAGGCCGTTCGGATCTAGCACGGCGATCCGTATTACCCTCCTGAACCTGCCGATTCCATATTCTACTAACTGTCATTGGATCTCCACCAACGCCAGCAGCAATGTTGCGATATTATAAACCGCAATCGCGATAGGCTACAATGCGACCTTTATCAAAGTCGGAAACATGGTGGTATGCATTTCTCCTCCTTACACGAGACATCAGAACAACGTTTCACGAGGCAACGCCGGTCAACTGCTGTTTGTGTACGAGAAATCTGTCTGCACGTTGATGGTGTCGCCACCGGCGCCAACCGTGTGTGAATGCTCTGAAAAGCTAATCATTTGCATATCACAGAATCTTCTTCCTGTTGGTTATATTTCGAATCTGTAGACGTCATCTTCGTGGTGTAGCAATTTTAATGGCCAGTAGTGTAATAAAATGTGTGCCTTGTACTTAGATTTTTTAATACCAAAACGTTCCCTATTTTCTCAGTAGCCCTCGTAAATACTCTGAAAATTTGTATAGGCTGCATAGCCTGTAACATCTCTTTTAAAGCACATTATCCAGCGGTTCTGCGTCATACGTCTTCCAGAGATCGAGAATTTAAAGTGCCTTTGCCCTCAGTTGCCTTAAAGTAAAAATGTTATCATTATAGGATTAACCAAGAGAATAAAAGAACAAAAATATAATGCTGTTCTCTCTGAATGAAATGATACTGCAGTTTCCGTCCTGCGGCAGAGAGAAAAACGATTACCAAAGAGCTTATTGGCCACGACTTCTGAAAGCAAAGAAAGGGCGAAAGACTTGAGACTACGACTGCAGCTGCAGGGCTGTTTGTATTCGTGGATCTTAAGGCCAACACTCTATTTTAGTTTCTACTCCATAGCGAGAGGGGAGAGACAGGCGGTTGGGCAGTGGATCTTGCTGGTTTTTCTACTTTTAACTTAGTGTTTATTAATGAACATATCACTTATTATACCAATAAGTAAAAGTTGCTGGACAAGCCTTCCGGAATAACAATACATAGTTCCCACACTCAGTCAATTTATAAAGGAATACCAAAACTGTAACGGCTTGAACATTTTCTCTTATAACTAGTTTAGTAATGCTTCCAATTTCTGATGTTGAAGCTACCTCTTAAGTAAATATATTGTACTCTTCCTCTCAACAATATTAAAGGTTTCAATGGCATCAATGTAAATAGGAAGTATAAAATAAGTTAAAAATTTAACTGTTACAGGCACAATCCCGAAACTAATACCAGCTGGTTATTCTACCTTATTCTAGGACGCAAACGCAAAAAAAGGCAACAACCAATGACCATAAATAATATTTTTAAACATCTGGAATCAAAACGTCGTTAAGACAGTGTTTGACCATAAATGGCATTACGAGACTGGTTAGCCAATAACGTCGTTGAAAGGAACAAACAAAATTCAATATACTAAACAACGCTAGTGGCTATTCCAACTGCGGCTCACTTAATCTTACCTTCAAACAACCTTCGAATTTCAGCCGTTGGAAATAAAATAGATGTCCCTGAAACAACGTCTTGACGAGCGGCCTTCTGATATGCGTGAAGCATGGAGGCTATTTGTGCAGCTGAAGAAAAATCTGTTAGTAGTGCTGAAAGATGGCAAAACCGACGGTTTCGTCGACTTTCACATTATCACTGTCTCATATGTAAATTATATTCAGTGATATGTAGATCGAATTAATTTGATGTGAAAATAGCGTATTTCTTCACTTTTACTAAGGATTATCCGATAGTGATTGCCATTACATGAAGTACTTGTAGATTTTTTATTTCTTGAAAATTAAGGTTGGCTCGGCTCGGCTGGCAATTTCACAGACAGTCATCAATTCAAAGTGGGCCGAAGGGCCCCATTAACTTAACACGACGTAAAAGGTGACGCCAAGCCCAGGTAGGACAGCTTTCACCAAAAGCAGTTGTGTGTTCTGGACAGGATGAGGGGACGTCTGTCGTGGGCCGACACAATGTGGTCAGCAGCTAACACTGAGACTGTCCGGATGGCCACAGAGGAGTCACTCACAGCACGAGACGACCGCCTCTCCGACGTTCCTAGAGCGTTTTTCTGAATTGAGGGCGTTCTGAAGTACAGTAAAGGTCTTGGAAGGTGGGAAACAATGAGCCTTGGGTGGAGAAAGCCAGCCCGCCGATAGGAGAGCAAAATACTGGTGGACACTATGCAGGCTCTGGAATAGCTACAGGTATTTATGGCTCTATTCTCTCGACAGGGCAGGTGAAGTGGGAGGATTCTATAAGTACTGGACTGCAACTTCCTCATTCCAAGAATACCTGCACCTCACATTTATAAATGAGGTAGGACCTGTTCCTAAAGACTGGAAAGTAGCACAGGTCACACCAATATTCAAGAAAGGAAATAAGAGTAACCCATTGAATTACAGATCCTTATCACTGACCTCAATTTGCTATAGGATTTTGGAGCATATACTGTAGGCCTACTCGAACACGATGAATCGCCTTGAAGAAAATGACTTATTGATTCATAACCAACACGGATTCAGAAAATATCGTTCTTGTGTAACACAGCTAGCTCTTTATTCCCATGAAGTAATGAGTGCTGTCGCAAGGGATCTCAGATCGATTCCTTATACCTAGATTTCCAGAAGGCTTTTGATACCGTTCCTCACAAGCGATTATTAATCAAATTGCGTGCATATGGAGTATCGTCTCAGCTGTGTTAGTGGATTCGTGATATCCTCTCAGAGATGTCACAGTTCGTAGTGATAGACGGTAAGTCATCTAGTAGAACAGAAGTGATATCTGGCGTTCCGCACGGTAGTGTCATAGGCCATCTGCTGTTCCTGATTTACACAAATGATCTAGGTGATAATCTCAGCAGCCCCCTTAGATTGTTTGCAAATGACGCTGTAATTTACCGTCTAGTAAAATCATCAGACGATCAGTTCCGATTACAAAATGGTCTAGAGGGAATTTCTGTATGGTGCGAAAAGTGGCAGTTGGCACTAAACAAAGAAAAGTGCCAGGTCATCCACATGGGTACTAAAAGAAACCTGATAAATTTTTGGTATACGATAAATCGCGCAAAGGTAAGGGCTGTCTATTCGACTAAATACCTAGGAATTGCAATTACGAGCAACTTAAATTGGAAAGACGACATAGATAATATTGGGGGGGAAGCCGAAACAAATATTGCGCTTTGCTGGTAGAACACTTAGAAGATGCGACAAACCCACTAAAGATACAGCATACATTACACTTGTCCGTCCTCTGCTGGAATATTGCTGCGCGGTATGGTGTCCTTACCAGGTGGGATTGACGAAGAACATCGAGAAGTGCAAAGAAGGGCGGCTCGTTTCGTTTTATCGTTCAAAAGGGGTGAGAGTGTCACTGATATGATACGCGAGTTGGGGTGGCAGTCACTGAAACAAAGTCGCTTTTCTTTGCTGCGGGATCTATTTACGAAATTTCAATCACTAACTTTCTATTCCGAACGCGAAAATATTTTGTTGAAACCCACCTACGTAGGAAGAAATGATCATCATAATAAAATGAGATAGATTAGAGCTCGAATGGAAAAATTTAGGTGTTCCTTTTTCCCTCGCTCCATTCGAGAGTGGAATGGTAGAGAAGTAGTATGAAAATGGCTCGATGAACCCTCTGCCAGGCACTTAAGTGTGAATTGCAGTGTAACCATGTAGATGTAGATGTTGATGTAGTCTTAGGAGGGTCATAAAAAAACAACATGCTGTAACACAATAACACGCTCCTTTGAGACTCCAATAGAACAAAGCCAAAACAAATTCTTTTCTTTAGTTGTAGGCCTCTGGGCCGGAAAACGCGGGAGTTTCGTTGCTCAGTGTAGTCTGAGGAAGTAGTTTCAGAAAATTATTGAGAAGCGGGAGGACGCTCCAGAAGAATTGACACTTGTCATCGGATGACTGCTCGTGAGTGGCTAGGACTGGCTCTCGAAGATCGGGCATGTATTGTGAAGGAAGACAGGAGGAGCTAATGGACTTCACCCAGTGTAGTGAGAGAAACACTTCGAATTATGCTGGCAGAATTCAGTGTGAGAAGTAGTCATTTTCACTTTGCAGCTCCAACTGGAGCATGATGCAAGATTTGTATTAGGCAGCTTTTTGGCATTGACAGGCATCGTATCCGACACAGTGGCCGCTGACAGTAGCACTAGCAGACAACACAACCACACTCTTTAAAAAACAGTAAGATGTGCAAGTGGCTTCGGCGTGTACAGGTCGCAGTGTACTCAGTAAACGTTACAGTGTTAATGAGTAGGAGGAAGGCGCCTTCTGGCATGCACAATTTTATGAACTCAAAGTTTGGGACTCACAGCCGTCAGATCGCAGTAACGGGCCAGAATGCTAATAATGTAGTACCTAAAAAATGGCTCTGAGCACTATGGGACTTAACATCAGTGGTCATCAGTCCCATAGAACTTAGAACTACTTAAACCTAACTAACCTAAGGACATCACACACATCCATGCCCAAGGCAGGATTCGAACCTGCGACCGTAGCAGTCGCGCGGTTCCGGACTGAGCGCATAGAGCCGCTAGACCACCGCGGCCGGCAATGTAGTACCTACCTATCGGTTCCTTGTCCTGTATCTCAGAAATCGTTAGTTACTTGTAACTTTTTCGTGGTCTTGTGATGATTTGTTAGTGAATAGGATGTTATTAAAGATGTTGGTTTTATAGTTCAGTGCAACTATTTCACTCGTTTAGTTTGAGGATTTACAACAAACAATGGAACGTATTGCAACTTTGACTTTCTTTACACATGTCGTTCACCTGGTCATAAAATTAAATTACAGCGTCACTATCGCACCACTTTTTTTTAATTCTGTAGGACCATAATGTAGTGTTAATTCAAAGTTCTTCCGTAATAGATGATAGTTTACAGTCTTCATTGGGCATCTACATACCGACACAGATTAATTATATAAAGGCAAAGGCGGTAGGGCAGTACACTGCAGCGCAGTTTACCAACCAGTAACACTGCTGGCTGACACGGCATTCATACTGTGCGACCCCTACCACAGCAAAGACTTCCGTACACAAACGAGTGCAGTCGTGCATTCCTAGTCCGTCTTATGATAAATGCCCCATCCTCCAGCACAGGGAATGCTTACTGACTACCAATGATCACAGAACAACTACCAACGCCCGAGAAAACTCCCGCAATTACCAAGTCACCTTGTCCATTTAATCATTGCTAGCGAGGACAACTATTGAGGCGCTACCCTGCGTTTGCGATGAGTAGAGTCGATGGCTCACATAGCACTGTTGTTGAACTTTTTGACTTGCTCATGTGTCTATGAAAGCATTTAACAATATTCTTTCGTTACGTTTCAACTTCCTTTTTATAAGTAATTTTGACTATCAAAATATTATCATTGAAATGAAGAAATGTGCTTTTTTTTGGAAAATTCCACAGCTGAAACTCATATTCTAGATTGGTGTCGACGTACAGAACAAGAGTCGTAGTATTTGCTACTGCAATGGTGTCGAGCAAAATGAGAGTGTGGGAAATGGACTGGTTGCATGTAGTATACTTTACAGCATTTCAAAAGTGATGTATTAAACGTTACACTTTACAGGAGGTATTTAATATATTGATACCAATCTCGGAATTGCTAGTTAAACCTTTAATCAAATGAAAGTATAAAAGGCAACCAATTGAAAATGAGACACATGACAAAAAGTAAATAAACTTTCTATTATTCCGAGCCCGCATCTCGTGGTCGTGCGGTCGCGTTCTCGCTTCCCACGCCCGGGTTCCCGGGTTCGATTCAGGGCGGAGTCAGGGATTTTCTTTGCCTCGTGATGGCTGTGTGTTGTGTGCTGTCCTTAGGTTAGTTAGGTTTATGTAGTTCTAAGTTCTAGGGGACTGATGACCATAGATGTTAAGTCCGATAGTGCTCAGAGCCATTTGAGCCAATTATTTCGAAAGTAATCGCCATTACCGTTAATACATTTACCGCACTGTGAGACAAGATGGTCAAAGCCTTCAAGGAAAAACATTTGCGTAATAAATTTGAACACCCACATGTGTCTTCACGCTGTTACTTATGATGTGGCTATCAGTTTCGGTGCTTCAATACACCATCTTCAGGCCTTAAATGACGCTGAGAGGGAGTGTGCTCCCTGTCGCCGTTGGATAAGCAGCTGCAGCAGCAAGTCGTATACTCTTAGCTCACTTATTTGTTACATAGTTTAGTTCTTAATTTCTTTGCATGTTTTTGGTATTTGCATTGTTTAATTCATAAATTTCTGGCGTATTATAGTATTTGAGAGTTGTAGCATCGCGTTTTAGTACCTGAATAGTTTCAAATCACGTAGTCTCCTTCCGCCGCCGAGCAGTGTGTCAGCAGTGCGGAAGTAGCAGCATTACTGCATTTAATAGGCAATCTTGTATTTTAATAACCGTTTAAATTTAATGCGCAAGTAGGAGCATTACTGCATTTAGTAGGCAATCTTGTATTTTAATATCCGTTTAAATTTTGTGCTCTCTGTAGATTAGTTCAGACGTTCTTTGCACAACAGTTTTTAGCATGTATAAGGACTGCAACTGCTGTGTTCGGATGGAGGCTGAGTTGGCATCCCTTCGCTCCCAGCTTCAGGCAGTGTTGGCTTCGGTCACACAGCTTGAGGCTGTTGCCAATGGGCATCACAGTGGGGGTCCGGATGGGGGTTTGTCAGGGACGGCCAGCTCGTCCCACGCATCCCCTGATCGGACTACGACTGTGGCTGCCCACATTGAGGCTGACCCCTCAGCTGTGGTAGAGTGGGAGGTCGTCTCGAGGTGTGGCAGGAGGCGAAAGACATTCCGGAAGGCTGAATGGAAGGCCTCTCCAGTTTGTCTGACGAACCGGTTTCAGGCTCTGTCTCAGGCTAATACTGATGTTCGGCCGGACATGGCTGCTTGACCTGTTCCAGAGGTTGCCCCTCAGTCTGCAAGATCCGGGCGGTCGCAGAGGGTGGGCTTACTGGTAGTTGGGAGCTCCAACGTCAGGCGCGTAATGAGGCCCCTTAGAGATATGGCAGCAAGAGAGGGGAAGAAAACCAATTTGCACTCCGTGTGCATACCGGGGGGAGTCATTCCAAATGTGGAAACGGTCCTTGCGGATGCCATGAAGGGTACAGGGTGCACCCATCTGCAGGTGGTCGCTCATGTCGGCACCAGTGATGTGTGTCGCTATGGATCGGAGGAAATCCTCTCTGGCTTCCGGCGGCTATGTTATTTGGTGAAGACTGCCAGTCTCGCTAGCGGGAAGAAAGCAGAGCTCACCATATGCAGCATTGTAGCCAGGACTGACTGCGGACCTATGGTACATAGCCAAGTGGAGGGTCTGAATCAGATTCTCAGACGGTTCTGCGACAGTGTGGGCTGCAGATTCCTCGACTTGCGCCATAGGGTGGTGGGGTTTCGGGTTCCACTGTATAGGTCAGGAGTTCACTACACGCAGCAATCGGCTATACGGGTAGCAGGAGTTGTGTGTCGTGGACTGGGCGGTTTTTTAGGTTAGATGGCCTCGGGCAAGTACAGAAAGGGCAGCAGCCTCAAAGGGTGTGGGGCAAAGTCAGGACATGCGGGGGCCAAGCAGCAATCGGTATTGTAATTGTAAACTGTCGAAGCTTCATTGGTAAAGTACCGGAACTTCAAGTGCTGATAGAAAGCACCGAAGCTGATATCGTTATAGGTACAGAAAGCTGGCAGAAGCCAGAGATAAATTCTGCCGAAATTTTTACAAAGGCACAGACGATGTTTAGAAAGGACAGATTGCATGCAACCGGTGGTGGCGTGTTTGTCGCTGTTAGTAGTAGTTTATCCTGTAGTGAAGTTAAAGTGGATAGTTCCTGTGAATTATTATGGGTGGAGGTTACACTCAACAACCGAGCTAGAATAATAATTGGTTCCTTTTACCGACCTCCCGACTCAGCAGCATTAGTGGCAGAACAACTGAGAGAAAAATAAATTTCACATAAATTTTCTCAGCATGTTATAATCTTAGGTGGAGATTTCAATTTACCAGATATAGACACACCAGATATAGACACTGCAGTTCCTTCTCTAAATCCTCGCACAAACGAAAAAATGACTGACTTCGAAATAAGTGTGCAAGAAATAGAAAAGCAACTGGTATCACTCAACAGAGGAAAGTCCACTGGACCTGACGGGATACCAATTCGATTCTACACAGAGTACGCTAAAGAACTTGCCCCCCTTCTAACAGCCGTGTACCGCAAGTCTCTAGAGGAACGGAAGGTACCAAAGGATTGGAAAAGAGCACAGGTAGTCCCAGTCATCAAGAAGGGTCGTCGAGCATATGCGCAAAACTGTAGACCTATATCTCGACGTCGTTCTGTTTTAGAATTTTAGAACATGTTTTTTGCTCCGTATCATGTCGTTTTTGGAAACCCAGAATCTACTCTGTAGGAATCAACATGGATTCCGGAAACAGCTGATCGTGTGAGACCCAACTCGCTTTATTTGTTCATGAGACCCAGAAAATATTAGATACAGGCTCCCAGGTAGATGCTATTTTCCTTGACTTCCAGAAGACGTTCGATACAGTTCCGCACTGTCACCTGATAAACAAAGGAAGAGCCTACGGAATGTAAGACCAGCTGTGTGGCTGGATTGAAGAGTTTTTAGCAAACAGAACACACATGTTGTTATCAATGGAGAGATGTCTACAGACGTTAAAGTATCCTCTGGCGTGCCACAGTGGAGTGTTATGGGACCATTGCTTTTCATAATATATATAAATGACCTAGAAGATAGTGTCGGAAGTTCCATGCGACTTTTCGCTGATAAATGAAATGTCGAGTGACGAGGGCCTCCCGTCGGGTACACCGCCGGCCTTGTGCAAGTCTTTCGATTTGACGCCACTTCGGCGACTTGCGCTTCGATGGGGATGAAATGATAACGATTAGGACAACACAACACCCAGTCCCTGAGCGGAGAAAATCTCTGATCCAGCCGGGAATCGAACCCGGGCCCTTTGGGTTAATAGTCTGTAGCGCTGATCACTCAGCTACCGGGGGCGGACTTTTCGCTGATGATGCTGTAGTATACAGGGAAGTTGCAGCATTAGAAAATTGTAGCGAAATGCAGGAAGATCTGCAACGGATAGGCACTTGGAGCAGTGAGTGGCAACTGACCCTGAACATAGACAAATGTAATGTATTGCGAATACATAGAAAGAAGGATCCTTTATTGTATGATTTTATGTGTTAGCGGAACAAACACTGGTAGCAGTTACTTCTGTAAAACATCTGGGAGTATGCGTGCGGAACGATTTGAAGTGGAATGATCATATAAAATTAATTATTGGTAAGGCGGGTACCAGGTTGAGATTCATTGGTAGAATCCTTAGAAAATGTAGTCCACCAACAAAGGAGGTGGCTTACAAAACACTCGTTCCACCTATACTTGAGTATTGCTGATCAGTGTGGGATCAGTATCAGATCGGGTTGACGGAGGAGATAGAGAAGATCCAAAGAAGAGCGGCGCGTTTCGTCACAGGGTTATTTGGTAACCGTGATAGCGTTAGGGAGATGTTTAGCAAACTCAAGTGGCAGACTCTGCAAGAGAGGCGCTGTGCATCGCGGTGTAGCTTGCTCGCCATGTTTCGAGAGGGTGCGTTTCTGGATGAGGTATCGAATATATTGCTTCCCCCTACTTATACCTCCCGAGGAGATCACGAATGTAAAATGAGAGAGATTCGAGCGCGCACAGAGGCTTTCGGACAGTCGTTCTTCCCGCGAACCATAAGCGACAGGAATAGAAAAGGGAGGTAATGACAGTGGCACGTAAAGTGCCCTCCGCCACACACCGTTGGGTGGCTTGCGGAGTACAAATGTAGATGTAGATGTAGATGAACTCCAAATGTATACGCGACTCCTCAGTGGCCAACATCTACATACTAGTTTTCGCAGACTACTCGTAACAACGATTTTGTGTCTCCAACCTTCAACATCCAACTCTGGTAATCAATCCGATTATTTCGAATAATAACCGACTCGCAATACATTTCGCTGCTGTGGGAGGAATCTAAGAACTTTCTACGACCGCATCAGGCCAGTGTCGCGCGCACGTATGCCATCAAGCCTGGTCGGGCACGTCGACTTACTGGTTGCCTCCCCATCAGCCTTAAGCCGCCGGCACCCAGACCATGGTTTCGAACGTCAACATTGAGCGTACCGAGTTCAACGTCCTGCTTAACGCTTGCAGCGGGAACTCCCCATCGCAACCCCCTCAGATTTAGTGGTTAGATAGTCCACTGGATAATCCGTTAAAAAGTGAACAGAGATCCAATATGAAAACAGGAAGAAGATGTACTGGATTAGGAAAAGAGGAGAGAAATAGAAACAGTTAACGGTCCAACCTGGAAATGTGAACAGCGACAAATTGCAACTGCCATGGCGTCGTGGTTATGTGGTTACACTGTTGGAGTGCGAAGGGCGAAATCCGTGTTCAAACCAACCTCATGCACGTTTTCTTTTTACATAATTGTGAACTGTCCGTCCAGCCTCTGACGTGTTTGTTCTCTGTATTCAAATTTTTGTCTTTGTCGTGGCGTAACGTCCGTTTACAACAGCGGAGTGTGATGAAGTGATCCACAGACGTACGCACCTCCTATTTGTTCTACACAAGTACCACATGTTACGACTCTTACGTTCCGTTTTCGAAATTTTTACTCTTGAATTCCTTTGTTGTAACACAATTCACGCCCATTTCTTTGTTGTTTTCGTTTCTGTGGGAGATCTATGAGGTATCTCGCCTGCTCACACTTCGTCACATTTACTTCCGACGGTAATAAATTCTTACCACATGACTGATGTTGTATAACCAGTGTAACCAGTGTCTGATACGACAACTGCCAAGACTACAGAAGGAGAACAGACGCGTCATTGTCCGGACGTGGGACACCAGAGAGATTTGAATGCGGATCTCCCGCTTGGCAATCCAACACCGTGACCACACAGCCAGGACACTGTGGTTCTTGCAAGTCCCTCGATATTGCACGTCTTAAGCTTGGACCGTTCACTGTTTCGCTTTTTCTTCTTTTTTCGCAGTTCAGTATACTTTCTTCCAGTTTTCTTGCTTGATGTGTGCTCAGTTTTTGACAGGCTACCCGCTGGGCCATTTTACCACCAAATCAGAGGAGAGTGGGATGAGGAGTTTCCTTTGTCAGAAACGATGCGACTCGTACGTACGGTATGTGTGTTTAACGCAGTACGTGCGAAACCAGCGCGTTCCAGCGGCGGTTGGCTGTATCTGGCTCGCATATAACACTGTTTACAGAATGGAAGGGCTTAAAATTCCTACATTACCTCTATTAAAACGCACGTTCCCTCCCTTATCCACATGCTATTCACATTGTTCTGTCTGTTGTATACGTAAATAACAACGTTAAATCCATAAAAATGTTACGAGGCAAAAGGATGGTACCAAGACCAGTCAATAAGAATTCAGGTTATGAAACTTCCATTACAAACAGTGCAATACAAATTTGTCCTTCACCACATGAGATAAAAATTACTTCGTCGTTCTCACTTTTTATAAAACCTTAAGATCTTTCTTACTTGATCACGGTTCCTCTTCAGTAGCAGAATCATTCCAATGTAAATACAAAACTAAAAACAAGAAAGTGCAAAAATCTTACTGCAGTTGGTGCAAATTCTCTTGCGGATAAGGCGACTCTAACAAACTCACTCCTTAGAAAGAGCTTACGTACATATGCATAACACAGAATATTATAGTCCGAGTATAAACTTTTTAAACTAATAAGATAGTTTCTGAAGTATCAGTACCTATAAGAAAACGCGAGGCTAGTACAAACATTTTCGGAACGCGAAACATATTACGTGTTACCTTAAAATAGTACGACCATACATTGCATCTTATCATCTCCTGAGAACTTTAATCGTAGATATGTTATGAAATGAGATTTAGTTACAACTGTTTGTACTAAGAACAATGCATTTTTGATGGACCCTCACTGTACCGTCCCTTAATATGGCACACTCTTGGTTCAAAAAATGGTTCAAATGGCTCTGAGCACTATGGGACTTAACATCTTTGGTCATCAGTCCCATAGAACTTACAACTACTTAAACCTAACTAACCTAAGGACATAACACACATCCATGTCCGAGGCAGGATTCGAACCTGAGACCGTAGCAGTCCCGCGGTTCCGGACTGAGCGCCTAGAACCGCTAGACCGCCGCTGGCATACTTTTATAATACGCGAGTTACAATAGCTCTTCAACAAACAATGATGTTTCCCGTCATCTTATTACAATAAAAAAGTTGTTCGTACCAAAGGCTGGAAAGTTTTTAATTTTTAATTTTTGACTTGAGCATAACTGCTGTATACCTTGACTGTTGCCTTCTCGTAGTTTAACTTTACGGCTTTTAAAATTTCGTTCTGAGGAAGACATCCTTAGAGGTGTTGAGTTATTTCTCCGTTTGAAACTTACAGACGGTTGCTGAAAGACAGTCATACTCAAAAGCTATATGTAAGAAACACATTTTGATTTTCCTGAACTGAATGACGCAACCTCTTCTCCAGTCTAAATGTTTTCCCACGTCAGAAGTTGACCTATTCCGTTCTAAGGCCAGACTACTCTCACTCGTTGATGATCTCGAGAAAGAACAGTGCGATATGATGCAGTAATTAAAGCACAGTATTCTCTCTTTCCTTGCGTTTATCCAGTCGCACTGGGTTCGCTGTTTTCATGGTCTGATAATTTTATTTTATCTTTGTGAAAGGGTGATCTTTCTGTCGCTACTATCTACGTTTGACCACAAATGAGACGGAAGTATCTGCATTATCTGTGCGTCAATAGTGTTTATTTCTTTGTTTATCGTAATTTTCTGAGGTGGAGTTATGCGATCAGCGCAGCATTTACATAAACAAGCGTGGAAAACTGCCAAAGAACCACACTCAGCCTGGCAGGTAGACCAGACGAACGGTCATTAACCTGAGGCTTTCATCCGGGTTCGGCACGCCTGCCTGTCTCTAACTAGTGCACTACGCTTTAACCTATGCGAGCAGTCCAATTTAAACACGGGACTATATGCTTTAAAATAAAAAGTTCCCCATCTTGATTTAGATTAATCTTAGCTTATCCAGTCACATGAGTTAGATTTTAGAATGGTTCCTTCAACAAGATCTTACCTATTTTACGCCTTAGTTCTGTCATAACGACCCAACATCCCCTTTTCTCCAGAATGAGATTTTTCACTCTGCAGTGGAGTGTGCGCTGATATGAAACTTCCTGGCAGATTAAAACTGTGTGCCCGACCGAGACTCGAGCTCGGGGCCTTTGCCTTTTGCGGGCAAGTGCTCTACCATCTGCAGGAGAGCTTCTGTAAAGTTTGGAAGGTGGGAGACGAGATACTGGTAGAAGTAAAGCTGTGAGTACCGAGCGTGAGTCGTGCTTCGGTAGCTCAGATGGTAGAGCACTTGCCCGCGAAAGGCAAAGGTCCCGAGTTCGAGTCTCGGTCGGGCACACAGTTTTAATCTGCCAGGAAGTTTCATCCCCTTTTCTGTTCATAGTTATAGTGCTCTCTTATCTGGTCGCGCCTGTTTAGCAGAGACATGGATGTCTATAATTTATAACTTCCGACACGCTACTAAAAACAGTAACTAAAGGGATATTCATATAACGTTACTACTTTGAACGTTGAATCAATTCAGAAATTGCAGTTGAAAATTTGTGACCGGACCGGGTCTCGAACCCGAATGCTCCAGTCCTAGCGAAGTAGCGAAGAATCGCAGGAGAACTTCTCTAAAGTTTGGAAGGTAGGGGACGAGATACTGGCAGAGGTAAAGCTGTGAGGACGGGGCGTGAGTCGTGCTTGGGTAGCTGAGATGGTAGAGCACTTTCCCGCGAAAGCCAAAGGTCCCGAATTCGAGTCTCGGCTCGGCACACAGTTTTAATCCGCCAGGGAGTTTCATATAAGCGCACACTCCGCTGCAGAATGAAAAAAAAAAACTCATTCTGGACTCTGAACACTATTTCAAACTGAACTCTCCTACTAATGTTAACTGCGTTTGCACCTGTCCGAATATTAAGTAAGCTATCGTACTTCTTCCCAAACGTTTAGTGGGCAAACTAGAGAGCCTTGTATCGAGAAACAAGCTATAAAGTAAGCCCAATTGAAGAGGAGATCATCGATATAGCGCAAGTGTAAGCTTCGCTACAGTCTACTAATTTCTGGAGACTTTCTTTCTTTCTTTCTTTCTTTTTTTTAAAAAAAATTGGATTTCGGGATGTACCCATTCAGCCATCTCAGTAGCGGAATGTCAATTCCGTCTTTACGAAAGTTAGGAAAACTCAACACCCAGACCGCGACGAGAGATTCCAGGAGAGTTGTTTATGCACTTCGTTGCATTATGGATTCCTCCCGATCAGAACAAAGAGAGGTTATCCAGTTTCTTCGCACAGGAGTTTAGCAAGCTTCACAAATTTACCGCAAGATTAACGAGGTGTGTAGAGAGCAGTGTTTCGCCAGTGCACAGTACGTCGCTGCTTCCATCATTATGAAGCGGGATGTGTTCCAAAGAAAACCCTCTAGTTCCTTTAAAAACTTCGGTAGGAAGCCCTGGAACATCCTCCTTACAGCCCCGATATCTCCTCATATTACTCGCATATCTTGGGCCCGTTAAAACAATCTCTGAAAGGTCAGACGTTCACCTGTGACAAGAAACTGCGGAACACCATGGATAACGTTCCGACAGTAACTCAGGAGCTTCAAGCCATCCAATCCCCTCCCGTTCACTGCGATTTGCACGTCACTGTCAATGGCTGATATCTATAGTTTGTATGTTTCTATATGAAGTGTAATTATAATATTGTTATTAAAATTACTTTACGTATAATTTTAGTCTTCTTTTCAACTCGGTACACTTTGTATAAACTTCCATTCACTGTTATCTGTAATTATCTTTCTGATAATTGTTTCCCCACTAAAGCACGATGACAGCATTCACAACTGCGCCAGAAACGAATACTAACTTGAGAGTTTTCCCCCTGAAAATCAATAATTGTACTTCTTTATGTTGGTAATGAATTCTGAAAGAAATTTTCAGCTAACTTAGTACATATGTTGACTTTATAATTTCAGAAATATAATTATAGTTATGTCTAGAATGAAACTAGCATGATATTAAATAGTACTCTTTTCGGATATTACTATGAGAACTTTTCCCAAAGACTGAAATGAAGTCAGTACTTGACATTGGCTTAAAGTTTCTATAACATTGACATTTTTAGTAACTAAATTCAACTAGATAAAATTTAATCACTGTAACAAAGCGATATATTAGAGTTGTCTCCACTTCCTTCCTTTAATAAACCATACGATCATAGCATTCACTGCTCTTAATTTTACACACTTTAAATGACTATTTAGAGACAGAATTTAATCAGAATAATGGTTGTTGTTGTGGTCTTCGGCCTGAGACTGGTTTGATGTAGCACTCCATGCTACTCTATCCTGTGCAAGCTTCTTCATCTCTGAGTAACTACTGCAATCTACATCCTTCTGAATCCGCTTATTGTTTTAACCTCTTGGTCTCCATCTACGATTTTTACCCTCCATGATACCCTCCAATACTAAATTGGTGATCCCTTGATGCCCCAGAACATGTCCTACCAACCGATCCCTTCTTCTAGTCAAGTTGTGCCACAAACGTCTCTTCTCCCATATCCTATTCAGTACCTCCTCATTACTTACGTGATCTACCCACCTAATCTTCAACATTCTTCTGTAGCACTACATTTCAAATGCTTCTCTTCTCTTCTTGTCCAAACTATTTATATCCATGTTTCACTTCCATACATGGCTACACTCCATACAAATACTTTCTGAAACGACTTCCTGACACTTAAATCTATACTCGATGCTAACAAATTTCTCTTCTTCAGAAACTCTTTCCTTGCCATTGTTAGTCTACATTTTATATCCTGTCTATTTCGACCATCATCAGTTATTTTTCTCCCCAAATCGAAAAACTCCTTTACTACTTTAAATGTCTCATTTCCTAATCTAATTCCCTCAGCACCACTCGACTTAATTCGACTACATTCCATTATCCTCGTTTTGCTTTTGTTGATGTTCATCTTATATCCTACATCTACATCTACATGACTACTCTGCAATTCACATTTAAGTGCTTGGCAGAGGGTTCATCGAACCACAATCATACTATCTCTCTACTATTCCACTCCCGAACAGCGAGCGGGAAAAACGAACACCTAAACCTTTCTGTTCGAGCTCTGATTTCTCTTATTTTATTTTGATGATCATTCCTACCTATGTAGGTTGGGCTCAACAAAATATTTTCGCATTCGGAAGAGAAAGTTGGTGACTGAAATTTCGTAAAAAGGTCTCGCCGCGACGAAAAACGTCTATGCTGTAATGACTTCCATCCCAACTCGTGTATCATATCTGCCACACTCTCTCCCCTATAACGCGATAATACAAAACGAGCTGCCCTTTTTTGCACCCTTTCGATGTCCTCCGTCAATCCCACCTGGTAAGGATCCCACACCGCGCAGCAATATTCTAACAGAGGACGAACGAGTGTAGCGGACTTGTTGCATCTGCTAAGTGTCCTGATAATGAAACGCAACCTTTGGCTCGCCTTCCCGACAATATTATCTATGTGGTCCTTCCAACTGAAGTTGTTCGTAATTTTAACACCCAGGTACTTAGTTGAATTGACAGCCTTGACAATTGTACTATTTATCGAGTAATCGAATTCCAACGGATTTCTTTTGGAACGCATGTGGATCATCTCACACTTTTCGTTATTTAGCGTCAACTGCCACCTGACACACCATACAGCAATCTTTTCTAAATCGCTTTGCAGCTGATACTGGTCTTCGGATGATCTTACTAGACGGTAAATTTCAGCATCATCTGCGAACAGTCTAAGAGAACTGCTCAGATTGTCTCGCAGGTCATTTATATAGATCAGGAACAGTAGAGGTCCCAGGATACTTCCCTGGGGAACACCTGATATCACTTCAGTTTTACTCGATGATTTGCCGTCTATTACTACGAACTGCGACCTTCCTGACAGGAAATCACGAATCCAGTCGCACAACTGAGACGATACCCCATAGCTCCGCAGCTTGATTAGAAGTCGCTTGTGAGGAACGGTGTCAAAAGCTTTCCGCAAATCGAGAAATACGGAATCAACTTGAGATCCCCTGTCGATAGCGGCCATTACTTCGCGCGAATAAAGAGCTAGCTGCGATGCACAAGAGCGATGTTTTCTGAAGCCATGCTGATTACGTGTCAATAGATCGTTCCCTTCGAGGTGGTTCATAATGTTTGAATACAGTATATGCTCCAAAACCCTACTGCAAACCGACGTCAATGATATAGGTCTGTAGTTAAATGGATTACTCCTACTACCCTTCTTGAACACTGGTGCGACCTGCGCAATTTTCCAATCTGTAGGTACAGATCTATCGGTGAGCGAGCGGTTGTATATGAGTGCTAAGTAGGGAGCTATAGTATCAGCGTAATCTGAAAGGAACCTAATCGGTATACAATCTGGACCTGAAGACTTGCCTGTATCAAGCGATTTGAGTTGCTTCGCAACCCCTAAGGTATCTACTTCTAAGAAACTCATGCTAGCAGATGTTCGTGTTTCAAATTCTGGAATATTCCATTCGTCTTCCCTGGTGAAGGAATTTCGGAAAACTGCGTTCAATAACTCCACTTTAGCGGCACAGTCGTCGATAACAGTACCATCGGCACTGTGCAGCGAAGGTATTGACTGCGTCTTGCCGCTTGTGTACTTTACATACGACCAGAATTTCTTCGGATTTTCTACCAAATTTCGAGACAATGTTTCGTTGTGGAACCTATTAAAGGCATCTCGCATCGAAGTACGTGCCAAATTTCGCGCGTCTGTAAATTTTAGCCCATCTTCGGGATTTCGCGTTCTTCTGAACTTCGCATGCTTTTTCCGTTGCCTCTGCAGCAGCGTTCGGACCTTTTTTGTGTACCACGGGGGATCCGTTCCATCTCTTACCAATTTATGAGGTATGAATCTCTCAATTGCTGTTGCTACTATATCTTTGAATTTGAGCCACATCTCGTCTACATTCGCATAGACAGTTCGAAAGGAATGGAAATTGTCTTTCAAGACACTGTCCATTCCGTTCAACTGCTCTTCAGAGTCCTTTGCTGTCTCTGACAGAATTACAATGTTATCGGCGAACCTCAAAGTTTTTATTTCTTCTCCATGGATTTTAATTCCTACTTCGAATTTTTCTTTTGTTTCCTTTACTGCTTGCTCAATATACTAATTGAGTAACATCGGGGAGAGGCCACAACCCTTTCTCACTCCCTTCCCAACCACTGCTTCCCTTTCGTGCGCCTCGACTCTTATAACTGCCATCTGGTTTCTATACAAATTGTAGATAGCCTTTCGCTCCCTGTATTTACCCCTGCCACCTTCAGAGTTTGAAAGAGAGTATTGCTGTCAACATTGTCAAAAGATTCCTCTAAGCCTACAAATGCTAGGAACCTAAGTTTGCCTTTCCTTAATCTTTCTTGTAAGATAAGTCGTAACTGCAGTATTGCCTCACGCGTTCCAGTATTTCTACGAAATCGAAACTGATTTTCTCCGAGGTCTGCTTCTATCAATTTTTCCATTCGTCTGTAAGAAATCGCGTTAGCATTTTGTAGCTGTCACTTATTAAACTGATAGTTCGGTAATTTCCATGTCTGTCAACACCTGCTTTCTTTGGGTTTAGAATTATTATATTCTTTTTGGAGTCTGAGGGTATTTCGCCTGTCTCAAAAATCTTGCTCACCAAGTGGTAGAGTTTTGTCAGGACTGGCTCTCCCAAGGCTGTCAGTAGTTCTAATGAAATGTTGTCTACTCCCAGAGCCTTGTTTCGACTCAGATCTTTCAGTCCTCTGTCAAACTCTTCACGCCGTATCATATATCCCATATCATCTTCACCTACATCCTCTTCCACTTCCATAATAATTGTTCTCAAGTACACCTTCCACCTTTCTGCTTTACCTTCTTTGCTTAGAAGTGGGTTTCCATCAAAGCTCTTGATATTCATGCAAGTGGTTCTCCTTTCTCCAAAGGTCTCTTTAATTTTCCTGTAGGCAGTATCTATCTTACCCCTTGTGAGATAAGCGTCTACATCCTTACATTTGTCCTTTAGCCATCCCTGCTTAGCCATTTTGCACTTCCTGCCGATCTCATTTTTGAGACATTTGTATTCTTTTTTGCCTGCTTCATTTACTACATTTTTTTATATTTTTTGCTTTCATCAATAAAATTCAATAATTCTTCTGTTACCCAAGGGTTTCTGCTAGCCCTCGATTTTTTACCTACTCTGCTGTCTTCACTTTTTCGTCCCTCAAAGCTATCCATTCTTCTTCTACTGTATTTCTTTCCCTCATAGCCGTCAATTGTTCCCTTATGTTCTCCCTGAAACTCTGTACGACCTCTGGTTTAGTCAGTTTATCCAGGTCCCATCTCCATAAATTTCCACCTGTTTGCAGTTTCTTCAGTTTTAATCTACAGTTCATAATCAATATTGGAAATGTATACTGGAAATGTATTACAATATAAAACCTGGTTCCTAAATCTCGGTCTTACCATTGTATAATCTATCTGATACCTTCTAGTATCTGCAGGATTCTTCCATGTATACAACCTTCTTTTATGATTCTTGAACCACGTGTTATCTATGAATAAGTTATGCTCTCTGCAAAATTCTACCAGGCGGCTTCCTCTTTCGTTTCTTAGCCCCAATCCATATTCACCTACTACGTTTCCTTCTCTCCGTTTTCTGACTATAGAATTCCAGTCACCCAAGACTATTACATTTTCGTCTCCTTTCACTACCTGAATAATTTCTTTTATCTCATCATACATTTCATCAATTTCTTCCTCATCTGCAGAGCTAGTTGGCATATAAACTTGTACTACCTTAGTAGGCGTGGGCTTCCTGTCTATCTTGGCCACAATAATGCGTTCCCTATGCTGTTTGTAGTAGCTTACCCGCACTCCTATTTTTTTATTCATTATTAAACCTACTCCTGCATTACCCCTATTTGATTTTGTATTTATAACCCTGTAGTCACCTGACCAAAAGTCTTGTTCCTCCTGCCACCGAACGTCACTAATTCCCACTATATTTAACTTTAACCTATCCATTTCCCTTTTTAAATTTTCTAACCTACCAGCCCGATTAAGGGATCTGACATTCTACACTCCGATCCGTAAAATGACAGTTTTCTTTCTCCTGGTAATATCCTCCTGAGTAGTCCCCGCCCGGAGATCCGAATGAGGGACTATTTTACCTCCGGAATATTTTACCCAAGATGACGCTATCGTCATTTAATCATACAGTAAAGCTGCATGCCCTCGGGAATAATTACGGCTGTAGTTTCCCCTTGCTTTCAGCCCTTCGCAGTACCAGCACAGCAAGGCTATTTTGATTAGTGTTACAAGGCCAGATCAGTCAATGATCCAAACTGTAGCCCCTGCAACTACTGAAAAGGCTGCTGAGACGTCTTCAGGCAACACACGTTTGTCTGGCCTCTCATCATATACACCTCCGTTGTGATTGCACCTACGGTACGGCCATCTGTATCGCTGAGGCACGCAAGCCTCTCCACCAACAGCAAGGTCCATGGTTCATGGGCAAGGGGAGGGGGGGGGGGGGGGGAATAATGGTAGGTAATTGAAATTAGACGGTGACACTGATTAGCAACAACTGTCAGAGCACTGAACCAAACAAATTTTGCACTCAATTTAAGTTGACTCCGTCTATACTTCACATGAATAAAGAAACAATTGTCCATATCTTGCCTTGTCAGTAGCAGTTCAGTTGAGAATTTGCTGCATAAAGTATCCTGTAGATTTTCAGGCCTCTTATTAAATGGATAGATAAAAGGTAACATAATGTCTACCTGTCATACACATTCCTAAAGATAGTGCAGTTTTGTAACACCACATTTTATAGCCTGAGAAAGTCTTGCATCAAGTGTACAATTCGCAGGAGACGACATATTAACGCAGAAGTGCCAAGCATCGACTTACTCCATAATTTGTGTCATGTTAGCACCAATATTTAATGTGATGCAGAGCATACCAATTCATACCTCATTAAAAATGCCGGCTGTCTATTACTTCGTACAATTGAGTCTGCGCCATACTCCATTCCCCATGAAGGGCGTTCGCGAAGCGGAACGACAAGCGAAAAATCTTGACAGGCCCAGCGGCCTCATCATTTCTTCGTCAGAATATTACACTTCTCGTAATAATACGAGGAGCGATCAATAAGTAATGCAACAAATTTTTCCGACTGTAGGTTCATTTCATTGAGGATTACGATAGATAATATTACTCCCCACGCTTTTGAGTACAAAACCCTATTTTTCAACATAAGCTCCGTTCAATATCGCGGCCTTACGTTTCTTTAATGGGAGAATATGTATGCCCGAATGGTACCACTCTATTCGCCCATGTCCGCAGCTCGTGGTCTCGCGGTAGCGTTCTCGCGTCCTGAGCACGGGGACCCGAGTTCGATTCCTGGCGGGGTCACGGATTTTCACGTGCCTCGATATGACTGGGTGTTTGTGTTGTCCTCACCATTTCATCATCATTCATAAAAGTGTCGAGATTGGACTCAGCAAAGGTTGGGAATTTGAACGGGCGCTGATAACCGCGCAGTTGAGCACCCCACAATCCAAGCATCATCATAATCATCTATTCGCCGACGTCTTACTGCATCAATAACTACGTACTGTTTCCATGGGCTGTATGCAGCATTGGGCCATACAGCTGGAAGTTGTAAGGTGCGAGATCCAGGTTGTAGGGTGAATGAGGTAGAATAGCCCAATGAAGTTTTGCGAGTTCCTCTCGTGTGCCCTTGCGTTGTCATGGAGGAGGGGAAGTTTGTTCGCATTTTTGTGGCGACGAGCACGGTGAAGTTGAGTCACTTTCCTAAGGGTAGTACAATACACTTCAGTGTTGATCGTGGCACCATGATCGACGACATCCCAGAGGACGGTCGCAATGGCTTTACCGGCAGAGGGTGCAGATTTTAATTGTTTCATCAGAGAACAGGTGCTTTGGCGCCACTACATTGATGCATTGGCGTTTTGTTTCCGATTCGATTTGATGAAGCCCTGTATCATCGCATGTTACAATGTTTCACAAAAAATTGTCACGATCAGCCACGTAAAGCGCAATCAATTCGGCATGGTCCCTTGTTGCTCTTTATCGTCTTCTATTAGGCACCAAGGAACCCAGCAGGCATACACCTTTGAGTACCCAACTGATGGACGAGTCTGTCAACAGTACCAACAAAGACATCCAGTTGTGCAGCGAGGTGTTTGGTTGCGATCCGTCGCCTCGAATGAGAGTCTCCATAGGAATCACAGTTCTGTGCGACCGGCCGGCATGCTGTTAAACGGAGAGATTTGGGCGACCTCGTTACAAAGATCACAAACGCTTCGCCCAACGACTCATGGTGCTTTTGTTCACTGTCGGGTCTTCGTAGACGTTCTGCAATGGGCTATGAATATTTGCGATGCTCAGGTTTACCGCCAAAAGAAACTCAATGACCGCTCTCTGTGTGGGACGCACCTCCGTTAAAAACGCCATTCTGATGGCTACAATAGCTCCGCCACGTATAGGAATTTTATGAAACAGTAGTGGCTGTAGTGGGAATATTCCACGATGTCCCACAGCGAATTCTGTATTTCTTTCAACCGAAATTTTCTCAGTAAAAATTGCGTTGCATTACTTATTGAACTCCGCTCATAAATAAAATCGTAAGGGAGAGCTCAAACTTTACAAATTGCTTTGTTTTATATTCTTAACTATACACCAATAAAATGACTGTGCAGCTACTACTCCAACTATACTTTTGCAATGGTTTGTTCTCATCTCCTCGTATACAGTCGTCATTAAATAATCTTGTCAGATGTGATCAAGACATTACATGAATGTAAAGTAATGCCGTTCCCTTACAGTGCGATGAATTCGCACTTCATCTTTAAGGGGGGGACGTTGACGAAAAACACACACTATTTCAAAATTACACCAAATCCACGGCTTTGGAGATATGGCAATGAAATTTCGTACCACGCTTTACATGAAAGTAACACATTTACATATAAAATCCTTTTGAAGTTTCATTTTCAAAAAATAATGTACGTTCCTTTTTCTCAGAAAGTATTCAAGATATTTCTACAAACTTTTCTCTGTTGTAAGCTTCTGTCATGATGTTTCTGGAATAGGTCTAATAGGAGAATTTTCATAAATTTTTAGTTATAATTCCAGAAGTACAATTTTTATTTCATGCAAAATTCCAAGCACTTTGCTCCATCTCTCAGCTTGCAATCATAAATTCAAAATTTGCTCTTGAGACAACGTTTATTATGTTTACAGAAATATGTGCACAGAATTTCATAATTGTAGCATTCATAGAATCTGAGGAAAAGGTACATAAACTTTAAAAAACAAACATTTCAGTAAACGCAATTTAAAGTTCAACACAACTTTTTTCCTGATGTCACTTCTTCAGGAGGCACCACATTTGTACTCAGGGATGTCTTTCCCTTCAAGGCTTTTTGAAGAGTGCAGGATCGGCCAGAAAACTGTAAGTGGGCTTCACAAGATCCAGGATACAATTATGAAGCCTCTCCTTGTGAATGTAGGGGTTGTTATCCCTCTGACCTTGGCGTGGCCGGGAGGCCGCGTCTACTTTTAATTAATTTTCAGGCACTTCAGATGCGATTTCAAGATTGAAACTTTGGGAACTTATTGTCCATGAGCTGTACTAACAAATAAAAAATAAATCGAAAATTGACTTTTTGGGTCAATTTCATTAACGTCCCCCCCTAAGAACTTCCACGTTGTCGCATCGCATGATTGTTGTTGGTTAAAGTGGTACTTTACGAATTCTGTTACAAATAATTCAAGTGGTTATTAATAACTCCTGAGAAAGGAGTTACCGCTACTCGTACAGTTGCACGACAGCTGCTTTGCCTGGAGACGCCGACACAGCGCCGGGGTGCTACGAGGCTGGTCTCTGTTGCAGGTGGTCCGCATGTTCATCGTGGTGGTGGTGATCTTCACGGTATGCTGGCTGCCCTACCACGCCTACTTCATCTACACGCACCATGACCGCGCCGTCACCTACGCCAAATACGTGCGCCACCTGTACCTCGCCTTCTACTGGCTCGCCATGGCCAACGCCATGGTCAACCCTCTCATATACTACTGGATGAACGCAAGGTCAGTCGAGGTGTCCTGCAGCGGTTCCTGCCCGCTTCACAGGCAATGCTGCCGGAGCATTATAGCACATTAAAACTACCGCTTCAGTTGTAAGGTTTTATTTATTTTCCAGCGATTATACCACGACCGGTTTCAGGCCCAACATCAGGTTTGATAATTTTGAGCTGCGGCCCCTAGTGCCTCGTTGGACACTATAGGAGGCGGTGTGCCACCAGCAAGCTAATTTGCTTCATTGTTACTGAAGTGAACCTCACGTTAGGTAGCTCTTTTTGGAATTTATATTGACTAAATACGTTTAGAGTGATATGCTGATCTGCTGTTTTAGAATGAATAATTTATCAATAAATAGAATCTCAAAACTTGTGACGACGATCTCGCAGGTTACGTCTTCGTGCTGCGGTGGTAAAGTAAAAAATAGTAAGTAGCTTACAAAAACTGGGTTTTATGAGAATAACGTAAGAATCGAAGGCAGTTATGTTTGTTCTTGAAAATCTTAACAGGACACAGCGCGAGAAAAGGGAATAATGAAACTTCAGGTGCCGTTTTATTCTACATAAATAACGTTGAGAGAGACTGCAGTATTATTTAGCAGCAAGTTAGTTAACGATTCACAGATTCGCTTAGATAAACATGCAGAGGAACTACCCACACAACCCTTAAAAACTGTGTTGTTACTCTGAAAAAAAAAATGGTTCATGAAATCAATATCCATTTATTACTGCGAAGCAACGTTACATATTCCTTACGATAGCAGTATCAGAGAAGACAGTGAAGAGAAGCCCCGATAAATGTTCTGAATGTTTATGGAATGTTTTGCGGCGCAGATGAATATATAAATCTCATTACATTGCTATTTTTGGCACCTTAAAAATTAGGATTTTTTCAGTGAAAGGTGATTAAGAACATTGTGTTGTATGGACAAATTTGTTCATTTAGAATCTGTATTCATCTTTTGTCATTCTGAACATGTATATCCAGTTCTCCCAGTCGGTTCATTTCTTGCATTCATTCCACTGAGTGCAAAGTGTGAAGAATTTGGGATACATTATTTTTGTTTATGATCTTTTCCTAGAATTTAATACATTACATTCAAATATCCGAAAGTGTGTGCATCAAGAACTTCTTGGTTGTCTTTGAGGACTTTTCAGCCTGTCTGACCTATGCAAAAATAAGGCCTCTTTTTAATTTGTCTGGAGTTTACGTGTTTTATCAAGATGATGTAGCAACTCACCATCCATTTGAAAGTATTTCTTTTTACCTTGTTATTTCTTTAGTAACGATGTTGCTTACTTCATCATAACAGCTTTTTAACACACCCTCTACACGGTTCGTAAAGTTTTCAGTTATTATAAACATGACTTCTCTACATTAAAACGGATAAGTTTGGTTCAATACAGGTAATAAAAAGCAAAAATGTTTGCGAACTTGCATCATAGATTCAATACATGTCATAAAAAGGAAAAGAAGGTAGAGATCCAGAAAACGGTAGAACTTATTTGCATAAACATTGGAAATGCTAATTTACTGCATGTACCATACGTAATTAGTTAGCTTTCTGTGTTCCATAGATATTTATACCCTAAAATCAGAAAAGCGCTTTATTTTCTAAAATTCTGAGGTAAATGTACCCATTTTTGAGTGACGCAGAAATCTACAGATTAGTACCAAAGTTGAACAAAAGTTCTAATCGTGTGTTATCGGAATAAACGCTACTTGCGCTCATGTTGCATTCATATATTCGTGTCATATATATGATTCGCTTCGCAGCGGGAGTTTAGATGCAACTGTTGCACACAGCCGTGAGTGAAACTTCCCGGCAGATTCAAACTGTGTGACGGACCGGGAATCGAACGTGGTACCTTTGCCTTTCGTGGTCAGCTATCCAAGCACGTCTCGAGATCCGTTCTCACAGCTTTACTTCACTGAGTAACACATCTCCTACTTTTCAAACTTTACAAACCTCTCCTACTTACTTTTCAGGTCGAGCACTACTCGAAGAAAGGGGTGTTGTTTCCAGAAGTTTCGAACGTTGGAGATGAGGCACTGACCGAAACACCGCTGTGAGTGCTGTTTGTGGGTCGTGCTCAGATAGCTCAACTGATAAAGCATTTAACTTCGAAAGGTAAATGTCCCAGGATTGAGTCCCGGTCCGGCAAGAGGTTTTAATCTGACAAGAAATTCCAAATCACTCCACATTCCCCTATGGAGTGAAAATTCATTCCGCAAATAATTCCCCTGGCCTTGACTTCACTATGTTCCAAAAATATCCTTACTTCCAGAAATGATTGTTCCGCAAGGTATGCAGGAGAGCTTCTGTGAAGGTTGGAAGGTAGGAGATGAGGCATTGGTGAAAGTAAAGCTGTGATGGTGGGCCTTGAGTGGTGATTGAATAGATCACTTGCCCGTGAAAGGGAAAGGCCCAACGTTGGAGTTTCACTATAGCACACAGTTCTAACCTGTCAGAGAGTTTCAAATCAGCGCGCACTTCGCTGAAATGCGAAAATTCACTCTGGAGCCGTGATTGGTTTATCCCCTCAGTAAATATTGCACTGGTCGAAAATGTCAACAGCAAATCGGACAGTTATGACATTTTAATTATACGTCCCTGATCGGCGGCTGTTGCTTTATTCTATTTAATATTTCACAAGAACAATACCACAGGGCATACAGACCTGTCGAAGGACAAACACAGCCTTCGTTTGACATAAGTGCGGCCACATATCGTAAAACTGGCTTCCACTTATCAGACAATAATGACAGATTTGTTTGGCTGTTGTGGCTAACAGTATTATTGTTATTATTGTTGCTACAGTTAATTAAATTGCACTATTCATGTATTTTATATTAATTTTCTTGTCGTTAAAAATTTTCTTTTAATTTTTATTTTTTGTCAGTTAGTAATTAAAAACTGAATTATCATTCTTTACAAGAAAATGTCCGTACAACTATAACTTACTACTTTGTGAAAAATTCAGCTTTATTCATTATCTGGCTTATTATTAATTATTCAAGTGATTGAAATACCTCTTCCGTTATTTTCACAATGGATGCTAATATTTCAAAAATAACAACATTTGCATAAATATGTTTAGTAATATGAAATACATGATTCAGTTTGAAAAATTTAATTTTAAAATTTTATTTAAATTAAGAAAGTATTTTTGCACAGAAATAAAAGGACCTTTACTGTTGCATAAATATTATGGCTGAACTAGGTGCATGACAGATTTTGTATACAACGTAAACTAAGGACTTACAGAATCTAAGACGCTATCCTTTGGATCTATTTCTCATGTCTAAAGAGACACATTACGCTTAATAATAGGAACGTTTTGCCAAAATACACTACTCTATCTCTGTTCTCCCTCAGCGTAATCCGCCTACCTGTGTTTCTGTAAGCAAGTAACCTGAGCAAATTTATTCATAAATGCTATTGTGAGATTTAGACTACATAGGCAAAATCAACAAAGGGGCCAGCGTTGTTTCGTAGCCCACCACAATATTACTCCCATATTCCCCCATGTTATTTAACGCGTTACGTAATTTCATAATTTGCTATGTCATCGAGTGTGTTAGACACAAAGATATGTTCAAAGCCTATTTGTTTACCAACCCGTTCAGTCAAAATATGTAGACAGACAGCATGCATTGTCTGTTCAGCGCTAGTGTTACGATAGATGAAGAAAATGACTGCCGTGAAATATAATCTCATGGAGTGGAATATCACTGGTTCTCATGAAAAGAAAACCTTAGCCTAGGAATTATCTTATTCAGTTTATAATAAGTTGCGTGTATCTGCATTATTCGTATTGCCTTTCATGGAAACTGGGACTCACGGGGCCCTTTGAGCGAGGCAACGCAGTAAATCACCATTTAACGAAATTGGTAGCGTGGGAGGCAATTCCTAGCGACCCCACTACAGCCGTGGCCCATTTGGAGAGAGGAGACCACGATCCCTCATTGCCGCTTCCTGCGTTCCCACATTCAGACCCAGTCTACTCGGTTACGACACGATGGCGTTATCAGCAACTGGCATTACAAGCCCAAACCCGTATGCAGAAGATCTCGTGGCAACAATTCTCAATGTGATGCATGTTCATCAGGCTGTTGTAGAGGGGAAAACTTGTAGGTGTTTGTATCCTGTGTGCACTCATCTTCGCCAACGGTCAGGTAACTATAACTGCAATGTAGCGATGCCAGTTACATGCCTCGAATGTTCAAGGAACATTATGAAATGAGACCTCTTATAATCTATATGATCAAAACAGTGGGCCAGACAGATACGCCAACTCGGAACCTTTGCCTTTCGCGGGCAAGTGCTCTGCCACTGAGCTACCTAGTAAAGACTCATGTGCCGTCCTCATAGCTGTACTGCCGACAGCGTCTCGTCTCCTACTTTCCAACAGCACTTTCCCGCGAAAGGCAGAGGTCTCGGTCCGACACACAGTTTTGATCTGCAAGGAAGTTTCTTATCAGCGCTCACTCCGCTGCAGAGTAAAAATTTAATTCTGGGAACGCATGACATTGGCAATAAGATCGATCACGCTAAATGTACAATCCCTCAACTCAAAATTGTACTCTGGAGCACATACGAGCATTCTAGAACTTGTGTCCAGACCGATGTGGCGCGGCGGCTGGCGCAGTGGACTCGGATTTGGGAGAACCGAAAGCCAAATCTTTCGATTTACTTCTCCCGTGGTTACTGTTTACTCCCCATTCTTCTGGTCGTAAAGTTTCAGAAAAAAATTTGCTCCTTCTAATAAGAGCTGTGTTGAAAGATGTAGGATAAACGCGCGTTAACAGATACTCTACAGATCAGTGCGTCTCTCTCTAAACTCTTAATTTCTTCTTTTTTACATTATTTTCATTCTAATGGCAGTTCATAAGACAATGGGTTTGCTTTTACAATATCCTCACAGCAACAATCTGCTGTAACTGAATCGCAGAAAAATATCCTCGATCGAGACGGAACATCATCGGGAGAAATGTGCACAATGTTCACCTCAGGTCCACTGTGCAATATAAATGGTACATCATCGTCAGTGACAGATTCTCTACCAATGGAAAACTCTGCGAACTCAGACCGACTCCTGTATATGTGGGAATGTTGACACATTCATCCACAGATTTACTTGTTGAGACGCAGGTGATATGCGGAGTTACCTCCGTCAGGAACTGGCAGTGACTGACAGAACACCCCTGTAAATATAAATAAAACTGAATTGATACACCGGAAATTCAGATACCCGACAACAAAGAACGACGAAGCGATCTAGATGCTTGCACGTACTGTTACATACTTACCATATTTTGCGGACTATAAAACGTACTTCTTTTCTTCGAAAAATTGCCTCCATATCAAGGTGCGTATTATGCTCGACATCAATATAAAAATCCCAGTGTTTGATTTAAAATTCCCGCCAGTCTTAAAAATGGGCCATATATTCGATGCCGCGGGAAACCTCTGACTATATGGCAACATTGGATTCAACTGACAGCGGCAGTGCACCGATGCGACTAACATAAGTTGTGGGGATTCACAAGCTTGCTAACATTGTTTTCCTTCCGCCGCGCCGTCACAAACCAGACACTGTCTTGTCTATGATGCGTCATTGCAGTCTACGATGCAAGTAAACTTGAACTGAAAGTGATCATGTGTTATCAGTAACAGATCAATATTTTTGTTAGTAGACAGTTCATAATTGAGAAAAATAAAATGTGTTCATATGATGCAGGCTATTGATTGAAAGTAACAGCACATGCTGAAGAATATGGAATCAGAGCAGTTGGTGCAGATGGTTGTTGTCTTGCAAACGTCCCCATCTGTTGACTCAGGGATCGAGACGTGGCTGCACGATCCGTTACGGCCATGCGGATAAGATGCCTGTCATCTCGACTGCTAGTGATACGAGGCCCTTGGGATCCAGCACGGCGTTCCGTATTACCCTCCTGAACCCACCGATTCCATATTCTACTAACAGTCATTGGATCTCGACCAACGCGAGCAGCAATGTCGCGATACGATAAACCGCAATCGCGATAGGCTACAGTCCGACCTTTATCAAAGTCGGAAACGAGATAGTGCGCATTTCTCCTCCTTACACGAAGCATCACAACAACGTTTCACCAGGCTACGCCGGTCAACTGCTGTTTGTGTATGAGAAATCGGTTGGAAACATTGCTTATGTCAGCACGTTGTAGGTGTCGCCACCGGCGCCAAACTTGTGTGAATTCTCTGAAAAGCTTATCATTTGTATATCATAGCATCTTCTTCCTGTCGGTTAAATTTCGTGTCTGTAACACGTCATCTTCGTGTTGTAGCAATTTTAATGGCCAGTAGTGTATTATTAATATATTATTTTTTGGGAAAAAATTAGTCATTCGCTAACTTCAAGTGTTAATTGCAATAAGGATAGAGAGGGAACCATGGTTATGTAGCGGCAAAACTATGGCATACGAGTGGAAAATTTCGAAAAAGTCGAAGTAATGTTGGGTTATAAGGCGGAAGGATTTACCATTGCATGCAGTTAGTAAGAAAAATTGTAAGATGGTGTCACATCCATTCGAAACTCAGTCATATGACGAAAGACTAGGATTTAATTTTCCATAGACGAAGATGTAGTTAGAAACGAAACGTATTCGTGGACGGGAATGAAATCGGCCGTAGTCATTTCAAGGAACTCGATCTTCAACGGAAGTGGTTGAGAGTAATGACGTAAAAGTTCAAATTGCATAGTTGGTTGTTTATTGGAACCCGTCTCCTAATGCGAGCAAGTTCAGTGCTCTAATGACTGTGCCACATAAATTTAGATTGAGCCCGAGATGTGACATGAGGATGGTTTACAGGCGTGGAGCTGGGGCCCGATAGCTTCCCATACGTATCCGGCTAAAACAATTACAGTTGCCAAAACATATCAACGTGAAGTTATTATCATGCTGCTCAAACCACTTACGTGCGGATCTGAACTTGTCACACTGGCAGCTGTCCTGCTGTACGATTCCTTAGTCATCGGGGATCATTTCTAGCATGAAACGATGCAGATGGTCCGCAAGAATGCCCAGGTAGTCCACAGATGTTATGGGGCCTTCGGTTACGGCCATATATCCCATGAGGCCCAAGTGAATGTCCCTATGTGATAATACAGAGGTGTGACAAAAGTCACTGGATACCTCCTTGTACACAGCGTAGTGCAGCAATTCAACATGGCATGGATTCAACAAGTTGTTCGAAGTCCCCTGCCGAAATATTGAACCATACTGCCTCAACAGCCATCCATAATTACGAAAGTGTTGTCAGTGGCCGATTTTGTGCGCGAACTGACCTCTCCATTACGTCCCATAAATGTTCGATGGAATTCGTGTTGGGCAATCTGAATGACCAAATAATTCGGTCGAATGCTTCAGAACTTTCTTCAAACGAGTCGCAATCAGTTGTGGGGCTGTGACATGGCACTTAGTCATCCATGAAGATTCCGTCTTTGTTTGGGAACGTGAAGTCCATGGATGTCACCAAAAGGTCTCCAAGTAGGTGAGCATAACTATTTCCAGTCAATGATTCATCTAAACACAGTACATACCACTATGGAGCCACCTCCAGCTTGCACAGTGTGTTGTTGACAACTTCGTGGGGTCTGTGTCACACTGGAACCGTACCGTCGGCTCTTAGCAACTGAATTCGCAACTCATCTAACCAGGCCATGGTTTTCCAGTGTCTAAGGTGCAGCCGATATGATCACGAGCCCAGGAGGGTCGCTTCAGGCGATGTCGTGCCGTTAGCAAAGGCACTCGCGTTGGTCGTCATAGCCTTTTAACGCCAAAGTTGGTCGCACTGTACTAATGGACACGTTCGTCCAATGTCACACATTGATATCTGCGGTTATTTCTCGCAGTGTTGTTTGTCTGTTAGCACTGACACATCTCCGCAAACACTGTTGCTGTCGGTCATTAAGTAAAGTCCGTCGGACACAGCGTTGTTCGTGGTGAGAGGTGATGCCTGAAGTTTGGTATTCTCGGCACACTCCTGACACTGTGGAGCTCGGAATACTGAATCATCAACGATTTCCGAAGTGGAATGTCCCCTGCGTCCAGCTCCAACTTCCATTCCGCCTTCAAAGTCTGTTAATTCCCGTCGTGCGGCCATCATCACTTCGGAAACTTTTACGCATGAGTCTCCTGAGTACAAATGACAGCTCAGCCAATGCACCGCCGCTTTATACCTTGTGTACTTAATGCTGCGCCATTCAGATATGTGCGTATCGCTATCCCAAGACTTTCGTCACCCACCGGACTGCGTCGGCGACATGGTGCGTGTTTCGAACATCAAGCCGTATTCGGACACGACCACCAACTGGTGTAACAGGAAACATGGTTTATCCGACCAGGCTCCGAAACACTTGTGCCTACACCAGCACTGTGCTCTGTCGTCAGACACACCACAGATCGCCGCCCCTTTCTGCTTTACAGAACAGCCAAGCCTCCAACTTCCAAATTTTGTGATGAGGCGCGAACCTTTAATACCTTTTCAAAAGTTTTCAAAGACGTTAGCCGCATTCTAGCTAACATATGAAAATTTATGATGAACTGCGACTCGATATCGGTTCTCCCGCTTAACACGTGCGCGCGTCTTAACTGCCTCCGTCTGCGAAGCACGCTCTCCATTCGACCCGAATTCCCAACCTTTTGCACACCACTGGAGTGATGTCATCTACCCGTGAACCTCTCTCTCGCCATTTCGGATTACCACAAGACATCGGGCTAGGTTTGATCTGCATCTACATTAAAAGGATAGATTTTTGGTTGTCGCCCCTTGGCCATATACAGCGTGGTCCATTGATCGTGACCGGGCCAATTATCTCACGAAACAAGCGTCAAACGGAAAAACTACAAATAACGAAACTTGTCTAGCTTGAAGGGGGAAACCAGATGACGCTATGCTTCCCACGCTAGATGGCGTTGCCATATGTCAAACGGATATCAACTGCGGTTCTTTTTCATAGGAACCCCCATTTTTATTTCATATTCGTGTAGTACGTAAAGAAATATGAATGTTTTAGTTGGATCACAGCAGCAGAGGTGACCCGATTGGAATGTAATGACATATGTACCTCAGTACTCTTGGGGCTGTGAACGTGGTCGCGGCTGCTAACGCAGCAGAAGCAGCGCCAGTCCAGCTGGTGGCAGGCGTTGCTGGTGCAGTGTTGACGCCCCACCACTCGATGGCACATCTTACTAGGGCGCACTAGTTAACAACTAAGGAGCACCGCAGTAAGATTCCACCAGTTTTGCACAGGCTGGCAGTGACGATGCAGAGTTCCTTCATGGCTGCCTCCCCTGAGGAGGGTTATGGACGCCAGTGTCCACTCATGGATGCAAGTTTGGAGGGGGGGGGGACTTGGGGAGGGGGGCCGGCAGCACCAATTAGTGCATCCTGGTACAGTGACAGTTAAGAGATTGCCAAACACTATCAGTTTAGCTGTTGTGAACTGCCAACCTCTCCTTCTTTGATGCAAGACTTGGGGGTCCCCTACCACAAGCTTACTGGGTAGCGAGCCAGTGGCAGAAGACTCGAAAGTCTTACATCACAGAAGGAGAGGTTGGCAGTTCACAGCAGATGAGTCTAACAGACCAGCCTGGCTGCAGTCTCAACGGCAGTAATCAGCTAGCGAATGGTAATGAGCACATCACAAGTGCTGTCTCTAAGCTGGATCATTGCAACTGAAGTAGAGAAGGGCTTGGGAGCCCACAGTCTGAGAGAGGCAATGACGTTACTCTTGGCAAAGATGACCGAATATTGCCTGGTTTTCTGGGCTGCTCAGTGCTCATCGTTACAACATGATATCTCACCTGTAGCTTTCAGCTCTTCATCTTGGCGCTTTCTGCAATGTCTGTGAGGTGCAAGGCGTTCTTGTGTAAGATTTGCATGTTCTTGTGCCACGTTGCAATGCTGTTAGAATGATGTTATGTTCCATTCACAGATTGTATTACTGAATTGGCGATGCAGACATCTTGCTCAAGTAATTTGTGGCAAAGGACGCGGTTCTGTACCGTGATAGTTGCAGTTTAAAGTCTCCTGCCTGCTTCAAATTCTTGTTTTGGACCTGCACTCGAATGGTTCAAATGGCTCTGAGCACTGTGGGACTTAATATCTGAAGTCATCAGTCCCCTAGAACTTAGAACTTACTTAAACCTAACTAACCTAAGGACATCACACACATCTATGCCCGAGGCAGGATTCGAACCAGAGACCGTAGCGGTCCCGCGGTCCAGACTGAAGCACCTAGAATCGCTCGTCCACAGCGGCCGACTCCCTGTGCTCGCGCCTCTTTTGACTTGACTAGGTGGTGGCTAGCGGAAACTTTAAAAATTTTGACATTCGCCCAGTATATATTCCGCAGCGCAACAGATAGTTACACTATTGGCACACAAACAACCGACTAGCTTCGCCACTTCCGATCCGCTCGTTCCCAGATGCTCGCCCATAATTACGTGTCATTTGTCAGAGTCACTTACGTCAGTGGATGTCCCAATTTGCGGTTCACAAGTCGCTATAATGATCCCATCATTCGTTTCTCCTCTGCTTATACACTTTCCTTATCACGTCACATGCCTGTATCGCTGTCGTCAGTGCATTATGGGCGAGTTTTTTTCAAGCGGTCGTGCCTACTAAATAACGTAGGCTGATGTTTCCTAGCGAAAGTAACATTTTATTTTGCACTCCAAATTAGTTCAAAACTATCTGCAGCTGGAACATTTGCATAAATTCTCAAAACCTGTGCATTTTCCACCTACAATACTCAACTGTGCGAACAAGTTCGATCAACGTCTTCCACTGGTCGTCAACCTCTTACCATTCCGAATTAGTGTGGCCAACTGGCCGCTCATGCAACTGCCTGTCACACAACGCCTGCCACCCTACATGCAGATGCCTCAGCAAACCCCTCCTCTTGCCAAAGGGCTATCCCTTCCAAGCGTCCTTTGAGATAGTTACCTTAGTATCGTCTCTTAATTCCGTTTTTAACGATTCAGTGTAAACATTTAACATGTTTGTTTCCTCTTTCTAAAGAAAATCTTTGGTATTTAGTCTTTTAACCAGATGATTTACTAATCGTTGTAATCTTTTTTTTTTTTTTTTTTTTCAATCTTCCACAGCAACGACGTATTATAATGTGCTCGTTAACCCTCAGTTTGCCAAATGACAGGAACTGTTAATTATCTATCAGGCAAAACGTCTGTTCCTCGTGCAACACATTTCACATATACACGCCAATTTCCCAATGTGTGCTGGCTCTAGTCCCCCCCCCCCCCCCCCACCCCCTCCTGTCTGAAAACATGACGGTAATTATTTTTCCGCGGTTCGTGTGGATGCAGCGTTTGCGCAGGCAAGGCTTCGGGTGGCTCGTTACGCGTGTACCGAGGCTAATTAATAACCGCGCCAGTCTCTAATTTACGTGTTTCGTGCATGGTCGCCAACAATTCTGCAACGCCAAATCACTTCCAGCGCCCATTTATACAGCTAAAGAGAGAAACATCTGTCCCTCATTATCGGTAACGGAAACTTCTGAAAAGCAGGTAATAGCTAAGAAACGTAAAGCGTTGCAAATACTTATTTATAGACTGATAATTTCGGTTCGCTCTAATAATTTTTGCTTCAGTACTCCTGCGACAGACTGTTCCATTAGGAATACTTCCCATTTATCCAGCAGTACTGCAGGAGTTGCAGCCATACTGCAACAATGTTGACGACAATGCTGTCACGGCCATACTTTGCCGTAAAATATGGTGGTGCAAACTCTACTTTAAAATCAAGATTGTTTTCTTTCAAATACAACGTTATTAACAGTTCGATATTCACGTTACGAGTTGCCCGCTCTTCGAGGAGCAATGGGCTCGTAAGAAAAGGAATTTAGGATAAGGTTTAACGTTCCGTTGTCATCGAACTAATTAGAGACATAGCACAAGCTCGAGATGTTTCAAGGACGGAGAATGGGATCGGTCGTGCCCTTTCAAAAGCAATTCAGGGAAATCACAGGAAATTTATATCAGGATGGCCGGACGCGGTTGGAAACATCGTCCTCCCCAATGCGAGTCTAGCATACCAACCACTAAGAGGCTCGGTAAGAGGAAGGAATCCTGTTCGCTTGCACTATACGAGTAGTTAAGTCCTAGCAGCAAACATCAGTCGTTCTACTGTGTGATAAGTGGGCCAATGTTGGCAGTTGAGACTGTAACTAAGGCGTCAACTGAGATACCTGCAAGCTAACGAGTCTACTCTGGCCCGTCTACGGTACAAGTAGTTGTAGTTGTTGTAGTAGGATTAGTAGCTGCGAAACGTATACATCTGAGATACACGACACCTTAAAAGACTTTCATTTTCTATTAGAATCTGTCACTTCCATGGAAAATTGCATAGCACCCTGTGTGATCCAGGATTGTTAGACGCATAGCTCTACCAGAAAAAAACGAAAATTGTTGAATGCTTTCGGAGCTACATAAACTTTTTCTCAAGCTTCAGACCTATCGGTACTGCCCTGAATACCTAGATAATATCGACATCCTGACAGTGTAATACCAGCAGTATGCCATATACACTCCTGGAAATTGAAATAAGAACACCGTGAATTCATTGTCCCAGGAAGGGGAAACTTTATTGACACATTCCTGGGGTCAGATACATCACATGATCACACTGACAGAACCACAGGCACATAGACACAGGCAACAGAGCATGCACAATGTCGGCACTAGTACAGTGTATATCCACCTTTCGCAGCAATACAGGCTGCTATTCTCCCATGGAGACGATCGTAGAGATGCTGGATGTAGTCCTGTGGAAAGGCTTGCCATGCCATTTCCACCTGGCGTCTCAGTTGGACCAGCGTTCGTGCTGGACGTGCAGACCGCGTGAGACGACGCTTCATCCAGTCCCAAACATGCTCGATGGGGGACAGATCCGGAGATCTTGCTGGCCAGGGTAGTTGACTTACATCTTCTAGAGCACGTTGGGTGGCACGGAATACATGCGGACGTGCATTGTCCTGTTGGAACAGCAAGTTCCCTTGCCGGTCTAGGAATGGTAGAACGATGGGTTCAATGACGGTTTGGATGTACCGTGCGCTATTCAGTGTCCCCTCGACGATCACCAGAGGTGTACGGCCAGTATAGGAGATCGCTCCCCACACCATGATGACGGGTGTTGGCCCTGTGTGCCTCGGTCGTATGCAGTCCTGATTGTGGCGCTCACCTGCACGGCGCCAAAACGTATACTACCATCATTGGCACCAAGGCAGAAGCGACTCTCATCGCTGAAGACGACACGTCTCCATTCGTCCCTCCATTCACGCCTGTCGCGACACCACTGGAGGCGGGCTGCACGATGTTGGGGCGTGAGCGGAAGACGGCCTAACGGTGTGCGGGACCGTAGCCCAACTTCATGGAGACGGTTGCGAATGGTCCTCGCCGGTACCCCAGGAGCAACAGTGTCCCTAATTTGCCGGGAAGTGGCGGTGCGGTCCCCTACGGCACTGCGTAGGATCCTACGGTCTTGGCGTGCATCCGTGCGTCGCTGCGGTCCGGTCCCAGATCGATGGGCACGTGCACCTTTCGCCGACCACTGGCTTCGACATCGATGTGCTGTGGAGACCTCACGCCCCACGTGTTGAGCAATTCGGCGGTACGTCCACCCGGCCTCCCGCATGCCCACTATACGCCCTCGCTCAAAGTCCGTCAACTGCACATACGGTTCACGTCCACGCTGTCGCGGCATGCTACCAGTGTTAAAGACTGCGATGGAGCTCCGTATGCCACGGCAAACTGGCTGACACTGACGGCCGCGGTGCACAAATGCTGCGCAGCTAGCGCCATTCGACGGCCGACACCGTGGTTCCTGGTGTGTCCGCTGTGCCGTGCGTGTGATCATTGCTTGTACAGCCCTCTCGCAGTGTCCGGAGCAAGTATGGTGGGTCTGACACACCGGTGTCAATGTGTTCTTTTTTCCATTTCCAGGAGTGTATAAAAAATAAAATTCGTCTTCTAAGAAAGTAAAATATTTTATTATCTTAACATGTATCAAAAAACGTACACGTTTTTCTAAAATGGTGTTCACATTGGAAAAAATAGATCCTCCTTATTTCTGACGATTTTCTTAAGCTTATCTTTGGATTTCCCTTTTTAAACACAGGAATTCAGTTTTTTCTAGCCTTTTGGTACTTTTGTTGAAACCGTGCTTCAGGCCTAGTTTATCGTCAAGGTTACAGGCAATTCTCAGCAACTCATCTATCGTAATGCCATAGGCCAGGGGTTCCCAACAAAATTTTCTCGAGGACCCCGTCATCGAGGATGATTGTTACCTTGTCATATCACAGTATCAAGTACCTGAAAAGCCAAATTAAGAGTCTTGTTACACGTTTTCTATCTTTGATACTTAGGAAAACCATTGACATATTCATTATTAAAAAAATATTGAGCTTAAAACTTTTTGAATTTAGCCGTCATTGTTATTGTTAAATTTTTGATTATTGCTCAAAATCTTTGTCTTCAAATCGCGCAGTCTAACGTCATACAGCGGAACTACTTGCCTCTATCTAATTCTAGTTTTGCGCTATTGTGCTAGTGTCAGTTGGCTCTAGGAAGACTCTAGAGGCAGAATTTAGCGTTCGCTAAAGCTCTGCTCATGCAGGAAGCGGCCAAAACAAAAAATCTGTTATCATATGTAATATATTTAATATATCTTTTATTCTAATAGCATCTTGCGGAAGCCTCTGGCATAGTTCGCGGACCCCTGGGGGTCCACAGACCACCTGTTGGGAACCACTGTAATTAGACTAATTGTGCCACTGTAGTCTTACTGCTGACTAACGCTTGTCCTCAGGAGTATAAGCAGATCTTCTCCCAAACTGAAGGTATGTCGTGTCAATTTCATTTTAATCTATCATAAAGTGTAATTACGGTATGTTCAACTCCTTTCATACGCTGTTCAGTGATCTGCGAGACTTCATACGCTTAATGCGATATTTAGGGTTTCTTCGGTACATTTAGCCCTCTGTGAGTTTCTTTTCCTTGTCCTCCCTATCCGACATTAGATATACGACATTAATTAGGTGTAAACAACTCTTTTTCTAAAGTTTAGAACACTGGGAAAAATCGACAGTCTGTCGTCATTAGCCCATATTCGTCCGACGATATTACACCCATCAGACATAATGGTGGAGATATCAGACCTTAATGGCTTTGCTAACGTTCTAAAAGTTACAAACCCCATTCCAAAACACGAATTAGATACATATTATCTATCTAAATTATATTTATTTGAGCTAAAAAAGTATCGAAACGTGCTCCTCAATCTAAGCATAAACCAAAAACAACATCAACACGCAATAAAAATTGATTATTGGTACCACAATGAGACTGTCAGTAGTCAGTAGTCAGTAGTGAGACAGTGTGTGTTTCGGAAGTTAACAGAAGCCACGAACCCCCTTGAAGATGTCCTCCGCAGATGGGGACGAAACGTTGGGTTACAATGCGAAATCCATCAGACCACGGCGTAATAGCCCGGAAAAGAATTTTATTAATAATGAGTCTGTCGTTTACAAGAACTCGTCGCCTCTGCACCCTACATCTGACATTGTCCGCTACGCTGCAGCACTATCTCCCAGTGGCTACAGCGCTGCCCACCTGGTGTCGGTATTGGCAAGTATTTCGGTATTACCCGGTCTCCTCTAACAGACGTTGTAGTAATAATGGGTAACAAGTGGTGACAACAGAACCAGACACCACAGTGCAACATCACGAATGCCTTACAGCCAAAGCGGAAATAGCTGGGTATTAATAGGATAACAGGTCCTGACATTAGTAACATTAATTATACCAGTTGTAATAGTAATGGATGCCAGTTAATAAAGGGACAAAACCACACAGCACATGACAATAGCTTGTTGCCAAGACGGGTGTACTTCTTTATCAACTTCCGTAAGGCTAATCCGACGCTGAAAGATGACGTGAAGACAGTGTAAGAAGATGTTGGCCGACAAATAAATATAGAAAAGCGTAATGCCTGCCGCTATTAGGAGACTAGAATGAAAACCACCTGAAAAATATTGATTAACGGGAGCAAAATTGAACTGAGGCCCTAGAACACGCATATGACTGCATGAATGAAGTTCCGCCGCTCCGTGCGTGATTCAGCTCCATAGAATACTAACTAATAAAATATGGTTTAAATGTCTTACTTCCACGTAGCAATTAAAAAAAGAATCTGCTCACTCAGGAACAGATAGAAAATAAATTAATTTTAGTTAGCTTTAGTTTACTTTGTAAAAGAAAACGACGAAATACTAGAACAAATAAAATAATACTTTTTAAAGGAAAAAACAGGCACTGCGTCTCATAATATTGACTGTCCAAGGGTTTTTGAAAAACAGTGAAAGATAACTGTAGTCCGGAACCGAGCGACCGCTACGGTCGCAGGTTCGAATCCTGCCTCGGGCATGGATGTGTGTGATATCCTTAGGTTAGTTAGGTTTAATTAGTTCTAAGTTCTAGGCGACTGATGACCTCGGAAGCTAAGGCGCATAATGCTCAGAGCCATTTGAACCGTTTGAACCATATCCGCAATGGATACAAAACCGCTGACCGAATATGCCCTAACAGTTTTTCTTGTTGCTGCATGGGAACAGCGGACTGTGTCTGCGGACTGGTTGACCCGCTGTTCGGCGCCTCGACCTTCTGTTGCGCCAGTCTTTAGGTACTGTGTACGCCGGAACTCGAAGCTGGCTGACGGGTAGGAAGTCCTTAGTTGACGGCTTGGAGCAGATTTTTTCCATAAGTATTAGTCCGCAATAATTTGGAATTAATATTTTTCTTCACTTGCAATTACATGAGAATAAATGAATGATAAGTCAACGTACAGTCCTAGTACCCCTATATCAAAACAATATACAGCGAATTGTATGTTGGAGTACGTACATATGAAAAGTACGTATGGAAGAGGAGGGAGGGGGGAGTCAAATGAAAACGAGACAGACTATATAAAGAGCATGGTACGCACGATAGTAACGCAAGCGGGTGTGTGTAGATGTGCCTGTGATGTTATGTGTGCCTCACTGTTTTTTTTAAAAAAAACTAATTTGTGTCTGATTTTATTTTGAGAAGCTCAGTAATGTATGTAAATACCGTAAATGTAAATTTGATTCAAAAAGCACTTGAAGTGAAGTGAAGCGCAGCTGGACAGCAACAAACTCTTTAGCGAGTGATCCCCGCAATGATAGTATTAGAGAATCTTTGAGCATGGACTCTAAAAAAAAGACAATTTATTTATTTAAAAAAAGAGGACTGTTAATCTGTATCTTGTGGAAAGAGGACGTGTTGCTAGTCCGTCGCTCAGAACGTATTGTTACATGTAATAAAAATTGATATTTTAGTGATAAAACCGAGTAAAGTGTGTGTAAGAGTTGCCAAACATGTATGTATACGAATTTTCTGGAAGTGAAGAATAGAAATATCTTGTTTTTGGAAAAGGAGGTAAAATTCATAGTCGTTGCCGTCTATCAAATGTGTGTGTGAAATCTTATGGTACTTAACTGCTAAGGTCATCAGTCCCTAAGCTTACACAATACTTAACCTAAATTATCCTAAGGACAAACACAAACACACCCACGCCCGAGGGAGGACTCGAACCTCCGCCGGGATCAGCCGCACAGTCCGTCTATCAATCGACAGAATTGTAAGTGTACAAAGTTCACTAAAATACAGGAAAAGAAATGCATTCTCTATACTTTTCATTCAATAAGTAACAATCTCTCATAATTTCTTAATTACAGTAATTGGATTATGTTCTTGTACAATAGTATGGTGCTGTACTCCACTGACCAATTTTGATGTAGCAGGACGTGCAGTTTGAAGGACGTTTGTGTGCTCACGAAAAGCAGATTGCTGTTTGATATTATATACTTACAACAGTGGTCCCTTAGGAATGAAAAGCTACGAAAACTTGGGCTCAAAGCTTTCCGCAATACGGCCATGTAACTAACAGAGTTGTATTTTAAACCTTAAATAACAATAACTTCCTCCAAATTGTAATACGTCACCAACTGGTGCAGAAGCTGATCATTCAAGGAGGCACCAACCAAAATTCAGGTACCAGTTACGACTTAAAGCAAAAATCTCAATCAAAAATCAATCTCTCTCTCTCTCTCCCCAAACACATATATAAATATTCATATTATTATTAACAAAAAGTCATTTTATATGCCCTCTATTGGGAATCAAGAAGGACCAGCACGAACGTTCACCGTTGAGTTATTTGCCTATTAAACGTGTTCGGCGTTAAGACCAGCGGGTTGTTACAGCGTTCGACATCACTATGGATCCAGGAAAGAGCAACAGCGAGATGTAGTACAGTTTTTGACAGCGGAAGCATTTTTGGTAACTGACATTCATGCTGCGTATGGCGAACACACTAATGTCACGTGTGCTTGAGTGTACCTGGAATAACGATCACGAGAAGGTCGGGTGTCATTGAAAGACAGTAGTCGGCCAGGGCAGGCTCACTTCTTCTCTCAGTGCTTCGGTGGATTTTGACGTCAGAAATGACCGACGACGGACGGTTGAAGACATTCGGTTCTTGTTGGGCATCAGTCACCATACTGCTCATACCGTCATGAGAGCATCTGAAGTTCGAGAAACTCTTTGGGCAGTTGGTTCCCCGCATTCTGACGGAGAAGCAGAAGTTGAATAGAGTGTCGACATCACTGCAGCCCCTGAGACATGATGCCATCAATTTGAGTCGGAGAGCAAGCGTCAGACACAACAGTGATAATGACGTTTTACTTTGACTGCAAGAGCCCGCTGCTAATTGATTTTCTGTATCACAGTGCCACAATTAACGCACAGCGGTAAGGTGTCACTTTGCAAAAACCGAAGCACACCATCAAGTGTACACGCCCAGGAACGTCGACGGATGGCATCATTGTGTTCCAGGATAACGCCCGCCCACATATTGCCCTTACACATCCTCCACACAGTTTCGATCTCTTATCAGGCAGCTACCTGAGGATAACGCCCGCCCACATATTGCCCTTACACATCCTCCACACAGTTTCGATCTCTCATCATGCAACTACCTGAGGAAACAGTGAACAGATTACTTACTATTTTCCATTTATCTCGTTTCCATTTTACTGCCCCTTATATCCAGTGGGTTTGTGTAGTATATGCACCGTCCTGCCTTATACGGAGAGTTGTTTGTCTCCATGTTTTCATTCACATTTGGGGAACATCTCGGGAGTTAGCTTATAAAGGCCTGCACAACATTGTTGTGGTCTCGCGGTCGCGTTCTCGCTTCCCGAGAACGGGGTCCCGGGTTCGATTTCCGGCGGGGTCAGGAAATTTCACCTTCCTCGAGATGACTGAGTGTTTGTGTTGTCCTCATCATTTCATCCTCATTCATGAACGTGGCGAGATTGGACTGAGCAAAGTTGGGAATTTGTACGGCCGCTGATAACTGCGCTTGTTGACCGCCCCACAAACCAAATGTCGTCATCTTCATCAACATTCTTGCAAAATTCTTCATTAGGCTTTTACCAAAACTCAACCACATGGAAGTTAATTATTTAGCACAAGAAGAGATCTGACTTGTTAAGGTCTTGGCTACTCGCTGACCATTTCAGTAGGGTTGCAGACTGTGATTGCAAATTTCATTATTTACTTCAGTAACCGGTTTCGATCAATACGATCATCATCAGACTCATATAACTCTTTAAACTTAGTAAAGAGACATGAGTCTTTGGTCGTAGTGCTCGAAACCGACAATTGAAATAAACTGTGAAATATGCTATCAAAGATTGTTCTAGTTTCTGCGAATTTTTCAACACTGGATCACCGCAGTCTTCAAGGTGATCATGTCCTCCTCATCAGAGGGCTGTGGAGTACCCAGTCGTGATGACGTGCCAGCCTGTAGCGTAAGACGCGTTCCTTTCAAACGCTTGCTCATCATGGGGATTTTTCCAGTGAAAACTGCGATATATCGCATACTCATAACTGGCGTGTGACGAGGACCTCCCGTCGGGTAGACAGCTCGCCTGGTGCAAGTCTTTCGATTTGACGCCACTTTGGCGACTTGCGCTTCGATGGGGATGAAATGATTATGATTAGGACAACACAACACTGAGTCCCTGAGCGGAGAAAATCTCCGACCCAGCCGGGAATCGAACCCGGGCCCGTAGAATTGACAGCCTGTCGCGCTGACCGCTCAGATACTGGAGGCGGACATACTCATGATAAAAATAATATTTTTGAGCACGACCCAGCTATAAGCCGTTATCAGACAATTCACTCACAAAGACCTGTCTAAATTCTTTTATTATCAAATATTTTACAGTGTCAGCAATTGCCCTTTTGCGAAGACAGCTGTACCTGCACTGGAGACTGTTCAGTTGATTTAGCGACGGATGTACACGTGCCCTCTCATCTTACGGCGCCACTAGCGGCCTATCAATGACACTGCCTGAAACAAATCCACTTGCCCCCCCAGTCACGCAGCATTACTTTACGAGGTGTGGCTTTCACAAAGCGTTCTCTAAACACATTCATTACGTCTGTCATTCTATGCCCCGTCTGTGGATGTTCGGTCATCATCACACAATTCCTTATTCACTCCTTGACAGTATATGTCTTCACATTAGCCGTGGTTTCACAGCTAAAACAATGCAATAGGGAAACAAAACGATGCCATGCTGACACCAGCGCTTTTCGTCAGCTTTAAAGCAGTGATTAAAGAGGAGCAATGAGTCGTCGTTTCTGTTCTAGGTTTATTAGAGCAGATCCAGATTTCGTCTAGTAACTAGCCGTTATCAATGTAGTGCTTCGGAACTGTTATACACACCCTAGTATTTTTACACCTGTTGTTTAGGCTTTTGTCACAGTTCATTTTAGTGAACGGTGACAAGAGTCTGTTGAATATGTGTACGTACTAGGGCATGTATAACAGTTGCGAAATACGACACTGTTAATGGCTAGTTACTAGCCGAAATATGGATCTGCTCTAATAAACCTAGAACGGGAACGTTGACTGATTGCTGCTCGGTTTATATCACAATTGTGGAGCGCCTCCACTTTTCAAATGTAACGTAATTTGAACTATTTAATTTTCCCAGTTTTACGAAATTAATAGCTTTACAGGGGACACCCTGTATGTCTAGCACGTGGCACAAGGTACTGCAATAAAATGATTCCAAAATCTTAAACATGGCTGCGAATCGGCATCTGTATAAATCTGAAGTGGTAGAAAAAAACCAGCCAATCATTTACAAGCCAAAGGTTTATTTAGCCGTTGACGTAGGTTTGTATGTTTCTAAAAAGATCTTTTTCAGGGGGAGTGGGCCCTGAAAATGTATATAATCGGCGACAAACTATTTTTACATACATAACAAAACATTAGTAATAGAAAAATACTTGGGAGGTAAGGGTACTCACTTGTTACATTACATGATGGTAAATCACATTAGCTGAAGTCGAGCTGCTCTTGCCTTATATAAAATTGATATAAAAACCAGGAACGTCACATGCCATGGATTAAGGAAGGGGAAAAAGGGGAAAATGTTCATAATTCTTCATTTGCTAAACATTTACTTATATCAGAACATGCTCCAAGGGAATTAGAAGAAACCATAATTTTATGTAAGGAAATAAAAGTCTGGAAACTGTATTTTTTACAAGAACTTGAAATTTATAAACATCTTGCTAAGGGAGACGGTAACATTTTAAACGATCAGTTGCAACTAGCGAGTAAGCACGTCGTGGATGGATTTAAACCACTGTTCACGGTTACATAATATGTGTTTACCTGTCTCCACTAGCTTCGGTGAATGTGCCATTTTCCTCAAAATATTTCCTCTCTACTGTCGAGCTACTGACATTTCATATCATTGGATTTAGTTTTTCATAGACTTTTCAGCACGTGTTCCTACATATGGTATTCCAAAACAAATTGTATTCGTACAGTTTAATGGAAGGTTCTTACTTTTTATCTTTTAATTTAATTTTACCCATTTTATTCTTTCCTCCAGCTTATTGTTACAGAAGTATTTTTTGTAATAGAATTGTTATCTTCTGCACACTAAATTTACATGCAGTATGACTCTGCTACATGAATTTTTATACGTAATTTAGTATTTAATGTATACCTTTAAAATTGTTGCATGTATTGCTGGCCTTGTATAGGAGATTGTCATTTGCTTTAATGTAAAATTACGTTACTTAACACCAGCAAGACGCAGTGCTTAAGCGCTTGTATATAGCGCCCAGCGCATTACAAATTTCTTATAGTTTAAGCTTCCCTCGGGTTAACCGGAAGTTTATTTTTTAGTAACGGTGATTTAGCTCATACTGTATTTGCTCTAATTTCCCCATGCATTTGTAACAGTGGTCTTTTGTAAATAGGGCTGTAGCTTCTGCATGCTGAATTTACGTACAGTAGTACATTGTAAGCAAATGTATTAGCGATATTATACGTAATGTATACCTGTAAATTTATTGCATTATTAGTAGCCTTGTAGCTGAAATTTTAATTCTTAATTTAATGTAAAATGCTGTTACTTAACAAAAGCAAGCTGTAGTTCTTACGTGCACGTGCAGCCCAATTTTTCCTTATCATTTTGAGCCTGTACCTTCGAAAAGTTGGCCATTGTCTCCGGCATGGTGAATACTTAGGTTATACAAATATTTTGTCCTTTGGATTCCAGCTATAATTACAAGTGCGCTTATACGTATGAGCATTTGTGCTGACAGATACTAAATGTAATCTGGCTGCTGTCGTAAGCCATGGCATGTGGTGTTTCTGGTTTTTGTATCAGTTTTATATATGACAACAGCCGCTCGGATTCAGCCGATGTAGTTTACCACTATGTAATTTAACAAGTGAGGGAGCTCACAAATATTTTCCTATTCTTAATATTTTGTTATGTTTGTACAAATAGTTCGTAACCAGTTACACACATTTTTGGGGGCCACTACTCCTGAAAAAGTTATTTTTAGAAATATCTAAACCTAGTTCAATAGCTAAATAAACCTATGCTTTGCCACTAGTTGACTGATTTGTTTCAACCCCTTCAAATAAAATGATTCGTTCTCTTGCAGACGAAGCGAAAAGCGTTGTTTAATGTGCTTCTGCTTTGGACTATTGATAGGCCTCAGTAAATATTCAGTACCAAACAGACAAATCTGTAGCCAGTAATGTTCTTCCTCTCGATATCACTCTTTCTGAACACTGTCTGGACTTCGGCCAGAGGGCACTCGTAAGACACTGGAAGACGGAAGAGGCTGTCTAAGTCACTTTTCAAAACACTGTACACAAAATGCAGTTGGCAACTCAGAAATGTGGAAACATACGAGCGATCAATCACGCTGAGATAAACTTAGAAATCAGATTACCGTGCCAGATTTTCATGAATCAATATCTCAAAACTTTGTCGCTATCTTTTGTCGACATTACACAAGAAAGAACGTTACATTTACTTCATGCCTACAAACAAGAAGAAATAAACTATTGTGGTGCGAATTTAAAATAATGGACTCGTATTCAGGACTCAAACGACCTCGATGTTAATCGGATTTCAATATCTCTCACCATTTTCCTGGTAACAGCAGGTACGAAGCTGGATGTTTAGTGCAACGGTTTCAAAATATATCAGTTATTTAGATCATCTGTGACCTCGGTATTCTGCGTCAGAGACTTATCTATTGGAATCTTTCTGATTCTGATGAAATGCCGTTGTGCCTTTCCCCTGTTTGTTTCTCGACGAGCTATTTCTGTGCCCTTTGTATCATTCCCTTGTGTTATTAATGAGGACCTGATGTACTGTAGTTCCGAAAATGTTCCAATATGTGTTAAATCTTATGGGACTTAACTGCTAAGGTCATCAGTCCCTAACCTAAAGTATCCTAAGGACAAACACACACCCCGATGCCCGAGGGAGGGCTCGAACCTCCGCTGGGACCAGCCGCACAGTCCATGACTGCAGCGCCTTAGACCGTTTTTTTTTCTATTGATTAGTAACTAATCATAAGAGCCTTCAGCGTGTGTGTCTGCATATACTCATTAAGAAACTCGTCGTTCATTCTGGTAAAATGATACAGTGAAGCGATCCGCCAAGGAATTGTATATATTAGAACTTTTCCTTAAAGTAGATTCTAATGAAAGACGAGCTGTCGAGGTTTGTGATTTCTTCGTGTCTACCTAGGCAAGAACGTAAGTGTCTCTTTGCTCTTGTGAGAGCTATTTTAATCATCTATTGATGGCGGGCGAATTCGATTTCTTCTCCTGCAAACAGTCTAGGTGGGGCACAGATTTTTCTATCATTATGCTCTTATGTTCTTCTTATGGCAGCGTACGCCAGCTTTCTTATGTATCACCAGCCGAGCTGAATGTCCAATCCCACTGAGAGTCCTATTATTACACGTTCATTGTGCACGAGAAAAAGGTCGCGTTCCTCCAAGTGACTACCCACTGAGCACAGATGCTCACTTTTATTGCGCCTGATGTCATTGCTAGAGTACCGAGTCTTATCCGAATAACACGACACATGCTGATAAACGAGCTTACTTCTTCGGTGTACATGATTCATGGCACATCGTTATCAGACAACTTGGCATTACAAAGAACATGACTTCCTCAGAACCGTGACGGAATTAGAGATTCTAAGAAGCGCTTTATCTCTGAATCACCAGACCCACTAGTAAATGACAAGAAGTTCAATTCTCTCTCGCACCGTTACAGACGACAAGGACTGCGACCGTTATTTTGAGTTTAAGACGCAAAAATGCATCGATGTTCTACAGGTGCTGTTGTTATTAGGTCAGTTAATCTGTGGTAGAGGTGATTAATCCTCTTGTTTCCTGAAGTAAGGAAGATTACTGTTATACAGGGTGATTCAAAAAGAATACCACAACTTTAAAAATGTGTATTTAATGAAAGAAACATAATATAACCTTCTGTTATACATCATTACAAAGAGTATTTAAAAAGGTTTTTTTTTCACTCAAAAACAAGTTCAGAGATGTTCAATATGGCCCCCTCCAGACACTCTAGCAATATCAACCCGATACTCCAACTCGTTCCACACTCTCTGTAGCATATCAGGCGTAACAGTTTGGATAGCTGCTGTTATTTCTCGTTTCAAATCATCAATGGTGGCTGGGAGAGGTGGCCGAAACACCATATCCTTAACATACCCCCATAAGAAAAAATCGCAGGGGTAAGATCAGGGCTTCTTGGAGGCCAGTAATGAAGTGCTCTGTCACGGGCTACCTTGCGCCCGATCCATCGCCTCGGGTAGTTGACGTTCAGGTAGTTACGGACAGATAAGTGCCAATGTGGTGGCGCTCCATCCTGCTGAAATATGAATTGTTGTGCTTCTTGTTCGAGCTGAGGGAACAGCCAATTCTCTAACATCTCCAGATACTGTAGTCCAGTTACAGTAGCACCTTCGAAGAAAAAGGGACCAAAAACTTTATTGGCTGAAATGGCACAGAAAACATTCACCTTAGGCGAGTCACGTTCATACTGAGTTGTTTCCCGTGGATTCTCAGTGACCCATATACAGACATTGAGACGGTTGACTATCCCGTTAGTGTGGAAAGTTGCTTCATCACTAAACACAATCTTTGAAACGAAAGATTCATCTGTTTCCATTTGAGCAAGGATAAAATCCCAGAAATCGATTCTTTTAATCTTATCAGCTGCAGACAGTGCTTGAACCAATTTCAGACGATAAGGTTTCATAACTAACCTTTTTCGTAGAACTCTCCATACAGTTGATTGTGGAATTTGCAGCTCTCTGCTAGTTCTGCGAGTCGATTTTCCTGGACTGCGAACAAATGCGTGCTACATTTTCATCACTCGTTCTCGGCCGTCCAGCACTTTTCCCTTTGCACAAACACCCATTCTCTGTAAACTGTTTATACCAACGTTTAATACACCGCCTGTCAGGAGGTTTAACACCATACTTCGTTCGAAATGCATGCTGAACAACTGTCGTCGATTCACTTCTGCCGTACTCAATAACACAAAAAGATTTCTGTTGAGCGGTCGCCATTTTAGCATCAACTGACGCTGACGCCTAGTCAGTGGATAGTGTCCTGAACAACTTGACAACAGTATCTACTTCATTTGCTGATTAATAATTGTAGCTATTTAGGGTAACATGTTTTTAGGTTGGTTAGTACCACCAAGCACGTGAGGCACAAGCAATTCTTTATCATTTATTTCGTCCTGCACACGTGGACGCAAAACGGGTAGTCTATACTGACAGGCATGCTTCACTTCGCACCTCAGTTACGACCGTGCAGAAAACATTAAGTAGGAAATTATGTGATGCGTTGGCGAGAAGACTGTCAGACACAAAGAAAAAAGAACAAACACTCTTTAATGGGTACATATTAAGGTACCAGTCATCACAATATCTATATCCCTAAACACTGCATTATGAGTCCTATGTATTTAAAAGTGGTATAATATGTTAAAACTATTTGGAGGATATTATTAGTTCTTCGGATACAGAACTTTATTTTTTATTTTCAAAACTAGTTGTCTAACCTGTGGACGTTTAAGCTACACTGCGTCGGTAGTGCGTCATCTTGTACTTTGAAATGGAAGTAGGTCTTCTACCATGGAACACTTGATATTTGCAAATGAGCAACTTTTCTTCAGTGTCCGAACAATTTATCTTTCTTGAATATGGAAAATTGCGCTAGTCCCCAATAGCCTCTTTTCCTAAAACGTTTTAAACGTGGAAATGGTTTCTGATAAAACTTCTTAAACTGATTTCAGTGACTGAGTGTAGTAGTAGAGTGTAGTAGAGTATTAGTGCAGTAATACATAGACTATTAAGTACCAGTGTTTCAGATTTTGAGAAACATTAATTTTTCGGAGTAATTTTTGTAATTTCAGAAGAAGACTCCAGTACATATAATAATAATGCTACCATTGCAAAGTAGAATAAGAGAATATATTAAAATTTTATTGTAGGGCTGCCTAGAGGATAACGTCTAAAAATGTCCCATGTGCAACACTCTCCTGTGCTCAACATGTCTTTCCATGTGGATATCCTTACAGAAGGAAAAATAGTCATAATTTTTTAATATAATTTGCTGTGTCGTTAGTGCGGTAGCCACATGAATGGAAATTCCCGATTAACTTCAACTACGTAGGAAAGCTTCAACTGGACAGACATTTTGATTCCGATACACTGCTACAATGCTACTTATGACATTTAACGTTGACCTCTGGTGTACTGTATTCCATTGTCGATTTTCGTTCGGGCCTTCTGCTAGTCTATCTGCTTTCAGCCATATGAAGGTGACGTCGCGCCTGTGATTCATATCATCTGCTCTCGGTTGCGTCACCCCTGGCTGCGAGTGCCCTGTGTTTACGTCGAGGCCATTCAGCTGTGTTGACATTCTTGCCGTGTTACGACAACAGTAGCTGCCGAGATAACTGCGAGCGTACCGTCTTTTATTGCCGAGGCCCCACTAGTGATGTTCGTAGCTTTTCTCATTTAGTGGAGGTCCTCATGAATAAGATCTGTTAACTTTTCCCTGTAAGAGATGCTGTATGTATGTGCATATTACACTTTGGAACGTATAAAATATCCACTTCCTTATTAAGAACGACCCGTCAGCTGTTCCATAAACTCTCTTACTACTTACCGCAAGGCGCATCTTTGCCGCTGCAGGGCCTGACGTTCATTGCAAGACGTAAGAGAAGCGTTAAATGAATGTAAAATCCTACGATCAATGCTTAACGTTTAGCCTCCATGCATTCCCTCTGACGTAACTGAAACCGTATTTGCTAGGCACAGTGGGATGTTATCCATAAAGATAATTTGTACAGCAATACATTGTCAGATGTAACTTCGCAGTTAAACTCACTGGACAAAGTACTGGTTACCGTCTTAAAGAAGCACAGTGGTCGTACACTGTGTAGAACTTCTACCAGGTACTCATGTGACCTTTCTCTCTCACGTAAATCATAGCAGCGACGTGGTGCCTATGTGCCATTCGGTTGTATGGCTTCAACACTGTGAACAATGAAGACTCGTCGATGAGATGTGAAAGAATGGCAGAAAGGAGCTATCATATTTGATCGTACACATGAGCCACGGTGAATAATCTTGTCCAGTTGTTTGGTGTATCAACGGGGACTGTCCAACTCCCAACTCCGATATGGAGGGGGCGTAGCTCAGGATGGCGGTGATTTTGTGATATTCTGGGAGTGGTTTTCTGGCGATGAAACGGCACAGGTTACCGCGAACATGAACCGGGATGTTTAGTTCAATACTTTCGGTGATCAAGTGTTGCCCTTTCTACAGCTTCATGATGAGCATGCTGTAGTACACTCCCGTCACCCACCACCACACCTGTGTGTTCACAGAGTTACGTGCATAAGTTCGTGGTTTGACTAGCATTCAGGCATTCTATCGCATCTTGCCTGGCCTAATAGATCATCCAATCTTAATCGCAACGAAAATTCCTGAACCAGAAACTACTTGGAGGACCGTTTGAAACATAACGGTCAACATCTCTGTAGTCTGCCAGCACTAGGGTACCAAAACATCGAGTAGGTTCTGCTGGATTGGTGTACCTGAAGAAACGTGTGGAGTTTCTTCTTCGTCGAATTGAAGTCATTATCAAAGCTAGATGTGGTGTTACTTGGCATCAGTGTGTTGCTTCTGGGGGTGACTTCTCTCGATGTACATAAAATAAACAAAAATATTTGTATATTCCGATCTCTATCCGAAGAACTCACTCCTGACATTTGTATGTACCATTGTGCACGTGACACACTGCCTATAGCTTCAAACGAAAAACCAATAATTCCAAAAATATCCCCCGTAGCGCGATGTGTTTATTACAGAAATTCAGAGAGACAACCTTTTGATACCGTAAAAATTGTTTGGGGTGTAATCACATTTTTTGACAGACCGGTGGCGCTGAAGCAGCACTGGAGCTGTCCGCCGTTATTTAAAAAGACTTGCTGGCTGGTGGTACCGCAAAATAATACTGATTGGCTACACAATAACGCTTGGACAACCGACGCGTCTAAATGTACGGAGCTGTGCGTTCCACTGCGCCGCTATACAAGTCATTCAGAAGGACTGCGTTTCACAGCATCATTGAGTTATCCAAATTAAGGTTTACCGTTGCTTCTCTAAATCGTTCAAGGCGACTGCCGGAATTGTACCTGTAAATGGTCATAGAGAATTTCCGTCTCGAATTCTAATTTGTGCTGTGTCTAATGACATTGTAGTCGATTGGACGTCAAACACTAACCTTTTTTTTCTTCCAATACAACTGACTCAAGGTATCATTCTTCCGAGAGTGTCAGGCTAATTCTGTTTGCAGGAACGTCAGCAAAGGTTTCTTTTTCTCTGTTTTTCTTCCTGCGTTCCATACCGCCATCACTTAGTGTTTCAAGAATTTTTGGGCTCTTTGCAGGGTACTGTTACACACTGCCAGAAAAAAAATGCAGCACCCTATGTACAGTGAAACAAGGATATAATATGTGCATACTGAGGGGTTGTAGTGTTAGTAATTCATTTAAAACTATCATCGGCAACCACAAGGGGGGCCGGTGGCCTGCACCATCTCTTCTAACTTTGCAGGCAACAACTGTGATAAGTGTAGAGTGAGAGTGAATCAGGCGCCACCGAAGAGTAGACTGGCAACCGTCTGCTTGCAGCAAGACTAACAATAGGTGTGAATCTGTTCACGTTACCACTGACAACATGACATTGCCAATCATGGCTGCTCTGGTTCCATGAAAAAGTTGACTAAAAGGCGCAATGGTGCACGTCTTCAGTGATTAGAGTAGGTTCTATCTGAATTTAAGTGACGGACGTACACTTGTATGTCTTAGAACCTGTTGAGCTGCCTATTCGAGATTCCATTCGACCGTGACACACTGATCCCATCCCAGGCTTCATGGTGTGGGAACCATCAGATCACGTCATGTGTTTCTGCAGGGCAGGGAGGCGGTTTGCTTTTCCAGCAAGCCAATGCACATTCAGATATGGCTGCTGCTACACAACGTGCTCTTCGTGCTGCACAGTAACTGCCTGACCGGAAAGATCACCAGATTTCTCGCCCACTAAACACCAAGCAAGGTGGCACAGTGGTCAACATACTGGACCCGCATTCTGGAGGACGACGATTTAAACCCGCGTCCGGCCATTCTGATTTAGATTTCCCTAAATCACTTCAGGCAAATGCCAGGGTGGTTCCTTTGAAACGGCACGGCCGACTTCCTTCCCCATCAGTAATCCGACTGGACCAATGACCTCTCGGTTTCGACCCCTCCCCCAAATCAACTAACCAACCAATCAGCCAACTGAACAGCATGACGAGACAGATGAAGCAGGTATTTAGTAGTTGTCCAGGGCCAGTTGCAAGAAAATGTCTAAGATGCTGGGGACAATCCATCGCAAGATGCCATTTGGCACCTTTATGATCGTTGCCTGCGTTGCTGCCAGAGGGAGAGTACACTCTGTAATGATACGACTGTGACATATGTGTTTCATTTCGTCTGAACTTGTTATGATATACAGCGATGAACTGCCTGTCACGTACCTCACTTGTCAGAAAAATCATCCTGCCCTTGTTGCATTTGTTTCCGGCAGTGTATGTGTTTAGAACTTTCATTATAACTTTTACAATTAATACATCACTTCAATGAAGAATAATTTGTTTATTAGTGAGAAGTAATTGTTAAAATCTGATTAACTGATGTAAGAATGACGCTTGCTGGTTTACATTCAGCCTTCATGAGAAGATAATGTGTTTTACCTTAAATATTCACATTCACAGCAAGGGATATTTACTACCTGTGTTCAATGGAAATGACTGGCGAATTATCCATTATAAAATCTTACGTAGAAATATTTTTTATTCGTCTCAGTTGTGTGGTATCATTGTATGGTCGGCATTATTTGTCCTCAATTCTTCCCTTTACTGAATTTAAAAATGTAATTTTCTTGTCCTCAGTTAGCTTACTGCTCTTCTGTGTAAAGTGGTCTTTATGTCTGAAACCGGATGTTCATTATTCTTGAACGTGTCATTTTGCGCGGCCGTCTTCACTAAAACATGGGCTTATTCGTTTCATTAATATTATCGTGGCACTTGATTCATATCGTGCGTAGATAGCTCCATCGGTAAGTTCATTACTAGCCAAAAGGAAAGAGTCAGGATGCAAGTCCAAGTTTCGGAAATACTTTTAATCTCTGAAGAAGTACTGACTCTTTTCCTTATACGAATCACACCGAATATCACCCGTAACGTTTCTTCGAGACTTGATCCTTTTCTTTGGATGCTGTATATAACTGTATTGCTGCCATTCGAGAGTCAGTATAATACGGCATGATTCGTACAGAATAAAAGGAAAAGGAAACAAGTGGTTAAAATGTGTCTGATATCTCCCCCAACAGGCTGATCATTTACGCATCTGATGAGGATGGTGGGCGAAACTGGTCTTTGCCTTCCACAAGGAAACACCCCGACGCGGTCTTCTCCCACACCAAATACACGTCCACAGGCAATACAATGGCGATGTGGCTGTGACACAATTTACACAGCTATTATGCAATAAGTTCCTCGTTGCATTTTACCATGCACTCATCGAGGTCATGTCTGGAGTGACTTGTTTGTCAAGAATGGGATGCCAAGAAACCGTCTACGCACTTAAAGCAGGCACTCTGAAGACACTGTATTACGACTGAATTAAAAGAATCCTTAATCGGAACCGATATAATCAGGTATGTTGCGACCCTTCGCTTTGCATTAAAAACATTCCCTGCCTGTTCTTAGTTCTTGTTCCTCAGGCACATAGATACTAAATCTGAGAGCAGGAATACTTCCTTCATAAGCCAGTCGCGAGCTATCAAAAAAACATGCTCCCAGCTCTCTGATATTGCTAGAGTTCTTCATTATTAAACGCTAGTCTTAGTGCGTCTCTCTGAGAACCTGTATGCTTACAGTTCTTACTAGTTGATGAGAAGGTTATGCTGTCCGGTAAAAAGCACACCACCGCAGTTAACGTTAAGGATGATGAAATACGTCTCTGCTTTCGGGTATTTATCAGCGAGAGTTTGCCGGTATTACATTTTGATTTGCCTGGAAAAGCGGAGCTGGAAGCTTTACGGCATCTGAAATGCAAATTGCGATCAGTGTGGACAGCATGCGGGAGAGAACCAGTGTGCTGGAAGCGTCTGCATGACAGGAATACAAACGCTGGCTATTACTGAAAATGAGTTCACAATCGTTCACCTTCTATGCGTGAGTTTGCGCACGATTGTCAGCCAACTCAATGAATGCAGAAATTTCTGCTAACATAGCGCCAACAATATTAAAAGGAACAACAGCCTCATGTATTGAACTGAAAATGTAGAGCATAGACGTGGCACATACAGCATCCCACAGTTGAAACAAACTTCGGGTTTTGGTAGTTAAAACTTCGGATTATTATTCAGTGAGCAGAGTTGATACTGTGAAAGTTGCAGTTTAACTAGTTGCAAGCAGAGGCTGCACATATGTCTTGTAGCGCTGTACATTCAAGTGAGAAGTGTTTCAAAATACAAGAACATCTATGCTGCACAACACAACTAAAGTATCATTTTTCCGAGGTGCCCTGATTCTCTTCAATTGTAACACATAAGTTTGAAGTTTGGCTCAAAGGTGCCTACAACCATTCTCTGTAATGATGCAAAAGCGTGGCCCCTTGCGACGCCGCCCTCGGGCTCGGGGACACTTCAAACATCAAGGTGTCGACAAATGCGGAAAAAGGCAATAGCTCAGAAATTCATGTGACGTTAAAGGTGTTTTAATGATGCAACTTTGACCTTAATTTTCATCACAACAACGCAAAGAGCCACCGTCACACGATGGGAATGTCGTCACACCACCTCTTACCCTCATTTCATCCCTTCTCTTGACGCCTCTGCAGTGGTGGTCAGAATGACGACGCTTGGCTTTTCAATAACGCGACCGAGGAAAAAATTTCAGACACACTGACGCTAAAAATCGAGACAAAATTGCATTAGGGGTGGCATAAAGAATGGAGATGAAACCCTCCCACCATCCCTTGGGGCCGTGTTCCCAACATGTTTCGCTGTCCAAAGCAGCCGGTCGCAGTGTAATAAGCAATGAGACGACGTACTCGAGAACATTTGAAATGGATCACAATTCAGACCCTATCTGAAGACATCGTGGTCCAGCAATCCCACTGAACGTGATCACATCTCTGGAAGTTGTGCTACACAATTTTTGCTCAGGTGTACAGGAGGGGTGGGGGTCCGACGAAATCTGAACGCCAACTGAAGCAGCAAGGGGTGTATACGATTTTTCACAGAAGATTGCGGCACTGACATGCCCGTGATTGAAATGGCTTAGGGTCCTTCTGAAAGACACCCCCCCACCCCACCCCCTCCTCCACCATCCCCAATCCGACAACAGCATTGGTGCCACACACCCGCCGGTGTTGAGTACATTTAAAATGTAGTAGAGCAGAGAGAACCTGTTGAGAAAGGCTTAGGCACTTACAGGCAAACATTTCCCCAACCCTCATTGCCGGATGGTCTACTAGTAGCCGCAGTAGCAGCAGGCTCTTACATCTCTGGCCATGCGTTCTGCCTGTACTGGTACATTTTAAAAGTACTCAACAAACGCGGGTGAAAGACACCGAGAGTGTTGTTGAGTTAGGAGGTCTTAGAGGGATTCTTCACCATTGTAGTGAAGCTTGAGTCAATGCACACTACTGGCCATTAAAATTGCTGCAACACGAAGATGGCGTGCAACAGACGCGAAATTTAACCGACAGGAAGAAGATGATGTGATATGCAACTGATTAGTTTTTCAGAGCATTCACACAAGGTTGGCGCCGGTGGCGACACCTACTACGTGCTGACACGAGGAAAGCTTCCAACCCATTTCTCATACACAAACAGCAGTTGACCGGCGTTGCCTGGTGAAACGTTGTTGTGATGCCTCGTATAAGGATGAGAAATGCGTAATATCACGTTTGCGACTTTGATAAAGGTCGGATTGTAGCCTATCGAGACTGCGGTTTATCGTATCGCGACATTGCTGCTCGCGTTGGTCGAGATCCAATGACTGTTAGCAGAATATGGAATCGGTGGGTTCAGGAGGGTAATACGGAACGCCGTGCTGGATCCCAACGACCTCGTATCACTAGCATTCGAGATGACAGGATATGTTATCCGCATGGCTGTAACGGATCGTGCAGCCACGTCTCGATCCCTGAGTCAACAGATGGGGACGTTTCCAAGACGATAACCATCTGCACGAACAGTTCGACAACGTTTGCAGCAGCATGGACTGTCAGCTCGGAGACCATGGTTGCGGTTACCCTTGACGCTGCATCATAGGCAGGAGCGCCTGCTATGGTGTACTCGACGACGAACCTGGGCGCACGAATGGAAAAACGTAAATTTTTCGGATGGATCCAGGTTCTGTTTACAGCATCAGGATGATCACATCCGTGTTTGGCGACATCGCGGTGAACGCACATTGGAAGCGTGTTTCTTCATCGCCATACTGGCGTATCACCCAGCGTGATAGTATGGGGTGCCATTGGTTACACGTTTCGGTCACCTCTTGTTCGCACTAACGGCACTTTGGACAGTGGACGTTACATATCAGATGTGTTACGACCCGTGGCTATACCCTTCATTCGATCCCTGGGAAATCGTACATTTCAGCAGGATAATGCCCGACCGCATGTTGCAGGTCCTGTACGGGCCTTTCTGGATACAGAAAATGTTCGACTGCTGCCCTGGCCAGCACATTCTCCAGATCTCTCACCAACTGAAAACGTCTGGTCAATGTTGGCCGAGCAACTGGCTCGTCACAATACCCCAGTCACTACTGTTGATGAACTGTGCTATCGTGTTGAAGCTGCATGGGCAGCTGTACCTGTACACGCCATCCAAGCTCTGTTTGAATCAATGCCCAGGCGTATCAACACCGTTATCACGGCCAGAGGTGGTTGTTTTGGTACTGATTTCTCAGGATCTATGCACCCAAATTGCCTGAAAATGTAATCACATTTCAGTTCTAGTATAACGTATTTGTCCAATGAATACCTGTTTATCATCTGCACTTCTTCTTGGTGTAGCATTTTTAATGGCTAGTAGTGTAGCATACCTTCACACCACACAAGGGCACGTACCAGGAGGACTGGAAAAAGCATAAGCACCCTTTTTTCTGCTTCAGATAGCTTTCAGATTTCTACGAATGGTTTAAGCAGTACCTAACGATTCTACCATACACAGCAGAGCTAAATTTCGACTGCATTGCGCTTCAAAGGGTTGCGATTACGTGCAGTGGAGGTTCTGGCCTATAATGTCCTTAGAGAAGGGTTAAATCGTCCGAAGGACGTCAGCAGCATCCAAGGTTGTCAAGAACGTCGTCCTGTTGTTCATCAAAATACCAACTGTTGTTTTCTACCGCAAAATATGCGGGAATAAATGGATAAGAAAAGGGGGAGTTTCATTGACACCCATTAGGCCATTCTTTAAGGCCATTCGATATCGATTCTGCGTATCTCTGAGTCGGAAATATCTTCCGTGACCACTCATAAGAAATCGCTTGATTTAAGGTCTAGGCGTCACGTTTTTGACCTACATTGCAGAGGCTTCAAAATAAAGTGTTCAATGTGTGTGAGAAGATGTATGAAGACTTGCCCACCTCGTGACACATCCACAGTGGCGTTGGAAATAATTGTGGTGAAATTTTGCTGCCAGTTTGACATAATTAACCCGCTCTACAATTCACATGAACTGAGATGACGCCTTTCTTTTCATCGCATTTGTCAGCACTTTGCTGTTTGAAGCTTCACGGAGGCCAAGGGTGATTTCGCACAGTGCCGGACTTTTGTACCATTATAGACCAATTTTGTATGCACTATTGAACCAAATTTCCAACCTATGCATTTCAGTGGGAGACAATTAAGGAGTTCCGAAAATGTGATCTTTTAAATCTGTTGCACAGTCTACATTCTCGCTGTGGGTCGAAAGGGCACAGTGTTATGAACGGATTTCCCTAGACATTGTAGGAAAGCAGCTTACTTACGCCGTATAAAATTCACATCAGTCTTTCCATTGTGTGCCAGACAGTCCGCTGTAACTAGCTCTGACGTTATAAATGTTGCGCAATACTTTAAAAATCAAGTAAATAACCTGAAACGTTGCTAGCATGTCAGGAGTAATACTATCATTATGTGTTGAATATCAGTTCAATAACTTTAAAACCATTTTCGATATTTGGACGTTTTTCTGTAAAAATCATTGGCGCAACAGAAAAGAGCTAGAAACTTAAAAATTTATATTTAGATTCCTTTTGCATAATAATTTAGTAGAAACAGTATTCTAGATCTCACAAATTAAAATTTTTGTTGAAATTCATGATTTTCTGGTTTTGTCTTAAAAATTAAGGAAGCAAGATAGATTAAGTAGGCCAATAAATAAAGCTAGGATGTTTAAATTTAAGTAGAAAGGAGATCCGCTATAATCATAAAGATGTGAGAAGTTTCAACTGAATAGTTATAAAACTATAGAGATAGCATATCTCCAAAGGGCAAGTTCAGAGCTCGTCTACTGCGTGTAATGTAATTAAATTAATTCTCTCACCCAAAATATTTGACTTAGCCACGTCAAACTTTTATTATGATTACTTACTTGTGTGCTGATTGCACATCTAAATTGAGAGCTTCATTGGTCATCAGCAAAGGAAGCAATAATTTATTCGATAACTGAAAGTGGTGCATTACTAGCCCAGCGGCTAGTCGGGAGAGCGGATTTAATCAGGCGTTCCCTTAGCCGTCCACACCGCGGCGTTATATATAAGAACGCTGCGTGAGAAAGAAAGGCCCCAGTTCTCTCCAGACGCTGATTAGCGCACCATCTGTGCCGGGAGTCGCGTCGCGTCGGTATCATTGCTATAAACAGCCTCGGATGCCGTAATAAGTTACTCGGGATACGCGTATCCATGAAATCATTTTCGAGTAAAGTGTTAATTCTGGGATGACTTTAATGATGTATCTTCAGTTTATGTATGTCATATTTTCACGTGCCGCCACGGGACAGACATTCTACCATTATTTAGTTTGGCGTTTGATGAACATTATCATTGAATTATGGCGAGCATTCATTTAAATATTTAATTTGAACAGTTATAGTGGCATCAGCGCATTACACTCTGAACTGCTCTGGTAGTTGGATCGTAGTTGGATCGTGTGGATTCCTTTTGGTCTGTGACTTTCAGAATATAGTGAACATTTTAGAAAGAATAGTTTTTTATTATGAATCCCAGACCATCTCCTAATTCCTCAAAGCTATAAGCTGTAGCTATAAGTGTATTTCTCAGATGAAATGGGCACTAGGAATTCTAATTACAGGCTTCACGTTTTGCTAATCACTTGCTGGTTGCCATTATTGTAGTTAGAGAGCCAGTGTTGAGAACGGCAAACAACAGCATTAAATAAATCATAGGAACGTTTCATTAACAATTATTTCCACACGCCGCATCACATATGGTGCATGTGCTGGGAATGACATTCCACATTTTATTATTATTTAACAATCATTTCCACCCGCCGCCCCACATAAGGTGCATCGGCCGGGAAAGGAAGGAAACAAACTGAGTAAAAGTGAAAGTGATTTTTAAATATTGGGATTCGGGAGTGAAATGCGACAGGCAACTGAGTAATAGAACAGTGATAGTGTTACTTGTGTATGTGGACGACGCAATTGGATTAACAATGCATCTGGATTGACGGTGCTGTCACTGAGTCTAGCGACGCTGCCGGCGAGAAGACAGTTTCGCCTCACCGCAACAACCGGAGCTGCGCCTGCAGTTGCGGGCCACGCAAACACACAGCAGCCGTCGAAGTGCCGTCTGCAGTTCAACGCGTCGCGTCGCATCGGTAATCCTGGTACGCCGCGTCGACAACGCCATACTTGGTGCAGAAAGAACTAAGTTAAGTGAAAAGCTGTTACAACTTTTACTAACCTGCACTAAAAGACTGTCGGCAATGGAACTGCCAGAAGAAACCGAGGTTAAACTTAAATCAGAACCTATGTCTGTTGAGGGAGCTGTAAATCCAGGCAACGATTCAAGTGTAAATATGTATGAAAGTAGTAATGTTAAAGTGAAATATGAAGTATTGTCTCCTGACAGTAGTGTGAAAAAGGGCAATGATTCAATTATAGGGACCCCTGCAGTAACGCAGAAATCAGAAATTGTTAATTTATTGGATGATAGTTTCTCTGATGAATTAAAAATGAAACAGTCATCAGAGATGGTAGAGTTTAAGAAGGAGAAGTTAGATATGACTGATCAAACAGAAGTTTCATTTAGTTTTGATGATTCTGGTGTTGGAGCTAGTTTTCCGTCACCTGAGTGCGATAAAAAGCCAGCTAGTGAGCAACCCAAAGATACTGGGGCTATGGATTTAAATGTAATATTACAAGCAATAGCTGCCAGTAATGCTAGAATGACAGCTGAATTAAAGTCTGAAATAAGTGAACAGGTCAAAAGCAGTAATGCTGAATTAAAGTCTGAAATAACTGCGGTCAAAAGCAGTAATGCGAAAATGTCAGGCAGTAACACTAAAATGACAGCTGAATTAAAGTATGAGATTTTGGCCAGCCACACTAATTTTAATAAACGATTGGAGGTAATGGACAATACCTTCAAAGCTAGTTGCAATAAGTTGAAAGAGGATCTGGACAGTTTGAATTATAAAATTGATTACAACCGTGAGGATATTAAGAAAAAGGTTGCTCAACAGTTATCTGAGATGTATAAAACAGTAAAATCCGAAGTTGCTGAGGTTCGCAAAGACTTCCAAATGGAAGATGTGAAGCTGGAGCACAAGTTAACAGAAAAGATCGAAGCGGAATCTGAACTGTGCTCAGATAGGTTTAAAGATGTTAATATAAAAGTAAACATATGTCAAGCAGAAGTAGATGCAATCAAAACTGATACTACTCATATTGTGCAAAGAGTAGATAATGTTGAAATGAGAGTAGAAGATATTAGTACTAACATTACTAACATTGAGAGTAAAATAGCTTCAGTAACTTCTGGTAATGGTAGTATGCAACAAGTTGTAGCTGCAAACACCGCTTTTATCGGGTGTTGGCAGTTCTTGCGATTCGATCCAGATAAAAATATCCACCCGCTAGATTTCCGGAACGATTTTGAAGATGTGATTCCACCAACTTGGTCTGAACGAGAGAAAATATCATTTATTAGAAGCCATTTAGCAGGTGACGCCGTGCGTTGGTCAGCTGATGTTATGTTGAAGTGTAAAACATTAGCGGAATTTAAAACAGCTTTCATTAATGAGTATTGGTCTAGTAATAAGCAAAATGAAGTGTTGAGAGAATTTTGGATTGGAAAACGCTTCAATGCAGGCAAGGAATCTATTAAAGAATTTGCCAGGTCATTGATCTCACGTTTGTCACATTTGGCCGAAAAGCTAAAACCTGAAATGATAATACCAGGTCTTGAAGCCATACTGCCATGGTATTGGCGAACTAGAATTATATCTACCCCTAGAGACAATCTGGATCGTTTCATTGAATATTTGGAACGTGTAGAGCGTGTGGCTGCCAATGAGGAGCAAGCACGTAATGACAGAAATGATAATAACACTAGTAGTAGGTTTAAGAACGAGCAGAATGGCAATTTGAACATCAGAACCGTAGGTGTTCGCCATCCTAAGAGAGGTAGGAGTTGGAGAAATAATTATCAGAACCAACAATGGCATCCAAATGATAGTAATTTTGTTCCAAACAAAATTATGCAGGTAAGCAACAGTGCGGAAAGCAATACTGTGCCAGTTAACTATAACGGAAATAAAGGAAACAATAGTAGGCTGAGGCAGGAAAACTAGTTCCCGTCTATGAGGACACTGGCGCTCACCAGGCGGTTACTTTTCCTAAGCCAGTAATTACAGTAATTGGTAAGACAGATCAGAATACTCAGACTGAACGTGTGGATGAGGGGTCGGTAGTGTCTAAGAAATATTAGATCACTCACAGTATTTGATAGATACCGTGTTAGAGACGCCTTCTAAGTGGGAAGAGAAAGAGGAGGCGCAGCAGTGTAACGGTAGGGAAGAGGTTCAAAATATTGAATTTTCAGGTGAAGAAGCAGAAGAAATTCATGCTTATATTTACGACGAGGATGATGTTCTCTTATCTAAAGTGCCTGTGCAGGATGTTGATACTATACTAATAGATTTAGGACAGGAGGTAAGTGAGAATGTAGAGGATAGCCTGTTGGGGGTCGATGAACCCAGTAGCTGTGACCAGTTGTCACTTGTGAAAGAACCCGACGATAATAGTGAAAGTGGTTTAGCTGTAACTAGTGTTATGCCCGGTCTGGCGACGCAGAATCGCTCAGACTACAGTAATTTGTGTCATGTTCAGCAAACTAAATGTAATGAAGTCGTGCGGTGTTTCGATTTGAAATTAATAGACCTACTGGAAAAGGCAGCTGAAAATCTAATTCAGGAAACCCCTACACACTTTGACCTAAATGTAATGAAGAAAGATGTCGATCACTTTAATTGGAGACAAATCCAAAAGGAACTATTGGATGAGTTTGAGGAACCACCTGTACAAAATAGAATAAGCCACCCTAAAATAATAGTGAATATGTTGGGTATCAATGTACGTTGTCTCTTAGACACTGGAAGTGAGGTGAGTGCGATATCGCAGTCCTTCTTTGATGCATTACCTGGTAAAGACAAGCTTACAGTAATGAGGGTATCAGGGCTAAGAATAATTGGTGCTACTGGCAAGGTGTCAAAAAACGCTAAAGCAAGAAGCTTTCCTGCCCTTTAACATTAATGGTAATTTAATTGATCATCCATGCTTAATTGTAATGAAGACAGCTATAAGTGTATTTCTCAGATGAAGTGGGCACTAGGAATTCTAATTACAGGCTTCACGTTTTGCTAATCACTTTCTGCGCCACCACATATGGTGCACGTGCCAGGAAAGACATTCCACATTTTATTATTATTTAACAATCATTTCCACCCGCTGCCCCACAACATGATGATGAACTTTGTATAATTGGTATTTTTAACCCTTATCGTCAACGTAAATGTCAGCTGTAGGTAAAGCTGAAGCCAGAATTCAGTACATTGAGACGATGTTAGGTAGTGGTGGTGGTGATGGTGGTGGTGGTTGTGGTAAGTTCCTCTGGGACCAAGCTGCTGAGGCCATCGGTCCCTAGGCTTACACACTACTTAATCTAACTCAAACTGACTTACGCTAAGAACAACACACACCCATGCCCAAAGGAGGCAAGGCACCCCAGACCAGGCGGTTACGATATTAGGAAAATGCATTCAGTTTGCAAATGAAACTGCCTACAAATGACTTGTGAGTGCCATCTCAGAATATTGCTCAAGCGTAAGGGATGCATATCAAACAGGTCTATCAGGGATACTGAATGTTACCATAGAAGGGCGACACACATGGTCACTTGTCCATTTGGCGTCACAACAATGATGAAAATCCCGAATTGACAGACGCCTGAAGACAGGCACCATTTATCCCACGAAAACTTGTTTTCAAATTTTCAAGATCCAGTGTTGCGTAAGGAATCGAAAGATAGTCCCCATGCCTCTATGTATCGCACCGGTAGCAATCATAGGCAGCCCATTGATAGACAAGAGATCCAGCCATAAAGACCATATCGTTGCACAAGTAACACCAATATCTAAGAAAGAAAATCAGATTAATCCGCTGAACTATAGACTCATATAACTGACAGCGATTGCACTAGAATTTTAAAATATATGAGTTGGAACATTACGAAATACCTCGAAGAAAACCATCTATTGACATACACACTTAAGTGACAAAAATCATGGGATAGCAATATGCACATATGCAGATGGAGTAGTATTCAGTACACAAAGTGTAAATGGGTAGTGCATTAGCGGAGCTGTCATTTGTACTCAGGTGATTATGTGGCTTCTTACACGATTATGGGTCGCACGACGGGAGTTAACAGAGTTTTAACGCGAAACAGTAGTTGCTGGTGCAGTCATGGACTGTGCGGCTAGTCCCGGCGGAGGTTCTAGTCCTCCCTCGGGCATGTGTGTGTGTGTTTGTCCTTAGGATAATTAGGTTAAGTAATGTGTAAGCTTAGGGACTGATGACCTTAGCAGTTAAGTCCCATAAGATTTCACACACATTTGAATATTTTTTGAACAAGTAGTTGCTGGTATACACGTGGGACATTACATCTCGGAAATCGTTAGGGAATTTAATATTCCGAGATCCACAGCGTCAAGAGTGTGCCGAGAATACCAGATTTCAGCCATTACCTCGAATCATGGGCAACACAGTCCCCGACGGCCTTTCCATAACGACCGAGAGCAACGTCGTTTGCGTAGAGTTGTCAGTGCTAACAGACAACCAACACTGCGTGAAATAACATCAGAAATCAATGTGTAACGTACGTCGAACGTATTCGTTAGGACAGTGTTGAGAAATTTGCCATTAATGGATTTTGGCAGCAGACGACCGACGCGAATCCCTTTGCTAAAAGCACGACCGCCTGCAGTGACTTTTCTGAGCTCTTAACCACATACTGGTTGGACCCTATACGACAGGAAACCCGTGGCCTGGTGAGAGGTGTCACAATTTCGGTGGATAAGAGCTGATGGTAGGATTCGAGTGTGGCGGAAACCCCACCAACTCATGGACCCAAATTGTCAACAAAGTAGCGAGCAAGCTGGTGGTGACTCTGTAACGTGTTGGCTGTTTTTATTTTTTATTTTTTTTAAATGCCCTGTGTGTTTTGGTTCAAATGAACCAATAATTAACTGTAAATTATTATGGAGACCTTTTTCTTCAGCCATTCATATTCCAAAACAACGATGTCGATTCGCTGGGCCACAATTGTTCGCGATTTGTTTGAAGAATATTTTGGACAGTTCGAGCGAATGATCTGGCCACTCAGATCGCCCGACATGAATCACATAGAACATTTATGGGACGTAATCGAGAGGTCACTTAGTGTTCAACATCCTGAATCGGCAACTCCTTCACTCTTGTGGACAGCTAAAGAGGCAGCATGACTCAATATGTCTGCAAGGGACTTCTAGATGTCTTGTTGACTCCATAACACGTCGAATTGTTGCACTACGCCGGGAAAAATATGATGTCCTAAGATTTTTGCCACCTCAGAATAGCGAGTACGAATTTAGAAGATGTTCTTGTTAATCACACTCATTCACGTGAAGGAATGACTGCTATCGACAGTTGTTTCACTATTTCTAGATTTCCAGAAGACTTTTGAAACCGTTCCTCATAAGCAGTTTCTAGTTATAGTGCGTGCCTACGGAGTATCTACATCTACATGGTTACTCTGAAATTCATACTTAAGTGCCTGACGGAGGGTTCATCGAACCATTTTCATACTACTTCTCTACCATTCCACTCTCGAATGGCGGGTGGGAAAAGGGAACATCTAAGTCTTTCCGTTCGAGCTCTGATTTCTCTTATTTTATTATGATGATCAATTCTTCCTACATAGACGGGTGTCAACAAAATATTTTAGCATTCGGAAGAGAAAGTTGGTGATTGAAATTTCATAAATAGATCTCGCCGCAAAGAAAACCGCCTTTGTTTCAGTGACTGCCACCCCAATTCGCGTAGCACATCAGTGACACTCTCACTCCTACTGCGCGATAACACAAAACGAGCTGCCCTTCTTTGCACTTTTTCGATGTCCTCCGTCAATCCAGCAGAGGACGAAGAAGTGTAATGTAGGCTGTCTCTTTAGTGGATCTGTCCCATCTTCTAAGTGTGCTGACAACAAAGCACAGTCTTTATTTCGCCTTCCCCATAATATTATCTATATAGTCTTTCTAATTTAAGTTTCTCGTAATTGTAATTCCTAGGTATTTAGTCGAATTCACAGCCCTTAGATTTGTGCGACTTATCGTATACCTAAAATTTATCAGATTTCTTTTAGTACCCATGTGGATGACCTCGCACTTTTCTTTGTTTAGTGCCAATTGCCACTTTTCGCACCGTAGAGAAATTCTCTCTATATCATTTTGTAATTGCAATTGATCGTCTGAGTTGTACGTCTGGTTTCGTGATTTCCTGTCTGAAATGTCACAATACTTAGTAACAATGCGAAGCCATTGAGTGAAACAGGAATGGTATCCGAGGTTCCCCAAAGGAGTCTTGTAAGCCGTCTGTCGTTCCTAATCCATATAAACTGTTTAGGAGACAATCTGAGCACCCATCATTCATTGTTTGTAGATGATACTGTCGTTTACAGTCTAGTAATTTCATTAGAAGATCAAAACCAGTTTTAAATGATTTAGACAAGACATCTTTATTCTTTGAAAAGTATTAATCGACATTGATTGGGATTTGGAAGGTGGGGAGAGAGAAATGGAGTGTACACTGCTAGGGATAAATCTGCCAGGAATACCGCACAATATCTTATTGATAAATGTTTAACATACACTTATAAAAAATTTTAATCAAAAGATCAATAGACAACCTTTTTAAAAGAGCTGAAGGAAATTCAGAAAATGACAACAGAAACGCTGAAGGCGTTTTCACACAACAGTAATAAAAGTTTGAATCAAAGAGCAACAGACAATCTTTTTAAAATTACCGAAAAAAATTCAGAATAGGATACCAGAATTCACACAAGGCGATCAAGAAACCAGAAGGTAGCACAATTTATATAATAACCACAGTTGTCCAAGACTGCGCAGAGGGCAACTTCACGCATTTGGTGGATAACATACAAAATTTTTAATCAGTGTGTCTCCATAATAGCAAAACAATTTAACAAACACGCAATCAAATTAAAAGAAAACACAAGGACTGTTCACCTAAGGTTCTTATTTAAATAGAAGGCACTGTTATCCAATTACAGTTGTGCGAGATATAGTATTTGTAAAGAAATATACGTGCAAGGCAGTTTCGGTGAAATGCAAGCGTTCGGAAATTATGTCATGAACATAAAGAATAAAACAGAAATACCAAAGCTGGTGAAATGACAAGTTTCACTGAATGTTAAATGCCGTACATAAAAAGGACAAATAATAAAAGCTAGTTTATTTCATCCGCAAGGACGTTCGTAATCCAGTCACAATAGGTTACGTCCGCTTATTGGTGTCAATACAGAATTTACAGTGATCTACCGGACTACAAGCCAATAGCTGCTCACGAGCTTATCCACTCTGAATGGTCGGCCAACAAAGCCCGCAAACAACCGTAATTACAGGCCTAGCAACAGTGACTCATACTACAACAGACAAAACAAATTAAACGCAGGCTTAAAATGTACATTGTTAAACCCTTTAGAATGAAGACGGTCACTCCGGGGAAGCACATATATACAGTTAGTACACATGAGTCATGTGAAGTCGACGCAGAAGTACACAGTGTTATCAGCATAGAGGTACTGTAGTTTTATTTTTTTGCTTTACCAACTTATCCACTCGACATTGAAACTGGATCAAATGGTTCAAATGGCTCTGAGCACTATGTGACTTCTGAGGTCATCAGTCCCCTAGAACTTAGAACTACTTAAACCTAACTAACCTAAGGACATCACACACATCCATGCCCGAGTCAGGATTCGAACCTGCGACCGTAGCGGCGGCGCAGTTCCAGACTGCAGCGCCTAAACTGCTCGGCCACCCCGGCCGGCCGAAACTGGATGGACTGTCACTCCGGTGACGGTAACCATCAATGTCTGACATGCCGAACATTAGCCTCGTTTATCACCTTCGACAACACATTGAGTATGAGTCTAACAAATTGCCTACCATGCACTCCTTCCTCGGCCGCAACGAGTCCACATTCGACACAGAAATTGACCAATATTAAAAAATTCAGACCGTCTTACTTTCTGAGAAACAATGCCATACGACCAGTGCTGCCTGAAAATCAGCACCATTGCAGATGCAAGTCCTCCGTGTCGCCGACTCCCAGTGTTGTAACCAGCTAGCAGCCACGAGGAGAACTGTACATAGTGACTGCAGTCGGCACCTTCCTTCTCCGAAGCCGCTTAAATCGCCTTCCCCGGGCCATGCCCTCTCGCGGTTGGCCGGAGAAGTCAGATAATTCTGATATCAAAGATACGGTGCTTGGAGATGATGTTATGGTCTTCAGTCCAGAGACTGGTTTGATGCAACTCTCCATGCTACTCTTTCCTGTGCAAGCTTCTTCAACTCTAAGTAACTACTGCAACCTACATCCTTCTGAAGGTATTAGTATATTCATCCCTTGGTCTCCCTCTACGATTTTTACCCTCCACGCTTGCCTCCAGTACTAAATTGGTGATCCCTTGATGCGGCAGAACGTATCCTACCAACCGATCGCTTCTTCAAGTCAAGGTGTGCCACAAATTCCTCTCCTCCCCAATTATATTCAGTGCCTTCTCATTAGTTACTTCATCTACCCACCTAATCAAAGCATTCTCCTGCAGCACCATATTTCGAAAGCTACTATTCTCTTCTTGTCCAAACTATTTATCGTACATGTTTCACTTATACACTTCCATGCATGGCTATACTCCATACAAATACTTTCAGAAAAGACTTCCTTACACTTAAATCTATACACGATGTTAACAGATTTCTCTTGCCATTGCCAGTCTACATTTTATATCCTCTGCGACCATCATCAGTTATTTTACTCCCCAAATAGCAAAACTCATCTACTACTCTTTAAGTGATTCATTTCCTAATCTAACTCCCTCAGCATCACCTGATCAAATACATTCCATTAAACTCGTTTTGTTTTTGTTTATGTTAATCTTATATCCTCCTTTCAAGGCATTGTCCATTCCGTTCAGCTGCTCTTCCAGTTCCTTTGCTGTCTCTAACAGAGTTAATATGTCATCGGCAAAGCTCAAAGTTTTTATTTCTTCTCCTTGGAGTTAAATTCCTACTCCGAATTTTTCTTTTGTTCCCTTTACTGCTTGCTCAATATACAGATTGGATAACATGGGGGGCAGGCTACAACTCTGTCTCACTCCCTTCCCAACCGCTGTTGCCCTTTCATGCCTCCTCGACTATTATGACTGCCATCTAGTTTCTGTACAAATTGTAAATAGCCACCGGTAGCAGTGGCCGAGTGGTTCTAGGCGCTTCAGTCAGGAACCGCACTGCCGCTACGGACGCAGGTTCGAATCCTGCCTTGGGCATGGATGTGTGTAATGTAGATTAGTTAGGTTTAAGTAGTTCTAAGCCTAGGGGACTGATGACTTCAGATGTTAAGTCCCATAGTGCTTAGAGCCATTTGAACCATTTGTAAATAGCCTTTCGCTCCCTGTCTTTGACCCCTGTCATATTCAGAGTTTGAAAGAGACTATTCCAGTCAACATCGTCAAAAGCTTTCTCTAAGTCTACAAATGTTACAAAAGCAGGCTTGCCTCTCCTTTATCTATCTTCTAAGATAAGTTGTAGGGTCAGTATTGCCTCATGTGTTCCAACATTTCTACGAAATCTAAACTGATCTTCCCCGAGGTCAGCTTCTACCAGTTTTTCCATTCGTCTGTACAGAATTTGTGTCAGTATATTGCAGCCGCAACTTATTAAACTGATAGTTCGGTAATTTAACACACCTGTCAACCTGCTTTCTTTGAGATTTGAATTATTATATTCTTCTTGAAGTCTGAGGCTATTTCGCCAGTCTGATACACCTTGCTCACTAGATGTTAGTTTTGTCAGGACTGGCTCTCCCAAGGTTATCAGTAGTTCTAATGGAATGTTGTCTACTCCCGGGGCCTTGTTTGGACTTAGATCTTTCGGCGCTCTGTGAAATTCTGCACGCCGTATCATATCTCCCATTTCATCTTCATCTACCTCCTCTTCCATTTCCATAACATTGCCCTCAAGTATATCTCCCTTGTATAGACCATCTATATACTCCTTCCACCTTCCTGCTTTTCCTTCTTTACTTAGAACTGGTTTTCCACCTGTGCTCTTGATACAGGTGTTTATCTTTTCTCCAAAGGTCTCTTTAATTTTCCTGTAGGGCGTATCTGTCGTACCCCTAGTGATATATGCCTCTACATCCTTAAATTTATCCTCTAGCCATCCCTGCTTAGCTATTTTGCACTTCCTGTCGATATCATTTTTGAGACGTTTGTATTCCTTACTACAATTTTATATTTTCTCCTTTCATCAATTAAATTCAATATCTCTTCTGTTACCCAAGGATTTCTACTATTCCTCGTCTCCTTACTTACTTGATCCGCTGCTGCCTTCGCTATTTCATCACTCAAATCTACCTATTCCCATACTTGTGGCGTTTGCCATCGCTGAAAATCTAAAATCAGTTACAACCTGAGCCCTCATAAATTAAATGTTGTCACAAATCCATATAAAGTAAAGGATTTGGTCGATTACAATGATGAATAATATTGGCTGCAGTCCGTTCCCGGAGACTGGTCCGTGAGTTTACTTGTGGTGAAAGTGTAATATTCCATATATTAATAAATAAGTAGAAACATGAATTCAGAGTACGTGTATATTGGTAAACATCGCTCACAAAAAATCGGAGTTCATATAGTTAAAAAGCGCCGGCTATGTTTTTTTCAGAATTGCCAACTTAATTTTGGTAGATAGTCACAAAAACTTCATGAATAGTAAAGTACACGACCTACACCAGTGACATCTTACAGTGAACTGGATTTGGTGTCTCTCATAAATGCATATACAGACTTGCGTCTCTCCACCAGATTAAGTGATGAAAGATTACGAAAAAGAAGTATAAATATGTATTTTCTAGTATATGTGAGCTGTCTAATGGCAACAGTATTTTAATTTATAAATTTTAACAGGAAAGAGATCGTCACTTGTAAATTAAATGAGTTGGAATCTATACAACTGTGGTCACAACAATATTTGAGTCATCTGTCCCATCCACAAATCGTTCTGCAGTCGTAGCAAAACAAATTAATCTAATTTTTAAAACAAGTATAATATATTAAGTAAAGTGTCTCCTCTTAAAGCATTTTTTGTGTTGGTTCCAAAACTGGTATTAGATTTGGCGTAACAACCACACTTACAAGTCACGGAGAACAAAATATTGATACTGATGTGTTCCAATGTTTTGTTAATACTAATTCACCTCATGTGTTTCCTGTCCAGTTGTACGTGTAAAGCGCTACCTTTTTGTTCTCTTACGTAGTTGAATAACCCATATATTTGAAAGCATCGTTTAAATTGATTCTGAAATTGCACAATGGATTCCATTACCCATATTTGATGCAGTTTTGTGATTCACCAAAAGAATAGTATCTTGTTATCACAATCGTTAGTTGTTTTAGACCCTCAGTGTATGGTAACGGATTTATCTGGGTACATAGTTCGAAAATCCCACCCGTGGTCTAGGGATAGTGTCTTTGATTATCTATCAAAACTGCATCGGTCTCGGGTGCGATCTACGCTACCGCTTAAATTTTTAACAAATATCAAAAGCAGTGGCGGCCGAAGACTTCCGCCATAAGGAGTCACCCACGTTCACCCAAGGGCCTTGTCAAGACTGTCTCTTAAAGAAGCGTTAAGAACATTTGTATCAGCTTTTTCAATATATATACTTTGCTTTTGTTTTTGATGGTTGTAGGTCTTATGGTATTAAGCATAGCAGCAAGAGTGGAATTAAAATTCAAGATGGAAGGATTTCAGTAATACACTCCTGGAAATGGAAAAAAGAACACATTGACACCGGTGTGTCAGACCCACCATACTTGCTCCGGACACTGCGAGAGGGCTATACAAGCAATGATCACATGCAAGGCACAGCGGACACACCAGGAACCGCGGTGTTGGCCGTCGAATGGCGCTAGTTGCGCAGCATTTGTGCACCGCCGCCGTCAGTGTCAGACAGTTTGCCGTGGCATACGGAGCTCCATCACAGTCTTTAACACTGGTAGCATGCCGCGACAGCGTGGACGTGAACCGTATGTGCAGTTGACGGACTTTGAGCGAGGGCGTATAGTGGGCATGCGGGAGGCCGGGTGGACGTACCGCCGAATTGCTCAACACGTGGGGCGTGAGGTCTCCACAGTACATCGATGTTGTCGCCAGTGGTCGGCGGAAGGTGCACGTGTCCGTCGACCTGGGACCGGACCGCAGCGACGCACGGATGCACGCCAAGACCGTAGGATCCTACGAAGTGCCGTAGGGGACCGCACCGCCACTTCCCAGCAAATTAGGGTCACTGTTGTTCCTGGGGTATCGGTGAGGACCATTCGCAACCGGCTCCATGAAGGTGGGCTACGGTCCCGCACACCGTTAGGCCGTCTTCCGCTCACGCCCCAACATCGTGGAGCCCGCCTCCAGTGGTGTCGCGACAGGCGTGAATGGAGGGACGAATGGAGACGTGTCGTCTTCAGCGATGAGAGTCGCTTCTGACTTGGTGCCAATGATGGTCGTATGCGTGTTTGGCGCCGTGCAGGTGAGCGCCACAACCAGGACTGCATACGACCCAGCACACAGGGCCAACACCCGGCATCATGGTGAGGGGAGCGATCTCCTACACTGGCCGTACACCTCTGGTGATCGTCGAGGGGGCACTGAATAGTGCACCTTACATCCAAACCGTCATCGAACCCATCTTTCTACCATTCCTAGACCGGCAAGGGAACTTGCTGTTCCAACAGGACCATGCACGTCCGCATGTATCCCGTGCCACCCAACGTGCTCTAGAAGGTGTAAGTCAACTACCCTGGCCACCAAGATCTCCGGATCTGTCCCCCATTGAGCATGTTTGGGACTCAATGAAGCGTCGTCTCACGCGGTCTGCACGTCCAGCACGAACGCTGGTCCAAATGAGGCGCCAGGTGGAAATGGCATGGCAAGCCGTTCCACAGGACTACATCCAGCATCTCTACGATCGTCTCCATGGGAGAATAGCAGCCTGCATTGCTGCAAAAGGTGGATATACACTGTACTAGTGCCGACATTGTGCATGCTCTGTTGCCTGTGTCTATGTGCCTGTGGTTCTGTCAGTGTGATCATGTGATGTATCTGACCCCAGGAATGTGTCAATAAAGTTTCCCCTTCCTGGGACAATGAATTCACGGTGTTCTTATTTCAATTTCCAGGAGTGTAGATTCGCTGATGACATTGCTATCCTCAGTGAAAGTGGAGTTACGCGATCTGCTGAATGGAATGAACGCTCTAATCAGGAAAGAATATGGACTGAGAGTAAATTGAAGAAAGATGAAAGTATGAGAAATAGCAGAAATGAGAACAGTGACAAACTGTACATCGTGATTGTTGATCGCGAAGTAGATGAAGTTAAGGAATTCTACTACTTAAGCAGCAAAATAAGCCATGACCGACGGTGAAAGGAGGAAACAAATCGGACTAGCGTTGTTCAAAAGGGCATTCCTGGCCAACAGAAGTCTACTACTTTTAAACATTGGGCTTAATTCGAAAAAGAAATTTCTGGGAAAAGGAGATAATGGAAGTATTTGAAATGTAGTGCTACAGAAGAATGTTGAAAATTAGGTGGACATAAGGTAAGAAATGAGGAGATTCTCAGGGGAATCGGCGAGGAAAGGATTATGTGGAAAACACTGATAAAAATAAGGGACAGGATGGTAGGACATCTATTAAGATGTCACGAAGTAACTTCCGTGGTACTAGAGTCCGTAGTGGAGGGTAAAAACTGTAGAGGGAAACAGAGATTGGGACACATCCAGCAAATAATTGAGGATGCAAGTTGCAAAAGCTACTCTGTGCTGAACGTGCTGGCGCACATCATGGAATTTGTGGCGGCAGCATCAAACCAATCAGGAGATCGGTGACTCAAAAAAAAGTTCGAGATATGAATTTCTGGAAAAACAACGTCAGCAGGTTTGTTCGGTATCTACGGAATCAGCAAAGAGCGAGCAGTGTTGTGTTACTCTTAGACACAAGTCTTGTGTATAATGAAAACAGAATTTAAATAACATCAAGTTAGGTTAGAATCAGTCAGCCGCAGGGGGTGTGATCGGCTTTGCTCCCATAATCGACAATAGATTACATAATTTACGTCTCAACCTTTAACACTTACGCTGGCTGACTGCTGATTTAGCTTCTGTCTGAGATCAGTGTTGATCTCCCTCTCGCGAAATTTAGCTTCGAAACTACGATTCTAACTTTTGCAGATACTGAGTGCACCCAATCTGCCCTACCGATGGCGGATGCTTTGTGTGAAAGCTAGACACCCAACTACAGAGACCATAATTTATAAAAATATAGACAGAGACAAAATTTTCTCGTTATCGTTTTGTTTCGTTGGTACGGGTCTCAGACATTCACATGGAAGATGTGTATTACACAAAAAGGTCGCCACCTCTTCTGATGTAGGAAAAAATATTGGCCCCCCTCTTCGATTTTAGCATGATGACGAAACTAACACATTCATGAGTAAATCGTTAAGAGCGACAGAAGGAATAGCTGGGTTGTAAAGTGGGTGGGACATCGTATTGCACATGGCGGCCACTGAGTGACGCGCGTTTCTTCGGCTCGCGAGTTTTTCCGCTCATTGAAGGTGTTACAGAGAAGTGCGACAGTCCACAACGTGTGCATCAGACTAAACAAGTGTTACCTGCCGTGGTGTATTGTTCTCCGTCGATTACCACAAGTGATAAGTGATAAGTGAGTGAAAAATGGGAAGAGCACGAGTAAGCGGCAGCAGGCGAGGCTACAGGGGCGCAGGCAGCGCGGGCGCCCGGTCTCTGGCGGCAGGTGAGGCCCCGCTTCCCGACATCGGGGAGCTCGTCCGGTCCCAGGTGAGTGCGGCGCTGCACAGCAAAGACACGCTAGACGTAATCGTCCAATCCATCACGGACTCTGTGACGGCCGCGGTCATGGACAGACTGCAAGAGTCTGTCGGGCGCAACAGCACCGAAATCCAGTCTCTTAAAAAGTCCTTGGCCGCACAAGAGAAAAAAGCCGCCGAGCTAGAAGCTAAACTGCCTGCTGCCACCGATGAAATTGAGCAGTATCAGCGAAGGAACAGCTTGCGCTTGTTCGGGGTAGCTGAAAACGATCGCGAAAACACCGACGACCTGGCCATTAGCCTCGTGCGTGAGAAACTTGGCGTGCAGATCGACGTGGCCGATATTGACAGAAGCCATCGTGTTGGGCGCAGGATACCAGGCGCCACGAAACCCAGGCCTATAATAATTAAATCTGTGTCGTTCCGGAAAAGAGCTGAAGTGTTTGCTCAGAAAAGAAAACTCGCCAAGAGTGGGGTTACCCTGAGGGAAGATCTGACGCGCGAAAGACTAAAAGTTTTGAACGCTGCGATCACACAGTTCGGCCTTCAAAATGTATGGACCCAGGACGGCAGGATCGTAGTCAAGACGGAAGGAGGGAGGAAAACGGTGACGAACATGTTCGAACTGAAAGACTGAGCGAAATCTCGCGAGACACAAAGTCTCATATTGTAATCTGTCTAATATAAGTTAATTTTTATTCTTTCTTTTCATGTTTTAGCTTAAATATAGCTCCGTTATTTCTATAAGTACCATAAGTACTCTATTTAAAATCAGTCAATTATTTCACATAAATATTGTTTCTTTATTTGTCTATCATAAGTGCTCATGTATACTCATATTGTCAGTAAAATGGGAATTAACATTCTCCATTAACAGGAATCTCCTTACAACCGCCTTTCTATATCTGTTATTTTCATCTTCGCCACTACCACTACTACTACTATTATCTTTTTCGTAACCACTACTGCCACTTTCCATCTTTCTTTTCGCTCCCTTCTCCGATACTTCCAGCGTGTTTTTCACCTTTAGTTCACAGACGCTTGAGTCAGTCACGACCTTGGACACCTGTAAACATGTCTTTCCCCACAAAATCCAGCTTTTGTCCCTCTTCCGGCCAGCAGGTAAACGGAGCGCGCTCGGTCCTACAGGCGGCCACAATGGGACGGACCGGTTCCGGCGGCGGGCTCTTTGTGGCACACGCGAACGCGCAGTGGCTAACGGCTCACTTCGACGAGTTCTGTGACCTGTTCTGCCAATCGCTGTTCCACATTATCCTCGTCTCTGAAACTTGGTTGAAACCAAACATTTCTTCCGACGCTATCCGAATCGCTGGTTACTCTCTCCTAAGGGCAGATCGTGAAACACGACGCGGGGGTGGTGTGGGTGCCTATGTTCGCTCTGATCTGACACCTACTGTACTATGCACATCGGATGCAAAGGGCGAAGGAGAAGCAGAGTTCTTGTTTTTCGAAATAAATACATCAAATCAGAAACTGCTAATTGGAGTAATCTATAAACCTCCAAACGTCGGTGCCATGTCCTCCTTTCAGTCTGCCCTGTCCTCACTCGTGACACAGTATGAACACATAATCGTTATGGGCGACACAAACATCGACTTACAGTTAAAATCTCCCTCTGCCGAAAAACTAAGGCGACTGTTCCACTCCAATGATATGAGTTTAACACCGCTGGACCCAACTCACCACACGTCACACAGCCACACACTCATAGATATAATAGCAACAAAGCGACCAGATAAAATAATCCGCGCCAATCAGACATCCGCTCCGGGACTCTCTGCTCATGACGTGATATTCTTAAATTACTCAGTGCATACTACCAAAGAAAAATCTCACCTGGTAACCTACAGAAACTTAAAAAATGTTAACCATGACGCTCTTCAAAAGGATTGCTCAGACATGCCTTGGCATGATATAAGCAATGAACCGACTTTAGACGGAAAAATTCGGCAATTATGTAGCAAAATTATTGCACTGTATGATAAACATGCTCCTCAACGCACTGTCAAGGTAAAGAGAGCTCCTGCTCCATGGCTCACCACTGCATTACGCCAGTTAATGAATAAATGTGATGCTGCACACAGGGCCTTCAAGCGTAACCCAACTCCCGAGGCGTACGAAGCTTATAGGAAACTCCGAAACAGAACGAAGCAAAGCGTGAGAAATGCCAAAATCAGATATGCCCGCTCTGTCGTATGCGGCATATCAAAACCTGCTGCACTGTGGAAAAAGCTGCGCAGTTTCGGTATAGGGAAGCGAAGATATGACGCTGTTTATCAAGCGTCTGCAGAAGAATTAAACGATTTCTTCTCAACAGCTGTAATCTGCCACGCAGCGACAAATTACCAGCCCCAAGATATCAATCTCTTGAGAGACAAGTTTTTCCTAAAACATGTCACTACCGGCACAGTACACAAGGCAATTATGAGAATCTCTTCCGAGGCAGTAGGAAATGATGGCGTGATTAAAAACGTCGTAGCCACTATTATTCCAGTTATCACAGACATCTTCAACCTGTCTCTTGTCAGTAGTATATATCCTACTGAGTGGAAGCAAAGTTTAATCCAGCCTATACCCAAGACTGACAACCCTAAGTCGCCAGGTGACTACAGGCCGATCAGCATACTACCTGCAATATCTAAAGCCCTAGAATACATCGTCCATGAACAGCTGACGGATTACCTCAAAACTCATAACATCCATGACGAATATCAGTCAGGCTTTCGAAAGCACCATTGTACAGCAACTGCATTAATCAAAGTAACTGATGACATTAAACATGCTATGGACAGACGTGAAGCTACTATCCTAACACTGCTTGACTTTAGCAAGGCTTTTGACACAGTTGACTTCGATATATTACTAATTAAAATGAATCAGCTGAATTTCTCAATCAGCGCAATACACTGGTTCGACAGCTACCTCAAAAACAGAAGTCAACAAGTCGTTTGTGGGTCGAAAAATTCATCATGGAAAAGCGTGCACTCTGGAGTTCCCCAAGGCTCCGTCCTTGGTCCACTACTCTTCTCACTGTATATTAATGATATTTCTTCAGTGATTCACTCCTGCAGCTACCATCTATATGCTGACGACATCCAACTGTACATAAGTGCAAGCCCCAAAAACATTGCTGGCGCAGTAGCGAGTATGAACGCAGATCTTTGCTCTGTTTCTCGATGGGCACAGAACCTAGGTCTGAAACTAAACCCCAAGAAATCCCAGGTCACACTTATATGTCATCCAAACTTAATCAGCCGGTACTTTCGCGAAACGGTCCCTAAAATACTCCTCAATGGTACCCAACTACCATACCAAAAAACAGTAAAAGACCTTGGAATAATCTTGGATGAACACCTAAACTGGGAAGAACAAACAGTCACAGCTTGCCGGAAATCGCTCTCCTCCCTACATGCAATTCAAAAATTTAGAAAAATATTTCCAACCCATGTTAAACAAAAATTAGTCCAAACACTAGTCTTGCCTAATCTTTACTACTGCGATGTAGTTCAACACGGCACAAATAGTGAAAATTCTAGATGCCTCGAGCTAGTGATGAATGCTTGCGTTAGATACGTGTGCAATATTCGGTTGTATGATCATATCAGTCCTTCATACTCCCAGCTAGGTTGGATACGCCCACATAAGGCACGCGATCTCCACACGATGTGCTTACTTCATCGATTTCTTAGCCACTGGTGCCCTCAATACTTATCTTCTCATATTAAACATCTATCATCATTCCACAATCGCAATACCAGATCGGATACGTCTGTCATCTTGGCTGTACCTTTACATAACACAAAATCTTTCTCCGTGTCATTCTCCATCTCAGCCATACGACTATGGAACGCACTCCCCTGTGATCTGCGTCTTATCCAGAACTACTCAACATTCAAGAGGGAACTCAAAACTTACATATTAGGGACGGTATAGCCACCATTGTTGTGCCCCTAACATCTCTTTCTTTCTTCTCTCCATCACAGCTTCGAATTTTACCATTCTTTTTCTCTTCCTCAAACCTATCTACCTCTTATATATCTCTTTCACCCCATTCTATCGTCTTATGTCTCTGCTCGATGAGAATAACTCACAAGCTGCAAGAACATAACGAGAAAATTCCCAACTAACAATGGGACTGACATTCAGAAAAGAAAAGTATGTTTACTTTCATATACAAAGTCATTATTATTATTATTATTATTATTATTATTATTATTGATTGTTATAATTATTTTTATTGTTATAATTATCATTGTACTACTGTTATAATATCTATTTTTTTTCTTTAACATCAATACTGCATAATAGGCTATATTTCCTTAATGTTATGTAGAAACTATAACTCGTTCAATCTGAGTATGCCTGGTTAGGTGTAAGAGAGGGCCTGAAGGCCCTAATCTTGCCAGGTAAAATAAATGCATAAATAAATAAATAAATAAAAATCATTACCCTTTGATTGTGCAGTCCCAGTGACAGTTGAGCACAGAATGGTCAGGATGTGCCACGTCAGAGTGTTTGATCACAGTCAAATGGTGGAACACTCCATCTACACATTGGTGCTGGTACTGAGCTTCCCAGGTCACGCTGTGTCAGGGTATGTCTTGAAAGGCTTAATTTGAAGAATACCATCAGCACCATAAGCGCGCTCCTGCGGTTTTATAGGCCGCTCCCAATGTGGGCAATGCACGACCTTATTTGTTCGCTTGAGTCTTTGTTGTCAGAGATGTCGGTCACATATCGTTGCTTCATAGCCGATACATTTAACACAGAATTAATCCTTAATCGTTTTAAATAAGTAGAATAACATATGTACAAAACAGGATAACATATGTGTGAGGCAAAAAGCTAAAAGTGACCGCTTGACGGAAATTGTGTATTCTGAGTTATCAATATTCTCAAATTAAGCATGAAATTCTGAATAATTTGATGCAACAATCATCACTTTATTATTTTTTGTTTAAGTTACATACATTTAAATTTTTTAAAATGAAGTTCAAAGTAACACAGAACATTTATATTTTAAAATTAAGAAATCGATTTGATAACAAAACACAGCTATAAATGTTTTCCTTCAAAGAGTGTAAAACTGTGTTTCATAACTCTTCACTTAAATACATTAAACTGTGCGTTTTCAACATTTCCTTGAGAGACCAGGAAGTGCTTCTAGATCATCAGGTTCGAGACTGGCCGCTGCATTACTGGTGGTTTCAGCGACAGGTTCCAGTCTAACCTGAGGACGTAAAATACTTCTGAATTCACCATTACATTAAGGTCTGATGTTTTTGAAGAAGTATTCTTGACATTTCCTTGTCATTCCTTCTGGAATCACTTCATTGAGAAATCGGTGAGATCTATCTTCTAATGGAAATATTTTCTGCATGAATATCTACATCTACATGATTAATGTGCAATTCACATTTAAGTTCTTGGCAGAGGGTTCACCGAACCACAATCATACTAACTCTCTACCATTCCACTACCGATCAGCGCGTGGGAAAAATTAACACCTAAACTTTTCTGTTCGAGCTCTGATTTCTCCTATTTTATTTTGATGATCATTCCTACCTATGTAGGTTGGGCTCAACAAAATATTTTCGCATTCGGAAGAGAAAGTTGGTGACTGAAATTTCGTAAATAGATCTCGCCGCGACGAAAAACGTCTTTGCTTTAATGACTTCTATCCCAACTCACGTATCATATCTGCCACACTCTCTCCCCTACTACGCGATAATACAAAACGAGCTGCGCTTTTTTGCACCCTTTCGATGTCCTCCCTCAATCCCACCCGGTAAGGATCCCACACCGCGCAGCAATATTCTAACAGAGGACGAACGAGTGTAGTGTAAGCTGTCTCTTTAGTGGACTTGTTGCATCTTCTAAGTGTCCTGCCAATGAGACGAAACCTTTGGCTCGCCTTCCCCACAATATTATCTATGTGGTCTTTCCAACTGAAGTTGTTCGTAATTTTAACACTCAGGTACTTAGTTGAATTGACAGCCTTGAGAATTGTACTATTTATCGAGTAATCTAATTCCAACTGATTTCTTTTGGAACTTATGTGGGTAACCTCACACTTTTCGTTATTTAGCGTCAACTGCCACCTGCCACACCATACAGCAATCTTTTCTAAATCGCTTTGCAACTGATACTGGCCTTCGGATGACCTTACTAGACGGTAAATTACAGCATCATCTACGAACAACCTAAGAGAACTGCTCAGATTATCACCCAGGTCATTTATATAGATCAGGAACAGCAGAGGTCCAAGTACGCCTCCCTGGGGAACACCTGATATCGCTTCAGTTTTACTCGATGATTTGCCGTCTATTACTACGAACTGCGACCTTCCTGACAGGAAATCACGAATCCCGTCGCACAACTGGGACGATACCCCATAGGCCCGCAGCTTGATTAGAAGTCGGTTGTGAGGAACGGTGTCAAAAGCTTTCCGGAAATCTAGAAATACGGAATCAACTTGAAATCTCCTGTCGACAGCGGCCATTACTTCGTGCGAATCAAGAGCTAGCTGCGTTGCAGGAGAACGATGTTTTCTGAAACTATGCTGATTGCGTATCAATAGATCGTTCAATTCGAAGTGATTCATAATGTTTGAATACAGTATATGCTCCAAAACCCTACTGCATACCGACGTCAGTGACATAGGTCTGTAGTTCGATGGATTACTCCTACTGCCCTTCTTAAACACTGGTGCGACCTGCGCAATTTTCCAATCTGTAGGTACAGATCTATCGGTGAGCGAGCGCTTGTATATGATTGCTAAGTAGGGAGCTATTGTATCAGCGTAATCTGAAAGGAACCTAATCGGTATACAATCTGGACCTGAAGACTTGCCCGTATCAAGCGATTTGAGTTGCTTTGCAACCCCTAAGGTATCTACTTCTAAGAAATTCATGCTAGCAATTGTTCGTGTTTCAAATTCTAGAATATGCCATTCGCCTTCCCTGGTGAAGGAATTTCGGAAAACTGGGTTCAATAACTCCACTTTAGCGGCACAGTCGTCGATAACAGTACCATCGGCACTGCGCAGCGAAGGTATTGACTGTGTCTTGCCGCTTGTGTACTTTACATACGACCAGAATTTCTTCGGATTTTCTACCAAATTTCGAGACAATGTTTCTATGTGGAACCTGTTAAAGGCATCTCGCATTGAGGCCCGTGCCAAATTTCGCGCGTCTGTAAATTTTAGCCAATCTTTGGTATTTCACGTTCTTCTGAACTTCGCATGCTTTTTCCGTTGCCTCTGCAACAGCGTTCGGACCTGTTTTGTGTACCATGGGGGATCAGTTCCATCTCTAACCTACTTATGAGGTATGAATCACTGAATTGCTGTTGCTACTACATCTTTGAATTTGAGCCACATCACGTCTACATTTGCGTAGTCAGTTCGGAAGGAATGGAGATTGTCTCTTAGGAAGGCTTCTAGTGACACTTTATCCGCTTTTTTAAATAAAATTATTTTGCGTTTGTTTCTGGTGGATTTGGAAGAAACGGCATATTCCCTTTAATGTCGAATTTGCAAGATATTTTACCTTAATTCTCTATATTGAACTCACCATGGTTGTACAAGGAGCTCTTTCTTGGCACCATTGTTGTGAAAAAATTTTACTACTCATTCCATAGTATCCATTGTGGATGGCAAGCTGCGACTGTGATGTAAATTGGCGATTTATCTGGTAATAAATAGGCAAACAAATACTTTTTTTATAACGTACATTATAGAAAGAGATTTGATATGGATCCGACAAGGTAGTGCACTCTAAGTACCTAAAACATACGAAACTTTCAGTTTCGTACACGTTCCGTCACCTATTAAGAAATTACCGTCATTTCCGCCAACAGCATCAGCACTGCATCTAGCTACACGTTGTCCACAGCATAATGTTCTTGTGAAACCTGCATCTGATGATGAGCCTGCAGTGGCTCTAAAACATGTTTATGATCGAATAGATCGTATCAAAAATCTAAAAAAGCGCCTGGTTGCATATTTATTAGCAGATAAATCGCCAATTTACCACTCACGCATTTTTACAATAACTTCACCTGATTTTTTTATGCAGTCAACCAAGTGAGACGAAGAGAAGACATAAGTTACCCTGAACATTAAAAAAATTCTATGGCCTAATCGCAATTAAGTTTTGTGTGGCCTACTGGAATAAATGACATAACGATCTTCTTGTTTTTATTTCGGCAAATCCTCCACGCCAAGCACCACATCAAGATGTTTTTGTTTTGTCCACCGCAATCGACTGCATGGATAAAAATGTTTCTTCTTCTAAACAGTTATTTTCTAAATTATGATAAAAAAGCCCAACGACAAGATTCGAACCTTTAGTTGTACTGGCACTCTCAGGAATACGATTTGTGGTTTTGCACATAACACAAAATATCAAATCTAAATGCCACTAAAAATAGATAGGGCAGGCTGCGTGCACCTGTTGTGCAACTATAATGCAAAGAAGTTTTGTTACCACTTGTAAAGCATTGTCCAATACTGTTTGCGGTATCGTTATAATACATTCTCTCCTATGAAACAACCTGTTGGTGGGATCTCATTTTATCAGTCATTTGCAATTTTGTCTCTTCAGAAACGGAAGCCATTTCTGCACCGGATGAAAAATGTTTTTGGCATAAAGCAAATAAATCTGTTCTGGGTTTCGTAACTACTATATCAGAGCAAAGTTTCCTCCAAGTGTTTCAAAATATCTTTCAATGTACAGGCTTTTGCAACATGTCACCTGTAAAAGACGCTTTGTAAGTTTCATAGACTTTAATTTTTGAGTCATTAGAAGGTACTAGTTTTAAACTTGTTTGAAATACTGTGCTGCTTTGGCCTGGTAATATAATAGCATGCTGTTCTACGTAATTTTTCAGACGTTTTGGTATGAACTCAGTGTCTGAAAAATATTTCACAGTATTTTTCAGTTTTCTTGTATGTCCATGCACATTTGCAATCAAGCTCTAGTGTTATACACCTTATTAAGATGTTTCCGCCTATTAATTTTGATCTGGCGACCAGACATATAGGTGTTTTTGCAGACTACACCAAGTTTTAACATTTAATGTATTCGTGCACTTTCTTCTATTGAGAGAAACCAGTAGCACTTGCCTCAATTGCAGCTAGCACTCAAGAGAGACTAGTTTTCAAAGCGATGCGTATTCTCCAAGTGCATTAATGAAAATGAACCTTTGTTGGCCTTTATTGTTCCTCAACAAAAAAGACGCACCTTTCTCTAGCCTCGGCAGTCATTGTTTTAACGACAGATTTGTTTTATCTATTTGAAATTGTTTTATTATTGATTGTAACTTGTAGAGACAAAGTAAAATATTTTAAGTTTCAAAAGACAAAATCGATACTTTTGCTGCACATCACGTTTTCCGATGACACTGAACAACTGACTTTAATGACAAGAGGTCCCTTGGTGCTTTCCATCTCACACGTAAGAAGGTAAAATGGCTGAATAAATCACATACGATTATTTGTGTTGAAAAAACGAGTGATACACTTTACACCAAATAAATATTTATTCAATTATATTCATATATATATATATGAATGGCAGCCTTAATAAGTCGTGAATACAAAATAAAGAAACAGTTAAAGGATAATTGATGTATGCAATGTGCACAGAACACTCAGGACAAACGCATGTGAGTATAGCTCACTTGACTTCTCATTATTTCACAAAAATCGACAGCACACTCTCAAAACCCGAAACTACAGTTTCTCACCATCAGTCGAAAAGTAAAATACGTTCAGTATCCTGAATAAACACAAATATATCACCTGCTAAAATAATTGCAGTTCGCTGCATCCACAAATCCCATGAACAAGTTCATAGCTCATAGAATTACGCAAAACCAGTCACCAAAAACACAGTCAAAAATTTAAGTCTATTGAAAAGTTAAATTCTCCAACTCGAGCTCACAGATTTATTCCAAGTCAAACGAAAAGCTGAATTATTTAACTCAGACTCAAAAAATTATTTCAGCGAAACCTTAACGTAACTCACGCAGCTGCTCAACTGCACACTCACCAACCAAAGACGAAAGCCCTTGTGCTCCTCACTGCTCGCCCTTAAATACTCTATGTGACGTCACACACTACTGAATTCAACTTAGATACTTAAATAATATCAGCCAAATTAATTACACAGACATATAACGTGAGAGCATCTGAAAAGTAATTCTTCCGAATTTTTTTATGTGAAAACTCTTTAAAGGTTTTCAGATAAAACAAATTTTGTTAAAGTTCTACATCTTAATTCTTCATGGCTGCATATTTGCAGCCCTCTACTGCTAGAGGCTTTCGGATTGTAGTGTGTAATATATCGGTGTTTAACTATGTAAGTGGATTAGAAACAGCATGCTGTAATCGAGTTTGGAATCCAAAGAGTACATCCACGGCAATGCCAGACCACACGCGAGTGCTGAGACACCTTTAACAACCCAACGCCTTCAGTTCACTGAGATCGATCATCCCCCATACACTCACAATTTTACGTCATCAAATTTTCATCTTCTTCCAAAACATAAAGAATACCTTCGGGGACTTCACTTTGATAGTGATGAAGCATTGCAAACAGGGATGAAGCTGTAACTAAGAAGAAAATCAAATATTTTGTAGTGACGGTATCAACAAACTGGTGTCTTACTGGGAGAAATGTGTTCGTCGCCAGAGTGGCTATGCTGAGAAATTGAATTCTGGGTAGGCCACTGTCATGGTAATACCCATCGGGCACCTCCCCTTTCATTTTGTTTTGGTGATTACCATACAGCATCATTCGCCTTTGGTGTAGCTAAATTTTCCCTGATTTTTATTAATCTGATGGACTAGTAGCGTTATGGTTATCCACTGATTGATCTCCCACTATTTGCATGACTTGAATAGCGGTAGTAGAATTAAACTCGGCTACAGAGACAGATTTTTGGATGCTAGAGGTGACCATTGCATTAGTGGCAGTTTTAGAACTTTCCCCAAGCAGCAAGCCAGTTCACTGATTCCTCTGGAGTCACCGAAATGGGCTGTGGGCCTGGCAGGGCAGTGGTTTATGAGCAGCCATTCTGGCCGCCCGCCTTGTTCCGCTACCAGCCAGGCAAGAGGGTGGGAACACTGTGACTGAATGTGAAATGACACTTCTTTAGAAACTGGCAGTGGTGGGCATCCTGGCCCCGACCTAACCGATTTATTAGTAGGTGTGGGAGTTTGGTCTCCTTGTCCCGTGTGCGGGTCCAAGTAAAGCAGCATCAGGCTGTGTTTATTACAAGAACAGCATATCTTGTGAGATAGGGCGACGAATTTCTCTGGGTGTCTCGTTTCGTAGATGCCACCGTGCCCCGCCAAAACGGCGTCCACTAAATCGTTTTATGGACGAGACGGAGCTTGTTTACACAAGGAAGCTTCCCTCATTTTGTGAAATGCGCCAGGAGTTTTTCTGCAGGACCTCCACGCACTGCACTGATTGGTTGAGGAAGATTGGATCTCCTTCCCAGAAAACATGATTGGCACGCTAACCACTTTTGGGCCATGACAGGTTTATTCGAAAACATCGGGGGGAACGGCTGTTTCTCGGAAGGTTTTGAGTAACAGGAGAGGCAAGAACTTGCTTCTCGACCGTAAAGGAGTACAATCGTGAGTGAGCTCTTCCGTTACTATGGAGAGAGAGCAGTTAGCTGCAAACACGCCCAGACACCCGGGAGAAACTTTGTATTTTCGCGGACGCGAGACAATCAGTGGTGATCGTGAGGTCACTTCCTGCAGTACGACGCTACGGCAGCACCCGGACACAGACGACTACATCTCGTCTTTCACCGTCTATATCAGTAACGTTGCGCAGCTTCGGAAAATTCAGAAGCCTATGAATCGTTTTCACAACGATCTTTTTTCATAGCAGCCTTGTACTCGCAGTAGTCACTCCCAGTGTTCATTGCATACTTAATTATATCTTGACATGAAAGACCATTCAGTGGAACGATGCAGCAGTGTGTGCTTGCTATGCCGGCCGGAGTGGCCGAGCGGTTCTAAGCGCTTCAGTCTGGTTCGAATCCTGCCTCGGGCATGGATGTGTATGGTGTCCTTAGGTTAGTTAGGTTTAAGTAGTTCTAAGTTCTAGGGGACTGATGACCTCAGAAGTTAAGTCCCATAGTGCTCACAGCCATTTGAACCATTTTTTGTGCTTGCTCTGATTGGCATTCTTGCACTCACAATAGCCAGTCTCACTTACATGTAAGTTCGATTTAGGTTCCCCAAGTCTATTGCCAACCAAACTGAGTTCGTGTTAATGAAACGTTATACAGTTGAAGTTTCTGTTTATATGTTTGTTCTCTCTTGACCTTGATATCAAACTACTGGCCACTAAAATTGCTACGCCAAGAAGAAATGCAGATGAAAAACGGGTATTCATTACACTAGAACTGACATGTGATTACATTTTCACACAATTTGGGTGCATAGATCCTGAGAAATTAGTACCCAGAACAACCACCTCTGGCCGTAATAACGGCCTTGATACGCCTGGGCATTGAGTTAAACAGAGCTTGGATGGCGTGTACAGGTACAGCTGTCCATTCAGCTTCAACAGCTTCGCAGGGATAGAATGAACGGTAGAGCCACGGGTCGTAACACATCTCAAAAGTAACGTCCACTGTTCAAAGTGCCTTCAATGCGAACAAGAGGTGACCGAGACGTGTAACCAATGGCACCCCATACCATCACGCCGGGTGATACGCCAGTATGGAGATGACGAAATCACGCTTCCAATGTGCGTTCACCGCGATGTCGCCAAACACGGATGCGACCACCACGATGCTGTAACCAGAGCCTGGATTCAGCCGAAAAAACGACCTTCTGCCATTCGTGCACCCAGGTTCGTCGTTGAGTACACCGTCGCAGGCGCTCCTGTCTGTGATGCAGCGTCAAGCGTAACCGCAGCCATGGTATCCGAGCTGATAGTCCATGTTGCTGCAAACGTAGTCGTATTGTTCGTGTAGATGGTTGTTGTCTTGGAAACGTCCCCATCTACTGACTCAGGGATCGAGACGTGGCTGCACAACCCGTTACAGCCATGCGGATAAGATGCCTGTCATCTCGACTGCTAGTGATACGAGGCCGTTGGAATCCAGCACGGCGTTCCGTATTACCCTCCTGAACCCACCGATTCCATACTTTGCTAACAGTCATTGGATTTCGTCCAATGCGAGCAGCAATGTCGCGATACGATAAACAGCAATCTCGATAGGCTACTATCTGACCTTTATCGAAGTCGGAAACGTGATGGTAGGCATTTCTCCTCGTTACACGAGGCACCACAACAATGTTTCACCAGACAACACCGGTGAATTGTCTTTTTGTTTGAGAAATCGGTTGTAAACGTTCCTCATGTCAACACGTTGTAGGTGTCGCCAGCGGCGCCAACCTTGTGTGAATGTTCTGAAATGCTAATCATATGCATATCACAGCATCTTCTTGCTGTCGGTTAAATTTCGCGTCTGTAGCACGTCATCTTCGTGGTGTAGCAATTTTAATGGCCAGTAGTGTAGTTAATAAATCTCTTTGTGATACCGTAGGTCCTTGTTATTTATTTTTCATTGACACCCATTCTCATTCCCTACAATGTCATTTATTTTGTCGTGGGTTTTAAGGAATTAAATTAATGTTATATCACGTTAGCCACCTCAGGAGTGATCCACAGTGGGTCCACTAGTGACATTTTGTTGCAGTATTGATAGACGTGGTACCTCCTGGGTGCGGTGGTTACGACTTTTTAGTCATTCGGAGGCGGAGAACTGCCACCACCATAGGCTGGCTTGAAAAATAAATATGTAGACATAAAGAATAAAGTTGTAAAATGTTAATAACGCTTGTTTTATTTGAAAGACTTTAAGAGATTGGGTAAGGGTGTGAGAAATACAGCCTTCATACTACATGTAACTGTGGAGGATTTACAGTAATTGTAGATACGCATTTAAACCTTGAATAAAATTATCTGTAATTCTTTATACATATGAATATGCTTGTTGTGTTCACTAACGTTGTTATCTTTCATATGATACTTCAGCTGATCATATTACTCAAGTGATTCAGCTGTAATTTTTCTGATACACTTGTTTTCTTCGTTGCATCTGTACATTATGACATGTGGCGATCAGCAATAAAATGGTGGAACAGTAGCTTCTTTATTACATAGTGAGAAGGTAATTGGATATAGTACGCTTTTTCACAAGGGTTATTCTCGAATGGTGATTTGGCGAGTGATTAGCTGTGCTATGGGCCATGTATCTACTGTTGTACCCGTGTTGGCGATGTTTCTGATGTGGCTGTGAAGTGGAAACGTGAAGGAACAGCCACAGCTGAACCACGAACAGTCAGACCTCATGTATTGATGGACAAGGACCATCGATCATTGCGGAGAGCACTTGCAAAACATCGTATGACATCAGCGGAAAAAGTCATTTGTGAGTTCCGAAGTGTTGCCAGGAGTCCAGCTACACAGTGACAGTTCATAGGGAGTTAAAAAGAATGCTCCGCAGTGGTCCTGCAACTCCTCATAAGCCAAACATTTGTGTCAACGTTAAGCACCTCTTGGGGTGGTGCAATGAAAATGAGATGATCGTATTATTGCATTCATGGCCAGGTGTCCCCATCTGGGGAAGTTCGGCTGCTGGATTGCAAGTCTCTTCAGTTGATGCCACAATGGCTGCTTTTGTGTCCATGATGATCAAATGAGCCAGCCGCTGTGGCCGAGCGGTTGTAGACGCTTCAGTCCGGAACTGAGCTGCTGCTACGGTCGCAGGTTCGAATCCTCCCTCGGGCATGGATGTATGTGACATCCTTAGGTTAAGTTAGGTTTAAGTAGTTCTAAGTCTGGGGTACTGACGACCTCAGATGTTACGTCCCATAGTGCTTAGAGCCATTTGAATTTTGATGAAATGATGATGAGGACAACACAACATCCAGTCCCCGAATGGAGAAAATCTCCGACCCGGCTTGGAATCGAACCGGAGTCCACTTCAAGGCAAGCAGACGTGCTGCCACCTTCTCTAATCCGGCGTACTCTTCAGATGCGTAAGGAGCGAGAGCACAGGACAGCGGATGACTGGAAAAGTATTATCAGGAGCGATGAATCGTGCTATACCCTGTAGCAATACGATGGGTGGGTCTGGATTTGGCGAATGCCTGGAGAACGTTATCTGCAGTCATGCATAGAATCTTCAGTGAAGCACGAAGGAGGAATCGGTGTGAATGGTTTGGATGTGGTTCCTTTTTCCGCACGATAAAACATTAAATGTTGAAAGGTACGAACACATTATATAGCATTAGGAACCGCGTACAGTAGAGGAATGGTTCGAAGACGACGACTGTGTGTTCAACTTGATAGTGGACTCGATCCTAAAGCTGTGACAGTAATACTTCTGAAATGGATTGACCACCGCAGAGTTCAAAGCTGAATCAAATGTATCATCTTTGGCCTGATTTAGAAGATCAACTTGACACCAAATACCAGCCTCCAAAATCACTACCTTCTCTGGTTTTGGCTCTTGAGGGAGAATGGGCTCATTGCAAGTGTACTCAGCACAGTTCAAGCCGTCATAAAGGCGAAGGGCTGACACACACCATATTAATATCCACTAGTAGGTGTCCGGACACTTTTGATTAGGTAGGGTACTACTTGTAGCCATGTATAGAAGTGAAATGTGGACGATAAATAGTTTAGACAAGAAGAGAATAGAAATGTGGTGCTACAGAAGAATGGTGAAGATTAAATGGGTAGATCACATAACTAATGAGGAGATATTGAATAGGATTGGAGAGAAGAGAAATTTGTGGCACAACTTTACTAGAAGAAGGGATCAGTCGTAGGACATGTTCTGAGGCATCAAGGGATCACCAATTTAGTATTGGAGGGCAGCTTGGAGTGTAAATATCGTAGAGGGTGGCCAGGAGATGAATACACTAAACAGATTCAGAAGGATGTTGGTTGCGGTAGGTACTGGGAGATGAAGAAGCTTGCACAGGATAGAGTAGCATGGAGAGCTGCATCAAACGAGTCTCTGGACTGAAGACAACAACAACAGCAACAACAACAGTGTACTTCTTTATAATAGTAGCAAAAGACTGCAGCTAAGGAGGTGCTGTGTGTCCGCAGGTTCCGGCAGTACTTCAAGGACGCGATCTGCGAGTGGCGCTGCCTGCGTACCAAGGAGGTGCGCACAGTGGGCACCGAGACGCCGCCCATGCTTCGTCGCTACAGCCACTCCTACTCCAGGTCGCGGTCCGGAGGTGAGTACAGTCTACCACTGCACCGGCTGTTACGTGGCTGAGCTCGGAAATGCTGTCAGGCAACCATTAGCTCGTGTCTACACATTAGTACGAATATATCCCCTTCACACTTCTGTTACTTGGTTTTCGTATGACAACAAGTTCAAATGGCATCGAAAATAAACTCCTGGAAATGGAAAAAAGAACACATTGACATCGGTGTGTCAGACCCACCATACTTGCTCCGGACACTGCGAGAGCGCTGTACAAGCAATGATCATACGCACGGCACAGCGGACACACTAGGAACCGCGGTGTTGGCCGTCGAATGGCGCTAGCTGCGCAGCATTTGTGCACCGCCACCGTCAGTGTCAGCCAGTTTGCCGTGGCATACGGAGCTCCATCGCAGTCTTCAACACTGGTAGCATGCCGCGACAGCGTGGACGTGAACCGTATGTGCAGTTGACGGACTTTGAGCGAGGGCGTATAGTGGGCATGCGGGAGGCCGGGTGACGTACCGCCGAATTGCTCAACACGTGGGGTGTGAGGTCTCCACAGTACATCGATGTTGTCGCCAGTGGTCGGCGGAAGGTGCACGTGCCCGTCAACCTAGGACCGGACGGCAGCGACGCACGGATGCACGCCAAGACCGTAGGATCCTACGCAGTACCGTAGGGACCGCACCGCCACTTCCCAGCAAATTAGGGACACTGTTGCTCCTGGGGTATCGGCGAGGACCATTCGCAACCGTCTCCACGAAGCTGGGCTACGGTCCCGCACACCGTTAGGCCGTCTTCCGCTCACGCCCCAACATCGTGCAGCCCGCCTCCAGTGGTGTCGCGACAGGCGTGAATGGAGGGACGAATGGAGACGTGTCGTCTTCAGCGATGAGAGTCGCTTCTGCCTTGGTGCCAATGATGGTCGTATGCGTGTTTGGCGCCATGCAGGTGAGCGCCACAATCAGGACTGCATACGACCGAGGCACACAGGGCCAACACACGGCATCATGGTGTGGGGAGCGATCTCCTACACTGGCCGTACACCTCTGGTGATCGTCGAGGGGACACTGAATAGTGCACGGTACATCCAAACCGTCATCGAACCCATCGTTCTACCATTCCTAGACCGGCAAGGGAACTTGCTGTTCCAACAGGACAATGCACGTCTGCATGTATCCCGTGCCACCCAACGTGCTCTAGAAGGTGTAAGTCAACTTCCCTGGCCAGCAAGATCTCCGGATCTGTCCGCCATTGAGCATGTTTGGGACTGGATGAAGCGTCGTCTCACGCGGTCTGCACGTCCAGCACGAACGCTGGTCCAACTGAGACGCCAGGTGGAAATGGCATGGCAAGCCGTTCCACAGGACTACATCCAGCATCTCTACGATCGTCTCCATGGGAGAATAGCAACCTGCATTGCTGCGAAAGGTGGATATACACTGTACTAGTGCCGACTTGTGCATGCTCTGTTGCCTGTGTCTATGTGCCTGTGGTTCTGTCAGTGTGATCATGTGATGTATCTGACCCCAGGAATGTGTCAATAAAGTTTCCCCTTCCTGGGACAATGAATTCATGGTGTTCTTATTTCAATTTCCAGGAGTGTAAATCAACAGTCCAGCTGAATGATTCGAGAGGGAGAGATAGGGCTCTCCTTCCCCCAGTTCGTCACTGGTAGCGAAACACCTGTATAGTGCAGAAAGTAATACTTGCACTGATGTCATCCACACTCATTAAATCTAAATACTGTCACACATAATCTATGGACAACGTCATGGTAACAATTTTTAGACCTTAAACGTGATGGCGGATGTCACGACGTTCGTAATAACAATAATATCAAATATTGATATTGTGGGGTTGGGTTGTTACAGGGGAGGAGACCAGACAACGAGGCCATCAGTCTCATCGGATTAGGAAAGGAGTTTGGCCGTGCCCTTTCGAATGAACCAATCCGGCATTTGTCTGGAGCGATTTAGGGAAATCACGGAAAACCTAAATCAGGATGGCCGGACACGGAATTAAACCGTCGAGGAGGAGGTATTGAATAGGATTGGGGAGAGGAGAAGTTTGTGGCACAACTTGACTAGAATAAGAGATCGATTGGTAGGACATGTTCTGAGGCATCAAGGAATCACCAATTTATTATTGGAGGGCAGCGTGGAGGGTAAAAATCGTAGAGGGTGACCAAGAGATGAATACACGAAGCAGATTCAGAAGCATGTAGGTTGCAGTAGGTACTGGGAGATGAAGAAGCTTGCACAGGATAGAGTAGTATGGAGCTGCATCAAACCAGTCTCAGGACTGAAGACCACAACAACAACAGTCCCAAAACTGCATATATGACTATTATCGTGCAAAATTTTTAGTTGTTTTGCGACAGAAAATTAAATGAAGCCATTGAAGATGATGGAACTTTACCGAAACGTACACGACTATCATCTTTGCAAGTGGCGACGTGGATTTGTCTCGAGGTACACTCCACGTCAATACGCTCTCATTCGCTACGTCCGAACGTTTCCGAATTGCCTTGATAGGTTTAGTTACACTTTGCTATGAATCAGTTTTCAGGTAAGTGTACGACAGCAATCTACTGTCGTAGTTTGTAACTAGTCAGAATGGTCAAATACATATTTTTCATTTTCTTCAGTAATTTCTTTTAATAATTGTTAATATATTTCCTTCCGTTTTGTGTTTGCCCAGGTTTCCCCTTCGTATGAAAATGCTGTCATCTCTATTATTTTTGTGATTTTCCTAATTCTTTCGGTGAAAGGTTTATTTTTTAAAGTTTGTAATGTGGTTTAACTCCCTCGACTATTTTTCTCTATGCCTCTGCTTTTGCAATAAGAGATTAACAGACCAAATAGGTGTAATATGAGGATTATTGTAGTGTTTTCGTCTAAAGTACGATTTTTGATCAGTTTATTGCTATGGAACGCTGTTATATATATTTCTTTGCAGTTCAGATCTTACAGTGGCATTGTATTAGCAGAGAATACATGTAGCAACTACCGGATCTCGTCTTCGGTTTCACCCAACAGTAGCAAAGTATTGTCAAACAGCAGAGACTATTGTTATTGATCTCCACGCCTTTAAGTGCTGTTTACCATTCCAGAGTCTGTATACGCATAGAAAAGTAAAAGGGACACATTGCACCATCTTTGATTAAATTTCAGAGTGTGGTTCTTTTCATATAATCCAAAGTTTTTAGTGTCTACAAATGCAATATGAGTTTCTAGTTACCAATTTCTTATTTTAATCATCTGGAAAGTAAACCTGTTATCTGTATAGGAGTGTGCTGCCCGGAAAACAACATTCTTTTTCCACATAAAGTTAGCGTACTATGCTACGCAATATCGTTACAGTTCTCTTGGAATGTAATTTGTATCTTGAGTCCAACAGCAGTTTCCCGCCACGCACTTGGCATATCTAGTCCCTTCCAATAAATTTTGACAATAGCTAACACTTATATTATTGGGTGTATGGTTCCTCTCAGAGTATGCTGATAAAATAGCTCCATATTTAGCAATTATATACAACCACTCGCTCACAGAAAGATACGTACCTAAAGACAGGAAAATTGTACAAGTCACACCAATACCCAAAAAGGGAAATAGGAGTAATCCGCTGAATTGCAGGCCTATATCACTAACGTCGATTTGCAGTAGGGTTTTAGAACATATACTATATTCGAACATTATGAAGTACCTCGAAGAAAACGATTTACTGACACATAGTTAGCAGAGATTGAGAAAATATCGTTCATGTGAAACACATCTAGCTCTTTATACTCATGAAGTAATAAGTGCTATCGACAGGGGATGTCAAATTGATTCCATATTTTTAGATTTCCTGAAGGCTTTCGACACCGTTCCTCACAAGCGTCTTCTAATCAAACTGCGTGCCTACAGAGTATCGCTTCAGTTATGCGACTGGATTCTTGATATCCTGTCAGAAAGGTCACAGTTCGTTGTAATAAATGGAAAGTCATCGAGTAAAACAGAAGTAATATCCGGAGTTCCCCAAGGAAATGTTATTGCCCCCTGTTGTTCCTGATCTATATTAACGACATAGGAAACAATCTGAGTAGCCGTCTTAGATTGTTTGCAGATGATGCTGTCATTTACCGTCTTGTAAAGTCATCAGATGATCAAAACGTCTTGCAAAATGATTTAGATAAGATATCTGTATGGTGCGAAAAGTGGCAATTGACCGTGAATAAAGAAAAGTGCGAAGTTATTCACATGAGTACTAAAAGAAATCAGCTAAATTTCGATTACGCGATGTCACACAAACCTGAAGACTGTAAATTCAACTAAATACTTAGGGATTACAATTACAAATAACCTAAATTGGAACGATCACATAGATAATGTTGTGGGTAGAGCAAACCAAAGACTGTGATTCATTGGCAGAACACATAGAACGTGCAACAGGTCTACTAAAGAGACTGCTTACACTGCGCTTGTCCGCCCTATTCTGGAGTACTGCTGTGCGGTGTGGGATCCGCATCAGGTGGAACTGACTGATGACATTGAAAAAGTACAAAGAAGGGCAGCTCATTTTGTGTTATCGCGAAATAGGGGAGATAGTGTCACAGACACGATAAGTGAATTGGAGTGGCAATCATTAAAACAAAGGCGATTCTCGTTGCGACGGGATGTTCTCATGAAATTTCAATCACCAGTTTTCTTCTCCGAGTGCGAAAACATTCTGTTGGCACCCACCTACATAGGGAGAAATGATCATCACGATAAAAGGAGAGAAATCAGGGATCGCACGGAAAAATTTAAGTGCTCGTTTTTACCGCGTGCCGTTCGGTAGAGACAGCATGAAGGTGGTTCATTGAACTCTCTGCCAGGCACTTTATTGTGAATAGCAGGAGTAATCATGTAGATGTAGAAGGTATAAATTGTCCTAGAGTAACCAGCATCAAGTCCAAAACCAGATGTAGCTGGTTACACAAAGTAAAAATACTTCAGAATATGCAGACGTTACAAACATAAGAAATTTCGAGAACCTTTCAAAAACGATGAGTATTAAATGCTTTGTGGTACGCACGTTTGAGCCGGCGCCCCATAGTAAACCAGTCAATAACGTTAAACGCTACGCCACACTGCACGCAGTACCACTTGCAACAATATCATCATCATCATCATCATCATCATCATCATTTAAGACTGATTATGGCTTTCAGCGTTCAGTCTGGAGCATAGTCCCCCTTACAAAATTCCTCCATGATCCCCTATTCAGTGCTGATGTTAAGCCTATTTCTTCAAAATCATTCTTAACCGAATCCAGGTACCTTCTCCTTGGTCTATCCAGACTCCTCCTACCCTCTACTGCTGAACCCACGAGTCTATTGGATAACCTTGCTTCTCCCATGCGTGTAACAAGACCCCACCATCTAAGCCCGTTCGCCCTTACTGCTACATCTATAGAGTTCATTCCCAGTTTTTCTTCGATTTCCTCATTGTGGACACCCTCCTGCCATTGTTCCCATCTACTAGTACCAGCAATCATCCTAGCTACTTTCATATCTGTAACCTCAACCTTATTGGTAAGGTAACCTGAATCCACCCAGCTTTCGCTCCCATACAACAAATTTGTTCTAAAGATTGAACGGTGCACAGAGAGTAGATCGTAGCTGAGCGCTCACTGCATTAGCTTTGCTACAACTCGCTTCCAGTTGTTTCACTATGTTGCCATCCTGAGAGAATATGCATTCTAAGTACTTGAAACCGTCCATCTGTTCTAACTTTGTTCCTCCGATTTGGCACTCAGTCCGTTTATATCTCTTTCCCACTGACTTCACTTTCGTTTTGGAGACGCTAATCTCCATACCATAGTCCTTACATTACTGATCTAGCTCTGAAATATTACTTTGCAAACTTTCAATCGAATCTGCCATCACAACTAAGTCATGCTAGAGGTGAGGCTGCTTATTTTGTGTTCACATATCTTAATCCCACCCAGCTGGTCTATTGTTTTCAACATATGATTCATAAATAATATAAACAACAGTGGAGACAGTTTGCACCCTTGTCTTACCCCTGAAACTACTCTGAACCATGAGCTCAGTTTACCGTCAACTGCTGCCTGACTACGCAAAGACCTTTAATTGGTTGCAAAAGTTTGCCTCCTATCCCATAATCTCGTACAACAGGCAATAACTTCCTCCTAGGAACCCGGTCATATGCCTTTTCTAGGTCTATAAAGCATAGACACAATTCCCTGTTCCACTCGTAACACTTCTCCATTATTTTCCGTAAGCTAAAGATCTGGTCCTGACAGCCTCTAAGAGGCCTAAACCCACACTGATTTTCATCCAATTTGTCCTTGGAACACGCAACAATATTTGATTTACAAATTTCTCACGTTTGTCCCGTCAGTGTAGTGTGGCTGCCCACTAGCGCAGCCTCTTTGGCCAGGACGTTTAAACTTGCCAGAGGTGGCCTGAGTGCCCTCCGGTGCCTCTTGCCGCCCAGCCTGGCGCTGGCGTGGAGTGGCCCTACACTCGCTGTCACTTCAACGGCTTCTCGGCTCCTATTGTGTACATCGGCGGCCCTCACCACCCCGCCTCACCTCAGGGGAAACTCTCCTCCGTACTCGCCAAGTTTGCAGGACAGCACCAGTAGTGCAATTGCCATTTCAGGTGCCATTCTGCTAGCCTGGTACTCTACTGCATTGGCTCCTTACTTATCGCGAATCTCTTGCCCAACGTAAAGTCCCGAGCGACTGGAAAAAAATCGCAGGTGACGCCTGTATATAAGAAGGGTAGAAGGACAGATCCTCAAAACTAAAGACCAATATCCTTAACATCGGTTTGTTGCAGGATTCTCGAACATATTTTCAGGTTCGAATATAATGAATTTCCTTGAGACAGAGAAGGTGCTGTCCATGCATCAGCACGGCTTTAGAAAGCATCGCTCCTGCGAAACCCAACTCTCCCTTTTTTCATGTGATATCTTGCGAACGATGGATGAAGGCTATCAGACGGATGCCATAATCCTTGACTTCCGGAAAGCGTTTCACTCGGTGCCTCACTGCAGACTCCTAACTAACGTACGAGCATACGGGATTGGTTCCCAAATATGTGAGTGTCTCGAAGACTTCTTAAGTAATAGAACCCAGCACGTTGCCTTCGATGGTGAGTGTTCATCGGAGGCGGGAAGGGGAGGGGGTATCATCTGGAGTGCCTCGGGGAAGTGTGGAAGGTCCGCTGTTGTCTTCTGTCTACATAAATGATCTTTTGGATAGGTTGGATAGCAATGTGCGGCTGTTTGCTGATGATGCTGTGGTGTACGGGAAGGTGTCGCCGTTGAGTGACTGTAGGAGGGTACAAGATGACTTGGACAGGATTTGTAATTAGTGTAAAGAGTGGCAGCTAACTCTAAATATAGATAAATGTAAATTAATGCAGATGAGTAGGGAAAAGAATCCCGTAATATTTGGAGACTCCATTAGTAGTGTCGCGCTTGACACAGTCACGTCGTTTAAGTATCTGGGCGTAACATTGTAGAGCGACATGAAGTGGGACAAGCATGTAATGGCAGTTGTGGGGAAGGCGGATAGTCGTCTTCGGTTCATTGGTAGAATTTTGGGAAGATGTGGTTCATCTGTAAAGGAGACCGCTTATAAAACACTAATACGACCTATTCTTGAGTACTGCTCGAGCATTTGGGATCCCTATCAGGTCGGATTGAGGGAGAACATAGAAGCAATTCAGAGGCGGGCTGCTAGATTTGTTACTGGTAGGTTTGATCATCACGAGAGTGTTACGGAAGTGCTTCAGGAACTCGAGTGACTGAAGTACAATTTTACTGCCGCCAACTTATATTTCGCGGAGAGGCCACAAAGATAAGATAAGAGAGATTATGGCTCGTCCAGAGGCATCCAGGCAGTCATGTTCCCCTCGTTCTGTTTGGGAGTGGAACAGGGAGAGAAGATGCTAGTTGTGGTACGAGGTACCCTCCGCCACGCACCGTATGGTGGATTGCTGAGTATGTATGTAGATGTAGATGTAGGGTACCATTATCGATAAGAAGCACGTACTTGCGATGACTACTACATCGTAGATCTAGACGGTTCCAGATGTGGCAACGATCAGGGACTCCCCCACTATTTATAAAAGCCTGTTAAAATTTACTTCTGGGTTGGCACTTCGGACAGACCACATGGAGGCACGAAACAGAAGTGCCACGTCCGGCACGGAACTCAACGCATAATCTTATATTTCGTTCCATTCGCTCAAACAGGCAAACAATCACTCATTAGTTTGTTCTGGAAGAGCTATACCACGTTTTGATTTTAGCTTTATCTGCGGTAACAAACGCTTAAGACGAAATGCGGGCAGTTTACGAAAATGCATAAACTGACGACGTTACCAATTCTTTTGTTATTGAAATTAGATAAACACATTAAGCCAATGAAATGTTAAGAACGTGTCATTTTTTCATCTGTTCCAAACCTGAATTCTGCCGGAGGTATGTAAGGCCACACGAATTGATTGAATTCCCTCGTTATGAGAGTACTGAAGGTATAATTGTTAAAAGCCAAGATAATTCGAGTTCAATATGACACACAATTTTTTGTCCGGTTGCGCTTCAAGTACTGATCGATCACCCGTACGGTTCTGTTACGAGATACAGACCGCTAAGTTTGTAATAAACTTGTTATTAATTTTTCTGATACTCCTAATTCTTCATAATACAACAAAAAAGATATGCGTGTACGTCATGATGGGAAAGAGTATCTTCAATAGTCTAATCTCTTCTTGTGAGGAAGAACAAAAGCGAGACAAAATGCAGGGCCTCCGTATCGTAGCACTAATATCGTAAACAGTAATATTTATTGTGTATGATACTGACTGACTTCGTTAGATGAACTCTATTTACAATTAGTTACTAGTAAGGCCATCTTCTTAAAAACTTCAAAACTTGCTACACATAATTTCGTTAGGTTGCTACTTGGGCGTTCCGAAAATGCAGATGAATCGACTTGTGCTCCCTTCCTACGGTGATAGAAAAACTTCTCTGACATCACTCTCGTCAGTATGGCAGATGCCTGGAGTGTCACTGTCATTATTTATAGAAATGATCATCGAAGAACTGATCATCTCTTTTACTGTATTTTCCAAAATAGCTTCACCCTGCCATGCGCTCTCCATGAGGCTGTATGTATGTTTGGCGGCTTTCCTCTAGTCTTCAGAGGTGGCAATACTAACAGCTTCTTTTATGAGTACTCTGCAGAGAGAGTAAATTTGTTTTTAATCGTGGTGACATAACCTTCAACTTGGTCCCACATTAACTCATTTGAGTTTACATGGGTGTGGTGGGGTAGTAGTCTAACGATTGTATGCCCATACGTTTATGCCAGTTCGTCGATTTCGTATCAGGTGAAGTGTGGTTTGCGGAGAGATATTTTTCTCCGTAAGCTACACATTTTAATTTTTTCTGTTACATCGAAGCTACGACACTGAAGCTAGTGAATCATTTCCTCCTTTCGCTATGTCATGGTAGGTCCCTTGTCGATCCAACTGAATGGTAAGGAGCATTAACTAGAACAATTGTTGACGGTTTTTTCCACATTTGGCATTAGTGGTTCTAAAAACCACTTTGTAAAAGGAATTCAAAGGTGGGAAATTAAATTCGTCTTCGGTCTTGCACTGTTCTTGTATTGTATTATGTTCACTTCCAATTTCGTTGTCGCTATTATCTTCACGATAATCTCCAGTATTTTTCCATTAAAAAAAACAGCAGACTGTTTGGGAGCAAACCTTGTGATGTGCCTGCATGAAGAAGAACGCCTGACTCCCCTTGCCGGATGGCAGTGCCATTGTACGTTTAGTCATGTTCTCTGTCCAACTCTGAATGACAAAATGACCATAAATGACACACGTTTCATCAAGCCATACTACTTCGTCGATATTCATGATACAGATTTGTCCTAAAACTCGGGATCTCCACGGAGCTACGTCCTCTCTCTCGAACAGTTTAAGGCCACAGAAATGTCCATAGTGAAAGCCTCGGTTGTGTAACACTGTAAACAACGTTGTGCGGCTTCCTTGAAAACGTTCCAATTCCTTTCTACGTTAACCACTACAAGCATGACGACGAATCGCATCCTCTGCAAACGAATCTGTATTAGTAATCCGCTTATCCGTGCAACGTTTTTTTCCCAGGGGTTTAAGTTCCAATGTTTCCCCAGCTTCCTACGGTTTCTCGAACATCTGCTTCCCAATTTTCACAATAGTCTTTTCATTTATATTCAAAGCTGCAGCAATTCTAGCACTTACCTTGTTAACGGAGATCAGTGGCCACCTATAAGTTTTCCTGATACGATAACACAGAGCCTGTGTTGTTAAGAAGAACGACCCTACGTTCCTTCGGACATGTATCCATGGCAAAGCAAGAGGAGTATATGATTGACTGGTTTCAGTGACACAGCGTCGACCTACGTGATAAGACTTAAAAGGTCGGGCTAATGGAAAAAGTATCTCCCCACAAACCACAGTTCCCCTCACACTAAATCGATTAACTGGCGAAAACATGTATGCATGTTCGAAGGAGGATTGCATCGTTCTTCTTAACAACATAGATATTGCAATATCGCGTTTATCCGCCGGTACCAGGCCGCGACTTTCAATTAAAATGTCCTTCCCTGTACGGGGATTACAAATGGTTCAAATGGCTCTGAGCACTATGGGACTCAACTTCTGTGGTCATCAGCTCCCTAGAACTTAGGACTACTTAAACCTAACCAACCTAAGGACATCACAAACATCCATGCCCGAGGCAGGATTCGAAACTGCGACCGTAGCGGTCTCGAGGTTCCAGACTGTAGCGCCTAGAACCGCACTCAGGCCGGCACGGGAATTACATAATATGTGTACGAGTACATGTTGTGACGCAGGAACGACGACATATCCAAGTTCGGGTCTGGGCACGAGCCGTCCATGAGTAGCTCAGTTCGTCTTCGGCGGCGAAGCGGTGCGGACGGAGCATGTGCATCGTGGTTGTTTACTTTCATAGCGGTATTCGCGCGTCTTACGAGCAACGATAGAATGACCAGCTCCTACTGTAAAAGCACATTGAAGTTCACCTTTTGGAACAAATATGCGGGGACCAAAAGCACTCGCCGACGAACAATTTGTACGTGACGAAGTGAGAAACCTCCATGAAGGCATGATCAGAATATACCTGTCCATCGTTAGTAGTGAGGTTTATGCCAAACTGGCAAGCGAATCAGCTTGTGGCAAGGTCTTAGCACGAAAGAAAGATGGTCTCTACTTCTGGTTCAAATGGCTCTAAGCAATATGGGACATAACATCTGAGGTCATTATTCCTGTAGACTTAGAACTACTTAAACCTAACTAACATAAGGACATCACACACAGGACAGTTTAGGAAACGATATTAGGTCAGATAGCGACAACGAAATTGGAAGTGAACATAATACAATACAAGAACAGTGCAAGACCGAAGACGAATTTAATTTCCCACCTTAGAATTCCTTGAATGAAACCATGGATCAAGGTGACGAAGATAGAATTGTGAAGAAGATTCTGCCAGGAGTACATTAGGTCGAAACAAAAATGGGTGCTCGTCGATGCCTCTTCCAACGATGGCCAATGACGTTCCTTTTCCATATGTTCGACATAAGAGGAGTGAATGTGTTTGTCCTTCACAGTTGCTACGAAGACAATATTCAGGTGAACCGCTTTGATTTCTGAAGAAGCTTATAAACTCGTTGGTGGCACCACAGGTAGAAAGCGAGTCGAATCAACAAGCATCATTTATACCCCGTGAACTTCGTGCATCCTTCGTCGAGGTTAGGGTGTAGTAGAACGAAGAGAAGAACATAAAGACACCTTATGTTTTCCATAGTTGCAAAATGCCAATCGGACTTCAAATCTCTACAAAAATTTCCAGTGAGTGCAAAGAAAACTCAGCCAAGGAAATCAAACACCTAAAAGTTTCTCTGTAATTTTCGTCTTTTTGAATACTTTGTGGCTGTTTTTATGTTTTTATTATTAAATGTGTAATAAACAGTAAAATGTAACAAAAGTAAAATTTGGAGTGCAGGGTATTTGAGTTTTCAGAGTATTATCAAGTAATATGACGTTCATTTTGTGAAGCTTTCTGCTTCAGTGCGGTTTTTTCGTAAATGAACTTTATATATATATTTTATTTAAGCCCACTAAGGAGCGCTTATGACCAGTTCTTCTTCGATGCTCTCTCCGTTCCCAATATCATTTGAGTCCTATCATAGCACAAAATTTTAGAACTACCTCAAGATCAAAGATCTCATCCAATCCAAGTCGTTTAGCACTTCATTAAGCCACGGACTTCAAGTCTTGCAGGTTTTAACCAATGAGAAGATCTTCTTGGTAATCCTATTGTTGTTCATTCGTTGTAGGTGCCCATAGAACTTGAGCCTCATTCATTACATACTGGTGTTGGCTGATTCTAAGTGTTGATACAATTCAGAATTAGACTTCAATCAGTAGGTTCCATCTGGGAGCAATCTTGGGCCATGAATTTTTCTGAGAATACGTCTTTCGGCTTTCTCAAAGTCATCCATCGTGCCTAGAAAAGGCATCAAGAGGGTATGTGCGGCATACAGAAACTGTGGTCTGACAGCAGTTCTGTAATGACAGGCCTTAGCATTCTTCGAAATACACTTCTTGTTGTACAAATTGTGGGACAGATGGTACGCTGCGCCGGGTTTGTTACGCCTTTCTAAGATAGAGGTGCCGTCTGTACCATTGGGGTGGTTCAAAATGGTTCAAGTGGCTCTGAGCACTATGCAACTTAACTTCTGAGGTCATCAATCCCCTAGAACTTAGAACTACTTAAATCTAACCAATCTAAGGACATCACGCACATCCATGCCCGAGGCAGGATTCGGACCTGCGACCGTAGCGGTCGCGCGGTTCCAGACTGTAGCGCCTAGAACCGCACGGCCATTCCGGCCGGCCATTGGGCTGGACCCATTCACCAAGATAACTAAAGCGCTTGACCCACCCATTCGTTCCATGTATAGTCGTCAAAGGGGTGTTACCAGAGTGCCGGTTCTAAAAAGTATTTGCTCTTGTCATACGATATTTGTAACTCTGACTTCACCGCTATCTCATGCAGATCTTGGACAGCAATGACAGCATCCTTAGAGTTGTTGGTTAAGATTGCAATGTCATCTGACAAAGCTAGGTACCTTATCTCGATACTTCGGGTCCCGGCTCCAATGGTAACTAGTTTGATTTCTAGATTCCTCAGCGCACATTACCCTTTTATGATGACTTTATGAAGCACCAGATTAAACAGAATGGGTGCTAGACCATCACCCTGTCGTACTCCCGTTTTGATGTTGAAACTCCGAGATAATTCTCTGAACTTCACCTTAAAGGTCGTATTCGAGAGAGTCTGTTTGATGAGGGGGTGTGTTTTGTAAACAACGCCTCGTTCTTGGAGTACTAAGAAGAGTGTTTGGCGGTTCATGGAATCATAAGCTTTCGTAAAGCTGACGAAAACCACGGTGATGTTCGTATTCCATTTTTGTTTTAGTTGGGGAATGGTTTTCAGATTGAAGGTCTGCTGGGAACAGAACCTTCCACGTCGAAGTCCTCCTTGATATTCACCAATTTTTGGATCACATTGACTTTCTACATTGTCAAATAAGATCTTGGAGAGCACTTTCTATCCTACTGGCAGCAGAGAAATCCCCCAGTAGTTGTTGACATCGCTGCGATCGCCTTTCGTATGTAAAGGGCATATGATAGCTGATTTCTAGTCATCAGGAATCCTGCCAGTCTCCCAAAAGTCGACCAAGATCCGTTGTAGGGCCTCTGTCATCGTATTTCCACCTGCGTTCAGAACTTCTGCAGTTATGCAATCTTCCCTGGGTTTCTTGTAGTTCTTAAGACGGTTGATGGCATTAGAAACTTGCTGTATAGTTGGTGGGTTAGATGGTAGATGTATCTCTTGAGCATCTTCAACAAGCAGTCTTCCCGTGGGCCCTTCAGAATTAAGTAATTGCTCAAAATAGTTTTCCACGTTCTCGCCATTATTAGAGACCAGCTCCTCGATCGTATTCTTGAAGTGAAGGTATTGTGGTTTATACCCTGAAAGCTCCTCTTTGAAGGCCCGATAAAAGTTTCTGCTGTTGTACATTTTAAATTCGTCATCTAGCTTTTCCAATCTTGATCGATCGTAAGACCTCTTCACACGCCCGATGGTCTTGCTTGTCAGTTTCCGCACCATTGTGAAATTCTCCCAGTCTTCATATCATTTAGTCGTGTTCCACTTCCTCCAGTCTATGGCATGTTCATTAACTGCAAGGCCACATTCAGAATTCCACCATCCATGACGTCGCTTCCTTCGAGGTCGTCCGATGTTATTGTTCGCCTCGCTTACAATGGACCTCAGTTGATTCCAGTCTTTCATTTCTTTTCGCATGATGTCAGTTTTATTCTTTGTAACTAAATGGGGATAAATCTTTGGTGGAATTGTGGTAGGAGGTACCATTCGATTAGGTAGTAGTCTGGTCTTTATTTGTGTGAAGAAATAGTCAGAGTCAACATTCCAACCTTTGCGTACTCTGAGATTCATGATCTCTTTCCTACTCTTTACACTAATTGCAACGTGGTCGATTTGAAATGATCCAACAGCAGCGTTTGATGACTGTCAAGTGGTCTGGTACCTTGCCTTTCTAGGGAATACTGTGGACATGATCATCAACTGATACAACCTACACAGTTCAATTAATGATCGTTTGCCGTTAGAATTTGCTCGTTTATGTGCTGTTAGTACTGTCGTTCTTTCCCCAGTTGAGCGTTGAAGTCACCTACCAGTAGTTTGACGTGGTGATCGGGGATCTTACTGATCTCATCTTCTAGCATCTGCCAGAAACTTTGGAACTTTTCAGCATTCTTCTTGTTGTCATCATTAATTGGAGCGTTTGCATTTACAATAGAGTATCCCTTTTGCCACATCTCAGGGATAACGCAGAGATGCGTTCACTAGCTGCTGATAATCTGATGACAGATTCCATCACATCACGCCTTATTGAAAAGGATGTTCGAAAAACTCTGGAGCCATGTGTGTTCTTAGACGCTAGCTTCCCTTTAATATATATATATATATATATATATATATATATATATATATATATATATATATATATATATATATTTCAGGAAACATTCCTCACACACAAAGAAAGAAAATATGTTATGTGGAAATGCGTCCGGAAACGCTTACTTTCCATGTTAGAGCTCATTTTATTACTTCTCTTCAAATGACATTAATCATGCAACAGCAACAGAACGTACTAGCTTGACTTCAAACACTTTGTTACAGGAAATGTTCAAAATGTCCTCCGTTAGCGAGGATACATGCATTCACCCTCCGTCGCATGGAATCCCTAATGCGCTGATGCAGCCCTGGAGAATGGCGTATTGTATCACAGCTGTCTACTAAATGAGCACGAAGAGTCTCTGCATTTGGTACCAGGGTTGCATAGACAAGAGCTTTCAAATGCTCCCATAAATGAAAGTCAAGAGGCTTGAGGTCATGGAATTGGTCCGCCTCTACCAATCCATCGGTCACCTAATCTGACTGAAATGTGCAGGAGCTCCATCGTGCATGAACCACATGTTGTGTCGTACTTGTAAAGGCACATGTTCTAGCAGCACAGGTAGAGTGTCCCGTATGAAATCATGATAAAGTGCCCAATTGAGCGTAGTTGGAAGAACATACTGACGAAACTAAAATGAGGTCTAACATGGAAATTAAGCGTTTCCGGACACATGTCCACATAACATCTTTTCTTTATTTGTGTGTGAAGAATGTTTCCTGAAAGTTTGGCAGTACCTTTTTGTAACACCATATATATATATATATATATATATATATATATATATATATATATATATATATATATATATATACTCCTGGAAATTGAAATAAGAACGCCGTGAATTCATTGTCCCAGGAAGGGGAAACTTTATTGACACATTCCTGGGGTCAGATACATCACATGATCACACTGACAGAACCACAGGCACATAGACACAGGCAACAGAGCATGCACAATGTCGGCACTAGTACAGTGTATATCCACCTTTCGCAGCAATGCAGGCTGCTATTCTCCCATGGAGACGATCGTGGAGATGCTGGATGTAGTCCTGTGGAACGGCTTGCCATGCCGTTTCCACCTGGCGCCTCAGTTGGACCAGCGTTCGTGTTGGACGTGCAGACCGCGTGAGACGACGCTTCATCCAGTCCCAAACATGCTCAATGGAGGACAGATCCGGAGATCTTGCTGGCCAGGGTAGTTGACTTACACCTTCTAGAGCACGTTGGGTGGCACGGGATACATGCAGACGTGCATGGTCCTGTTGGAACAGCAAGTTCCCTTGCCGGTCTAGGAATGGTAGAAAGATGGATTCGATGACGGTTTGGATGTACCGTGCACTATTCAGTGTTCCCTCGACGATCACCAGAGGTGTACGGCCAGTGTAGGAGATCGCTCCCCACACCATGATGCCGGGTGTTGGCCCTGTGTGCCTCGGTCGTATGCAGTCCAGATTGTGGCGCTCACCTGCATGGCGCCAAACACGCATACGACCATCATTGGCACCAAGGCAGAAGCGACTCTCATCGCTGAAGACGACACGTCTCCATTCGTCCATCCTTTCACGCCTGTCGCGACACCACTGGAGGCGGGCTGCACGATGTTGGGGCGTGAGCGGAAGACGGCCTAACGGTGTGCGGGACCGTAGCCCAGCTTCATGGAGACGGTTGCGAATGGTCCTCGCCGATACCCCAGGAGCAACAGTGTCCCTAATTTGCTGGGAAGTGGCGGTGCGGTCCCCTACGGCACTGCGTAGGATCCTACGGTCTTGGCGTGCATCCGTGCGTCGCTGCGGTCCGGTCCCAGGTCGACGGGCACGTGCACCTTCCGCCGACCACTGACGACAACATCGATGTACTGTGGAGACCTAACGCCCCACGTGTTGAGCAATTCGGCGCTACGTCCACCCGGCCTCCCGCATGTCCATTATACGCCCTCGCTCAAAGTCCGTCAACTGCACATACGGTTCACGTCCACGCTGTGGCGGCATGCTACCAGTGTTAAAGACTGCGATGGAGCTCCGTATGCCACGGCAAACTGGCTGACACTGACGGCGGCGGTGCACAAATGCTGCGCAGCTAGCGCCATTCGACGGCCAGCACCGCGGTTCCTGGTGTGTCCGCTGTGCCGTGCGTGTGATCATTGTTTGTACAGCCCTCTCGCAGTGTCCGGAGCAAGTATGGTAGGTCTGACACACCGGTGTCAATGTGTTCTTTTTTCCATTTTCAGGAGTGTTTATTCTTTGTATTGTAATTTCCGAGGAAATTATTATGTTGGTGATAAGCCTCCGTAATGAGGAAAAGCTCAAAATAAGATACCTTTTAAATAAAATTTGAAGGCTTCCACTGAAGTTATTGGTCATTCATACCGCAGATAGATCATTGTGTGACCAAAAACTGACCTTGGAAGTTAAGAGTAAATGGAGGGCTTCGAACTCTTCATTGGGTGAACCAATGATTCTAATACACTGATTTCTGCTAATCTGTGTTGTTTGTAGTATCTGTTAATGACGTGCGAACTCATTTACGTTGTTAATTGTTGTTGCGTTAATAGCATTTGCAAGGGAGAATGCTCCACCCTACCTACGAATCACTTTGAAATGAGTGACACTCCGTGTCAAGAAGCAACGTCTTTGAAAGCTAATTTCCATACGCATTCCGCGAGAAGATGTAATAAAGTTGAATACCAGTTCTACCAAATCTGCTAGTAGGAGTTGTCCACAGAACGCTAGGAAGTGCGGTAAACAGATGAAGGCAAAATTAAGTACAATAAAAGGTATATACGGTATACCAGGAGGAATGATCAGGGATATGACAGGAACGATCATTCGAAGCCGGCCGCTGTGCCGAGCGGTTCTAGGTGCTTCAGTCTGGAACCACGCGACCGCTTCGGTAGCAGGTTCGAATTCTACCTCGGGCATGGATGTGTGTGATGTCCTTAGGTTAGTTAGGTTTACGTAGTTCTAAGTTCTAGCGAACTGATGACCTCAGACGTACAGTCCCATAGTGCTCAGAGCCTTTAGAACCATTTTTTTCTTTTTTATCATTCGAAACAAAAGTCTAGTAAACATCGGCTCTAATATGCACACCGTAAGATCTACGAGCACTTCTTCATCTTAGTCTTGTGAAACAAATATCTTCTAGTACAAGCTCTTTTATTCATAATTTGGGGCAGCAGAAGAGATTTGTTTGACAGTATCTAAGACGAATAAGTGCTCATAGCTCTTAAGGGATGTAATTTAGCGCCCATGTTTACTAGACTATTTTGCTTAGAATAATCACCCCTGTCATCCATCTGAAAAACGAACATTGCTAGTGGGACCCCTTGTATACTTACATTGTATTTAAATCGAGCAGTTCGCACATTGATCCGTAAGCAGTAAGAAATATACTTTACTCCACAGAACACCAGGGGACGAAACCAGCCTATGTTTCATATCAAACAAAAACTAGTATGAAATCATTTACTCCGCCCAGTATTACGGATCCGAGCAGAAATCAAGCAGAATACAATTACAATGCAATTACGAGTGCAATAGACACAAGAAGTCATAATAAAAAAAGTCATTGAAGTGAACCTTGCTTCTGTATACTTCGAAACAAAAATAAATACTGAAGACTTGAAATTAAGCATTAAGTAAACGAGGTGATGAAGGGTTGATGAACTTGCAGTGCTCCAAGCGGCCCGCTAGCGAAACAAGGTCATCATACCCGGAAGTCTCTGTATGAGTTTCATCCTCTTGCAGAAGGCTCCACAACCATTCCCGCGGTCGCTAGCACGTACAGTGCGGTGGTGCTGTGAGCAGCTGCTTCACCCCCTGCGCGCCCTCTGCCGCAGCAGGCACCTCCTGCCTTGCCACCTCCTCCCGAGCGGGACAGGACTTTAAAGTGCGCCACGAAATCCACGGCACTAGTGTTATTAAGGTTTTTCTCCGTTTATCCAGATATATTTGTAAAATATTTACCCATTCTCTCATAATAATCAACTTCAATTTAAACTTTTCTGTTTCACTGTCCACTGTTTCTTCTCAGTTATATCCCAGAAGCATTTCCACGGTCTTCTCAAGGCAATGAGAACTTTCGTTAGTCTCTGATCTCAGTAGTGACAGAGCGAAATGTACAAGGTGAAGCAGAACTCCAACGACAAAATTTGGGAAGCTTGTAACGTAGCAATATATTACGAGTTCTCATCTTGCACTGAAAGCGTAGCTTACGTCGGAGGCGGGATGAGAGCAGATTTTGGTCCTCACACTGGCACAACCGACGCTTGCTACTGGGCCTAGCAAGCCGTATACTTACCTAACACTGCGTGCAGTACATTACACATACTCTCTATGAATCTGAAGCATTGCTATCAAATATTAATCGACTCTTTTCATACTTAGTATGCCAAACTCTATGGGTAACACAACCATACTGTTAAAATTTCACATCAATAACTTCACTACTTTTGGAGATATAAATTTTTATCTATTACACATAATAACCATGCTGGAATTGTGAAACCGAGTTAGGGACTGAACTGTATTTATCTATAGTATCAATTGAAATTACAACTAAGTGAATAGATTCATATAATCTAATTTTCTGAAATTTTCTTCGGTGTTATTACCACAGATCTCTAATGTAGTCAAAAGTACTTTGGAAATTATCATTTCGTCGTGTTTGTTTGTGTGAGTGTTTTGGAGAGACTGAGAGAGTGAGTGGGGGACATACGTAAAGTGAGACTGTGATATTTTATTAAAACTGTGTAAATGTATGCGTGAGAAAGTTGTTGAGTAATAGGAGAATTTGTGACATACGTCCGAGTGAGTTTGATTTTGTAAAAGGTAGCCAGAAGGGACACTGAGTACAAAATGTGTTAATAATTTATTTTGTGGAAAGGAATCGTAGTTAGTTTTTTATTAAATTTTATGTAGTTTCGGAATTACGAGATTTCCAGTCTAAATTATTTGTGATAACTTGACATTATAAATACCGTGAATATAAATGTGATCGAGATGATCTGACAGGCTGCTTAACATCCTACCCAACAGTATTTCAGCAATGGAAATGGAAATGAACATACGGCATCAGTGGCCGGGATTTTCCAGGCGGGAAGTCAGGAATTCAGCATTTCCCGCGCGTGTGCGTAGGGCTTTGTGCCTTAGATCTATAAGTCGAGACAATCGCTCTATAGCCTTCTTATGGTGAACATCGGAGTTAAACCGCGCTGATCAAATATGTACCGAAAAGAAGAAATTCGCGCGTTTGATCGGCTCTCGTATCGCAGACGAAAAGCGACTACAGTGTTGACTATTTTGTGAAAGTTTTAAGTTTGTGAGTGGTTCATTTTAGGAGGTTTTCGTATGTGAACATTTCAAGTCGTACATGAACTCTGCATGGTGTGTTTAGTGCAGATTATGAGACATTATTATAGCGAGCACTTATTTACAAGAAGCCTACTGAACGACTAAATGTGTTAATTTGCAAGTAGGCTAGTCGCGACTCAGTGATTGTTAGGAGTTCAAAATATCGGGTCGGACTAAGTATCTTCTGGCTGCCTTGGTGTGTGAACTTGTAACAGAGACAGTCATTAATATTGTATAATTGACGTGGAGGTATGAAATACGGACTTGACACCCATCTTCTGTGTTTGTAAACCAGTAAATCAATTCCCAGGATAATTCTACACATTTTTCAAACGAGTCATGCAAGAATCTCTGATGCCCGATAGTTGAACTAGCTTTCAGCTGCTGCACATTGAATGGCGGTATGTGGCCTTTGCGTGGTGGGTACTTGGTCGAATTTTTTACGACGATGCTTTCGTCGACTAATTCAGGGGCAGACAAGCTAAAACCTCGCCAGGTAGATGGACAGATTGATCAATGGATAGTGAGATAATACCCGCCCCGCCACAAGTTGTTCAGGTATATTTTCTGAATTTTGGTGTATGGGACCCGAGGTCTTCGTTGGCTCTTTACAGACTAGTGGTCTTTCGCTTGATTTCTTAACCCTTCGTATCCGTAATGCACCGAAAATATCTGATGTTTCCGCGGTGACGGTCCACATCACAGTGCTTTCGCATCCGTCTGGGCAGTATTGTATTACTCTGTGGTATATTTCTAGATTTTAATGATTGCGAATCAAAGGATTTTTCATTGTTGTGGAGGTATTTTCACGGAAACAAAAGTAATTCGGATAACAAACCGAATAAATCTTAATTACACTCTTACTCTGTAACGAGCCACCGGAGACCAGGTGTCCCTTAAACCAAAATACTCAAACGATATGCTTTTCAAACAGAGGATTTATACAGCCAACCGGTTGCAAATAATTATTTGGTTTATTGACTTAGGTTTCGACACCTACTAAGAGTATCTTCATCAGAATGAAATTTTGAGAAACCGTAAAATTATATTCGAGTAAGCAATGGTCAGAATTTAGAGCAGCTAGGCTCAAGTCAAACATAAAATAAAATAAAACGTTTCAGCTTTCGGCCCCTATGTCTAGCTAGTACCCACATCAGATGTTAATAGGCATACGTGTCAAAGGCTGGGACGTGTTTTATTTCATTTTTGACTTCACCAAAGCTGCTCAAAAATTCTAACCGTTGCTTCCTCGCAATGTAATTTTAAGGTTTCCCAACATTTCATTCTGATGAAAACACCCTTTGTAGGGGTCGAAACATAGTTCAATGTACCAAACAGTTATTTTCAACCGGTTGGCTGTATAATTCCTATATTTGAAAATTATATACGATTGCTGACAAACAGCCATATTTAAAACTGTCAGGAAATATGCCCGAAGAACCTCCAAATTTTGTCGGTCGAGTTCTGGTTCATTCTGTATTCACTGCATGCTCTCAGCTTAAGTTCTCTTGCCTCATATTACGGAGCGGTACGTAATTATTTATTGTTTCATCATTGCTGAGAATGTAGGTCCTAAGTAGGGACCAAAACGAAGTGACGCTTCCTATAGATAACGGTCGTTAAGGCCGTAATCGATTTTCACCGAAATTAAAGTTACCAATCAATAGAGCACATACAGAACAGCAGTGAATGCTGATGAGCAAAAGAGGTCTAATAAGTACCAAAACAATTAATAAGTAACGGACAGATCTCTACGACAGAAGCTACAAGCACACCATAAGGCCAAAATGAACGCTAGGAAGGAATTCGCTTCCTGATATGTCTCACGTAAAACTGCGAAGAACGCAATAGATATATGAAACAGCCAAGAGCTACGTAGCTCCAGTAAACTCGCAAGAATATTGCATAGCAACGAACAGCTTTCATATGTGCTAGAATGTCGCAATATTGCCTACTATTTCCTTTGTATAGCCGTTTAAATGAACGTTTTCTTCATTCTGAGATGGCGGAACAAAAGTTCACGTAGGAGGTTTTCTTAGAAAGTTGCCTATTGGGTGGATGTTTAGCGTTCGAAAAGTTATAAGAGACATCCTCAGAGTACTGGCGCATGACGATGGCACACTGTCGGGCGCCAAATTAGGCGCATTTTTCTGCCAAATGTTTTTGTCGCTACCTGTTCAAGCCGTTATCTTATGGTTGCTGATTCATTGTCCCTGCACAATTCCTCAGTAAGCACTTCTTGTCAGTAAATATTAAACAGTTGGTAGGGACTTTTTATTTGTAACATGCTCCTTTTTTGTTCTTAATTGATTCTTTTCCTAGTACATCATTTATGATTTGAGGTTTTGTCTACTGTAAACCAAATCACACTGCTGTTTATCTGCGTTCGTCTGTCAACATCAGTAGCAGACGAGTATTCACGAACTTCATGTTGTATCTGATGCTCTCGGAATTTCAATTGAAAGGTCTCCGTAACGTTCTCCAATTTACTAAACGATCCATTGACATATGTGCCGGCGTTATTTCGATATTCTCTCTCTCTCTTCTATTACCATGGGCATTCATTAAGCAGTGCAGCAAGTTTTTTGCTGGAAGCAAGTCTGTTTTAATCGGAATTCCAATGTACCAAATTATTCCCCACTCTTTTGGCTACAAAATCCTGTTTTTCAACATAAACTCTCTTCAACGCGACGGCCTTACACACCTTACTGGGAGCGCCTGTATGGCCACAGGCTACCACTCTGCTACTCTACATCTACGTTTATACTGCACAAGCCACCCAACGGTGTGTGGCGGAGGGCACTTTACGTGCCACTGCCATTACCTCCCTTTCCTGTTCCAGCCGCATATGGTTCGCGGGAATAACGACTGCCGGAAAGCCTCCGTGCGCGCTCGAATCTCTCTAATTTTACATTCGTGATCTCCTCGGGAGGTATAAGTAGGGGGAAGCAATATATTCGATACCTCATCCAGAAACGCACCCTCTCGAAACCTGGACAGCAAGCTACAACCGCGATGCAGAGCGCCTCTCTTAAATAGTCTGCCACTTGAGTTGGCTAAACATCTCCGTAACGCTATCACGCTTACCAAATAACCCTGTGACGAAACGCGCCGCTCTTCTTTGGATCTTCTCTATCTCCTCTGTCAGCCCGACCTGATACGGATCTCACACTGATGAGGAATACTCAGGTATAGGTCGAACGAATGTTTTGTAAGCCACCTCCTTTGTTGATGGACTACATTTTCTACGGACGCTCCCAATGAATCTCAACCTGGCACCTGCCTTACCAACAATTAATTTTATATGATCATTCCACTTCAAATAGTTCCGCACGCATACTCCCAGGTATTTTACAGAAGTAACTGCTACCAGTGTTTGTTCCGCTATCATATAATCATACAATAAAGGATCCTTCTTTCTGTGTATTCGCAATACATTACATTTGTCTATGTTAAATGTCAGTTGCCACTCCGTGTCGACGTCGGAACTAACGCCTTGCTGCAGTAATAGCCTCCCTATCATCCGCATCTGCTACTTGCTGCGTGCATCCTTCATTGGGCCAAACCGGTGATACTCGGATGGCGCGAAATCCGGGCTGTGGGGCGGCGGATGAGGAGGAACAGTCCAGTTAAGTTTGTGAGCTCCTCTCGTTTGTGCAGACGTGTGTGAGACCTTGCGTTGTCATGGAGAAGGAAAAGTTCGTTTGCATTTCTGTGGCGACGAATATGTTGATGTCATTTCTTTAATTCCTGAAGATAGCACAATTCATTTCAGAGCTGATCGTTGCACCATAAGGGACGACATCAAATAATCCCTTCAGAGACGCAAAGCCCGTCGCCACGACTTTACCTGTTGAGAGTGCGGCTTTGAACATTTTCTTCGGAGCAGATGTCGTGTGATACCATTCCATGGATTGCCGTTTTGTTTCCGATTCGATGAACACATGTTTCATTGCTTGCGACGATGTTCGACAAAAATTGTCACGATCAGGCTCGTAACCCGGGAGCAGTTTCGCACAGATGGTCCTTCTTTGCTCAAACACCTTTCAGTAACCAAACAGGTTGGCGAGTGATTCAGCGCTACCAACAGAGATGTCAAATGTACAGCGAGGTGCTTCGGTCCGATCCGTCGATCAGGTCGAATGAGAGTGTCCGCACGTCCAACACTGCAGGACTCACAGCTGTGTAAAGCCGGCCGACATTGGGAGATCGGACAGGTTTGTACGCCCTTGTTCCGATGATTACAGACGCCTCGCCCAACGACTCACCGCGCTTTAGTTCGCTGCCTGGTCTCTTAGACTTTCTACATGCGCCTCTGAGAGTCTGCGATGCTTTGATTTTCCACCAAATGAACTCAATGACAGCTCTCTGCTTGGAACGCACCATCGTTACAGACGCCATTTCAAAGGCGACGCCTAGCGACGCCATTTATTGGAACTTCATGGGACTATAGGGGCTCCAGCGGGAATATACCACGGTGTCCCACAACAAATTCTGCATTTTTCCAACCAAAACTGGGGGGAGAAAAAGGGTTCATTACTTATTGAACGCCCTTCTTACATGTACAGTCGTGGATAAAACGAGCGAGACCCCTCGCCTTTTTGTTATGCTGATCCGTACAGCTCTAAAGTCTGCAACACAGCATAAAAGGCAAGGCGACGAATTGCTACCAACATACCTTGCAAATTCGCTCAGCTGATGTGCTGAGATAGCTAGCACTGGAGAAAAGCGCTTCGAAGACGCCACAGCATCGTCTACCACCACTTCGTGGGAAACGAAATACCTCAAGTACAGGCCAATGTCTTGTATTCGCATATCTGTGACTATGACTTGGATCTAAAGTGTGGTTATGGATAGTACGTATGCTAAGACTGCAAATCCAACATCAGGAACAAAGACAAGGGGAAATGAATTAGGCGTCCTACCTCTTCCGTAACATTAAGTATATTTTAGTTATTCTTTCTTGAATGGACTGCGCAGAAAATCATTCACCAGAAGTGAATAACTTTTTAGTAACACCAGATGATATTAACAACTTGCCGGCGCGGGTTAGCGGTGCGCTCAACGGCGTCATATCGCGGAACAAACGCCTCCTTGCGCCGTCAGTTCGAATCCTTCCCCGGGTATGGATGTTTGTTAGGTTTGATCAAAGGGACTGATGACTTAAGAAGTTTGGTGGCATAGTTCTTAGAGCCATTTTTTGACCTTTAGCGTAAAATTTCTTTACATAAACTGCCGTATCTTTAGATTGCGTTTACATAGCTCACTTTTTTTACACCACCAAGGGACCGTATACCGCAGGAAGTGCGACACATTTCCGCTTATTATATCTACCCGTACTCGAGGTAAACGGGTTTTAAGGGTTAGGTAGGCAGATAGGCGGTCAAGAAAGTGAGACTAGTAGGGTTCCATTTTTACCGATTTACGTGACGAAATCCTAACAACTAAAATAGCTACCACTGTTACTGGAGATGAGGGCCGCATAATAATTTCCCCTACTCTTTATTCGAAATGTTCCAGTTGTAGTCGACACATCAGCTTATTAATCGTAGCTATGCTTTCGATCTAAATCACGTTTATAGGAATGCAAATTAAATCCATTTGCCTATACACATGGTAATTCAGATCCCACTATTAATACCACCGCGTTTTAGAAGTGCGAGCAATCCCATTGGTAGCTACATTAAGGAACACTTCGCCTAATGAACGTTTTCTTGCTGTGGCATGTCTAATGGAGAATTCGAAACATTGTAGAATACGTTTGGCACCTACGTCGCTATTTACTTCCTGGGGTGGTGCAGAATTATGAGACTAAAATTACTCGCTAACAACAGTTTTTTGTTATTTCGATAAACATCCCGAATGATTGTCACATACGTGGTGACATAAAGGTAGACATTTTATGTTTTTGAGTCCAGAAAGCTCTATGCAACAGAAACTGCAGATCATTTTGCCATTTTCATTGCGAAATTGCCGGCTTATTCATGTCTGGGGTAATAATAGAGGGCTGTTTGCCTGGGTTGTCTGCTAGCGTAGTGAAAGGTGTTTGCTACTGCAAGGGAGGACTGGTTTGTTTTCGGTTCTAATCTCCATGGAGGCTGATAGATTATCAGTAAATGAATTTTAAGAAATTCTCGCGCCCCCAATACATTTTATTGCTATCTTTATTCTGTACAAGCGCCCTGTGGCTGTCGATATGAAACTCTTGTAGAATTTCATACTTGTTACTGCCTGCTTTTTCCGCTTCTGTCAATAATTGAATTGACTTAAGTGTGGCAATGAATGATTTTTAACAATACAGTGTGACTGGTCTGAACATTGACACAGACCATTTCGCGGCAGAATGCGCATAATATTTTGCTAATTCGTACCGATCTGGGGTAATTTGTCTTACTAAAACTGTTATGTTATCAGGATAAGCCGAAATTCGTCTTTATTAGTACAGCTCATACTAATTAGCGTTTCTTCTTTCATTTATATCTTATATTTAGGTGTTGTGGTTAACACACTAATCAGCATTAATATAGTCTTACACTCGATTGTAAACAGTCTGATAAAATTCCGATAGTTTTTCAATTTCACGCCTGTGAACAGTATGTTGGTAGCACTTCATCGCCTCGCCTGTTATGCTGTGTAGCAGACCTTAAAGCTGTGCGGATCAGCATAACGAAAAGGCGAGGGGTCTCGCTCGTTTTGTCCACGACTGTACATCTACATCTACATCTACTTGGATTCTCTGCAAACCACATTCAAGTGCATGGCACAGGGTTCATCGAACTACCACTACAATTCTCTATTATTCTAATCTCGTACAGCGCACGGAGAGAATGAACACCTATATCTTTCCGTACGAGCTCTGATTTCCCTTATTTTATCTTGGTGATCGTTCCTCCCTATGTAAGTCGGTGTCAACAAAATATTTTCGTATTCGGAGGGGAAAGTTGGTGATTGGAATTTCGTGAGAAGATTCCGCCGCAATAAAAACGCCTTTCTTTTAATGATGTCCTTCCCAAATCCTTTATCATTTCTGTGATACTCTCTCTTATATTTCACGATAATACCAAACGTCCTGCCTTTCTTTGAACTTTTTCGATATACTCCGTCAGTCCTATCTGGTAAGGAGCCCACACCGCGCAGCAGTATTCTAAACGAGGACGGACAAGAATAGTGTAGGCAGCCTCCTTAGTAGGTCTGTTACATTTTCTAACTGTCTTGCCAATAAAACGCAGGCTTTGGTTAGCCTTCCCCACAACATTTTCTATGTTTTACTTCCAATTTAAGTTGTTCGTAATTCTAATACCCAGGTATTTAGTTCAATTTACGTCTTTTAGATTAGACTGATTTATGGTGGATGACCTCACACTTTTCGTTAATTAAGGTCAACTGCCACTTTTCGCACCATTCCGATACTTCTTCTAAATCGTTTTGCAGTTTGTTTTGATCTTTTGATGACTTTATTAGTCGATAAACGACAGCGTCATCTGCAAACAACCGAAGACGACTGCGCAGATTGTCTCCCAAATCGTTTATATAGATAAGAAACAGCAAAGGGCCAATCACACTACCTTGGGGAACGCCAGAAATCACTTCTGTATTACTCCATGACTTTCCGCCAGTTACTACGAACTGTGACCTCCCTGAGAGGAAATCGCAGATCCAGTCACATAATTGAGACGATATTCCATAAGCACGCGATTTCACTACGAGCCGCTTGTCTGATACAGAGTCAAAAGCCTTCCGGAAATCCAGAAATACGGAATCTATATGAAATCCCTTGTCAATAGCATTCAGCACTTCATGTTAATGAAGAGCTAGTTGTGTTTCACAAGAACGATGTTTTCTAAACCCTTGCTGATTGTGTGTCAATAGCCCGTTTTCTTCGAGGTAATTCATTACTTTCGAACACAATAAATGTTCTAAAATCCTGCTGCATATCGACGTTAACGATATGGGCCTATAATTTAGTGGATTACTCTTACTACCTTTCTTGACTATTGGTGTGACCTGTGCAATTTTCCAGTCTTTGGGTACGGATCTTTCGTCGAGCGAACGGTTGTATATGATTGTTAAGTATGGAATTAATGCATCAGCATACTCCGAAAGGAACCTAATTGGTATACAGTCTGGACTAGAAGACTTGCTTTTATTAATTGATTTAAGTTGCTACACTACTCCGAGGATATTTACTTCTACGTTAGTCATGTTGACAGCTGTTCTAGATTCGAAGTCTGGAAAATTTACTTCGACCGCTCTCAAATAATAACAAAGTTTATACAATGGATTTCATAGTCCGAGAATGCATAGTTAAAAACAGCCTTATCCAAAAATTGACAAAACACACAAAACCACAATACCAAGAAGGAGTTCTAAAACTTATAGGAAATGGTAAGCGCCTTTTTTACATCTGAAAGGTGATGACTATTCATATTTTAGGCCATTCGCATAATAATGACGCTGGTCGTAAGACTTTAAAGATGCAGATCAGGTTCACTTTAAAGACGCCTTTTAAAGCCACATGGCCGTGAGCGTTAGTTACATACGAGATTGGACGTGTTCAAGAATATCCTAAAGGCGACAAAGACGCCATTGTCAACGCCCTTCTGAGTTTGAACGAGGTCGTGTAATAGGGCTACCCAAAGTTGGGTGTTCTTGCTGCGATACTGCAGAAAGACTTCGCAAGAGTGTAGGTACTGTACGTGACTGCTGACGGCGGTGGTCACGAGAATGTACGGTCGCAAGAGGACCGGATTCGGGACGGCCTCGTGGCACTATCGAGAAGGAAGAACATCGTGCGGCGTACGGCTCTGGTGCGTCATACTGCATCTGCAGCAGAAATGTGAGCAGCAGTTGGCACCATAGTGACACAATGTTTGTCATAATTCGGCTACTTCAAGGACAGCCCCGGGCCAGCCGGTAGCGCGCTTTCCACTGATCCCCCCCAACCACCACCAGTTGCGACTTCGAAGCACTACTGTGCTTTCTGATGAAAGCTGCTTCTGTCTCGGTGCCAGTGATGGCCATGTGTTGGTTAGGAGGAGGCCAGGTGAGAGCTTGCAACCAACCTGTCTGTGCTAGAGGCACTCGTCTGGAGTTATGGTCTGGGGATCAATTTCATTTATGAAAGCCATAGCGTTCTCGTATTTATCCTACGCACCCTGACTGAAAATTTGTGCGTCGGTCTCGTGACTCGACCTGTTGTGATGCCATTCATGAACAGCATTCGAGGGGGAGTTTTGAATCAAGATAAAGCTCGCCCACGTACAGCTGTTGCAACCCAACATTCTCTACACTCTACAGCCTGTTGACATGTTGCCTTGGCCGGCGCAATCACCAGATCTGTCTCCAGTCGAGTACATATGTGACATCATCGAACGACAACTTCATCGTCATCCACTACCTGCATAACCGTCTCTGTATTGATCAACCATCTGCATCAGCTTGGAACTCCAGCCCAAATACTTGCATCCGTCGCTTGTACAACGGTTATTCATATGCCAGCATTCCATAGCCAATCGCTTACATCGCGATTACATTAAATTGTGATTGTGCAATATTAATCACGTAATTATGTCCCCAAGACAAATGTATCCTGAAATTTCATTATTCCATATTAATTAGTTTTTTATGCCATTATTTGTTTTTATCAGCGTACCTGTACACAAATTTCAAAGCTTTCTGTAAAGCATAAAATGCAAATTTCGGTAACTAGAACTAAGGCAATGGCAGTAACAGGAATGTGTCATTCCAGTGAAAAATAAGAAAAGCAATAAAATAAAATCCACCGGTGTACACATATGTATGTCTGTTCGACATCTCCTCCTAAACCAACGGACTGACTTCAACCAAACGTGGTATACTTCTGATTTACTGTCCGGAACGAATCGCAGTGGGGGTAACACCTACCCACCTATCAAACGAATGGGGTGAGGGTGGAATAGAAGCGTAGCCGACGACGCGAGAATATCCATACTTTAGCTATACAGTATTTGGGAATGGGAACGCTTAGAGGCTTGACGCAAATTCTTTATATAATTTTAAACCTTAACGAAACATCTTTTCGCTAACGATCACCACAAAATGACGAAAGGAAAAAATTTTCTACTCATTACATTTTTGCTGTTCACGCACTAAAACTGCCACATGAAGCATTGCGTTTTTATTTATTACTTTTTTACTACTAACTGTATTCGTGACAGATATTACAGACATTAATCGCATATCCCATTACCGTACCAGAAACGTTACAACATGGTTCGACACTTACTTCAGGAGATACGTCATAAACACTGAATACTGTTCGCAGTTCGTGGTCGTGCGGTAGCGTTCTCGCTTCCCACGCCCGTGTTCCCGGGTTCGATTCCCGGCTGGGTCAGGGATTTTCTCTGTCCCGTGATGAATGGGTGTTGTGTGCTGTCCTTAGGTTAGTTAGGTTTAAGTAGTTCTAAGTTCTAGGCGACTGATGACCATAGATGGTAAGTCCCATAGCGCTCAGAGCCATTTGAACCACTGAATACTTTGAAAACAACCTCGTCATGGAAGACGTTTAAATTTATTACTTTTTTATACTAATTCTATTCGCGACACTTTCCACAGAAAGTATCCACATTCACGGCTGAATGCTCCTACAAAAATACAGCGTTGTACGACACGTAGTTCAACAGATATGACTTAAAATACTGAGATGCGAGAAAAAAACTACCGCATCATGCATGACGTTTTAATCTCTTACATCTTTGCTACTAAGCCTATTTGAAACGCATTTAGCAGACAGTTTACACATATGCCTCTCAATGTACCTAGAAAAAAATGTCATTCTATGACACATAGTTCAGAAGGTCTGACGTTGTAAACACAGATGCGTGAGAAACTGTCGCATCATGCATGACTTTTTATTTTATTATACCTTTACTACCAACTCAATTCACAACACATTTCGCAGGCACATATATGACCGAATCTGCCTGCAAACGTATGTCACTGTACTGCTCACAGTCCAGGAGATAGTGTTATTAGCGTTAAGCTGCGTGAAAACACAACTGTAGGGCGAAATTCGCTAGACATACAGGTGAAATGTGTTCACAACTACGCATGAAATATGTTAAATATGTGTGAAATATATTTGGCATGTGCGTATGCAAGTGAAACCGCTGGAACGATTTCAATCAAATTTGATACACATATTAGTTACAATCAGTAAAGGAATACTGTAAGGGTAAGTAGCACCAGCCTACTGGGATGGCTGCGATAACGTAGAGAGAGACAGTACGATGAGGAGATGGACAGAAAGCAAGGGGAAGGAGGAAATAGTCACAGACAGAAAATGGCTCAAATGGCTCTGAGCACTGTGGGACTTAACAGATATGGTCATCAGTCCTCTAGAACTCAGAACTAACTAACCTAAGGACATCACACAACACCCAGTCATCACGAGGCAGAGAAAATCCCTGATCCCGCCGGGAATCGAACCCGGAAACCCGGGCGCGGGAAGCGAGAGTCACAGACAGAAGAAGGATGAGATGGACAGATGGAGTGGAGGGGAGACTGGATAATGAAAAGGAAGTGGAGGAGTGCAACAAGAGAGGGGAAAACAGAAGAGAGAAAGGAAAGGGGAGGAAATGAAGAGAGGAGTAGATGGACAGAGACAGGTGAGAGGAGGACATGCAGGGGTGGAGATTGACAAAGCGAGGGGAAGGAGGAGACGGAATTAATGGGGGCAGTTGGAGACGGACAGAGGGTGAAGGAGCAGATGGACAGAGAGGGGAGGGGCAGATTGACAGAGAGAGGGGAGGAGATGGACAGAGAGAGGACTAAGAAAGGAGATGGACTAATAGAAGATCACATACCTGAGGAACGTCGCGTACTCAGGTAGTAATAATGCAACATGTGAAGTATTTTTGTAATTGGTCTTTTTATTTCGCAATCGTCAGTAGTCGTTGAGAAGAATTCGACTAAATACTCTACTGGCCATTAAAATTGCTACAACACGAAGATGACGTACTACAGACGCGAAATTTAACCGACAAGAAGAAGGTGCTGTGATATGCATATGATTAGCTTTTTAGAGAATTCACACAAGGTTGGCGCCGGTGGCGATACCTACAACGTGCTGACATGAGGAAAGTTTCCAACCGATTTCTCATACACAAACAGCTGTTGACCTGCGTTACCTGGTGAAACGTTGTTGTGATACCTCGTGTAAGGAGGAGAAATGCGTACCATCACGTTTCCGACTTTGATAAAGGTCGGATTTTAGCCTATCGCGATTGCGGTTTATCGTATCGCGACATTGCTGCTCGCGTTGGTCGGGATCCAATGACTGTTAGCAGAATATGAAATCGGTGGGTTCAGGAGGACAATGCGGAACGCCGTGCTGGATCCCAACGGCCTCGTATCACAAGAAGTCGAGATGATAGGCATCTTATCCGCATGGCTGTAACCCATCGTGCAGCCACGTTTCGATCTCTGAATCAACAGATGGGGACGTTTGCAAGACAACAACCATCTGCACGAAGTTCGACGACGTTTGCAGCAGCGTGTACTATCAGCTCGGAGACCATGACTGCGGTTACCCTTGACGCTGCATCACAGACAAGAGCGTCTGCGACGGTGTACTCAGCGACGAACCTGGGTGGACGAATGGCAAAACGTCATTTTTTCGGATGAATCCAGGTTCTGTTTACAGCATCATGATGGTCGCATTGGCGACATCGCGGTGAACGCACACTGGAAGCCAAACTGGCGTATCACCCGACGTGATGGTATGGGGTGCCATTGGTTTCACGTATCAGTCACCTCTTGTTCGCATTGACGGCACTTTGAACGGTGAACGTAACATTTGAGATGTATTACGACCCGTGGCTCTACCCTTCATTCGATCCCTACGAAACCGTACATTTCAGCAGGATAATGCACGACCGCATGCTGCAGGTCCTGTACCGGTCTTTCTGGATACAGAAAATGTTCGACTGATGCCCTGGCCAGCACATTCTCCAGATCTCTCACCAAATGAAAATGTCTGGTCATTGGTGGCGGAGCAACTGGCATGTCACAATATGCCAGTCACTACTCTTGCTGAACTGTGGTATCGTGTTGAAGCTGCATGGGCAGCCGTACCTTTACACGCCATCCAAGCTCTGTTTGACTCAATGCCCAGGCGTATCAAGGCCGTTATTACGGCCAGAGGTGGTTGCTCTGGGTACGGATTTCTCAGGCTCTATGCATTCAAATTGCGTGAAAATGTAATCACATGTAAGTTCTAGTATAATGTTTTTTTTTTTTCAATGAATACCCGTTTATCATCTGCATTTCTTCTTGGTGTAGCTATTTTAATGGCCAGTAGTCTATAATAGCCTGAACTGATTTATTAAAATAACATAGGAAAATACTGTGGCTGTGATGCTCTAGAGGGTAGAGTGCTTGACTCTGGCCCCGGAAACCCTGGGTACGACGGCAGGTAGGAGGGGAAGTTTTCCTCGTTCCATTACCTCAAGGACTGCCCCATGCCCACTCAACCTGCTGTCTAATGAGGACCGGGGACCTTTGCTGAGATAAAAGGTGACCGGGGCGATGTACTCGCCGCCTCTTCCCCCTAGTATCGCGCCGATCGGAAGGCTGCATTGCACTCACGTTAGAAGCCCGATCACAAGCTGAAAGCCACGCACTTTCCTTTTTTCTTTTAGGTAAACAAATTGGAAAATAAATACAAATGACATTCACATTGCCGTATAAAGAACATTTTTGTATCTGTCAGTGAACGCTGTACTCTTCACTGCAATGATAAGTAAAAGAAAGTAAGGTTGTCATCAATATGAAGAGACTTTACCGACATGATCGTATTTGTGGTGGTATGCCCTTACCTTCCTCCTACCCATTCTGTTACAGGAAGACCTACATTTTTTAGTATTTTTCACATTAACATATTCTGCACAGATGAAAGAAATGGAAAGAGATCCCAGTATTCACTGGGAATCGAAAGCGGGGTCTTTAGATTTGTATTCTAAAACCTTAACCTTTTGTTTTTGTTCCCATTTTTTCCATTTTACAGGGTCTCCAACCTACCCCCATGTCTTTCCTGACGCTCTCCATTTCAAGTCTTCTTCGGCTAGCTTCAGTTATTATATTCATGAAGGATTAAAGAAAGTTACAAGTAATTTTCTTGTAAGAATTATAACTATTTATATGCAGCAAGAAGGAAATTGACTCAAAGTGCGTCCTATTACAGGCATACATTTAGCGTAACGTAAAACTATTTTTTTTAAGAGGCGCTTCTTGTGTGTAAAATCTGTCTTCTTGGAAAGAAATGTTTTTAACCTCATTGCAATTCCTGTGACTGTTGCTTGTACATGTAGTACACAAAATATTTATTTTTTATTTTTCTAATACGCTTATGTTAACCAAATAAATAATCCATGCTCATCTTAAAAAGAGTGCAAATGGGAAAAAATAGGACACATAATGTTCTTATTTCTCAATACTGTTATTTTGATTTTGTTGTCTGCGTACCTCTACTTATTCTGTAGCATTTTGTCTCTGTAGGTATTGCTGTTACAGGGTTCTGTTGAGGCCCTCACAGCTGCCGTCTTTGCTGCAGGACCCACTAAGTCGCCCCTGTACTTCCCTTTCAACAGCCGTTTTCTACTTTAGCACGCTTCTTCATTTTCTCGTATCAGTGTTATTTAATCCTTCAGCCTGGACCCTGTTTCTGAGGCACAGTTTTCGACACGCGACCGAAGTTATCTTTGAAGCGGCAGGGAGATGGCTTGCGAGCCCAGCAAGGGCAATGTAAATCGCATTTCTATAAATGACAAACACTCTCTTACCAACAAACGATTATAGGCTGCGTTCACACTGCCGGCCGGGCCGAGCCGAGCCTGGCCGGGCCGCCGCCCGCTTTGATATCAGACACATGGTTTTGAATTGCGGTGTCCACACGCACCGACACGGCGTGAGCCTCCCGGAGCCGAGCCGGTGACGTCCCGAGTGTTTAATACTGCCGGCGCGAGCTGACCGCAGGCGCGAGCCTGTGGAGCAGCACTACAGCTTCTGCAGTACACGCATCACACGTCTCCCTTCTGCTTTCATCACAAGTGTCAGTGCACACGTCTTTTATTTTAAGATGTTACCTCACATTTCACAATCAGTGAGGAAAAATTACGTTTATTATAATGATACATGCGAAATTACTTTTATTTCATTTATTTAATCTACCGTATTTACATGCATTTACAATAGCTTGCCAGCGATCGCGGCATTGTCGCCACTGAATAGTTCGCATTTACTTGTAAACGGAGGTAGATATGAGTGTCACTGAGGGACGGATATGTGTCCCTACCAGATGACAATGAACCGTAAAGTCATGCTGTGGCACGTTTACTATAAGCTGTTGCCTGTGACATCTTTTTGCGATGTTCTTACTTTAATGAATGCAGAATAACACATACATGGCATTAACTTGTGTCCATCAATTTGGTATCAGAAATTCGGTTAGTATGACAGTGATGATGCAGTTTCCAGATTATGGAACGAAGTAACCAAGGAGTGTGTTTCAAATACTACGCACAAATATAAATTATTTTCGTTTATAATTTTATTTGTTTTATTTACAGTGAAATGAGATACACAAAAATACAGCAAATAACTAAGTACTTTCAACTCCAAAATTTATTTTTGAAAGGTTTTTTAATTATTTTAAGTTGCATTTTAACGAAATACTCAACAAAAGTGTTCCTGACAGTTTTCGAACGTAATGTGGAATTTCTGTTGAATGTGGCACCAGCTGCCTGCATATCAGCATTATTACAAAACTTTTCCGCTTCAACATTGCATCCTTCTCTGTCAATGACAATATTATGAAGTAGACAAATGCACTTGACTATGTGATCAGCTAAGTCAATGGATGTTTCAATTTCCTTCGTCAGTAGTCTCCATTTATTGGTCATTATACCAAATGCACATTCAACAACTTTTCTTGCTCTGGAATGCATATCATTGTATAGAATCTTCTCGTTGTCCAAATTTCTGCTAGGAAAAGTTCTCATCAAATTCTCTAATAAGGGGTAAGCTTCATCTCCCAAAATGATGTACGGTAGTTCCTGACACATTCCTTCAAGTCTTGTTGATGGCGGTAATAACAGCTCCCCATTTGTAAGTTTCTTATATAACATACTTTCTTTAAACACGCCTACATCAGACTGTTTACCGTAGGCGCCAACATCTACAGCTATAAATTTGTAATTTGCATCAGCAACTGCTTGGAGTACAATCGAATAATACTGTTTCTAATTGTAAAACAGGCTGCCAGAAAGTTTAGGACATTGGACAGGTATGTGCTTCCCGTCTATACGTCCAACACAGTTTGGAAATCCCCATCTCATATGCATTTCACTGGCAATTTCTTTAAATCTAGAAACAGTTGGCGTTGGTAAATGAATGGGAGCAAGTGACTCCCATATGGCCATACAAATGTCTTTCACCACCACTGATACGGTGGACGCTCCTAATCGGAATAACGATGCTAGTGCATGAAAGGAGATGACAGTGGACAGATACCTGAGAAAAAAAAATCGCAAAATGTGTTATTCAAGTGTGGTGTTGAGCGATGTTTTTACAGTTTTGTTTGCACAGTAGATACTTACTTAGTCCATGTCATTTCACAGTTATGCAACAATAAATAAATAAAGAGACATGGCCATACTATATTCTTTCAATTAAAATAATGAAATCGAAATGCGAAGACCTGGGAGACAGTTGCAGAGAATAACTTTTGTAACTTGGCAAAATGTTATGTGATCCAGGGAATAGCATATTAAAATGCAATTCCACTCGGTCTTTGTTCTATCATATGATTTTCCCAAGTTCGAAGAGCTATGCACAGTTCGTTATCAGTGGAAATAGAACCACTGAGTCAAAGGGCATTATCTCAAAACTCTTCGCCTATCAATATGCCTATCTTACAAGGTAATGAAAAGAATTCTGTGAGGTCGTCAGTGGCTCCACATGATGAACCATCACCACTGCCAAGCGCTGCATCATGAAGAAAAAACATGAAAAAAGTTTTATAATTCTGAAGGAGTATTTCTGCGATTCTTCGTTGAAGGCACAGCAAGACATTACCCAAAATGACGAAGCTAATTACTTCCTAATGATTCTCATGAGTCCCATAAACTCTCTTCCTCTCAGAGGTAAGCGTTTGAGAAATTTAAAATACAAAAGCATGACTGCAATTAATTGGAGGTAGTGAATGCTGCACAAACTTCTATTGCAAACCAAAAAGTGTGTACTAACGAATCTTACCTTATCGTTATACACAACTTTTCTTCTGCTGTTATACTTCTGCGAAAATTTGTGTTCTGTTTCGAAATTTTGTCTTGAATGTTTTGCAGCACATACTGAAATGTATTATGATGCATTCTGTAATATGAATAAAAATTTTCAGGATAGTTTCTACGTTCTTCATGTAAAGAAAAAAACACTCCTAAATGTCTGTCGCTATTTATGGCATGAATCCATAACCTCCTAGTTCTTCTGTTCTTCAAAACTCGAAGAGTTAGTGCAGAGTCAAACCAATACCAATAAAAGAGTGAAGACGTTGTTCTGCACGAAAGCACAGACTAGCTAAAGTCGAGCAACTGTTGACTGCAGCTGCGTTTTCTACTGACTTGCGTGTCAGCTGTCGAAGGGTGGGGATTTTTTTAAATTTATTTATTTGGCCTCCGGCAACTAACAGCCATTTAGCCAAAGAGTGGGGATTACCGTGACAGTGCAGCGCAGCCCGGCAAAGAATAAATAAAAGCAATGAAGAACAATGAAACGCACGTCTGTGTCGAGCTACAGTAGTTTCATTAACTCTCCATTATTTTTTCTTTCAAAATAGACAACGAGACTACAGAATTGCGCTTCAGTTTCTGCAGTAAACGTATCACAAATCTCCAGTTTGTTTTTGTGATTAGTTTTACACCAAATTTTGTCAGACCTATGTCATTGACACTTCTACCTGTACATGTACTAAGCCAAGCTGTAACCGCGCGAACTCCGTGGCTTGCGGACGCGGCACTGACGCCACTGAATAGCTCGCATTACTTGTGACCAGAGACAGATGTCAGTGTCATTATCATTTCAAAAACTTTTTGGTACTTTTAGCTACATTCCATTCCCAACAATGTATGGTCTGAAACGGATCTAATAGTAAGCTACCCGCTACATAACTTTTTCACTACAAGATTTGTAAATCAAGTGCACAACATTGACAAATAGCATCATTTCACAATGACTGTTAAGAAATATGGAAAGATAAGTGATTCAATACTAAGCTAAGATGTTGCACTACCACGTGTACAAAAATCAGATTTTTTAGTGGCATACTTTCTTCAAAATCGGTTGGGAAGCGTTACGAAACTAAGAAATCACGCGAAACGAAAAGTAGACTCTTTCTTTTTTCACGATGTAAGTAATGCTTTTAACGAAAAATAAGTTCATAAAACGATGTGGCGAAGTCTCATATACAGCTAAGAATTTTTAAAACATGAAAATCGGAGAAGTGGATTTTCCCCCATTTCGCCGTCCCGGCTCGGCGCAGCGCGCAATGTGAATGCACTACACGCCGGCCTGGGCTGGCCAGGCACGAGCCGAGCCTTTACGCGTCAGCCCGGCCCGGCCCGGCCGGCAGTGTGAACGCAGCCAGGTGAAAGAGCCTGGCTTCCGACACGATTTTGCAATACTTCCAGAAAATCTGACAGATTCAGTTATTCATATAATTAGATTCAAGGCCCACGACCGTCAAATGTCTGTAATAAGTGGGCCTCTCAAAACGTTAAACACACACAGAATACTCAACTTTAGTATAAGCGGAGCGCTCTGTGAACGCGAAAATCTTAAAACACTCTGCTGTCGGCAAATGCAGTAATACATTGAAGAACCAAAGAAACTGGTATACCTGCCTAATATCGTGTACGGCCCCCACGAGCACGGAGAAGTGCCGCAACACGACGTGGTATGGACTCGACTAATGTCTGAAGTAGTGCTGAAGATAGTTAAGCTCAGCGGCCGTTTGACGATCTTCTTCTGTGCGGATGCACAAACAGTGCCCGAACTCTTACAGGAATCGGCAGTATAGCCGCGACTAATGAGTATAATGAACAGGGGTACTATGAATGTAGTGTGGGACAATAAATTGCGAATGTGGGTCTCACGGGAGGAGTGCCCGAGATAAGTCCCTGCAGTCGCGCTGTCTTCTGTGTCCTCCGTGGCACAGCTGGTTAGAGCGTCTGCAATGAAAGCACGAGATACCGGGTTCGAGTCCCGGTCGGGGCACACATTTTCAACAGTCCCCGTTGACATATATCAACGCCTGTATGCAGCTAGGGGTATTTATTTCATTGTAACTCCAGACATGCTCAATGACGTTCATGTCTGGGGAGTTTGGTTGCCAGCGGAATTGTTTAAACACAGAAGAGTGTTCCTGGAACGACTCTAGCAATTCTAGATGTGTGGGGTGTCGCGTTGTCCTACTGGAATTGCCCAAGTCCGTCAGAATGCACAATGGACTGAATAGATGCAGGTGATCAGACAGGATGCTTACCTACGTGTCACCAGTCAGTCGTATCTAGGCGTATCATGGGTCCCATGTCACTTGAACTGCAAACGCCTCACGATTTTCCCAGGTCAGGTACAAATTATTGAAATCCTTTAGCTTTCAAAGTGACCTTTTCTTTTCGTCTATTTTTACCCTAGTTGCGTTTCACTAAAGATGTAAGCTTCCTATTAGCTGTGCAGAGTTTTCATTGCCACTTACTATGACTCCAGTGTCGTTAGCGTATGCGTTTATTACTTTTTTTTCCGTTCCGGATAGTGTTATACGCTCCAGCTCGGCATCATAATTCTTAAGAGATAGGGTACCGAAACTATTTAAAGTATCACTGAAAAGGAATTTCCTTGTGGGACTCCATCTGAGATCGTAATGTCGTTGGTATATTGCCCATTAATCGAAATCCTCGTTTTTATGCCTCTTACGATCTTCATTAAAGCAGTTAACTATTTAGAAGGAAACCCAAATGCGTCGAAGTTATAAAGATATCCGTGGTTAACCCAGTCAAACGTCTTTGCAAACTCTGTGGCAAGGCCTTCATTTGCTGATAACATAGAGAAAATAAGTATCACGTCTTTTCATTTTCATACTGCCTTAAATATCCTGCCCTAGGGAGGCAAGTCGAGTAGCATCGAATCACTCTTCGAGAACTGGTGTGAGTCTTTCTCTGATGACCCGTGCTGTTCTTTTGTAATCTCAGTTCATTAAGCTGACTGGCCTCATTTTGCTGAGGTCTTTTAGCTCTGCGTTCCTTTTTTTTGGAACTAGTGCTGTTACACTCTCTTTGAAAGCAGCCGGAACAACGTCCCCTTTGAGAGACTCTTTTACATCTGTGGTGAATTTCTTGCCTATTATGAGTCCAAATGCTGTATAAAATTCTAGGGGCAGGCAATCAGCGCCAGGAGACTTTTTGGAAGGCGAAGATTTAATAAGACCCAGCACCTCTTCATCTGTAATTTATGAAGTGAAATTTCAAATTTCCTCTTCTGTCAAGCTATTCTCCATTCCAGAGTTCTGTAATAAATGTATTGCTGAATATTCGTTAATGCCATTTTCTGAATGTAGTTAGTCGTAAAATGTATGTGCTTCCTCTAAAATATCTTTTTGTTCTATTAGAGTTTCATCCTCTGTTCTGAGATTGATGATGAAAGTCCTTCTTCCGTTTGTTGAATGGTGTATTGAGTGTTAGATGGAGTAGTTTCTTGTTCCACAATTTTTCTGGGGTGGGATTTTATGTTTAAATTAACCAACTGCGACATCTTGATCCTTATCATTTTGGCTTTGGTTTTACCGACATTTAGGAAGAACTCTAGAGACATTGGTTGCTCATAAAGGTTTCGTAGACAAGAGTAGTGGAATTCCATCGTGTCTCTTGACCAGCTCCTTCTCTCTTTCCCCATGGATATTCAACGTTGCTGTTAATATATTCTTTGCACCCAAAGTCCACTATTCTTCACTGTTTCACAGTCTTAGGACAGTCTGCCAAGTCCCTCGTACTCGTAAAGTTAGGACATCTTCTACGAGCGTATTTACGTTTAGTTTCGATAATGGGCTACAATAGTATGTCTTTTGTCTCCTTAGTTTTAATTTTGTGTTTCACATACAGGGAGTCATAGAAGATACAGGTATCACTTCGGATCTGCTTACTTTTTGTGTCAGTCCTAGACTGTAAGCTACTGCTAATGCACGTAAATCTTACAATCATGGAGTGCTTCATCTCTCAAGCGTCTTTCCACTTCATGTTTTTAACCGGTGACTCGAGTTCCCGTGACTCATTAAAATTTAACTGGTGATCCTTTTTGTTTAAAACACAAAATCAGTCTCCTCCAGTTAAAACTTCTGCAGGGTTTTCTTAGAGCAGAAAAAAGATGTTCTTTTGAAAGCATTTGCCGTATCTTCCCTGAAAGGGCGTAAAAATTTATAAAAGTTGCGTCAAAAAATTTTCAGCTAATTCTGCTCAACTCAATCCCTTCTTTGGCAGGTACTATGGTTCCATTCGCTTTTTCATTAACTATAAATAAAATTACTTTGTACCCCGAAAAGTAAAAGCTTCTCATGTTAACTTCCTATAAACAAGCTGTATCTGTATAAGACTGACATAGGAAGTCTTTAAGCGCTTCTACATTTGTTGCATTCTGAATGTTATTTGAGTTCACTGTGGTCACATTACGTGTATACAGTGTGTGTCACTTATGTTTCATCACGAGCAATTTCTCTGGTGTTTCGAAATATATTTACAACTCAATTTTTGCAGTGTGTAGCTGGAGTCAGTTCCAACAAATACTGCTCATCATGTCATTCACGTGACACCAAGCGTCGACAGAAAAAAATCTGTTGATTTCCCGCTACGAACAAAATTATTTTTAAAGCGGAATTTTAAGAGCTCATTCTATTGAGCGGTCTCAAATTAGTCTAGTGAGATATTCGTTTTATCGATCTGTATCAACAGGCACAGTAGAACGTGAAGAATAATCAGTATACCAGCAGCGATAGCAGCACCCAGGCACCATGCAGCAGCGCTGTTCATTCGCTGCTGGAGTAACAGTTATTCTTCGGGTTTTACTGCCACTGTTAATACACATCGATAAAACAAATATCTCACTAGACTAATGTGAGACTGCTCAATCGAATGGCCACGTACAATTCCACTCTAAAAATCTTTTGTTCGTAACAGGAAATCAACTGACCCTTTCTGTCGACGCACGATGTCACATGAAAAACATGATGAACAGTATTTGTTTGAACTTACTCCAGCTACACACTGCAAAAATTAAATTGTAAATATATTTCGAAACACCAGAGAAAATGCGGGTGACAATTCTTACAAGGAAACTGTCCAGTCCGACAAGTGGAAACCCCAAAAATTTTTGTACAGGAAGAATACATCGAAAAAAACTTAATGTTTTTTTTAAGCGCTAAGTCACACTGCAACTATTTTCTTAAATGTTGAAATTTGCGCGAATTCGTAGGTCGTCACGCGACTGGGGAAATGTACACCCCTGACGGAGTTGTAACAGGCAGCACATGCGTCTCGTGGCAGTCACATGTCCTCGGCTGACAGCACATTGGTAAACAGATGAGGCAATGCGCAATGCACAACGCGAACGTTAGTTTTCCGTCGATAGTTGATCTGGCACAATTTTTCACTGTTACTATTCACTCTAATTTTCAACTCATTTAATATCCATAGTAATTAGCAGCTGCCTTTGTGGTCTCGCTGTCAACAACGGAGATAAAACTGAGTTAATTTTCCTTGTGATTTCTTGGCATAAGCGTACTAATAGCATCTGTCTTTGTGCAGCTTCCATAGTTTCGCAGTAATGTGGAATCCGGTTAGTGTGCTCACCCTTGCAAACATAGAATATGTAGAAGGTCGTACCGCTATGAAATCGAAATCACTTATATATGTTCTTATTTATTAGTCAATTTCTTGGGCTTTTTTCCAGTAATGTCGATATTTAGTTAGAAACTGTCAAAAACATTAGAAGACAGGGAATAACTCGGATGACTCCGTGAAGTGTCACTCGAAGGATGATTATTGTCCTAATTCAAGTTCGGAACAAATGCGGAGTACCTTCCAAGTCCAAAAAAACCATGTGCAATAATAGCTATCGTGAGAAAGAAAAGGCTGTAAATTTTTTTGTTAAATGAAGGATGGAGAAATGCTCAAACTTAAGCAAGTGAGCAAAGTCGGTTTCGTTTTGTAAAATTTGAACATGAATTGTATAAATGGATGAAATAATTACAGCAAGTACCAAATAGGCGCCAAAATGAAAGTCGCAAAAATTTGAAAATAAGTATTCGAAGGATTTAGCGCCGCTACTGAATCCGTGGCTTCTTTGGCTGGTTAAACAGATTTAGTAAATTATGTAGGAAAGGTAGTCCCAAAATTCGAAGTTTACCTGAAGTAAGCGTGTAGAGATGTCATGAAATAGGTTCAAAAATGGTTCAAATGGCTCTGAGGACAATGGGGCAAAACATCTGAGGTCATCAGTCCCCTAGAACATAGAACAACTTAAACCTAACTAACCTAAGGACATCACACACATCCATGCCTTCGGCAGGATTCGAACCTGCGACCGTAGCAGTCGCGCAGTTCCGAACTGAAGCGCCTAGAACCGCTCAGCCACCAGGGCCTGCATTAAATAGGTAATACTATAGAGAAGTTTGTAGTCGACATAGAGAGGAAGTTTCTTGTTATCCACTAAAGGCTGCGTGTAAAGCCAGTCAGTCAGATTTCATGAAAACCGCACTTTATCACAGATTCGCTTGTATAGTCACGAGTGCCATGACACATTCGTATAAGACAATCCCAGCAATAAGGAAAAGGCCAGGTGACACCGGAAGATTTCAGATGGATTACATCATAGGCAGACAGAGATTCCTAAATCAGATACTGGACTGTAAGCCGTACGTAGGAGCAGATATGGAATCAGATCACAATGTAGTAGTGATGAAGAGTAGGCTGAAATTTAAGAGATTAGTCAGGAAGAACCAATACGCAAAGAAATGGGATGCAGAAGTACTAAGGAATGACAAGATAGGCTTGAAGTTCTCTAAGGCTACAGATAAATCAATAAGAAATAGCTCAGTTGGCAGGACAGTTTAAGAGGAATGGGCATCTCTGAAAAGGGCAATCACAGAATCTGGAAAGAAAGACATAGGTACAAAGAAGGTAACTTCGAAGAAACCAAGGGTAACAGGAGAAATGCTACGGTAAGTACAAAAATGTTCAGGGAAGTTCAGGAACACAAAATTACAAATCATTGAAGAATTAAATAAATAGGAAGTGCAGGGAAGACAAGATAGAATGGCTGCTTGGAAAATGTGGAAAAACCGAAGAAGAAATGATTGTCGGAAAGACTGACTCAGCATGTAGGAAAGTCAAATAAAAGAAAGGTTCAGGAGTGGGATTAAAATTCAAGGTGAAGGCTTATCAATGATACGATTTGCTGATGACACTGCAGTCTTGAATGAACAGTCTAATGAGTAGAGAATATAGATGAAGAGTAAATCGAAGAAAGACAAAAGTAATGTGAAGTAGCATAAATGAGGACAGCGAGAAACTTAACATAAGGACTGATGGTCACGAAGTGGACGAAGTCAAAGAATTCTGCTACCTAGTTGGCAAAATAACCAATGACAGACAAAGCAAGGTTAGTTAAGTTTAAGTAGTTCTAAGTTCTAGGGGACTGATGACCACAGATGTTAAGTCCCATAGTGCTCAGAGCCATTTCAACCATTTGGACAAAGCAAGGAGGACATCAAAAGCAGATTAGTACTAGCAAGAAGAGCATTCCTTACCAAGAGAAGTCCATTAGTATGAAACATAGACATTAATTTCAGGAAGAAATGTCTTAAAATGTACGTTTGGAGCACAACATTGTATGGGAGTGAAATATGGAATGTGGGGAAGGAGGAACAGAGGAGAATCGAAGCATTTGAGACGTGGAACTACAGACGAATGTTGAAAATTAGGTGGATTGATAAGGTAAGGAATGAGGAGGTTTTGCACAGAATCGAGAGGAAAGGAATATGTGGGAAACACTGACAAGAAGAGGGGACAGGAATGAAGGACCTCTGTTAAGACCTGAGGAAGCTGTAGAGGGCAGAAACTTTAGAGCAAGGCAGATATTGGAATAAATCTAGTAAACAATTGAGGACGTAAGTTGCAAGTGCTACTCTGAGATGAACAGGTTCTACAGGAGTGGAATTCGTGGCGGACCGCATGAAAACAAAGGTTTCTGTGTCCGCAGCTTTACCTCAATCTTTAGGAGCATCAAGACAATTAGGACCAAAATTTCAGAAGAAGGACTTTATTTTTGGAAAAGTCTTGTAATCGAGTAGCAAAATCTAGAAAAATGGGGGAGAATAATTTTGAATGTTATACCCGAAACGTCTTCTTCTCATTTTCAGAATAATTCATTGCTTTTGTTGGATTGTTGGGCTTCACCTCTGTCTTTAGGAGGGCGACAAAGTATAATTACGATTCCACCTGCAACTAATAGTGTGATTCAGCCTCTCGATAAAAAATATTTTGAACAGTGTACAAGATTTTCAGAACATTTTTGGACAATAAAATTTCCGACAGCTCTTTTTCATTTTAGGTTCATCGTCGGAACAGTACTGTTAAACTTTAGTTATTTGTGCGTTGTCAGTTTGAATCACCACATTTTACGAATTTTCCTGGTATGCAGCGAAACATACATAACAATGGGCACGACCATTTCTTACTCCAGTCCAGTTCTATCTAGATAAAACACTGACAATCACTATGAAGTGCCTGAATGCATTAGTTTTTCTCTGATGAAGATGTGATGACTACAGGGAATAAACAAGTAAATGTTTCATTGTCAGTAAAATATTCTTATTCAAAAGTCATCATAAGAACCGTGTTGCAGGAATCGTTATAAAATATTTAATATCACCAGTTTAATGTCCCGATAGATGGAAGTATCTGTAATGTAACATCATACATGCCTTTATTTTCTTTACTCTGCTAGTCAGTTGTATGACAACTACATCTCTGCAACACTTCAGCTGTCGGTATGAACTGCAAAACACGTCCTATGGTCACTAGTGCGTCTGTTTATCGTCGATTCGCGTGCGAGGCAGGAAGGGCTGCTCAAGTAGCTGTTAGTGTCTCATCGTGCGGCAAAAATGAACAACTGTAATCATTCTGTTTAAAATACTTGCAGTGTATCTTATCTGCTAAAATTTTGACAGTGCACGTCTTTCAGTGAATTCTTCCTGCTCGAAAAGTTTCAGAGAAGGATTCGGCATGTCGCACTGGATCTTCCGTTGTTAGAAGAGATATCCTGTATGCGTGTGCTATTTTGCTACACTATTCGACACAAACTACTTGTTGTTTGTTGTTGTTGTTGTCTTCAGTCCTGAGACTGGTTTGATGCAGCTCTCCATGCTACTCTATCCTGTGCAAGCTGTTTCATCTCCCAGTACCTACTGCAACCTACATCCTTCTGAATCTGCTTAGTGTACTCATCTCTCGGTCTCCCTCTACGATTACAAACTACTTAGTGGAAATTATTGGCTTCGATCTCTTCTCGCTATTTTTCCTACTTTTAATTTCATAAACTTCTTTTCTGAGTTCTTAAATTAAAAAAAATCTTCTCCAAGTGTACACTCTGTTTCCAAAGCATCTGCCTGGTCCGCTTTATGTTCTGCCAAATCAATTTTTTTTCGGCAATGTTATGACCAAGTCGAGTTTCACCTTCCTCTTCCGAGTTTGTACTATCGAGCACATATTTAGGTGGTTCGTGTCAACCTCGTGTTGCCATGAGAACACCCGTCGCCTCGTTCCGTTAGGAAGCCGTCTTTCCTTTTTTTCGTTGTCCTGTATGTTCCATAGTCTTTCTCTCAATGGAGGAGTTCAGCTCTCTGCAGCCTGCTGTACCAGTCGCCTCCTTTGATTACCCTTCGAAGTCCTTGGTGATCTAGTTTGTAAACAATCTTTTATTTCGATGGAAGACGCGGCGCTAAGATTCTTAGCGATTAGCAAACATAAGGAAATAATTTTTTTAAATATATGTTTAAGTAATACTGAGACCGAAAAAGTCAAAGGAGTTAAGAATAATGTAGCATAAGGAACATTAAGTCATCTGTTGTGTATTGTTTTTCGTTGTTTCACTCTCTGCTGTTCAGGTTGCGAATGCAAAGCTTCGGATCTCTTTTTGTTATTTTCGTGCATTGTGATAAGAGCCGGTTTTAAAGGAAAAGTTAATTACTATCGTGATTTATCACAAACAACAGTACTGGGAAAACAGTTATAGAAAAAGGAGTTTGGCTTATGAACAAAGGTAATTTCTTCTGCGAGCACATCTCCGATTGAGTTTACGAGCAAGTCGGCAATTTTCATTATAAATACTGGGTTTTATGGAACTCTTGTTTAATTTGTGAGAAACCAATGTGCTCACAATTAAGAAAAAGCATTTAATTTGAAACACTCAGGAGTACTAATAAAACGTTTTGAAAAGTAATTTTGATTTCGGTACATCTTCTTCCGTAGAACTGTTTAAGTGTGTTTCATAGTAAATACACAAAGGCTACGGAATCTTATCTTACAGTGACAAATTCACTTAAAGTGCTAAGTAACAGAAGACTGTACCTTCCTTGTGCTGTTCTCCTTATCGGATACCAGAGATATCCTCTCCTAAGAATCAACGGGCGTGATTAATTCGCACTCGTGTACGACAACGAAGGAGACGGCACACGCTGGAGATACAGCGAGGTTTCTGACGGTGTTGTTGACGATCTCCGAAGTGGGACGTGCTTTTTTATTCTTAGCAGAAGTTCTTTTGCCACCATTAATTTGACAAGGACAGTTATTTTTCTTTGTGTTAACCCCCGTATTCTGATAATTCTCTTCGATCTTCTCCTGTTCACTATTTTTTTCCCTTCTCATTTGAATTTTCCGTATATCACTTGTCAGTTTTCTCGTTTTTCAGTAGCCTCCGTTTTAGCAAATCTGAAATGTTTGTATCTTCGTGTTTAACAATTGAAGAGCGTTCTAAGATTTGTAGCAGATGACGACTGTCAATCTGTACTTCTCAAGAAGAACTCTCTCTCTCAGCAGATAAGTACATTACGCCATCATCTGAATCGCAAATGCGCTATATTCGTTTGTCTTTTCTCAAGTCCGTGGGGGTTCAGGCGCGCGCCTGTTGTCGCTGTTGTCGGCTCAGTGTGACTTCAAACAGCTGTAGCAGCGGCGTACGATAACTTAATGGTTAGTACTGGCCCTGGGACAGCTGCCTCATCGTTTGGCATCTGTGGCACCCTCAGGGGCTAAGCATTCGGTTGCTCTGGGTGCGGGCTAGGCATCCCCGGGGTTGCTGAGCTGGGAAGTGGTAAGCGCCGCTAGTCCCCTCTCACCGTAATCTCCGGCCATGCTTCAGCGATCAACATGCGGGACGGCGGTGGAACGTTGCGTGTCACAGGGAGAGGTGGTTTTGGCTTGACAACCTGGATCGCGAGGATGAAATAACTTATATGAACCCTTCCCTCTCGCCCCCCTCCTCTGGCTCTCCTCACCCCCCCCCCCCCCCCCCCCCCCCGAGTCTCAAGATGTGCCGCGCTCTGATGAGATGTATCGCTGTTCAAGTGGAAAAGCCGTTAGCGGGCAACCTCTGGCGTTAAATTGTATAAGGCTTACTAGGCATGCGGGATACTGTCTGGATGGATTTGTATTTCCATAGCTGCTCGTGTTAACCAGATGGATACTTCGAAATTTTCCCTTCCTTCTCCCAGAGGAAAGGGTTGGCTGCTGGTAGGTAAACCACCCAGTCTAACGCGTGGACTCTTGTAGCCTGTCCTCCTAAGTCACTTGTAACAGAACACACGCTGTTTCTCAGAATGTGTTTCTAATAGTTAAATGAAAAGAGAGCAGTTTCGACAAAATTCGCCATTTTGTATCCAAAAAGGATTGGAGAGCATTGCTGGAACATTAAAGTCTGTCACGCGTTTGCGAAATGAGATGCTTTTGGTCGAAACGTCAAGTTAAGAGCAAATGAAGAACCTTCAAAAAGTTCAATGCCTCTGGAAGTATGCAGTTGAAACCGGACTGCGCAATATCTTCAACTACAGCAAAAGTGATGTGACGTGCAGAGATCTGATTGATATTTCCCGAGAAGTACTGAAAGCTAAATGGTACCAGAAAGGCACTGTTGAAGTACAGAACATTATGAAAAGGGTAGATGGAAATATCATGGAATCAGCCTCGTTTATATTGACTTTCAGCAGCACAAACTTCCAGAGCACGTTGAGGCTGGCTTCCTTCGACTTGCGGCATTATTTCCCAAACCCAATGTTACGTTATAGGTGCTACCATCGCTTTGGACACACTGTTGTTGGATGGAAGGGAGAAGCCACTTGTGGCAGATTGGGAAGGCTGCACATGAACGAGTTGGCTGTTCATCGCCTGCGAAGTTTGTCAACCGCTCTGAGGATCACCCTCTCTGCAGCAGGGACTGCAATGTCTTTTATGAAGATAGGAAGATGCAGGAAATAAAAACAACTAAACTTATACGGAGAGGCCAAAAATACACTCCTGGAAATTGAAATAAGAACACCGTGAATTCTTTGTCCCAGGAAGGGGAAACTTTATTGACACATTCCTGGGATCAGATACATCACATGATCACACTGACAGAACCACAGGCACATAGACACAGGCAACAGAGCATGCACAATGTCGGCACTAGTACAGTGTATATCCACCTTTCGCAGCAATGCAGGCTGCTATTCTCCGATGGAGACGATCGTGGAGATGCTGGATGTAGTCCTGTGGAAGGGCTTGCCATGCCATTTCCACCTGGCGTCTCAGTAGGACCAGCGTTCGTGCTGGACGTGCAGACCGCGTGAGACGACGCTTCATCCAGTCCCAAACATGCTCAATGGGAGACAGATCCGGAGATCTTGCTGTCCAGGGTAGTTAACTTACACCTTCTAGAGCACGTTGGGTGGCACGGGATACATGCGGACGTGCATTGTCCTGTTGGAACAGCAAGTTCCCTTGCCGGTCTAGGAATGGTAGAACGATGGGTTCGATGACGGTTTGGATCTACTATTCAGTGTCCCCTCGACGATCACCAGAGGTGTACTGCCAGTGTAGGAGATCGCTCCCCACACCATGATGCCGGGTGTTGGCCCTGTGTGCCTCGGTTGTATGCAGTCCTGATTGTGGCGCTCATCTGCACGGCGCCAAACACGCATACGACCATCATTGGCACCAAGGCAGAAGCGACTCTCATCGCTGAAGACGACACGTCTCCATTCGTCCCTCCATTCACACCTGTCGCGACACCACTGGAGGCGGGCTGCACGATGTTGGGGAGTGAGTGGAAGACGGCCTAACGGTGTGCGGGACCGTAGCCCAGCTTCATGGAGGCGGTTGCGAATGGTCCTCGCAGATACCCCAGGAGCAACAGTGTCCCTAATTTGCTGGGAAGTGGCGGTGCGGTCCCCTACGGTACTGCGTAGGATCCTACGGTCTTGGCGTGCATCCGTGCGTCGCTGGGGTCCGATACCAGGTCGACGGGCATGTGCACCTTCCGCCGACCACTGGTGACAACATCGATGTACTGTGGAGACCTCACGCCCCACGTGTTGAGCAATTCGTCGGTACGTCCACCCGGCCTCCTGCATGCCCACTATACGCCCTCGCTCAAAGTCCGTCAACTGCACATACGGTTCACGTCCACGCTGTCGCGGCATGCTACCAGTGTTAAAGACTGCGATGGAGCTGCGTATGCCACGGCAAACTGGCTGACACTGACGGCGGCGGTGCACAAATGCTGCGCAGCTAGCGCCATTCGACGGCCAACACCGCGGTTCCTGGTGTGTCTGCTGTGCCGTGCGTGTGATCATTGCTTGTACAGCCCTCTCGCAGTGTCCGGAGCAAGTATGGTGGGTCTGACACACCGGTGTCAATGTGTTCTTTTTTCCATTTCCAGGAGTGTATTAATGACCTAAAAAATTATCATATAAAAATTTAACTTATATGTGTACCTTATTTCCTTTTAGTGTTTGCACTCCTCTTTACTTCTTTTCTTGCTTATCCAGTCTTTGTGTTCAGCTGCCCTAAAAAAAATTCTCGTCAACTGGTTCTCAATTTGTACTACCTTTTTTTCTATTCTTTATAGTAACCTCATTGTAAATGATTTTCGGGTCTACTTTTAGACTTGGTCTATTCCCTTACATTCACTGTTGAAGTTAATCCAAGCGAGAAAGAAATAGTTCTGTGTCATCAGAGAAAGTACGTTGGATCATCTACCTTTCTTTTATTTTGTTACTGATCCTTTTTGAAACAGAACTACTTTTTCGGAGCTTCATTCTCCCCAATACCTTTAGGTCCTTTTACTTGTCCTGGTTCTCTCCACTTCCATTACTGTCGTCTCACTCCAACTGTGACCTTCCACCGTTCGTCTGTGTATGGACCTATGCTTCACTGATGTATGGAATTTTTATCTTTTTTCCAACCGCTTTCATCTCCATCATGCTGTTCCTTGTTACCCATGTTACGTTCCATACTTTCTTGGTCAATATTTTGTCGTTTGTCATCGTACAGGGCCCATAAATTCGTAATATTCTCTTTGGGGTATCGTGTTTATAAAATTTTTTCCATACTCTCACACAGTTACTGTTCCATTTCTGTGTCTGGACTTCACCTTATTTTTTAATGCCCCAGGCAGAAATGCAGGCTCTCTTTCCCACGTAAAACATGGAGTGATCATCTTCAGCAGCAACAGTTGCGTCCCCAGGTAGAAGAGCGCTCAAATCTGTGACAACGTCAGGTCGACCGAACCCGTTAACAGCAGCTGCTGGACACGTATGTTTCTGGAGATCCACAACTAAGATTGTATATATCTTTCAACAAACTCCCACCTGATTTCAATGTTTTTGTTTGTAAATATTTTATACGTTTCGTCTAGTTTACAAAATTCTGTGTCCAGATGCTCAAACGAGTCTTGTTGAAACTGATACAGGCGGTGCCCTCACATCGGTAATTTAATTGTTCTTCAGTGTTAGATCTATATCTACAATGCGCTAGCCTCTCACGGTGTGTGATGGAGGGTACTTCTAGTACTGGTATATTCATTTACCCTCATCTCTAATCCATTCACGAAAGGTGCGTTGGAACAGTGACTACCAGTAAACATCCGTATGAGCTTTGAATTTTTCGTCGTTGTTATTTCGCGAGACAGTTATGGAAGGGAGTAAAATGCTGCTCGACCCTTCTTCGAACGTACGCTCTCGGAATATCAACAGCTCTCCGTGATGCACAATGCCTCTCTTGTTTCTTCTCCCAGTAGAGTTTTTTAAGTGTCTTCATAATTTCCCGCTCTTATTTAATGGTCCCTTGATGAAACATACCGCTCTTCACTGAATCTCTTCTATATTTTTTATTATTCTAGCTTGGTAAGGATCCCAGAGTGATGAATAGAAGAACCAGTCCTACGTTCCGGAATCACTTCTTTCGTGGAAGCCTTACATTTCCTTAATATTTATCCACTGAATCTCGGCCTGAAATCTGCTTTTTGTGGGTCCACTTTAGGTCGTTTCACACGGTTATTCAGAGGCGTGTTAGGTCTGTTACTTTACCATGACTACTCGGCGCATTTACAGCCCCGCCCAGCTCAGCAGTTGGTGCCTGGGCTGGCGGTGTCTTCCCTCTTCGGCAGAGGGTTCGTGGAGCATCAAAGCATCCGAGCACAACGCCACCACAGTTGATGAGAGGGTGAACTTGACAACTTGAAGGAATCTTGTGTGTGACAGCGAACCACCCGGCACAGAAGCTGTTTGAAGCCGATGCCTGAAGCTGTAAGCAGCTGCTGACTGACAACACGTCGTGAGCGGCGTCATTAACATGGAGGGTGCGCCGTCAGGTGTTGATGTCGTTCTCGAGTTGTTAGTTCCGTAGTCTTGAGTCGTACAGCAGATGGAACAGAGCTTGAAGCCAGTACGTACGAAGATGATGGGTCGCTACTCTCCGACAGTACCAGGATAGCGGCGTTGGAAGTTCCGCGGTTGTGCCGGCCGTTGCTGTCTTGGTTCCCAGCTGGTCTGGTTCTGGCGGCTTAACGATAACAGTGGAACGAGAAGAGCTTGGAGTCGGGGCCGTGGGTGGCTCGTGGCTGACGGCAAGTCGACGTTAAATCCTGAGTTTTCTCCGGTCTTATCTCGTGACGTCACGTCACAGGTACCTAATGCTGCCACTACGTCGTCTTCAGAGGGGGAAACAGTGGCCAACGCCACTAATGTTCGGCAGCCATTTTTCTGCCTAACTGCGGTGGCACGTGCGAAGGGACAATAGCTGAGTGCAAACTCCCTGTTATACCTCTGTTACTAAGGCAATCATGTACAATCAAATTGTGGAAAATACGCTAATAAACGTGTCTTAAACTATTTTATGTTTACGAGGCCAATAATATAACCCCCTCGGACCGGTTATGGAAACAGCATTTGGAGTTCAATACAGTGAATGTAAATGGTACTTACGCAGCTTCATATACCTGCTTTGAAACTTATTCAGGAGATAAATATAAATCACTGAACTAAAAAAAAAGAAAAGAAACATAGAATACAAATTTAAGTGTTTTACGATTTTATATGAATGGGTAGTGTCCGTTCTTTCGGGCATGTCCGAAAGAACAGATACCACGCGTTCATATAATGATTCACCTGGATGGGGCATGAATCCACAATCGTCGCACTTGCGTTCAACATCCATCGAGCATGGAGGGCTTGGACGGGAACTGTGGATAGTTGGCGCTGTGTGGGAATATGAGTCATCCGGTGAGCGCGCCATCAAGATACTCCGTATGTCTGCAATAAACACTGTGTCTGGATGGAGCAGTGGTTAACGCAAACGCCTAGTATGTAGAGATTCCAGGTCTGAGTCCCAGTCCGGCACTCCCTGCGTCTAATTCACTCCCTGCGTCTAATTCCGTATGAAGTTCCCCCTGCAGCTCATATCATTAATTAATTGTCTTTCCTTTCCTTTCTCCCCTCTCCACCTTCGATTTATATAATACACTACTGGCCATTAAAATTGGCCATTAAAATTGCTACAACGCGAAGATGACGTGCTACAGACGCGAAACTTAACCGACAGGAAGAAGAGCATTCACACAAGGTTAGCGCCGGTGGTGACACCTACAACGTGCTGACATGAGGAAAGTTTCCAACCGATTTCTCATACAAAAAAAGCAGTTGACCGGCGTTTCCTGGTGAAACGTTGTCGTGATGCCTCGTGTAAGGAGGAGTAATGCATACCATCACGTTTCCGACTTTGATAAAGGTCGGGTTGCAGTCTATTGCGATTGCGGTTTACCGTATCGCGACATTGCTGCTCGCGTTGGTCGAGATCCAATGACTGTTAGAACAATATGGAATCGCTGGGCTCAGGAGGGTAATACGGAACGGCGTGCTGGATACCAACGACCTCGTATCACTAGCAGTCGAGATGACAGGCGTCTTATACGCATGGCTCTAAAGGATCGTGCAGCCACGTCTCGATCCCTGAGTCAACAAATGGGGACGTTTGCAAGACAACAAACATCTGCACAGACAGTTCGACGACTTCTGCAGCAGCATGGACTATCAGCTCGGAGACCATGGCTGCGGTTACCCTTGACGCTGCATCACAGACAGGAGCGCCTGCGATGGTTTACTCAACGACGAACATGGGTGCACGAATTGGCAAAACGTCATTTTTTCGGATGAATCCAGGTTCTACTTACAGCATCATGATGGTCGCATCCGTGTGTGGCGACATTTCGGTGAACGCACATTGGAAGCGTGGATTCGTCATCGCCATACTGACGTATGACCTGGCGTTATGGTATGGGGTGGCATTGGTTACACGTCTCGGTCACCTCTTGTTCACATTGACGGCACTTTGAACACTGGACGTTACACTTCAGATGTGTTACGACACGTGGCTCTACTCTTCATTCGATCCCTGCGAAACTCTAAATTTCAGAAGGATAATGCACGACCGCATGTTGCATGTCCTGTACGGGCCTTTCTGGGTACTGGAAATGTTCGATTGCTGCCCTGGCCAGCACATTCTCCAGGTCTCTCACCAATTGAAAACGTCTAGTCAATGGTGGCCGAGCAACTGGTTCGTTACAAAACGCCAGTCACTACTCTTGATGAACTGTGGTATCGTGTTAAACCTGCATGGGCAGCTATATCTGTACACGCCATCCAATCTCTGTTTGACTCAATGCCCATGCGTATTAAGGCCGTCATTACGGCCACAGGTGGTTGTTTTGGGTACTGATTTCGCAGGATCTATGCACCCAAATTGCGTGAAAATGTAATCACATGTCAGTTCTAGTATAATATATTGGTCCAATGAAAACCCGTTTATCATCTACATTTCTTGGTGTATCAGTTTTAATGGCCAGTAGTGTATGTTTTATGATTCGTTTTCCAAGTCAAGTGCAAGAAGTTAGACATGAAGCACACATTACACCAGGTAAGATAAAACTGCATAATAAGTATTAATGTCTTAATTTAGAATGTAAATTTCCATGTTTTTATGTCATGATACTACAAACTTTATAGTCTAAAGTACTGTCAATCCCATGAGTTCAGCAAAATATCTCCAAGCGGACGCTTTTTTACTGTAAACAGTACTAATGCAGTCAATTACATATAACTGCGAAAAAAGGTATTTGACATGTAGTAGTTGCTAGTACGTAAAAATGCTAAAGCTCGACGTATATACAGAAAGATATGCTGGTCAACTACAAATGAATTTTTTTTCCTGGGTATTATATATCTCTTCTCTTTACTGCTAACGCCTGCTGTTTTCTTCTTTCTGTGGAGAAGGAGAAACGAAATTCGCCAGTATTATTGAAGAAAGTTAGTGGCAGATTAATCTGGTTTAATCTGTGGGAGAGTTTCATTTAATCACACACATCGCTGCAGAGTGAAAATTCATTTATATTATTATTGATGTATAGAAGTGACTGCACAAGTCTGTCAAATTTTAATTTGTTTCATGTGACCCATAATTTAAAATGAAGTGATGTGATTTTCTTTAGAAAATTTTGATTCAGTATTTGTTTATTATAATTTCTACTTGCCATAAAATACAGAAGTAAGAAAAGGTTTACTGTAAGAGAGATTCGAACCAGAGACTCTCCACTTACCAAATATCGACGCTGCTCAGGCAGCTACAGGCATCTGTTCCCCTTCAGTGAATTGTTTTATTCTTAACGGAGTTCGGAAGTCATCTCATTTTCAGAGTCCACTTTCTGACGTATTCATTTTTAAAATTGGGTCACTCTGCATTAGAAAAGTTATGTCTGGAGATAGGCTTGCAAATTCCTTAAATACACGTAAAAATAATCGAACAGGATCAGTCTACAAGCTTCCCATGCCGGATAAAAGCTCATACATACGCTCAAGTTGGACTCGCGGAGTGTGACATCTGCTAGCAGCCCTACGCACTGAGTGCACTGTGTGGCATGACGTCACGAACCGTGATCCCAGAAACCTCAGGATTTAACGTTGAGTGACGGAAGATGGATAGAGGCGCCGAGCGCCTAGGGGCAAGTAATTTGGTATTGTTTGGTTCTGAGAAGTCTGCCAAGTGATCTGTTTGGAAGTAGCGGCACCGTCTAGACCGGAAACGTATTCTCGTGGAGCTGAGTGGCAGTTGGTGGCCGTCGACACCCAAAGAGAGGCGCCAAACACACGAAGAGTGGCTTGAACAGCGTTCTTCTGGTTCTCTGGAAGGCTCTGCCTTAGGTCCATCAGCATGGCAGTAACTATTGCTGTGTGCCCCTTTATACAGGGCTGCTGAAAGAAGCTTTCAGGCCTTGACATGTTCAATTACCAGTCCTTGTTACTTCTTGTGCAATCCATGAAGTACCACGGTGGCAGTGTTTAGTTGTATGCTAGTGGTATTTTGATAGTGTACGGCTTATTGCTCTCTACTGCAGACGTGCTGTCATTACTATAGTCACTCTGCCTACTTCTTCTATCACATATTATAGCTTGTTTGTGGAGAGACCTTAGGACAGATTCGTGATCACATTGTTAAAATATTGCTTCTCAAACTTCCAAGTATTTGGGTTTACTATTACCTTTTTGTATTGACGTTACACATAATTTTGGATTACGTGTTGTGTTGTGTGTGTGTGTGTGTGTGTGTGTGTGTGTGTGTGTGTGTGTGTGTGTGTGTGTGTGCGAGCTCAAGCAGGAATGTTTGTCATTAGTGTAATAGTGTGACTCAAGCCAGTATTGTGGTGTACCTTGTTGGTTACTGTATATTCTATTTATTCTATGTAATATACGTTTTGTGTTATGTTACCTTATGCCTCCTGTGTTAGGGTTTCAGTGCTAACTTCTTAAATTATTGTCCGATTAAAGGTTCGTAATATGGGTGAGCCAAAACAAAGTTATGAATTGTGGGACGTTGTAAGATACTTCTCATTACTTTCGTCTTTCTTCGGTGTACCGTCAATCCATATTATATACTTATTAGAATGTTCATTCCATTCAACACACCCTGTTTCTTCACTTTCACTGAATATAGCAATTTCATCAGCGAATCTTATCACTGATAGCCTCTCACCCTGAATTTTAATCCCACTCTTGAATCTTTCTTTTATTTCCGTCATTGCTTTACCCACGTATAGATTGAAGAGCATGGAGCGAAGGCTTCATCCCTATCTTACAACCTTTGTAATTTGAGCACTATGTTCTTGACTATCATTTCTTATTGTTCCTTCTTGGCTCTCGTACATATTGTATATTTCCCGTCTTTCCCTAAAGCTTACTACTATTTTCCTCAGAATTTCGAAATTTTTTCCCAATTTTACATTGTCGAACGCTTTTTCTAAGTCGACAATTCCTATGAGTACTTATTGACCCTTACTGTCTTCAGAATTGTAGGGATGATATGATTTCGAAAGTCTGATGATGAATCGCCGGTCTCATGTATTCTGCACACCAACGTGAATAGTCGTTTGGTTGCCGCTTCCCACCATGATTTTAGGAATTCCGATAAAATGTTATACATCCATTCTGCCTTATTTGATCTTAAGTCTTCCAGAGTTATTGTAAGTTGTGACTGGAAATACTGGATCGCCTATCTGTTCCCTATCGCCTTCACTTTCTTCTTCTGTCACGTCTTCAGACAAGCCGTTCCCCTCACAGAAGCCTTCAGTCTATTCTTTCCATATATCCACATTCTGCTTTCCGGTTAACTGTGTAATTCCCATTGCACTCTTAATGTTGCCACTCTTGCTTTTAATATCACAGGTTGTCATTCTGAGTTTTCTGTATACTGAGTTATTTCTTCCGACGATCATTTCTTTTCCGATTTCTTCACATTTTCCCTGCAACCAGTTAGTCTTGGCTTCCCTGCGCTCTATATTTATTTCATTCCTAATGGATTTATATTGGTGTATTCCTCTCTTTCCCTGTGTATTTCTGTGATTTATTCTTTTGTCGATCAATTGAAGTATTTCTTCTTTCACCCAAGATTTCTTCGGAGTTACCTTCCTTGTCCCTATGTAATGGTATCTTCGCCTATTTAAGCGTAACAGGCTGCGTTTATATATCTTCAGGGCTCCTCGCGGACAAGTGCTCTACCAACAGAGATATCCAAGCATGACTCACGACTCATATTCACGGCTTTACTTCCTCCAAATACGTCATATCCTACCATTTCTGCAGAAAGAAAATTCATTTTGGAATCAAACCCCCAGGTTGTGGCTAAGCGAAATCTTTTCTTCGACGAGCGCTAATTTCGCAGGGTATGCTGGAGAAGTTCGGAAGGCAGCAGATGTGGTATTGGAGAATGTAAAGCTGTGTTGCGGGTTCTCTGTCGTGTTTGGATGGTTCAGTCGACTAATCCGTTGCCTGTGAAATATAAAGGGCCCATGTTTAAGTCTGAGACCTGCCACAGTTTTAATCTGCCAGAAAGTTTCAAATACACGAATTATCTTTATAGAGCCAAGCTCATCACACTGACAAGGGAACATTCCCAGGTGTAAATAAACGATCTTGATGAAACTTCACGGAGTTGTAGAGGGGTCAAAATAGTGAAACACAATTTTTTTCTTTTTGTCGAATTTCACTTTTAAGGTAAAAAACACTCTCCGAAAGGTTATTTCGCGTACTAGGTTTAGTGGGAATAATACACTAACCATCCCCCCTATTTCAGTGTTAAAAGGCACTAACGGAGAGTTTGGACCGATAATTCGAGAATCGCTTTTGGAAACCCAAACGTTCTTGCGACTACATCGATGTGTTATAAGCTGACGTCTGACCATGCCGAAAGATATGACACAAGTTTTCTTCCCGTGTGCGACAGAAAAATATGTATTATTGCAAAATTCTTTTGGGGTGGTCAGTGTGAAAGAAAAATTTTGGACGTCTTACCTGACGACCAGGAACGTGCTCATATGGAGATCACAAAAGTCTCGACGGGACGGTACACCCGTGGGAAATATATGGCTTTCGATTTGGAAGAAGTTTGTGAGAAGATTTTTAGATGTAGTTCTGGAGAACATCATGTTGTCAACCTCCACTTGAGAAACAATATAATCAAACTGCAGTTTGTAGCACATAATCCGCGCTCTAAGCCAAGGTTTTCAAATATACTGAAATGCGTCAGAAACTACACCGATATTGATCGCCTGCCACAATATGCGAATCCTGCTGAATTTTGTTTTATATTGTGTTATCCATCGTGTGTTTTATGTGAAGAAATTTCGTTCATTTTATGTGCATAGTATAAAAAAGTTAAGATTTAAGTATTTCTTTACACATAATCATTATTGTAATGATTTTGTTTTACAATAATGAGTTCCTTATTATTTTGAATGAACATAATTAACTACACTAAATGGTAAACTAAAAACAAAAATGTAAAATACCCTAAAACTTCTAGTAATAATATTATTATTAATAATGATAATGAAAGGTTAGATGTTTTAATTATGTATTTTGAAAATACTTCGACACCTCGTTGTGTACAGCTTATTTTCCTACAATGGTATTTCAGAACCCAGCTTTATTACACATGGATGAAAGCTTCTTCAATTTATATTCTAATAAAAGTTTTCATATTTCTAAATTAGTTGTAAGCGGTTTCAAATTATTGCAGAAACCGATTACACAGTCTTCAAGAGCGTTAATCACTTTTCATCTTTTACATGAAACAGATGTTTTACCCCTTAACCTTAGCAATACCGGATTTTTTTTTTTGGGGGGGGGGGGGAGGATTTGTGCCCACTTTGTTAAAGTACTGGAATTTAGCCGGTTTTTATGTTTCAAATTTTGAAAAAAAAAGAATTATTAATTTTAGTGAATTCTTCTACCAGATTCCATATGTGTTTTAAATTTTTAAATTACACTAACCCAAATACTTAAGTCTCAATAGTAGATGTCACTTTACCCAAGGAAGGTCATATTCAGTACTGTCGCATTAATGGCCTTACATACGCATCAGAATCTCTTTAAAATGCACGTAGAGAGTAAAAGTCAAGAACAATGAACGAAATTTGCATTTTTTAAATATTTTTTTTTTGTAGTGATCATGAAGTTGGTAGAACATGTCATTGAAAATGTGTTGATATTGCTAAGTTTGTATTAACAGTTATTTTAGATTATGTACCCCGTTTACACAGCAGTGTCTCTTTAAAAAGTATGCTGCTAATATATTTCAACACCAATTAACAAATTTAACAAAAAATTTTTGAAGACGCCCGCCATTGGTAATGCGTGTTAAGGAACATATCTTGGTACTGGTAGGGTTGAAAGTGAAATTAAGAAAAACGAAATATAATTATTGCACACACGCCAATTTCAAGAAGATCATGTGGGTATTTTTGTTCAGTCGTTACAACTACATGAAAATGCTTGCTTTTCTCACCAGACACCTTTCACTTTGTAGAGGTAAGGCGTTATCAGTGATCTGTAATTAAATATATCTAAAGTTTGATGTGTTTTTATGATCGAGAAACAGTGCGTAAACAATTTGTTGGTTTTTATTTACGGTAATTTCTGCTTGGTTTCTCGTCTACATCAGAAAATGCCGTCTACTAGCATGACTTCAATTTCTTTCTTCATTAGTCACTGGTACTTGCAGTCCAATTTTTCTCTGCTTTGCAAAATTAAACATTTTTTACGTTTTACACAGCACACTTTTTAGTACACCAATGTCTTCTGTTTATTCGTATACTTCTATGTGTGTATTATTTTTTGTAGCGTTTTCAACATTGATTTGTAGTGTTGACAACATTGCCTCTAGTTTTTCTATGACCCATACTTTTTTCTAGTTAATTATATGAGTGTTATTCTATTTAGTTACGTTGCTGTCTATTTATGTAAGGTATAAGAGCTGATGGATGATGAATAGGTATGGGAGGGAGAAGTAACGATGAGTGGATGTAAGTGCATAGTAGTGTGATGGGAAGTGTGTTGAAGGAAAAGATGAGGAGCAAGAAGTGAAATGACATTGGGGTGGGGAGGGGTGAGGTTGGGTGGGAGAGGGTGAATGATGGAAAAGGCTCTTTTCTTTCTCAGGGGATTTTCAATTATTTTATACAGTATCTGCTTTCCAATGTACATACTTGAAAAATCACATGAAAAAGAAAAAAGCCTCTCCCACCCTTCGCTCTCTCCCACCCAACTACACCCCACCCCCCACCCCACCCCCACCCCATTTTTACTTCTAGCTCCTCACCTTTTCCTCCAACTCACTCTCCTACACATGACTATGCACTTATGTCCATTCATCTTTGCTTCTCCCTCTCCCTCCTATTCACAAAAAAATAAAAAAAGCGTGATCACTTTCCCTTAATTACTCTTAAACAGTATGTAACGACATAGCAACATAATTAAATAGAATAACACATATATAATTAATTGCAAGAGAAAAGTATTGTTCAAAGAAAAGGTAGTGGCAATGCTGGCAACAGCCGGCCGCTGGTTCTAGGCGCTTCAGTACGGAACCGCGGTTGCAGGTTCGAATCCTGCCTCGGGCATGGATGTGTTTGATGTCCTTAGGTTAGTTAGGTTTAAGTAGCTCTAAGTTCTAGCGACTGATGACCTCAGATGTTAAGTCCCAAGGCGCTTAGAGCCATTTGAACATTTTGTTGGTAACATTACAGTACACAAAAAACACACATTAGTATACAAATAAACAGTAAACATTGGTGTACGAAAAAGAGTGCTGCGTAAAATGTAAAAAAAGTATAGTTCTGCAAAGCAGCGAAACATTGGACTGCAAGTATCAGTGTCCAATGAAGAAGGAAAATAAAGACCTGATAGACGGCATTTCCTGACGTGGAAAGAAACGCAGCAGAAATTACCGTGAATAAAAACAAACGACTTGATAACGAATTGTTTTTCTATCTTAAAAACAAATCAATTTGCTAATATCTTTACTATATGTTATTGAGTGTGCTTTTCTCAATAAAGCGAAACGCGTCTGACGAAAAGAAAACGGATTTTCTTGTAGCTGAAACGATGGACCAAAAATAACCTCAAGAATTGTAAGGCAACTGCGGACAATACGGCCACACAAATGAACGATTCAGCGAGATACAGTAGTTTATCTGTAGCTGGGAATGTTCCCTTGACAGCGAGAGGCCACGGTAGTGACAGGACGCCGATGTGTTGCAGGAACGGCAGACGAGTGCTCGGGCGACCCGTGCGGCAACTACCGCGCGCACACGCAGTGCTGCTGCCACCACCGGAGGCACTTCGCCCCTCTGCGGCAGTCGCAGACGCAGCCTCCGGGCCAGGCGCACCAGATGAACGGGCAGCCGCTGGGCTGCAGCGCGCCGCGCGACCACTTCTCGTGGCGGGCCAGCCACCACCACCACCACCACCACCACCACCCGCGGGCACCCAAGCCGGCCGTCGCCACTGCGCAGGTGTGAGCGCACCACGGCAGCCGGTGGCCGCCGAGCCCGCTGCGGGTCCACGCCATCAGCCTCAGCGACCTCGAGATCTCAGCACCTCACACTGTTTCAGGGACTCCCTGTCCATCTGGACAAGGCTGGAGAGTCGACGGAAGGCTAGCACTTCCGGATGCGTGTTTCATCGCTATCTCGCAACGCTGAACTGCAGTACAAACATAAATGAACAACTCGTCTGCATTGGGAGTGACTGACTTTCTTTCTTCATATCAGCTATCCAAGCGACTATGTGCACATAGATGGTGATTTTTTTTTTTTTTTTCTACCTTGAACTTCATTCAAGTCGACGATTCTCTACTGTTGGTATCGCAGCAAGCTGTGGTGATCACAAAGGAGGCGGCAGCTTTGGAACGTCGACATACATACACTGCTCATCGAACCCTCTGATCAGCAGCTACTGTATTTTTATGGCGGTCCACCACCTGTAGGCAGATAACAATTAGGATTATATCTTTCGTCACGTTCCATCCTCTTTTGTTTGCTTCTGTTACATCTTCTGCTCTTCTTCATTCTCTTCTGTTCGAATAACTATAATCCTCATAGTGTAGTTACGAAATCTTTATCTTGCAAGCATCTTTCTGTCTCACAAGTTAAAATATTATGTCCCTGCACCAATTTCGTTCATCGTGAATCGACTACTTTGTGAAGGATTTAACGGGTGATCAAAAAGTCAGTATAAATTTGAAAAGTTAATAAATCACGGAATAATGCAAATTGACGCACATGCTTGGAATGACATGGGATTTTACTAGAACCAAAAAATACAAACGTTCAAAAAATGTCCGACAGATGGCGCTGCATCTGATCAGAATAGCAATAATTAGCACAACAAAGTAAGACAAAGCAAAGATGATGTTCTTTACAGGAAATGCTCAATATTTCCACCATCATTCCTCAACAATAGCTGTAGTCGAGGAATAATGTTGTAAACAGCACTGTAAGGCATGTCCGGAGTTATGGTGAGGCATTGGCGTCGGATGTTGTCTTTCAGCATTCCTAGAGATGTCGGTCGATCACGATACACTTGCGACTTCAGGTAACCCCGAAGCCAATAATCGCACGGACTGAGGTCTGGGCACCTGGAAGGCCATGCATGACGAAAGTGGCGGCTGAGCACACGATCATCACCAAACGACGCGCACATGAGATCTTTCACGCGTTTAGCAATATGGGGTGTTTTTTGGGTTCTTATAAAACCCCATGTCATTGCAAGCATGTGTGTCAATTTTTACCTCTCTATCTACATTATTCCGCGGTTTATTAAATTTTCAAATTTATACTGACTTTTTGATCACCCATTATATCTGGAAAATCCTCACATTTATTATTACAAGCATGTATATTCAATAATGGCATTTACAAGACACAGTTTCTGCGACACATTAGTTGCATATCCGCTATTCAAAGTTCCAGATGGTTTCAACCGATTTAAGTGGCAGTTACCATTCGGTAATAGCAGTGAGAAAGCCGTATTCAGTCGGTGCTTTAAGATCCTAAACAATCATATACGAAAGAAAATCAGTGGTACTGTATTACAAATTTCAATGGTACTGATAGCAATAAAACGCAATTACAGCGTGCCGATTACCGGTTTCGAGTGACTAGCAATCATCTTCAAATCATACTTACCCTAGACAGCATTGGTACAGGAATATATTGTTGGCTGCAACAGTTGACCACAAAGTATTCGGATTTTTTTAAAGTGAAGTTCAGAATTCAAATATCAACTAAGCGTAGCAAGTCGACACACCTCTCAAACATTTTCGAGAAAAATGGACTTTAAAGTTTTCTGGGCGTCTTTAATTCCTTAACTAATGTAGAAACTCTTTAAAGCCAAGATCCCCCGAATATGTCTTTATATACGAACAACCAGTTTCGACAGACTTTACTGTTATTTTCAGGTCCTCAAAAATTTGTTATAAAATTTTTTATTGTGATTTGGAGTTCACGCCTACATGAAAACTTAGCGTGAGGTCCAAATCAAAATGAACAAATACAATAACATTAATTTTTGAAGACCTGAAGATAATTGAAATGTCTATCGAAACTGGTTTTTTATAAATAAAGAAATAACTGGGCGCTTTTGGCTTTAGAAACTTCCAACCGAATACAACAGATCGCACCCACAAATTTCTCAGCAGAAGATAATTCAACTAAACCAAGGGCCGTCCGGACATGGGGTAGAATGCTCCTGTCCCCCGTGGGCAGTCTGGATTCGGTTCCCAGTTGTGATAAATTTTTAAACAAAGGTCCATATTTCATGAGAATTCCCTTGAACTATAAAATTCATTAAAATAAAAATAAGTAACCTGCAGTGCTTTCTTTAATTTCAACAGGCTGTATTAACAATCTCTTACAAAAGAATGGTAATAAAGAATTCATATTTGCAATGAAAACAAGACTTTTGTGTGTGATACGTAATTAGAAATGACTATTAGATATATGTCAATTAGCATGTATTTGGTGAATGTTATACTTAAATGCCGTAGTTATTCGAACTGAAGGGAAAATAACGGGAAAATTAGCGTATACAAGCAGACTAAAGCGACGAATGGAAATTTGTACGAAGGCTGGATTTCTAATCCCGGCCTAGTACAAATCTTCATTCGTCGCTTCAATCTGCATGTATACATCGAAGATGTTTGAGACTTGGAAAGGTCTCTGGTACCATGACACCACCCAGCGATTCAGCGCTTACTTCTTAGGAGCTACTGCCTTGTTTCCATCTTTACGTATTCTACGCATCACGAAAATGAGTGTTCTACCATGGAGCAACGTTTCCTATCGAAATATAGCCCTTCCTTTGGGTATGAAGGACACTCGAAAAACTTCAAACTGTATTTTCTCGTAAATTTTTCAGAATTGCGTCTACTTGCTTTCGTGCCATAAATATAAGAAATTACAAAAACCCTATTGCTGCTTGGTCTCCTTCAAAGGGTAACTTGCTATTGGTAAAAGGTTGGTCAAAAAACGACTCGTAGCGTGGTAAACCATCAGTACCGACGTTGTTGTGGTCAGTGCCGTGCTTAGGTACCAGTTCTAGTACAAGCTTCATCTGAGGATGTTTGCTAGTCAATTTAACCGGTAATCAACAAGTTGTAATTACATTTTATTACAGTGGGAGCCATTAAAATTTACAATAATTAGTAAACAATGTAGATAACTGTATGTCAAGTCCTACAGACATACTTTTGCGCCGGCTCTCACAGTCAGACCAACGTAACACAAGGATGTATTTCAAGAATGTGCCTCCTGTCATCGAAATTATCAGAATTGGTCGCTACATAGTTTGTCGAGGATTGAAATTGCGGCAGAACGATCCGATGGTAGTCCTAATAACTCAAAATAAAATATATACATGAGATCAAAAAAATTAAGAATTATTTACTTCTGGAAGGGGTGTTCTAAAACAAGAGAAGTGAAATATAAAATCAAAAGCCAACGAAAACAATATTTTCATATCGGTTCAGGTTGCTTGCATACTTCATAGATGTTTGAGATTTTGAAAGGTCACTCGATACGTAACTTCATTTCTCAATTCTGTGTGGCTTTAGGGAGCCGCTGTAAGGGATATAGTTCCATGGGAGATACGTTGACTCGTGTGTAACCAAAATGGGCAAGAAATTATCACAGGGAAGATCGAGAGATAGAACAATTGTTGGAATAAACATTTGGTTTGCAAGCTGGCTTAAAGATGTCTTTCGTCTACACAATATTACGAGGATCGATCAAGATGTCTTTCTCCTGTGCTGTAGGCTTGGAGTCGAGACTGTGTGTGCTTCCTGAAGACTTCACTTGCAGCAAGTGACGAAGACAACACGCCCAGTCGTTGGATTGTTCAAGTACTTGGGATACGTTATCAAACAGTTTCATAATTGTCAGTGTGCTGGGCGTATCGCCAGTTAGCGTGCATTTGGCTTATTTTACATTTTTCCATATTTTTTTACTGGATATCGAACGGCGACGTTTACTTTCTCTCTCGTAATGGAATGGCTAATTGTTCCAACCAGCGCGCTAGAATGCCACCAGCTCCACCCAGACGCTAACAAAAACTTAAATCCTCTCACACCTAACCAGGAAACACAGACTGAGAACTAAAGAAAGCTGTAGTAATAAGTTGTTTGACAACATCTCTATATTAACAAGCGCTGCCTCATTTTTCTGTTTATTTACTACTTTATCCATCAACACCCCATGGAATGCTTTCTGAATGTACGATTTCGTTGCTTCCTGTTGAGGTAAGACACGTATTACGGTTGTGTTCTCAGGGCTAACGATTTTAACTTTATGGAGATATTTTTAGGACACTTTGACGTACCTGAAAAACCACTCATTACTTCTGCCAGTTCCTTGTGAAGAAACTTGTATACCTAATGGGCTGACTTATTATTGAAGTAAATTAAACATCTCGGTCAATAATAACGCAAAGTTCGCTTTATGAAAACGACATAAGTAACTATTTTTTCCACCGCTGCATTCTGTTTCATAACTACGTCTTTTTAGGGACGCTCAGTTAGCTCGTAATCTTCAATAGCTAATACGCCATAACTAAATCGAAGAAATTTTTTCGACGCCAAAGTCGACAGATGAGGCAAATTACAAAATGTAAGATATTTCAACAGGCCGACCAACACAATTGAAAAACAGCGAGAAACCACAGGTTTCGTCCTTAATGGCGATTTGAAGAGTAAAACATTATCTAGGAAGAAAGCTCGAAGTTAAGTTCCAACACCACAATGCTGTTTCATATGGAGGCATTACTTTGACCTGTGAAATGGCAAACCCAGCATGTTACAGACAGGTCCACTATTCAACAATAACTCTAAACAGTGAAGCGATTTTGGTATTTTACACACAGACAAAAAAGTTCCACAAGGGAACTTCCTGTTAAGTTCCAAACAAAAATTCCCAAAACTCTTGCGATGGTACCCTAAAACTATAAATTTGCGGACTGACACTTATTAATGCAGTGAGAGGTGTAGCGATCCTATACTGAATTATAGAAAATAAGATTTTATTCTCTTAGAATGTCAGACTCAAATGACTGTGACGATAAGAAAGTTTCATTTCTTCAGTCGAAACTTCTACAACTTCATAACTTGTTTTCCACCTTAACGAATAATCCCATCATCCATCGGGCGACAAGTAGGGAAACTATGGAAGCCTTACATTAAGACTAGTGAACAGGAATTTAATTCCCTCGTCTTCCGATACACGAATCCAGTGCCGTAACTATTGAACCACTTCGCTGCTACGGTAAAATGGAGCACTCAGTATCTCAAAGAATAAGTGAAACACAGTTATGAATGAAATACGTAAATTCATATAAATACATGCTAAAGGTTGGTCAATTAGCTTTATAACAGCGGTTTACAATTTAATTTTTTTCTACTAAAACGGATGACACCGCTACGCGCAGCACACCACGCTAGACAAACCAGCTAATTCAGCGCGCCTGACAGACCCGACACGGAAACAAATGAGACGCATTCGCGCTGTGGGAACTCGTGAAATTGGCAATCCGGGTAAATGAAGTTTCACTCATTACACCGGGGACTGGTGGGTTTTTGCGCCATTCGGCACTGCGGCTAATGCAGTACGGGGCAACGTCGGTCGGCGAACTTTAATTGGTGCATTGGGGAATTACGTGGGCCGTGTGGCGTATTTGTAATTGCCGAACTAAACATCACCCTTTCTCTTCCACTGTAGAACACAAATCGTTGTCTCTTTTGCAGTTAAATCTTATTCGATACTTGGTGCTCCAGTCAGCGCTCCACGCAACATACTGAAAATCTTCTTGGAACTGTTGGCCATAAAACATAGGAATATGTTATATGAAAGCAAACTACCTTCTTATGTCTGCTGTTTCATATCGGAAGTCTAATACTGCTACTTTAATAATTAATTGCTGTCTTGCGTGACAATGCAGGATTTATGTTTGACTAACTCCTCTCGCCTCTCTAGGGCAGGTCGCTAATGCACGTGCCTCTCGACTCGGATGTAAGGCGGTTCCAACCCTGGTGTTGGATGAAATTTTCACTACCACTATTTAGCTGGCAAGAGGAAAGGTGGTGGCGGCGTACAACTGCTGATCGAGATCCTTTGCGCCAATGTCCTAGATTAAATGCCAAACCTTTCAGCAGTATTTCATGAAGTGAGGGCATTTCTGACATTGTTGATTGTGAACCCTCCATCGGATGGTAACGCTAAGCTTCACGGTCCCGTTGGGGCTATTCGAGAATAGAGGCTATGCACGGGCACAGAGTTTCACCCTCTCCCTTCCCTTCATACATAACAACACAAATTAGCACTACATTGCACAAGCGCTCATCACATTCACTCACACAACACAGACAGACAAATGACAATTCAACAATTCGTGTCAGGTCGGAGGAAGGCAATGGAAAACCACCTTCTCTAGGACCTTGAACACGGCGGCGAAGTAGGATTTCTGCAACAGCTCCTCTACACTAATTCCCGTAGTATGGTATTCTTTGTATGAAACTTCGCCTTTGTATGAAAAGAATGACAGTGATGGAAAAACTCTTACATCTGAACAAAACTGAAAGTACTCAGGCATTTCTCTCTTTACTCATTTTGATCATCACTAAACTGACACAATATTTTTAGCGCAACGCAGTCTGACTTTCAATCATCCCTACAAAAGAGAGGCCCTGACTAACAATAACCTATACCTTTCATGAATCACTTACCTCACAAAAATCGTAGTTACTCGAACTTCTGCAATACAGCTAGCTCCAATACTGCCAGCTAAATAAAAGATTCCAACTTCTGAAGGCACTAACTACTGACTGGCATAGTTAGCAAACGAAAGTTTTTGATAGAGAACAAACAATGTATTTACCTTAATAAGGTTCAACAGTCATATATCAATTCATGACAACCAGTCTTACAAATTTCCTTTTTCTGACGGACACATGTCCAGATAGTAACCTCTCAAAACTCTGGCATCTCTCTCCGCGCATCCACCACTGCTGGAAGCTCACCTCCCAAAAAGCCAACGCTACGCGCTGTTCACATCCAACTGCCCAACACTACACAAGCGAATATTCCAACAATGAGTCCAACCAGCAACAGACTGCACACAGCGCACTCAGCAATTTTCATACAGAGCGCTACGTGGCGTTACCAATATAAAAACCTAAACAGCCTACTTACATTTGTTACGTTACAATCTCTTCTCCAAAAGGATCAAATCCGAGCTGGTAATCAGGGAGCCTACAAAAAGACGCCAAGTGATGGAATCATTTGCTTTGTTACACGAGCTCCAGGAGTCAAACCGCGGTAAGGTAGTCGCGACTAAAATATTTCACGGTTGCTAAATTAATTCTGGTTCACTGTTCTCTCCTTAGATCCACAGTATGGAGATCCTCTAGGACGTTAAACGTCTCAGAAGTAAATAATACAAACTAAACATTTTCAAAAACCAAGTCAAATAGTCCTCAAGGGTATCGAATAAGTCAAAATTTTAAAAATATATTTGCTTAAAAATTTGTTTCACACGACTAATTTCACTCACAAAAGCATCCACAAAGAGAGTAAGCACTTATAATTGTAATTAACGTGCATATTATAAAGATATTTATACTTTTTTCTGAATAAATTATTTCATGAGACAGTGTCGACGTTGAACACAATAGCCATTTGATTTCAGTGCTGTAAGCGAAAGGATATATAGTATTTCTACTTAAAAAAGTATTCGTTTCGCATTTTTAAAGTCTATTGATTCTTAATATTTTTCTGCAGCAACAAAATTCTTGAGCTTACAGTGTGATCTGTAGGATGTGCCATTTTCCGTGTTTCGCTTATATTACATGTTATTGCTCAAATGCATTCCTTTATATCCAAATTTTACATCAAAACATTTTCGCTGAAGCTATTTTTATTCGTCTGCGTTTGTCTATTTTGACTTCCTCTCTGTTCCACCAACAAGTGTAAATGTTCGTTATTAACAGGAATGTTGTTTCGCTTTTTCAGCTATGTAGTGACAGTTTCGATGTTTACCACATACTTATTCTAGTTTATAATGCTTTTTTCTTTTTACTTTTCTTTTGTTTATTGTAGAGAATGGGCTAGCTCCATTTGAATAATTCACGACTAATTTCCTTCTCCATACATGTCCAGCTGAGCTAGTACTTCATTTCTAAACAATTCGACAGGAACGTCAAATTAAAATTTTGATCGTTATTCTAATCCTCTTCAAAATCTCTGTCTTGTCTGTGTATCACGAAGAAGAGCTCTGTGATCCTTTTTTTCCACTCAATAAATCTTCTAATTCATCTTTCATTTCAATGTGAACATTTGATTGTGGATGTCCTTCCATCTTGCTAATTTTTAGGTTGCGGCATTTTCGGTCTCTTTATTGCATCTGCAAAAGCAAGCTAAATTTAAAAGACTGTAAACTGCGAGTGTGTCATGTTGGTTTCTGAATGTGTAACCCTTGTACTGTGTTCATTGCTTTCAAAGTATGAATTTCTTTTTTATTGATGTTGTGCTGCCGGTCGGAGTGGCCGAGCGGTTCTAGGCGCTTCAGTCTGGAACCGCGCGACTGCTACGGACGCAGGTTCGCATCCTGCCTCGGGCATGGGTGTGTGTGAAGTCCTTAGGTTAGTTAGGTTCTAAGTTCTAGGGTACTGATGGCCTCAGATGTTAAGTCCCATAGTGCTCAGAGCCATTTGAACAATTTGATGTTGTGCTTCACTATGATAGCTTTACCATCCTCATAATTTTAATTTCTTCCATGCCCCCATCTTGCACCCTATTCTCCCCCCCCCCCCCCCCCCCCCCCCGTATCCGAGTGAGATAAGTAACGCTGTTGTGGCGGCTCTCGACACGATTCTTTTCAAGGAAATTCCTGTAGACAATTTCGTATATTCACCTCAATAGAGTCGTGGACCTATCGAAATCGTTATGGTCTGGTTTAACATAACTAGAAAAATTGGACACTACGATATTGCAAAACACTTTGTATACATTCGTTAGAGTATTGTTCCACCCCTGTGGCACAATGTGTGTCTGTTCCTTCTGTAATGTGCTCGGGTAATTAATGTAAGTACGTACAGATTAGATCGCTGAGTTGAGTCGATCTGCCAAGAAAGAATCGAGAAACTGTGATACCAAAGTGAGTCTGCCAAATAGTAAAGTAGAGAGTTCACATCGTAATGATCTCAATATCGGTTATTGTGCTAACAAGGATTTGGTGAAAGGTACTCGAGAGCAAATTTTTTCCTGCGTTCACATCTAAAATGCCCGTCATAAACGCATAAAATGTGGAACACTAGGGCCCTGCCGAGCTAATTGAATCAGCGTCGTACTTCTTTTGTCAATTATTTTTCATGTTGCAGCAGAAGGTACATAAAGTTCAATTATTTATAGCAAAATGTGATTTTGTTTTAGTTGTTGCTGTAAACGTTTTGGCAATTTTACTATGCATGGTAAGTGAAAACAACGATTTGTTAGTATAGTTTCATTTAAAACGAGAAAAACAAACATTTATTGTGAGCATGTGACTTTTATTTTTCCACGAAGCTGAATACAATGATCACTACACTTCTTCTACGTGATCTTATAGCAACAGAAGAAAGATCGTTCCTGTAAGAGATACACAAGACTAATGGATTTACGTTTTAATATTTGCGCAGCAATTTGTGACCAATACGGGTATAAAGCACACGTCTCCGTGTACTACTCAGCACTTTGCGGAATATATAGATTCAAATGTAAAATTGAGGCTAAATTTTCTTCAAATTGCCACTCCGGGTAAGACGTAGATTCCATTTGCGTGTGTTTAAAGCTTACCGGAGTAACGATAAAATTAAAACCAATATACCGTCACGGTGTTATCAACTACGTAACTGAGGTCAATGAACTCAGGTCAATGAAAGTCCAGTGTAAGCAAAGGTAACATCGGAAGAAGCAGATAGAAAACTGCTGGTGCAGACGGTGTTAAGGCGTGAAATGGTCGATCCAAAAAACTATATCGCTACATTTATGTGCTCCGTTAGAAATCAAAAAATCAAGAATGTTACCGTCAATGAAAAGTCCTCAACATTTCTATCTTACAGGACGCTTTTCTGCTGCCACAGAATCTCTTTAGAGAGACTAAGAAAGATATATTTTTAAGCTTTACAATATTCAGACTGACATTAAAAACCCAACATTCTAAGCAGTTGTGAAACAAGTTACAGTTATTGGGACAAAAATTCCACAACATAAGGAGTCGTTCTTGGAACTCTTTTTTTTGTTTTTTGTTTTCGTAGATAGAGCTATTCGGCTGTTCGAGTAATGATTTAGTGTACAACCAGAGATTCTTTGGCTAAATACCAGGTGATCTCGCAGTGAGCTAGGGGGAGTCAATATCGGGAAAATTTAGGACGGAATTCACTGTTCACTTGCAATCAAGGGAAACGTCCCAAAAACACAATGGTTAAGGCACTGGACTCGCATTTTAGAGGACCGTGTTCTAAATCCTAGCAATGAAAAAGTAGGTTTTCTGTGGTTTCCATACATGGACTCACATGATTACCAGAATGTTTCTTTTGAAGAGAACACGATCAGTTTGCCTCCTGTCCTTAGCCTGCTTGGTTCTCCTGTCTAATAACCACATCACCAAATTACGTTTTCATTTATTTAATGACCCCCAGTAAATCAAATTCTAGAGCGGTGTAGAAATATAGAGATAAGTTAAGTCAACGTGGTACATGCACAACGTTGAACTGTTAAATTTTTCTTTACATTCATTTTGCATTTCTAGTTGCAGTTTTAAAAGGGTCGAAAATTTATTTAATTTACAAGACAATGCTGGTCTCATACAAATAAGAAGCTGCAATTCTCTAAATGGGGTTAATATTGCAATGTAAAAAACAGATAATAGAGTTGGGATCTGAGTACCATATCTTACGAACTATGAGACGCTACGGACTATAAGACGCACCTCAATTTTTAAGCAGTTCTTTCAAATAATTTGTATTATTATACGGCAGAGCCATACTAAAGAACTCTTAATTTATAAAACCGAACTGACCTTGAAGATCCCTGAAAATCGTCATCTGAACTTTCTTTTTCTTCGTCTTTATCTTTGTTCTCTTCATTCATAAGATGGTCTTCACTTCCATCGAGAGCGTTACTTATGCCGCTCTTCTTGAAAGATTAAACAGTAATGTCTTCTCTCACTTTAGACCACGTCTGTTTTATCCACTGACACACTTGTTTGGTTGTAGGTCGTTTTAAAGCTTCCTTCAGTGTGAATTCATGTTGGGTCGCATCCATCATCCATTTCTTCCACTCCTCTCTCATACAGACTTTAAACGGTTTACTTATCCAGATATCAAGAGTTTGCAATTGTGAAGCAAGTCCTCCCAGAATAACAGCCAGCTCTGTGTTTCCCCGTCTCAATGTCTGTTGCACATAATTTTTCTGATGACTTCTAAACTGATCTAGCACAAGAAGAGAACTTTTTTCTTTAATAAAGCATCTTTCCTTCTCTCCTACATGTTAATGTATAAATTTATACCAGCCTTGTCATGTACGTGAACAACAACAAATGGCGATATTTCAGAAGGTTTAGGCATGGTTTTGCGCTTGAAACGATAATCGGCTTAAGTTTAGTAGCGTGAGCACAACATGAAAGGACAACAGCGTAGTGCATTTTTTCGTGTCTACTTGTTTTTATAGTTACAGTTTTAGCAAGTTTCATGACAACTGTTCCGTTGCTCGGCACATCAACTGTCAGAAGAGCTTCGTCCATATTCGCTATTTGCCTTAGTTCCACACTGGTTTTCTTTCGACCTTGAATAATAAAGCGATGGAAAGATAATATTTTCTCTTCATATACTTTTGGCACTTTCTGAGATATATTGGTTTTTAGGAAGCATACAAAGTCCATGACGCTTCATAAATCCATCGCACCAACCCACCCCACTCTTAAAGTCTTTGAAGTTCCGCTGTAGCGTTAGCTTACCGGTTTGTATTTGAGTAATTTTTGTATTAATTTCAGTGCCATTTTGACGGTATACTTGAATCCATTTCAACACGCCATCGTCTAGTTTTGGTCATTTTGCATTCAGTGCTCTATTTGCACATTAAGTCTTCCTCATTTTTTCAGTTCTTCTTTACTAGCCCACCTATCGCGAATGGCTTCTTCTTTTGGTGGTGGGCCGAAATGCTGCTCAGCTGCTCTGTTTCCAAGTTCTTTTGCAAATGCTATTACCTTCAGTTTATAGCCCTCATCGTATGAACATCTTGTTTTCCATTACGAAGCCAGCTACTGAAAAAGATATTGTACTGTTACCGATTACACATATCACTTTCAACTCAAGTTCACTGGCACCAGAGACTGCAATGACGCCTCGTAGGCTAGACAGTGTTCTAGCGTTCTAGATTTGTGATGGCGGAGTGGGAGGGAGACAGTGTTAGCAAGTTTGTGATTCCCCGCACCTCATGCTCGTCGCTTCGGTGCACTGCTACCGACAGCTGAATCCAATGTTCCCCGCGGTGTCGAATACATGGCGAATTTTAAATCAAGCACTGGTCATTTTTATATTAATTTCGAGTATAAGAAGCACCTGATTTTTGGAGCCAAATTTTTGAAGAAAAGAGATCGTTTTATAGTCCTTAAAATTCGGATGTTACTTAAAATTATTGTATATAACTTGTTCCTCTTTCGAAAAGTTTTTACAGGGCAGAATTATGCGGCTGAAAAGGGTAATCGAAAAGTTTTTTTCTGGCTCATATGGATTGTCGATTTTGTTTCAATAGAGATGGCCCCGACAAGTGGTTTGCTATAGGCGCAATCCAATGATTGATTTAATATGACATTTGCAGATATTTCATCCCACTGAATGATACTTTCGATGTCACGATGTGTTTAACTTATGTACACAGTCTACCTCTATCAATCTGTATAGTCAAGCGGTAGGGGGATCAGTCTCGCTGAGCACGTTTGTTGATTTCTGGGGTGAAGTCAGTATAAGAGAAAGCAATGCCTCGAACACGGACATTTGCGACAGTCTCCACCACCAAGGCCCCCAGAATTTCGTAATGGCTCTCAGTATGAGCTTTTATCTATATTTATGTAAATGCTGTTGCTTAGGCTTGCTATTTATATTTCAGTCAAAATTTCTGTTACACATTTAATAGTTCGGCTCCACTTGTTGCAATGATTTATCAACCATGAAAATTTTTAATACTTGTTCATCTTCTATACTATGAAACAGATGTCTGCTCCTGCAAGGGCTTTGCTATCCATATTTTGGAACCAAAAAAAATTCCAGTAAAGAATCACTCAAAAATACGAATTTTAAAAACTATGAGCATTTTCTCATCTTCGCTAGTGTGAAACACCTCTCTTCTCCGGAACAAGTACGCGCAGTTGTTTATATGGATGCTCCCTGAAAAACAGCACACGTTCCCTAAAGACCGCCAAACACGATATTCCACTCCATTGATGTACATTTGGATACTGTCGGGCGATGTATATTACGACTTGATAATATATTTGACGTTTCTGAGATGTTTATATTGTAGCAATAATGAAAAACTGGAGGATTATAAGCTTGTAAAATAATCTGAATAATATACTGTAAATCTACGAGACTTCCAAGGAATAGACGTGCGCGAGTAGGTGATTTCCAGGTCCTCTGGTCTGGTGGCATTTCCAGTTTTCTAATAGCTATAAACACGCGATAAGTAGTATCTGTTGAACATCATAGGACAAATGTCTCAGAGAATAATTTCGAAAAGATATCAACAGGCTTCAAAGAACGCGGCGATAATCTGCGCGGAGTTGATTGCACCTCGGTACAACTTAATTGCCTTAAGCTGCATATTAATGCAGAGATAAAAATGTTTGGTCTGGTTACAGCTCAGTAGGGGAATAGTGGAGCCACCATCCCATCTGATCTCTGACATGTGAAGATCTCACTTAGGTTCACTTACCGTTCAATTTTTGCTACGAAGAATAATCCTGACAATTTTTCCAAGTACGTCTGCTGTCGAGGTAAACGAACCCTTGATTTAAATGGTATCTTAGCGTCAGGACCATGGATTACTTGATTTCAGGTGAGAATGACCACTAATCACTTTTAAGTAAGACGGTAAGTACGGTCTCAAGAGACCTTTAGAAAGATCATTTGACGTATTAATGCTGATGTCGTCAGCACCTAGAATAATCTTGATGTGTGGCTGAAAGTGTAACAGTACTGTGTATGTGACGAGTGTCAACAACATATGGATGCTTCCTTGGCTCACGTAACAACAGTATCAGTTTCCAATTGAAGAAGTGGCTTTGCTGCTACAACAGAGTCAATGTGCAAAAAAATTAAATTAAATAAAATAGAAAAATTGCACTCTCTGTGGACTGCAGTAGTTCTTGACAGAAAATGTTGAATTGTGCCCTTCAGCGCAGAATTCGTTGTTCCATATTCCACTTGAAGTAACTATGTACTGTGTGTTTGTAAAACAAGAGTCTGTTAGTACTCTTTAAAGAATGTTCTTTTTATATTGTTGTGTAATTGTGAATCTAATCGTTCGTGTCTGCGCTTATCTATTAACGTCCATAAGAAAAAGATAATAAACATAGTAACTCGTGTCTTTAAAGTCCATATCTGACTGGCAGTACCAAATACTGTGAACTGGCTTTTTTTCAATTGCTTATCGATAATTGTGTTCATTGTATGTACCACTGTATTAACAAAATTCTTCGTGGAAATAAAACAGGGTATCTGTGTGTTCATGCCTGACAGTTACACCTCAGAAAGGAGTGTAACATTCCTAAAATGACTTGTTTGTCCATTTGGACGTGTAAATTTATTGTATTTAAATGTATAAAGAATACGACAGATGTGTGAATAAATGTATTTATTTCCAGTACACTTCGTGTATTTTGATTTCCCTGCTACACAAACAGCACCTAGATATGAAAAGGCAGACATGTTGCAGCCGAATAGAAAACAATTTGACTTCAGCAAAAGAATGTTTCTTCGACAGCCGCTATCGACATGTACGGGAGGGAGTCGAGAAACCTTTCAAGTTATGAAACTGTATGGCCTATCAACAGACATTTTCAAGTACACTGAAAATTTTGAGTATTCTTTGTGTTTATTTCAGAAGCATTTTTATTCTATAATGCAATCACATATAGTGTCGATGATACTACTTACTTAGGAATTAAGTTCGCCAGACGAGAGTATTAGTTGCCCTCTTGAAAGAGTACAGAGGCTACTTTAGAGCGCCGTAGATAACTAACAGTAGGCGGGCGTGTGATCCTATAGGGCTGAGGTAATTCATGGCAGTGAAGACGTCCGTTTGTGCCCGTATGTTCCATGGTATCAGCACAGTATGAAGGTCTGACATGAACACGTGACAGAGTGACGAAAGGAAGGTATTGTGTTTTGACGTACCCACGACCACACTGTGAATTAAGTTCACCGATTTGTTGGTGGACGTGGACTGTCCAGAATGTCTACCAGGTACAGTAGGCCACTCCTTGGCACATATCACACCGTAGGAACAGTGGTCGTGCAAAGTAACCGACAGGAATCGGAGGTTAATATCAATGACAATCTATTTGTAACACTACAGGAACTGCTGCTGCCGTTGAATCAAGGCCCATGTGAACCAGTTTCCGACTGAATGGTGCGAAGAGAAATGCATGCAGTGGACATTTAGAGTGGGCTAGCACACAAAAGGACATTGTTCAAATAGGGGCTTCAGGTTGTACATGCCAAACCAAGCAAAAATTGGACAGAAGCTGTTTGGAGGCGTGTACTGTGGCCCAAGAAGTCGCAATTTTGCCTGAATGATGCTAAAGATCGAGTACTCCGACGTCTCAGTCAGGCAGTGTTTGGGGGGGGGGGGAGGGGGGTTAGTCAAGCCAAAGGCAGGTTTGATGGTGTTTCTCGTACCCATTCATTCAGGTTATCGTGTTCCTGAACCAGGATTTATATTTCAAGATCATGTGTAATAAAGGTGAAATGATAAAAATGTGGGGGTCCACAGTTAGCAAAATAAAATTTCAGAATTTATTTCACACCAACAGTTTCCTGTGCGGCGCACATTGGTAACCAGGGCCCACCTGATAATTAAATTAAACACTCGCAGAGTAATTACCAAATGCTTTAAATTCACCAACAAGTAAATCAAACTCTGTAAACGTCACAATACCTTCACTTTATACGATCTCTGTGCCTCAACGTTCAATTAACTCAAAATAATTCCAATAACAAGAGATACATTACAATCCACAGCTTAATTACGGTACAATTAGTTAATACTTAATTACAATACAAAACAGCGGGCCAATAGCCGACGAAGAAAATTAAAGACTCAAGTCGAAAAACTTCTTTCAGAAGCAGGTGCAACAATTATTTACATTCGCCACAAGTCTCAAGAGGCTTTCCCACAACAGTTAGATTGATACAATGAAAACATTAGATTATAGAGGTCTAAAACAGAAAATAAAACAATATTACTAAAAGAAATGTACTCACAGCCACGAATATAATCGAACTCCCGCTGCACAATGCATTTGTGAGAGCTCAATTTGTGCCGGATCGGGACTCGAACCCAGATATCCCGCCTTAGGCGAGCGGTCGCCTTAAAACTGCCTCGGCATCCGAGCACGCCTGCACCACCGATCCGAACTTCCATATGGTCGCCATGTGTCTACTTCCTGTACCCGCATAATTGCTGTGATCCCCGCACAGGGAGAGATTTACGATTATTGTCTCGGCCTTGTCTTGTTATGAAATACCATATTGCAGTGCTTGTGTTTTTACGATGTACTCTCCAATGTACTTGAGCCATGCATACATGTGTGGAGCAACAGACGTTGTTGCGAGCAACAGCTATATGAAATACAAGAAGTGTATTCGCAATTGCGAATATCATCAGACTCAAGCTGCACAATGTATTGATGAGAATCGAAATTTGTACAGGACAGGAGCTCGAACCCGATCTTTATTGTTCTCGGCATTTTGTCTGGCCGGCCATCATACGACACCTGTTCAAGCTGATCGTTGAATGTTCGTGTTCAAGCTGATCGTTGAATGCGTCACTCGATTTCTTTTCTTATTGTTATCATTAGCCATCTCGGAAAAAATTTCCATATATCACTGCGTGTCTACGTCCTATACTCGTAGAACTGCTATGATTCCCGCCCATGGATTTGTCTTGGCATGAAGTATTGCACGCATGTCTGAAGGACATTGTAGAGTACATTGTGAAAAAACAGGCACTGTCGTATGCTATTACCACAGCCGGCCGGTGTGGGCGAGCGGTTCTAGGCGCTTCAGTCCGGAGCCGCGCTGCTGCTACGGTCGCAGGTTCGAATCCTGCCTCGGGCATGGATGTGTATGATGTAATTAGGTTAGTTAGGTTTAATTAGTTCTAAGTCTACGGGACTGATGACCTCAGATGTTAAGTCCCATAGTGATAAGAGCCATTTGAACCATTTAGCTATTACCGCACACGCTATAACGTCTTAAAACAATTGCACATAACTTAAGGTAAGATACCAAATTTACACCTTTTCCACAAATCAACAGCATTTATCAATTTATCATTTCAGTATTCCAGTAAATCAGCTGACTACACGGCCTGTTTGGACCAGTCACACACGTTTAAAAAAAGAGTAGAGTCTAATACCTCGGGAACCGCTCCTGGAGAATTTAAGCTGGTGTCGTTGAATATGTTCCATCCCGCTGACAACCCATATCCACAAAAGACGACACAAAAAACTTTACCACAGTCAACGGCCACCTCAGCAACTTCAAAAGAAGGTGGTTTGTGGCAAAACCTCACCCAGGGGTGCTACATTTACAGATTTAATTAAATCACAGGAACGTACAAGTTATTGAAGCCACTCCCTTAGAATACCAAATAAAAGGTACGCATAAATTTAAAATATTGAAGTACAGTATTTGCCACCTGACTACTAAAAACCAAAAACAAAACCAGTTTTCGTCTACAGGTAAATGATGAAGCAGCCAATCTCACACCAGCATTATCAAGATTTACCCAGGCAAGTAGTATGTTTAGTCGCCTTCGTACACTAAGCCCCATTAAGCTGCAACTCAGTAGACGGAAGCTTACCATTAACTTCCGTTAAAACCTTAAACATGACTGAAACTTCAACAACTCTATGACAGTAAACATGAACATGTTGAAAAAAAATAAACCAACAAGTTGGAAATAAAGATTTATCTAAAACTTTGGCCTAGGTTTCGACAATTTTAGATTTGTCTCCTTCAGAAGTTGCAATGGACCATAAAAATTACATTACTGGTTCCAAAAATATTTTAAACAGAACAAAGTAACAACTGTAACCAGAAGATTGTATGATAAGGGTACTCATTTGTTAAATCACAATATGATTAAGTACAGCGAACAAAGCCATATGGCTCTCTTCTTATGAGACATCCATGTCAAGAACACAGTCACAAGGCATGATAGGCTGGAAGCACTATAGTATTACAGGTGTTCACATCAAATGCCAAGTGTAGGGGCCCTTTAACATAAGGTTCTTGTGTATGTAAAAGTTGACATGTATACAATAGAACACAATTAATGGCACTTATATTAAAGCAAAAGCTAACTTCCCATATGTACAGGCTCTAGCTCTAGCGAGAGCTAGCTGCTGAGGGCATGAAATGTGTACGCGTAAGAATTACGTCTAGAGTACATTGAGTAGATTATGTAATTACTATAGAAATGAAAAATAAATTCGTGTCTTGAATGAGTCAACTGTTAATCTAAATTGATGTGAAGTTAAACGAATATGAACGTTCGTATAAAAATGGGATGTGAAAATATACTTGGAACAGCGTCAGAAAGCCACGACATTTTGCCGTGCATGTAATACAGTACTTTTTTTTTTTGTCATCAGTCTACTGAGTGGTTTGATGCGGCCCGCCACGAATTCCTTTCCTGTTTCCTGTGCTAACCTCTTCATCCCAGAGTAGCACTTGCAACCTACGTCCTCAATTATTTGTTTGACGTATTGCAATCTCTGTCTTCCTATACAGTTTTTGCCCTCTATGGCTCCCTCTAGTACCAAGGAAGTCATTCCCTCATGTCTTAACTGATGTCCTATCATCCTGTCCGTTCTCCTTATCAGTGTTTTCCACATGTTCCTTTCCTCTCTGATTCTGCGTATGACCTCCTCGCTTCTTACCTTATCAGTCCACTTAATTTTCAACATTCGTCTATAGCACCACATCTCAAATGCTCCGATTCTCTTCTCTTCCGGTTTTCACATAGTCTATGTTTTACTACCATACAATGCTTTACTCCAGACGTACATTCTCAGAAATTTACTCCTCAAACTAAGGCTGATATTTGATATTAGTAGACTTCTCTTGGCGAGGAATTCCTCTTTTGACATAGCTAGCCTGCTTCTGATGCCCTCCTTGCTCCTCCCGTCATTGGTTATTTTACTGCCCAGGTAGCAGAATTCCTTAACTTCATCTACTTTTTGGCCATCAAACCAATTGTTAAGTTTCTCGCTGTTCTCATTTCTGCTACTTCCCATTACTTTCGTCTTTCTTCGATTTACTCTCAGTCCGTACCGTGTACTCATTAGACTGTTCATTCCGTTCAGCAGATCATGTAATTCTTCTTCACTTTCACTCAGGATAGCAATGTCATCAGCGAATCGTATCATTGATATCCTTTCACCTTGAATGTTAATTCCACTCCTGAACCTTTCTTTATTTCCATCATTGCTTCCTCGATGTACAGATTGAACATTAGGAGCAAAAGGCTACATCCGTGTCTTACACCTTTTTTAATACGAGCACTTCGTTCTTGGTCGTCCACTCTTATTGTTGCCTCGTGACTGTTGCACATATTGTATATGACCCGTCTCTCCCTATAGCTTACCCTCACTTTTTTCATAATTTCGAACATCTTGCACCACTTTACATTATCGAACGATTTTTCCAGGTCGACAAATCCTATGGACGTGTCTTGATTTTTCTTTAGCCTTGCTTCCATTATTAGCCGCAACGTCAGAATTGCCCCTCTCTGATGCCTTTACTTTTCCTAAAGCTAAACTGATCGTCATCTAGCGCGTCCTCAATTTTCTTTTCCGTTCTTCGGTATATTATTCTTGTTAGCAACTTGGGTACATGAGCCGTTAAGCTGATTGTGCCATAATTCTCGCACATGTCAGCCTTTGCCGTCTTCGGAATTGTGAGGATGATGTTTTTCCGAAAGTCAGATGGTGTGTCGCCAGACTCATACATTCTACACAACGACGTGAATAGTCGTTTTGTTGCCACTTACCGCGATCGTTTTAGAAATTCTGATGGAATGTTATCTACACCCTCTGCCTTATTTGACCTTAAGTGGTTGGTAGGCACATACAAATACTTCAGTTCGGCGTTTCCATTGCTGTTCTGGAACATTTCCGTGTGATAACTAAGTCCTGATCCTGCCATGAAAGTAGTTCATAGAGATGTACCTGTTGTGAGATCCTTGTGGCAGTTATTATTATCACGAGAGATGCAATTCTGACGTTACGGCTAATAATGGATGGAAATAAAGAAAGGTTCAGGAGTGGAATTAACATTCAAGGTGAAAGGATATCAATGATACGATTCGCTGATGACATTGCTATCCTGAGTGAAAGTGAAGAAGAATTACATGATCTGCTGAACGGAATGAACAGTCTAATGAGTACATGGTACGGACTGAGAGTAAATCGAAGAAAGACGAAAGTAATGGGAAGTAGCAGAAATGAGAACAGCGAGAAACTTAACAATTGGTTTGACGGCCAAAAAGTATATGAAGTTAAGGAATTCTGCTACCTGGGCAGTAAAATAACCAATGACGGGAGGAGCAAGGAGGGCATCAGAAGCAGGCTAGCTATGTCAAAAGAGGAATTCCTCGCCAAGAGAAGTCTACTAATATCAAATATCAGCCTTAGTTTGAGGAGTAAATTTCTGAGAATGTACGTCTGGAGTAAAGCATTGTATGGTAGTAAAACATAGACTATGTGAAAACCGGAAGAGAAGAGAATCGGAGCATTTGAGATGTGGTGCTATAGACGAATGTTGAAAATTAAGTGGACTGATAAGGTAAGAAGCGAGGAGGTCATACGCAGAATCAGAGAGGAAAGGAACATGTGGAAAACACTGATAAGGAGAACGGACAGGATGATAGGACATCAGTTAAGACATGAGGGAATGACTTCCTTGGTACTAGAGGGAGCCATAGAGGGCAAAAACTGTAGAGGAAGACCGAGATTGGAATACATCCAGCAAATAATTGAGGACGTAGGTTGCAAGTGCTATTCTGAGATGAAGAAGTCAGCGCAGGACAGTAATTCGTGGCGGGGCGCATAAAACTAGTCAGAAGACGGGTGACCAAGAAAACCAATCACATAGTCAGCCAGAAACTGGAAAGCCCGCCGCCTTTCCAGGGTGGAAATCGTCACCGTGTTTGGACTATGTTGTGTTCGCCGCTGCCAGGAGACTCCAAAGCGCGCCTCCCGTCCTACGCCTGCGGACGTTCTTAAAATTCGGCACAAAAGGAACTTCTCGTGACGTGCTAAGAGAATTCCAGACACCATAAATCAACGCACCGACCCTAGATTACTATACATCCATACGAGCATTTAAAAGGTTTTTATCTTTTTCCTGCAGCCTCCTGGTGTATATTGGTGTGGACACTACCATCTTCCAAGAAGACAAAACCCAACTTCACAGGGTTGCTCTCATTCGCACCTGGTTTGACGAATATTCAGACACCACACTGTATACTGGCCTGCCCTGATATAAAAATTCCTGGCAATTAAAACTGTGTGCCGGACCGAGACTCGAACTTTCGTAGGCAAGTGCTCTACCGACTGAGCTATCCAAGCACGACCCGTGATCCGTCTTCACAGCTCTACTTCTACCGATGCCTGTAGCAGTAGTGCTGTGAGGAGGTGTCGTGAATAGTGCTTGCATAGAAGAGTTGATAGAACACGTGCGTCCGAAAGACAAAGGTCCCGAGTTCGAGTCTCGATCCGGTATACAGTTTTAATCTGCCGAAGTTTTGATAGCTCTACAGAATCTAATAATCAATTAGTGCGTTCTCTCCCTCTTGCTGAATTGAAGCCATTATCAAGACTAGGAGCAGTGTTGCAAGGTAGATCTCGCCCACAATAATTTCGCTCCTGTACAGAAACCCATTCTCGTTGTCAGAATCGGACGAGCCCACCGATTTGTTCTGAAGGGGCAGCCGCCTTGCGTTCTACATCTACATCCATACTCCGCAAACCACTTGACGGTGTGTGGCGGAGGGTACCTTGAGTACCTCTATCGGTTCTTCCTTCTATTCCAGTCTTGTATTGTTCGTGGGAAGAAAGATTGTCGGTATGCCTCTGTGTGGGCTCCAACCTCTCTGACTTTATCCTCATGGTCTCTTCGCGAGATATACGTACGAGGGAGCAGTATACTGCTTGACTCCTTGGCGAAGGTATGTTCTCGAAACCGGAGTTTATCTACCATCTCCGTAACGCTTTCGCGATTACTAAATGATCCTGTAATGAAGCGCACTGCTCTCCGTTGGATCTTCTCTATCTCTTCTATCAATCATATCTGATACGGATCCCACACCGGTGAACAATATTCAAGCAGTGGGCGAACAAGGGTACTGTAACCTACTTCCTTTGTTTTCGGACTGCATTTCCTTAGGATTCTTCCAATGAAATTCAGTCTGGTAACTGCTTTACCGACGTTTAATTTTATATGGTCATTCCATTTTAAATCACTCCTAATACATACTCCCAGATAATTTACGGAATTAACTGCTTCCAGTTGCTGACCTGCTATATGGTAGCTAAATGATAAAGTATCTGTCTTCCTATGTATTCGCAGCACACTGCACTTGTCTAGATTGAGATTCAATTTCCATTCCCTGCACCATGCGTCAATTCGTTGCAGATCCTCCTGCATTTCAGTACAATTTTCCATTGTTATAACCTCTCGATATACTACATCACCATCCGCAAACTGCCTCAGTGAGCTTCGATGTTATCCACAAGTTCATTTATATACATTGTGAATAGCAACGGTCCTACGACATTCCCCTGCGGCACACCTGAAATCACTTTTACTTCGGAAGACTTCTCTCTACTGAGAATGACATGCTGTGTTCTGTTATCTAAAAACTCTTCAATCGAATCATACAGTTGGTCTGATAGTCCATATGCTCTTACTTTATTCATTAAACGACTGTGAGGAACTGTATCAAACGCCTTGCGGAAGTCAAGAAACACGGCATCTACCTGGGAACCCATGTCTATGGCCCTCTGAGTCTCGTGGACGAATAGTGCGAGCTAGGTTTCATACAATCGTCTTTTTCGATATCCATGCTGATTACTACAGAGTAGATTTCTAGTCTTCAGAAAAGTCATTACACTCTATCATAATAGGGGAAGGCGGGGCAAGATGGGGAAGCTAACTTTAAACTCTTACAAAAAGGACAAAAATAAACATATTCAAGTAGGTTTGATTATCATTTATTTACTTAACCATTGAATTACAATAGCATGGAAAGAAACCTGCAAACTTGTTACATTTAGTTAGAAATATCTCGATTTGAAACATAAACTACCAATTCCCTGTCTTGCCCCATATGCGGGGTAAGATGGGGAACTAGCATGAATTCATCTCTAAAGCTTAAATAAGAACTGGAATAACGAAATCATTTGACAATAAGGTTTCGAAACATGGTTCTGCTAATTGTAGAATCAGGTATTACGTTTTGTTTAGGCCTCTTACTTTCACACAGTACACAAGTGTGGACAGCCTCGTCATCATCACTTTCTATCCCTGCACAAGTGTCGTGAGCCCAGCGTCCGCAGCTAATACACCGTATCCAGCCTCCTTTAGAGAAGTCATGACAGTGTAAACATTTTTCACTCTCTTCCTCGCTGTCATTCAACCTCAGTTTATTATCCCTTGAGCGTGAAGGGTTGGTTAAGACGTCAGTAACGTTCGTCCCTTTTTCGTTGTCATTATGTCCTTTTGGTGGTATCCCAGGTTTACTAAATGTCTTTGAGAAGAGTTTTCCTTTACATGCAGCACGTTTGGGGACTGCTTTTCGTTTGATTTCTTCAGATAGTTCACTCCTATAAGGAGATTCGGTTAAAACAACGGGTTTTCCATACCTGTTATATGGTTTCCTTTTGGTTTTTTATCCACCTTTGCAATAGCTAACACCCTGAGGGTTTCGGGGCTGGTAACCTGAAAGTTAGACGAAACAGTGGCTTGATCGTCAGTTGATATTTGTTCAGGTGTTTTACGTCTTGACAACATCTCTGGTATTTGCTCTTCCGTTTCTGTAACTTCAGATATGTGAGCTAGATGAATGTCTGTAGTTGAACAGGAAAGGTAATCACTTTCTTAACACATTTCTGTTGACAGGCCAAATGCCTGTTTTCCGAAACCCGTTCACTGCTGTGGACATTGTAGGTGAATGAATGAAGGCTTTGCCGAATAAACTTGCAATGTGATGCAGCGTAACAACTTTTCCAGGTTGGGTGTGAAGCCACGATCTTACTTCATCTTCGTAAAATTTACTGAGAGGTTTCATAAATGCCACATCCAATGGTTGAAGACGGTGTAAGCAGTGTGGTGGCAAACACAGCAAGACAACCCCATTTTCTCGGGCCACATCTATCAGTTCTAAATTCTTGGTGTGCGTTTTGTGGCCGACCAATATGAGAAGTATTGGTCTTTCCTTTGACGCTCCAGTAAATGCAATAAACTTCTTAAACCAAGTCAAAAATAGTTCTTTCGTCATCCAACCAGTTTCTTGGACTTCTGTCCAGGCACCAGGGGTCAGGTCGGTCTCAAACCCGTGTTGCATTCGTTTTCGAGGATAAATTAACATAGGCGGTACGTAGCACCCCGACGCTGAAAAACATATTTCTGTAGTCACAGTCTGGCCTGTTTCTGCTGAAGTAACTGCTCCCACCTGTCTGCGCCCTTTTAAAGCAACCACCTTTCTGTGACCTTTTGGAATGACTGTTAAACCAGTCTCATCGCAATTGAAAATTCTGTCTCCCGTAAACTTGAATGTGACTAATTGACTTTATAACAGATTGGAAAATCGATCTACAGTAACTCGATTAAACCCCATTGCTCGTGCAATTGATGTGACCTCTGGTTTTCGAATTGTTAAGGTAGGATTTCGTGCAAGAAACCCATTTAACCAGTCTCTTCAAGCAGATTTGGCTACAGTATAAAATGGATGTTTGATGTTGTTTCGTTCAACTAGCTGAAAAGCAAGTTCACAAAGTTCTTGAAGTGTTAGCCCAAAATACTGTCCTTCCATCTGTGTTAAGTAGTCTTCAAGTTCTGCCTCTTGTTCTGGGGTAAACACACCAGTGATTGGTCCTAACGTTTTCACAACTGTATAGCCAGGATTAGCACGTTACTTTGCCACATGCCGTTCAGTCGTTGTCTGTGGCACGTTGAACTGTCGAGCAGCCCTGAAACAACCCATATGACCTTCTATAACACGATTTACAGCGCCTTCCATTAACTCCGATGACCAATCTTGCCTAGACATTTGTCCCCGATACTTGCGAACCATTTGAAATAAAACACGTGGAACGTACTATTGAGTCAGATCATTCCTGGTGACCTATATTATATAGTAAATACCATATACCCAATAGTCAGTCGTTAAAGCATAGCAAGAATACTGACTTTGCACGTTTTTTTGTATTTTTATTCGCCATATAGCCTGAGGCATACTTTTTAATTAATTAGGAAACGTTGGCATAATGTATATCATTCTATGTAAAATTTTATTCAACGTGTAATGTACGTGTTCAAAACCCACAGCGAGGTAAACACATGAGACGATAAGAACGCAATGGTTGGACAAATAATAGGGACAAGATGGGGAAGCTCCCCATCTTGCCGCACCCCGTCTTGCCCCCTACCATGCTGTCAGGTTATGCTACACCTACATGAACACTGTTTAGTGAACACTGACTACTGACACAGCAGTTTACTGTTAATAAGACGTACTATTCAGTGCTATATATACAGTCTGGACAAATGTTCACGAAACACATGTTTTAGGACCTCGAAATGTGTAAAACATTGCAAATCAGTATAACAATTGTACGTACCTTCGTACCTTGCAAAGGTCACAGAAACCGCAGCGAAACTAAGGCTCAGCAATGTCAACACTCTGGGACCTGTGTATTGATGATGTTGACGTAGGTATCCACAGATGGCAGCACTCTAACTGTAGCTTATAGCCCTTCCCCTTCTTACCCCATCTCCCCGTCTTGTCCCGCCTTCCCCTACATGTTCCAAAATTCTACAGCTGATCGACGTTAGAGATAGAGGTCTATAGTTCTGCATATCTGTTCGACGTCCCTTCTTGCAAACGGGGATGACCTGTGCCCTTTTCCCATCTTTTGGAACGCTACGCTTTTCTAGGGACGTACGGTACACCGCTGAAAGAAGGAGGGCAGGTTCCTTCGCGTACTCTGTGTAAAATCGAACTGGTATCCCATCAGGTCCAGCGGCCTTTCCTCTTTTGAGCGTTTTTAATTGTTTTTCTATCCCTCTGTCATCTATTTCGATATCTATCATTTTGTAATCTGTGCGACAATCTAGAGAAGGAACTACAGTGTAGTCTTACTCTGTGAAACTGCTTTGGAAAAAGACATTTAGTATTTCAGCCTTTATTCTGTCATCCGCTGTTTCAGTACCATTTTGGTCACAGAGTGTGTGGACATTTTGTTTTGATCCACCTACCGCTTTAACATAACACCAAAATTTCTTAGGATTTTCTGCCAAGTCAGTACACAGAACCTTACTTTCGAATTCGTTGAACGCTTCTCGCATGGCCCTCCTCACACTACATTTCGCTTCCTGTAATTTTTGTTTGCCTGAAAGGGTTTGGCTATGTTTATGTTTGCTGTGAAGTTCCCTTTGCTTCCGTAGCAGTTTTATAACTCGGTTTTTGTACCACGGTGGCTCTTTTCCATCTCTTACGATCTTGCTTGGCACATACTCATCAAATGCGTATTGTACGATGGTTTTGAACTTTGTCCACTGATCCTCAACACTATCTGTACTCGAGACAAAATTTTTGAGTTGATCCGTCAAGTACTCTGAAATCTGCTTTTTGTCACTTTTGCTAAACAGAAAAATCTTCCTACCTTTTTTAATATTTCTATTTACGGCTGAAGTCACCGATGCTGTAACTGCTTTATGATCGCCGATTCCCTGTTCTGCGTTAACTGTTTCAAATAGCTCGGGTCTGTTTGTCACCAGAAGGTCTAATATGTTATCGCCACTAGCTAGTTCTTTGTTTAACTGCTCAAGGTAGTTTTCAGATAAAGCACTTTAAAAATTTCACTGGATTCTTTGTCCCAATCTTTTATAAAGATTGAGTCTCCCAATCTATATCTGGTAAATTAAAATCTCCACTCAAAACTATAATATGGTCGGGAAATCTACTCGAAATATTTTCCAAATTTTCCTTCAGGTGTTCTGCCACAACAGCTGCTGAGCCAGGGGGCCTATAGAGACATCCAATTGTTGTCTGGTCTTGCCTGCTGATCTGTGCTCTTCGTCAGTTAGAAGCTGCCGCCTTAGTTGTTTGTGTGATGAGGTTCTTATTTGCTGCTCTAGTCAGAGACTATTGACTCCTCGAATTATTGGTCGTACTGGCATTAACTGGGAATCCAGTTGTTTGCTGACTTTCTAGCTGTGGCTTAGAATTTCTGCATCAGTGTAGGCTCCAGCTGTTTTTGACGAAATAGGATCCCTTTCGTATGTTACTCTCACTAGAAATAACTGTGTTCACGTAACGAAGATGGATGAAGCTTGATGTGTCTTCCCTGATGTATACCCAGTATCTCATGTAGAGTCGTAGACAATAAAACTGACCACCGGCCGGCCGCCACAGAGACTACGTCCGAGTCATTCACTTAAGGTGGCCAGAACAGCTTACGCTCAAGTGTTTCCTCGCGCTACAGCGGCCACCGGCCAGACGCCACTCGCCGCCTGAAATCTGGCGCCGCCCATGTGAACGCGGCGCCACGCTGTCAGTGTATGTGTCAACTGTCATTTTCGAATTTGAAATTCTACTATCATCTTGCAATTAAGCATTGGATTTTGCATACTTGAAAATCATGAATTACAGTTAAGCATTGTAAAATTGAGTCTCAAGTGGAAAAAGGTGTAACATCTGCAACACAACGTTTACTTTTGCTGTAACAGAGGGGTGAATGCAGAGGAGGCAGGAAGAAAGATTTGAATTGTGTGTGGAGCGAGTGCTTTTGAGAAAAATACGCCAGAAAAAGATATTCTTGTTTCAACAAATATCGTTCTGGCATGAATGATTTTCCACATTAAGGAAGTCTCGGCTACTGATATATGTGATAGATTACCATTTTACCATCATGCGACATTTCCATTCAACAGGCAACGTTCAGACGTCTGGTGTAGGAGTACTGCATGCTCCAACTCGAAACAACAAAATCAGTGGAGTGACTATTACTGTACGTCAACAGGTCGCTCACTGGGCATTCGTATGCAGCATTGTTACTGGTGACGTGTTATGATGCCTTTATTGTTAACTTCCTAAGAAGAAATGAAAGGCTGAGCCCCACCAAATACATAAACTCGAGCAAAGAGTAGTGTGAACATAATATTTTACATCTTATAGCTCCAAAAGTGTGTTTTGGGCTACGAATTCTGCCCCAAGTGGTGTGTGCAACACAGCTGGAATTTGTTGCCAACAACTGAGACACCTTTCGGTCGCAGTGTAAGAAAATCGAGCAACACCACTACATCACCTGTGCGACTGTATGATCAATCTGGTTTAATGACATCGTTAGAACCAATAGGTTTCTGCTGGCGTAGAATTTGTAAACAACTTTAGCATTGTCATACCTTTTTAGATACCGTGAAAGAAAATTCTGCTGCGCATTAATTTCTGTTTGATGATTACTTATGCGTTCAGTAAACTGATGGAAAATGCAATTAAAATACAAATTAAATTCAGATTACTACAGAAAATATCACGACGGCAGTCTATCTTTATAGAGCATTAAGTGTCTGTAAGATGATTGAGCCTATTTTAACACGAATTAGTAGGATATTACCGAATTTGACTTCGAAAAGGTCTGTATTTACTTCATTTCCTGTATCATTCGCAAGTATTATGAAAATGTGGCATTTCATAGATATAATTACGTATTCACAACAACAAAAATATGTCGGCATTATGGGTTTGGCAGTACTGTAAGGTTGTCACTCTGACACTAAGGATTGGTTGGTTGGTTGTTTGGGGAAGGAGACCAGACAGCGTGGTCATCTGTCTCATCGGGGTACGGAAGGATGTGGAAGGAAGTCGTCCGTGCCCTTTCAGAGGAACCATCCTGGCATTTGCCTGCAGTGCTTTAGGGAAATCACGGAAAACCTAAATCAGGATGGCCGGACGCGGGATTGTACCGAGTCCAGTGTGCTAACCACTGCGCCACCTCGCTCAGTTGACACTAAGGGTAACTGAAAGTAGCAAGACGAATTTTGCTCGAGCGTTGTCTTACGATTCCCTTACTGCGTTTGTATCTGCCTGCTTGTAGCTCTGCTACAAAAGAATTAAAAATCTGGCTTTTAGCGAATCTCGAAAGACGAACGAAAGCAGCTTGCACCTTGTAGCCAAACAAGTTTCGTGGGAAGACGTCCATTTGTGGTTGAATTGTTGACAAATGTTAATCAGACGTATGCCGTTCGTCTAAGCGTTTCGGTGTGTTGAATGTGTACCAATGATTTTCTACAGGTTTTTTCTGTTCCAAATAGACAGCTGAAGTCTCCCATTAGTATTTTAACGTCAGCGCGGTGAATTTTGCTCATAGTATTTTCGAGTGTGTTCCAGAATTCGGTGTTTTTCTTATTTTCGATGTTGGTGGGGGCATGTGCATTGATGAGTGTATATTTTTTACTGGGGCACTGAATGAGCATAGTCATAAATCGATTGTTGATGGGTGTGATTTCTTCGATAGAGTTGATCATAGATCTGTGTTCGAGAAATGCAATGCCGAAGATTGGTACGCCTTTCGCCACCTTCTGTTGTATTTTTCTCTTGAAGATGCAAGTCTTTCCATAATGCAAGGTTTCATTGTCAATTAGTCGCGGTTCTTGAAGATCTAGAATGAGAATTTTTGTCGGTGGATTTCTTTTGTGAGATTATTTAGGTTTCTTGTTTGGATTAATGTATCGATGTTTAGTTTTCAAATGAATGTTGCCTGCTTGTAGGGAAATTTACCAGAGATCTTCGATATTCTCTGCCGTGCTAACCTGGAAATCCAACTCCCGCCTACCGATAGCCAGTTTGTGTACCACCTGGGGTAAAGCTACCTTTGCTTACTTAGTTCATGTTTTCTTGTGTTTCATTGGTTTGGCCTGGGTGATACAAGGGCCGGACAGGACCAGGGGGTGTTGAAGTCTTTGGGAGCAAATATTTTCAGCCGAGCTCATTGAGCTAACAGACGGTGACCATAGTAGCGGTGATTTTCACTCAGAAGTGTCTGGACTGTGGGTTCAACGGATTGAGTAGTCGTTCAGGATTGTGTTAGTATTTGGTTCACCCCAAGTATTTGATTTCCTCGGTACCACCCATATGGGAGAGGGTTTCTCCTATCGGCCACATGGGATTTTTATTATTATTATTATTGTCATTATGTCATCAGCAAATCCGATATGGTGCAACTTCCAACCACTGAAATAGACGTGTATTATTCGATTCAGTATTTCTATCACATAAATATGGTTTATAATTACGTTACATTGCTGCTAGTAGACATATTTCTCATTTTTTTTAGACAGTTGCTACCGGTTACTCCATCATAGGAATTTATGTGCGCAGCATTGTTGCAATACAGACGTTCAAATTATCCGATTTCTGTAATTTCATTTCGAAACCAGATCGTTCTAATCGGATTCAGCCAGTCGGTCTTAATGTGGATATCCGACTACGACTCTCATCATATGATAGACTGGGTAAACCACAATCTTAATCGGACTGTTGAATCTAGATCACTTATCTATGATAGGGCCTGGATTCTTAAAGACTGTGGAAAATAATAATCCAGTGTACTTATTACAAATATGTTATTTAAATATAAATATATGAACTAACGAGATAACAGTTTATTTACAGGAGCAGGGCCCCATCCATAGCAGAGCAGTGCGAGATTGGTTTCAGGGCCAAGAGAGGATAAAGCTGTTGCCGTTTGTTACACGATCACCGAACATCAACCAGATAGAGAATATGTGGGCAGAGGAAACAAGGTCATTGCCATGTGGACCTACAAATGCAAGCGACCTTTGCACGAATATAGAAAACGTATGGTGGAATGTAAACCATCACGCTACACTATCGACGACTTAATGAAATCAATTCCCTTACACCCTCGAGAAATCTTAAATAATGATCGTAATTCGTGTTAAAATAGGCTCAATCGTCTTACAGACACTTAATGCTCTATAAAGATAGACTGCCGTCGTGATGTTTCTGTAGTAATCTGAATTTAATTTGTATTTTAATTACATTTTCCATCAGTTTACTGAACGCATAAGTAATCATCAAACAGAAATTAATGCGCAGCAGAATTTTCTTTCACGGTATCTAAAAAGGTATGACAATGCTAAAGTTGTTTACAAATTCTACGCCAGCAGAAACCTATTGGTTCTAACGATGTCATTAAACCAGATTGATCATACAGTCGCATAGGTGATGTAGTGGTGTTGCTCGATTTTCTTACACTGCGACCGAAAGGTGTCTCAGTTGTTGGCAACAAAATCCAGCTGTGTTGCACACACCACTTGGGGCAGAATTCGTAGCCCAAAACACACTTTTGGAGCTATAAGATGTAAAATATTATGTTCACACTACTCTTTGCTCGAGTTTATGTATTTGGTGGGGCTCAGCCTTTCATTTCTTCTTATTAAGTTAACAATAAAGGCATCATAGCACGTCACTAGTAACAATGCTGCATACGAATGCTCAGTGAGCGACCTGATGACGTTCAGTAATGGTCACACCATTGATTTTGTTGTTTCGAGTTAGAGCATACAGTACTCCTACACCAGACTTCAGAACGTTTGCCCGTTGAATGGAAATGTCGCATGATGGTAAAATGGTAATCTATCACATATATCAGTAGTCGAGACTTCCTTAATGTGGAAAATCATTCATGCCAGAACGATCTTTGTTGAAACAAGAATATCTTTTTCTGGTGTATTTATCCCAAAAGCACTCGCTCCACACACAATTCAAATCTTTCTATCTGCCTCCTCTGCATTCACCCCTCTGTTACACCAAAAGTAAACGTTGTGTTGCAGATGTTACACCTTTTTCCAATTGAGACTCAATTTTTCAATGCTTAACTGTAATTCATGATTTTCAAGTATGCAAAATCCAATGTTTAACTGTAAGATGATAATAAAACTTCAAATTCGAAAATGACAGTTGATACATACACTGACAGCGTGGCGCCGCGTTCACATGGGCGGCGCCGGATTTCAGGCGGCGGGTGGCGTCTGGCCGGTGGCCGGTAGCCGCTGCAGCGCGAGGAAACGCTCGAGCGTAAGCTGTTCTGATCGCGACGCAGCCACGAGCTGTCCTGCGAAATTGTTCCTGGAATATTTGTTGTTGGTGGTGGGTAGAATGTTAAGCGAATTATCTTCGATGTTCAGTCAGACTCATAGCTTTAGACCGAAATGTGGTATTAAAAAATATATATAAAAAATAAAAAATGAATGCGAGCAGGCGACCATAAGTCTAGAATCCACGACGGTTACAACTTTATTATAATTATTATTATAATTACCACTAGGGCACCGGCTTGCTCAATCTAACAACGTCTCGGAAACAGACAACACTTCCTCCTAACACTTCCGCATCTTCCAGTGTTGCCAGACTGTGCAGACGGCCGGACTTAAAAGAGTTGTCAGGGGCGGTCAGTTTTATTGGCCACCTAAAGTGAATGATTCGGACTTAGTCTCTATGGCGGCCGGCCGGCGGTCAGTTTTATTGTCTAAGACTGTACATAAATTTTGAGGGAGCTGAAACCAAGAATATTTAACATTTCCCATGATTCAATGAATATTAGACCCACATATGTTGAAATAATTACTATTTACCACACACATAAGCAAGGGCTTACTGCCGGCCGCGGTGGTCTCGCGGTTCTAGGCGCTCAGTCCGGAACAGCGCGACTGCTACGGTCGCAGGTTCGCATCCTGCCTCGGGCATGGATGTGTGTGATGTCCTTAGGTTAGTTAGGTTTAAGTAGTTCTAAGTTCTAGGGGACTGATGACCACAGATGTTAAGTCCCATAGTGCTGAGAGCCAGTTGAACCATTTTGAACCAAGGGCTTACTCTGGCTCCGAAAACCATGGCATGAGGGCAATTGATATTTGATATAAACTAAGATTATCACGCATCTACCGATATCGAAATTGCCACACTCCCTAAGTACTTCGCCAATAGGAACAAACTAGCTATTTCTGATTGACTTCTACCTTGTAGCTTAATAGCGGGCACTGCATAACGCGCACGTTTTCTTAACGGACAGTAATGACCAACACAAAACTGTACACAAAAGCATGTCAATATGCAAAGGTAGAAAGAAAAGAAAGGAAACAAAGCTTATACACATATAAGTGTAATAAAAGGAAATGAGAAGTAAAGACTGAGCACTTCAATACCACTTCTAATAATAGTACTCATTTGCACCAATGACGACAATGACATGGTGAAAGATAATGGGCTTGCAAAATTGTAACTTCCCCATTACATAATATTTAAGAAAGGTAATTAGTTTTAAATTTTTTTCTATATATTAGTGAATAATGTTATCCAAAACTCAGAGGGATTCAGTTACGTGAAAGACAATGTCAATGAGAACCTAGCTTTAACACAAATGCTAATTTTCTTATAAAACGTTTTCCTGTTATAGTTGACAAGGGTTTTACAAGTTTTGAGCTTTTCTGGCCTGTACGAAGTCAAATTTCATTTAACTGGTGGCGTTGGCTATTCGTCATTGTAAGCGTGCTTTTTATTTTGACTTTGTCCAGTATCTACACAAGCTCGGCACCGTCATTGTTGGATGAAGTTGTTAATTTTAGAGGATGGCCGGATGCCGTTTCTGTCGCCACGCCATTACCGTCCGGTAAGGAATTTGCTCACCCGACCTGTCTGCGTGCAGAGCTACCCATAGGTAACTGTATGAAATTTTTCTGGAAGTACGCGAATCGATTAACTCAGGCCAGAAGTGTTTACTAGCCTGGCATTCACCTAGCCTGATGCCTACAGACGAAATTCCGCCTAGCCAGCACATCAGCCCTCTTTGTCAAGGGGGGAACGGCCGGGTGACCGTCGAAAAAACTCGGATTTGTTTTAACGAAATTCGAATAGATATACATTGATGAATTACTCCCCACAATTTTAAGCGCGAACTCCAAAAAGTAACAATTCTGTCACCATTTGAAGCCGAGCTTGCACGGCAAGTCGTGGCGTTAGAGAACCGGTTCCGTGCTCACGCTAGCCTCGTTGCGTCCGTGAGATTGTTTGGGTTTTGAATAAACCTCATTTGCTGGAGCGTTGTTTGGGCGGTCTTACTCAAAATGTGAAACTAAATTTCGATAGTCTTATTTGTATATACTCTCCAAAAATAACTCCAGACAAAGCGAAATTGTCGTCATTGCTTCAGATTTGACAGTGTGTCTATTCAATGTCGTTCATACCGCATTAATGCAAGTGGCAAATGCGCTTCAAATCAAAATCGGCGATGAAATGCGCCAATTCCGTTAAGATAGAGACGCCAGTGGCGATGTTTTCACAACGAAAAGGGCTTAGATGACTAAAGTGAGGACTTATCAGGTCAAAGTACAGAAGCGGCCATCCGGTAGCCGGGGTGATAGTCATTATGGGCCTGGCATCGATGACATCCCGTAAATTTCAAGCTGTGTTCCCTTTTTTTTAATGATGAATACTTGTAAAACTTCAAACGCGCTTTACTCAAAACTATGTTTTTCGGCATGGTTGTCGTAGACCACCCTACTATTTTCATCCCATAGTAATGATTTTTTGTTCCACTAAAAGCAAACTGAAATCTCTTCAATTCATCGTAGCCGATTTTCTTATGTTGATACTTAGTATTTTTTCGGCCAAGAGAGAGGAATCCAAAAAAATTGCCATTTTTTCAAATATCTACACTCCTGGAAATGGAAAAAAGAACACATTGACACCGGTGTGTCAGACCCACCATACTTGCTCCGGACACTGCGAGAGGGCTGTACAAGCAATGATCACACGCACGGCACAGCGGACACACCAGGAACCGCGGTGTTGGCCGTCGAATGGCGCTAGCTGCGCAGCATTTGTGCACCGCCGCCGTCAGTGTCAGCCAGTTTGCCGTGGCATACGGAGCTCCATCGCAGTCCTTAACACTGGTAGCATGCCGCTACAGCGTGGACGTGAACCGTATGTGCAGCTGACGGACTTTGAGCGAGGGCGTATAGTAGGCATGCGGGAGGCCGGGTGGACGTACCGCCGAATTCCTCAACACGTGGGGCTTGAGGTCTCCACAGTACATCGATGTTGTCGCCAGTGGTCGGCGGAAGGTGCACGTGCCCGTCGACCTGGGACCGGAACGCAGCGACGCACGGATGCACGCCAAGACCGTAGGATCCTACGCAGTGCCGTAGGGGACCGCACCGCCACTTCCCCGCAAATTAGGGACACTGTTGCTCCTGGTGTATCGGCGAGGACCATTCGCAACCGTCTCCATGAAGCTGGGCTACGCTCCCGCACACCGTTAGGCCGTCTTCCGCTCACGCCCCAACATCGTGCAGCCCGCCTCCAGTGGTGTCGTGACAGGCGTGAATGGAGGGACGAATGGAGACGTGTCGTCTTCAGCGATGAGAGTCGCTTCTGCCTTGGTGCCAATGATGGTCGTATGCGTGTTTGGCGCCGTGCAGGTGAGCGCCACAATCAGGACTGCATACGACCGAGGCACACAGGGCCAACACCCGGCATCATGGTGTGGGGAGCGATCTCCTACACTGGCCGTACACCTCTGGTGATCGTCGAGGGGACACTGAATAGTGCACCTTACATCCAAACCGTCATCGAACCCATCGTTCTACCATTCCTAGACCGGCAAGGGAACTTGCTGTTCCAACAGGACAATGCACGTCTGCATGTATGCCGTGCCACCCAACGTGCTCTAGAAGGTGTAAGTCAACTACCCTGGCCAGCAAGATCTCCGGATCTGTCCCCCATTGAGCATGTTTGGGACTGGATGAAGCGTCGTCTCACGCGGTCTGCACGTCCAGCACGAACGCTGGTCCAACTGAGGCGCCAGGTGGAAATGGCATGGCAAGCCGTTCCACAGGACTACATCCAGCATCTCTACGATCGTCTCCATGGGAGAATAGCAGCCTGCATTGCTGCGAAAGGTGGATATACACTGTACTAGTGCCGACATTGTGCATGCTCTGTTGCCTGTGTCTATGTGCCTGTGGTTCTGTCAGTGTGATCATGTGATGTATCTGACCCCAGGAATGTGTCAATAAAGTTTCCCCTTCCTGGGACAATGAATTCACGGTGTTCGTATTTCAATTTCCAGGAGTGTATAATTCCGTCGATTTTTTTAATCCTTACAATGAACTAAAATTACATCTGTAAGGATCAGGGTGCTATTTTAATTTCACTTTTGAGATAACCACAACCGGAGGTAGATCGACAAACGTCCATCAATCTCCCTTTAGAGCTGACTCGGGAAAACCCCCAATGCACAGTGAATATATTATATTTTTCAATAAAAAATACCAATAATGACATTAATGTATAGTTTATACATTGCAGAAAACCGCAGTTGTTTACTGCCTTCCAGCAGGAGAAAAAAATCATGAATTTGAGCATTATTTTCGTTAGCCACCCAGTCGTGCCACCTTAATCTGGCGGCAAATTAGATCCGGAGCCTGCTTTACACACGCCGCTATCCGGGTCCGTCGTCGTCAGAGTTGTTGCTCCGAAATCAATGAGCGTGCAGTCCAGTAATTGTCGCCGCCTTGCTAATTCTCTTGATCGCACCCGTCCGTGCATGGATGCAGCGGGTACCTGTGATGTTTGTAGAATTAACGTATCTATAACTGGCGACATAGACAATATACACTTCGTTTAATTAACACGTGACCTATCCCGACGTCATAACGTTTGTTCCTTGCTTGTAATCACAAATTTGAATTTGCCGTTTCCTGTTCACTGACTACCTGGAGCATTTTAAATTACCACAGTCCTTAATTAGAAAGTTAATTATGCAATTCTGTCATATACAGACAGGGTTGGAGACCGTGGCTGTTACATAAAATAAATTATTCCTGGTGCACAGCAACCAGGCAAAAATTGCATTTAAGTTACTTTAATCAAAAAGTACCGTTACCGGTTTCGAATTTTTTATAATTCATCATCAGTCGGCGTTTTCATGCTTTCGTTAATACAGATTGTATATTCGTTTCCTGTGAGCTGCCCTAGGACAAACAATAATTTACAAATTACAAATGTGTAACCAAAATGGTTGCGCTACATATTTGTCTTTGAATGCAACTAACGTGAAATGTCCATCTGGAACATTTGTATTAGTAGTTTTCTTGCAATAAAATATATTCTCAAGGATGTTTCTATTTTTCACAGTCACAAGAATGGCCATTATCCTATAACAATAGACAAATACCACAAGAACATAAAAACAAAAACCACAGCTCCACAGAAAAGCAGTTCACGCGCAATCAGTCCAAAACAAATCAGCTTCCTGCAGAAGCCAAACTTAAATGTACTGTTTTCACATACAAAGGCCAAATAGCATACCAAATTGCAAACTTATTTAAAAAGAAGAATATTAATATCCGCTTCTCTAATAATAGTGAATTACACCAAAAAGTAATTCATGGTGAAAATCTTTCCCAAGTTCCATATAGTAAATCAGGAAAATACAAGCTCCAATGTGATTCATGCTCAAAATTCTCCATTGGTCAGGCAGACAGAAGTTTTGAGATTTGGTACAAAGAACACCTCGATGCCTCAAGGCTTTGAAGCTTGAATAAATCTATATTTGCAGCCCACATTACAGAAGAAAACCATTCAGTGACAAACACCGAAAGCAATATGAAAATATTATATTTAACAGAAAAAGGAGCCACTATGAATATATCAGAGAAAACAGAAATACATACACAAAAAAGTCTTCCCCTGCTAACATCCTTAGTGAGCATACCGAATTAACTAACACTCCTTTGCTGAAAAACTTACAGAAAGTGCTTTCTGTGCTCCAGTACAAATAATATTTGTACACTTGTCTGCAGATCAAGTAAAAAATCATATTATATGTTCCTACAAAGGTCAGTATTATTTATGTGGTGGTGGTGGTGGTTAGTGTTTAACGTCCCGTCGACAACGAGGTCATTAGAGACGGAGCACAAGCTCGGGATAGGGAAGGATTGGGAAGGAAATCGGCCGTGCCCTTTTAAAGGAACCATCCCGGCATTTGCCTGAAACGATTTAGGGAAATCACGAAAAACCTAAATCAGGATGGCCGGAGACGGGATTGAACCGTCGTCCTCCCGAATGCGAGTCCCGTGTGCTAGCCACAGTATTATTTATGGCACTAAATACTAATACGTTTTAATATATTACCACCATCGATCAAATAGCACATAAGAATTCACACACTTCTTGCTCGCACTTGTATTTTACAGTAGTACAAAATAAATTTCTAGTGCTACAATTCACAAAATCTCAAGTATTCATTGCTTTCAGTCCTCAAAACATTTCTTTGTGTTGTTTGTCATAAGCCTCCGTTAGAGCTCTGTCATTTTTGTCTTCTGCTAGAACGAAAGAGCTGGTCTGTAGTAAACTAGTCGACTGGTGCCACTGAGTTGCTGAAGCAATGCGACACTTCTCACAACTTTGTGATATAATACATGGAAGACAAACATTTACACCCTAATGCAATGAAGAAAACAGTTCCTTATTAATGCACTATATCTCATTTCTTCAAAAAATGGTTCAAATGGCTCTGAGAACTATGGGACTTAACATCTATGGTCATCAGTCCCATAGAACTTAGAACTACTTAAACCTACGTAACCTAAGGACATCACACAACACCCAGCCATCACGAGGCAGAGAAAATCCCTGACCCCGCCGGGAATCGAACTCGGGAACCCGGGCGTGGGAAGCGAGAACGCTACCGCATGACCACGAGATGCGAGCTCTCATTTCTTTTTTGCCAGTCTTTGTAGAGCTCGCCAATTTTGCGGCTTTGATAATTTTCTGGTGCTTAAGAGTCTATTAATACCTTCTCTATTTTTCTAAGGCTATTATTCTGGGACCAATGCTAAGCCTGGTACTAGCCGTGGAAGGGATAATTATAGACAAGTTACAGTGATTTTTAAATTTTTGACCCTGTGACATATGTGATAACACGTCTGAAGTATCTTCTGCCACAGTTACACACTAGAGTTTGAAATGGTTGTGTAGAAACTGATCTTCAAGCTCCGAAATTCATAGTCCCGGACCTGTTGGGAAACGACAGTCAGACCCACAGTCTTATAGACAGTCAAGCATTGCTTAAATCTATCGCAAGAAGGTGTTCATTGTTCATATTAGCGTAGTGTTCCTCAAACTAAGTACACACAATAGCACCACAGCGACATCACATTGTCGACTTGAGGTGTCCTGCCAGTAACAGATACATTCACGAGCTGTGCGTTCTACGTCAGATAACTACGAGTATCCATTGTGACAGTCAACGAACCATGGAAGTTCTGTGAGACGATATTTTTGAAGTACATATTTTCCCAAACGAGTAACTGTAAAGGATTTTGCATCAGCATATTCAGAATATGAGGGCTATCGGCAAAGTAAGTTCCGATAGTTCGCGGAAACGAAACGACAGTTTTCAGCCAAGTATGGGTGTGGGTGCACTCTCCGAGGTTTCGCCTGATTTCATGCAATCCCACATTACGTAACTGTCAAGCATTTCCTTCTTCAGGACAATTCTCGGCCGCGCTTCTGCAGGGGCAGTGAGGACACCCCTGCAGCTCTTTCGATGGGAAGCGTTTGATCACCCACCGTACAGGCCGGACTCAGCTCCCTCTGGTGTCCATCTCTGCTCACACAAACCGCTGGCTGGATAGTCAACATTTTGACGCAGACGACGAAGTGCAGACCAGCATTAAGAAGTGGCGGAAAGCACAGTCGGCCGCCTTCTATGACGAGGGTATTGGAAAGTTGGGAAACGCTGCGACAAATGTCTAAGTGAGGGCGGCGACTATGTACAGAAGCAGTTGGAAGTTGTAGCAAACAGTTGCAAATAAAACAGTTTTGATTTTGACTGTGGTTTCCATTTCGCGACTGATCGCACCTTAGTTTCTGTACACTTTCTTACATTAACGTCTGCAAAAATTGAGACATCGGTAATAACACCTGTGACTGGGGTGAACTTGATGCAACAAACGAGTTTCATAACAATACACAAATTACCACTAGCACACAACTAAATACGATCTCTGACTATAGGAACTAGGTATGAGACTGTAATCAGATATTCTAAATGTCGTGGTATAGAATCAAAGAAAGTATGTATAACGTTCCTGGGATACCTACGTATGTGATTTGTATGCGAACCTTCTGTTTATCGTAACAAGCCTAAATTTACTTCAGGAGGAGGTCTAGAGTTTATTACAGCACACATAAAATAATAATTCTTTTTACTCCTTAATATACTCTTTAATATAAAATACTTAAATGCAGTCCATTTACACTTAAATGGAAACAGATATTTATCACTGACGCCGAGTACTAGAATTCTGTTTATAGCTGACTTGTGCTAAAGGACAGTTACAGATGAAAGTACATTTAGCTTTAATCTTTCGTACACAGTTCTAAATAATAATGCTAGCACAGCCGGAACTGTGCTATATTGGTGCTGCAGTCTTCATCGACGATAACACAGTGGGACGAACGGTGCTGCGGTCTGACAGAAGAAATCCACTGGCAGCAGCGGCGTACGGAACCTCTTGCAGCCGTGTCTTTGACAACGACTCTCATTGGTGGCTGCGTCTGGCAGCGACTGTCTTCAGCTTGTTGTACCCTCATTGGCTGAGTGGCAGTCGGGTATTGCGCATCGTCTCCGTCAGTTTGTACCACGGAGCCATAGGCCCCCGCTTGTACGGGAGAACAGCAGGAGCGTTTTCGGCGGCGCTTTTATCAAAGCCGAGACGATCACTCGGGTGAAACTGAATTGGCATCAGCGGCTGGATTGGCAGCGCCTTGGCAAATTGTCGTTGTGATTTGCTAGCTGTTGGATGGCGTGGTTTGGTGCGTGCCTTATTGTTGTTGCGAGCCGCTTTTCCAACCTTTTCGAGCTTCTGTTGCTGCCGCAGGTAATCCACTGCACCTCCGAGGCGCAGGGAAATTCCCAAGTCAGGGCCTGGTCCCTGGCCAGTCATCCGTGCTTGGTAGGAATGTAGGGTCGATGTTGTTGCTGGATACGAATAACTGTGACAACTAAGGCAACATCCGACACTCTCTTGGCAGTTTGTCACCCTTTCCACGTCGGAACATGGATCGTTCGGAGACAGTAGGAGCGAGAGTCGTTCCCTAAGCGGGAAGCTCCGTAATCACATTTATCCAAACAACAGAGAGCGACACCAGTGAGCCCTCAGCTCCACCACCACCACCACAAGCATCCATACTTTTGTTTACCTCCTGACCAAAGCAGTACCATCCCCCTGCGCAATTACTCCCAGAGAGGTAGCCAGAAATAACCCCCTCCACCCTCCCCCTCAACCCCCGCCATCCGCACAAACACCAAGTGAAGAAAAATCATCCCTAAAGAAACAGGTACACCCAGATAGCAGTCTCTAGATAGGGAAAGGACCTCGCTAAAGCGAAATCGTAGAGCAATGCGAGCAGACAGTCCGCAGGAGATATGAAAAAACAAATCGGAAGACTCCCTATCGGATTCAACGGCAGCCAAAAGAGGGAACACAAAAATGTGCCCCTAGACATGCCGATGGTCGCTGCAACAGTTGCAGAGAACAACATAGTCTTTCCAGGAGACATTTCGAGCGAACAGCTGCCGTTCGAACAACCCAGAAGGCGGTTTCGTCGCTCTTCACTTCAGGAGCATCTAGCACCCGCGATCGGAAGCAAAAATCGGTTTTACCCGAGAGACCCGCAGGCAGGTACCCCAGTACGACCTCCGCCCAAAGTAGGAGCAAAAAAGTACAAAATACCACCGATAACAGCAGAGTGGCCGTAATCCTATAAGGCCCTCGAAGAACTGCTGAAAAACTTACTCAAGAACGGGTAATTCAACACAAAACCGGGAGGCGTAGATAAAAACAAAATTTTTGTAAAGACCTCAGAGGACTAAAAGAAGGTAAGGGATATCTTGCAAGAGCAAAACATCCCCTACTACACCTTCAGGTTAGTAGATGAGAAGCCGTTCAAAGTAGTGAGTAGAGGTATCCAGCGAAAAATGTTCCGGTAGGATGTCAAGCTAGAACTAATAGGACAGGGATCTGACGTTACTGCAGTTACCATTGACAGGAAAAAATGCCCCCTGATACTAGCGATGCTAACAGACACCCCACCAAAATAGTAAAATATTCCAGATAATGCTCGGAAAACTGAAGCAGAAAAACAAATACAGGCAGTGCTATGATTGCCGGGGAGCGAACCACGTAGCTAGGGACTGCACAACGCCCCCGCATTACGTGCGCTGTGCAGGCAACCGTCAGTCCAGGGATTGTCCTAGAAAAGAGGATGAGGGGAGGGGAGGGGGGAACCAGTCTGCTGTAACTGCAGGGGCCCCCATCCACCTAGCTAGGACGGCTGCCCCACGATACTCAGGGCCATAGAGATGCAACAGGCTCACAAAACGCAGCAACAGCCACAAGAAGGCAGGAAGGGTTGAAACGTCTCCTTAGAACAATTATACTGTGCTTAAACTAACACACAATATTTTTAGCGCAACGCAATCTGGTTACCAATAAAAAAAACCTAAACAGCCTACTAACAGGGTAATAGAAAAGGTTGGAAGAGCAGATCAGGAAAGAACTAATGTTGGGCGTGACCGTAGCTCCGACCCGCCTCAATACCGGAGCAGTCGGCGGTCGTCAATATCCTAGCCCTTTGAGCCCCAGCCACGGTGTCCCAGAACAAGCCAGCACCGTTCCGGCCAGCCATCTCACCGTCGACAGGCACTACGCCACAAATCCGGAAGTACCTGCGCCCGGTTGGCCGGCCGGCCGCGGCGGTCTCGTGGTTCTAGGCGCGCAGTCCGGAACCGTGCGACTGCTACGGTCGCAGGTTAGAAACCTGCCTCTGGCATGGATGTGTGTGATGTCCTTAGGTTAGTTAGGTTTAAGTAGTTCTAAGTTCTAGGGGACTGATGACCACAGCAGTTGAGTCCCATAGTGCTCAGAGCCATTTTTGAACCTGCCCCCGGTAGTTAGCCACGGGCCGCAGAATGCATGAAAAGCTGACCACTGAACAAAGGGCAAACTTGCTACACCGCCACCAGTGGTCAGAAAACAAGCTGTAGCCCAACTCCCGCAAGTAAAAAATGGTTCAAATGGCTCTAATCATTATGGGAGTCAACTTCTGAGGTCATCAGTCCCCTAGAACTTAGAACTACTTAATCCTAACCAACCTAAGGACATCACACACATCCAAGCCCGAGGCAGGATTCGAAACTGCGACGGTAGCGGTCGCGCGGTTCCAGACTAGCGACTAGAACCGCTCGACCACCTCGGCCGCTCCCCGCAAGTTGGCTAAAAATGGCTCTGACCACTATGGGACTTTACATCTATGGTCATCAGTCCCCTAGAACTTATAACTACTTAAACCTAACTAACCTATGGACATCACACAATACCCAGTCATCACGAGGCAGAGAAAATCCCTGACCCCGCCGGGAATCTAACCCGGGAACCCGGGCGTGGGAAGAGAGAACGCTACCGCACGACCACGAACTGCGGACTCCCCGCAAGTAAGGACGATATTGTGCTGATAGCAAGTTCCATGAACCAGCCCATACGGGCGGTCACAACAACACTCCTCATGATCTAGCAACTAACAGCGCAATACGCCGAGATATCAGCCACAATGGCAACTAGCTGCGAAAATCACTGAAACCCAACACCTCCCACCATGGATAGACGCGTACACATTCAAGAATTAACCAGCTGCGTCTTCAACGCTGAAGGTATCCATAAACAGGTACAGGAATTCAAGCAATTCTTGAAAGACGAGGTCATAAACGCCTGATTGATGTCGGAGACCGATCTGAACAAGGGGTGAAAGCTTCGGCACCAAACTACGTAAGCTACCGCAAGGATAGGCAGACAGACGGAGGCGAGATTGCAATCTGCGCAAAACAAGGCATCCTCACCACCAGTTAATCCCCCCTGACACAGAGTCAATATAAGCTACGAGGCAAGCCCGTAATTGGAGGAGACCTCAATGCAAAGCGCTCTGACTTGAACTTTAGGCGAACCAAAAAGCTGGTCGCCAGCTACAGTGACTTGCGCGCACCCATCAAATCAATGTGTGGTCTCCCGAAGAACCCGGAATGGAACACGCCCCGACCTTATAAACATAGCTATAACGAAGAGGACAGCGTGCTTTGTGGCCGCGAATTCACTGAAGAAAATGTCATCCGACCTCTTCGAAATGGACGTAGGCGAGTGGCTCTCAGTCCAGAACGGTCAACCTTCGTTCAAACGAACGAACTGGGAGCAGTTCCGAGATAGACTAACGGAAAACATCGCCCACACCCCGCCTCCAAATACGCAAAACACAGAACAGGCCTTTTAGCACATAACGATCCTACACGCAGCGAGAGCGGCCTCTCCCAGGCCCCTTGAAAGTGCACCCGAAAGTAGGCAACTCCCCCCGCCCCTGCTGCTGAGAGTAGCGCTGCTCTCTGTTCACCCTTGAGGTGGAAGACAACAGCTTGTAGCAGGCGACCAAACAATTCACTAAAAGACCCACAAAAATGCCGCCCCTGCACGGTCATCAAGACCATGCGTTTAGCGCTGCTGACAAGGCAAACGCACTCGCAGACATCTTTGAAAGACAGTTTCAACGGGCAGAGGCATAGGATAGGGACCACGAAGCTATCGTCAGAAGACAACTCAAGGTCTTCCTAGAAGCAGAAGACGATGAAGATGACGCTCTACCAACCTGCTCAGTGGAAGACGTAGTAGGCGCCGTAATAACAGCAATTTCTGGCACCTTCCGCAATAAACATCATGTAGTATGTTAGATCTCAATGACGGTCTGTAGCTCCTTCTTGTTACGGGGCGCCAGCAAATCTTTAATCATAGACAAGTGCGATTGAGTAGGGTGAATAATCGCTGCATTTATGACAGGTTGCTATATGACTGCTCGTTGGCTGTATGCTGGTTCTTTATATATTTTTAATTTATATTGAACCTGTGTGACCATCTCCTCGCGTTACCTCAGAGAATTATACTCGACTTTGCGTCCTGGCTGCTAATATTCCAGGCCCATAAGAAATGGTACCTATATTTTGACCCTTATTTGATTAACTCGGTAAACAACTTAATTATTTTAGAAATGTACGCAACGGAAACTGGTGCAAGTTTCTCTAAGATAACACGTTCTGGGGTGGTTGAATTCAAAGCCGTCACTATAGCAGCTGCTAGCGTATCTAAATTCAAATTGCAAATTATTTCTATCTTTTATTACATTTAGAAGATCGAACTGAAAACGCTTTCCAGGTTTAATTGAACTGAATAAGATATATCCTATCCATTTCATGTATCAGGTGACTGGAGGAATATTTCTTAATTGAAATGCTGACTCTCATTTAATACATTTAGTTTTCATTCTGATGCAAATATTTTAGAAGACGACACGTTAGAATGTCTGAATGAGCGTTAAACCTCTCATGGGTAGAACAAAGACAAAACGAAAACACTACACGAATAATTTCATCATGGTCTCATAACACAAAAAAATACATAAGTGGGCCACACCGTCTTTAGCGGGATAATCGTCATTCATTCCTTAAGACTCACGTATCATCATGCATGAATTACACTACTACAAATTTTAGGTAAGCCATTGCTGAAGGTAGAAAACCTCTATCAAAGAAAAGATTCTGGGCAGATATGATATACTATTAGCGCCAAAATGAAGTGCGATTGAACTCACAAAGAAAGTATCAAAAATAATTAAATTTCGAGACAGAAATTTCTCGATCTACCATCCGATACGTAATCTGCACTCATTGAGCTAGAAGTGAAGCTTGTAACTCGGGAAATGGCTACATGAACTGATGGTTCCTGTTTCATGCTCACTACCACAAAGCAAAATTGCACAAACACATTTCAGAGAAAACTATTGCAAATAAATTAAAACCGTAACCTGTATCGATGAAGGTATGTTGAATGCGTGGTATGAGCATACCCTGTCGTGAATTTTTAGCCATGTTACCTCATTTCTATCTCACGAAACCTGCCAGCTGCTGTGCTCCCGCGTCTGGTCCGTCTCATGGCTGGCCCCACAGTGCTCTCCATGCGCGAAAATCCGCCCAACGTTCCTATTCAAACGCGGTGTTGGGGAGACTCACCTCACCCCCGCACCAACTTTGTAACCTACCCTCGTGCTTGTTTTTATCTTTGCTTGCTGCTCTGGCCTACCTGCCGTTATTCTTGTAATGTTGGCAATGACTGCTATTCCCTTAAACTGTTCCCTTTGGTCCATGCTCCCGCTACATTTGACTTCCATTCATCCCCATGCACACTCATACAGGATGGAATAAGGAGTATACATATAAACGGCGTGTGACCTCTTTGTGAAATGATGAAAAGAAATAAACAAATACGTCAAACATTTCTTTCACCCAGCGAAGTATTGCAGCTGCTAGCAATCAAGGAAAAAATTATATCTCGATATAGAAAACACAATTACTTCCTACGGTGACCTGAGGCAAAACGAAAGTAACGCCTCAATGTCCTAAATATAAAAGCTCCTTGTGGATACATTTTGAGCCAGCCACAAACTGTGGTGTCACCGCAAGGCCGGCCGCGGTGGTCGTGCGGTTCTAGGCGCTGCAGTCCGGAGCCGCGCAGCTGCTACGGTCGTAGGTTCGAATCCTGCCTCGGGCATGGATGTGTGTGATGTCCTTAGGTTGGTTAGGTTTAATTAGTTTTAAGTTCTATGGGACTGATAACCACAGCAGTTGAGTCACATAGTGCTCAGAGCCGTTTGAACCATCACCGCAAGGAACCAAACTGGCTAGGTTGTAGGCTTCAAATCGGCCGCGGTCCGTCAGTACACATCGGACCCCGAGTCGTCACTGTCGACGCTAGCAGACCGAGCGCCGCCACTCGGCTGGTCTTACGAGACAAGCCTGCACACTGCCCCAGTTCTACATCCGACTTTAATAGGAATGGTTCACTTGTTACAGCTTCAGAGTTCTCATTTGCAGAGACGCTAGTTAGCATAGCCTTCAGCTAAGTCAGTAGCTACGACGTAGCCATGCGCCACATACAGTTTATGCATTGACAATTGATCTGTATGTGTGAAGCAATCACAATTGTAAAGAAGTAATACGAGTTCAGTCTATAACTGCACTTGTAAATATTATTGTACAAAGTCAAGATCGACGTTCACCGCTGATGCTGAATTAAAGCTAAGTATTTAATTGTATTGCTGTCTACTAATTTCCTAATCATCTAAGATGTTCCAGATACATCCTGTCAAGTATAGTTAATTGATCCTCACGTCAGCCTCCGTGATGAACGCGTCAATTAATGGCCATACCTCGTGATCAGACTAAGAGTCACACTGAGTGACTCAGTCGGGTCACCCTTTTTTCACGAGGCCCATAGTTCAGCCTCATACATAAGATTCTAAATTTGCCAAATGTTCAGTCGGAGTATGACCGCGACTGAAACATCATTCAGATAGTTTTTACATGAAGGGACCTTGGCTGTTAATTCTTCCAGGAAACGTTGAAAAATAGGAGGATCCGAAGCACTTCTGAACGCATGTGAATCAGTCCTGAAAAGAATCTTCCCTGCTGCAATCTGTCCATCAGTTCCTCCGGTCATAGGAGAGGAAATGAACCCATGGCAGCTTATGGATTTACTGTGGCTCTGAAATCAGTACTCAGACAAAAATCTCCATGTGGCTTTTTAAGTTTGACTACGGGAATGCCCACTCGCTTGCAGAAAAGGGGTTGTATCGCTCCATTGTCTTTCCACCGCTGAAGTTCCTGAGCAATCTGCTCACATACAACATGGAGGACAGACCTAGTACGATAAAATTGAGATTTCACGTTGTCCTTAACAGTAATGTGCGCCTCCAAATATTTAGCTCTTCCTAACTCTGATTCAGAAAGTTCACTGTACTTTTACACAATTCAGAAACATTAGTATGAGACACTGAAACACTGATTTGTAACACAGTGTCTTGTATGCGCGGGCTAAGCAAGTCTAAACGAAAAAAGTTTGCACTGTTTCTAGAACATAGAACCTGATATGAAGCACACTTTTCAAAGCCACTAAAATTTTCTGGCAATCTGCAAATGGCAATTACTGGTACTTCGTGCCCATTATAAACAGGCAATGCTAAAGCAGGCTTCTGCAGCCATGGACTACCGATAATTTCGTAGGTTTCTATATTGATTAGAGCAACAGAGGCACCTATATCTTACTCAAATTTAATTGTCTTCTGAGAAACCCTTAATTGGACAAGAAGTTTGTTCTTCTGTGTGTGAACTATAGCAGAAGGTTTCTGCGGAGTAGAAAGCAAGCCTTCACTGCTCCCAGCCATAATGGTTGTGCTGACAAAACATTTGCTTGCTGAAAGGTACACTGGCGCTTTGCGGTAGACCCGTGCCTGCCCTGGCTGCGTTGCAAACTGACTGGATATTCTTGATCGAGTTCCTCATAATCAATGGAGCAGGGAAACAACTTTATACACATTCCATAAACATCTGCTCCGACCACAGAAAACGTGCAGTTTGCGTCACACCTTTAATGCTGTATGCCATGAAGTGGAGGTCCAGCTGCTAACGATATGCGGACCACTTCTCTTCTTCGCTGTTAAACTGACGAAACGTCGGTGAAACAAGCGCCTGTGGTGATGCTTGTTACTATACTAAATTCGTCATCTGTGGTACACAGAGCAGCACTCGTTCAGCGCCCGAAACTGAACAACTTCGTCTGCTGACTGTTCTTGACGGGGACTCAAGACATGGTGAAACACTATTTTAAAAACAATACACAAATAATATTTTGGCCGCTATGAATAGCGTAATACTAAGCACATCCACGAGGCAGGCCAAGACGGAAATCTGTGCACTGGGGTAAACCAGCACACATCATCGTTGCCACTGGTTGCGGTGGGCGAAAAACCGCACTTGAGACATCTTTGGTGGTAGTTCTATGTATCGCAGCATGCCTAGATTTCCTACAGTACAAGAATATAGTTTTTATTTGAACAGCGCCGAAGGACCGTCACGAAGTACTGCCTTTAGCTTGTGGCGCCGTCGTGTCTTCAGGCATTGTTCGCTGAGATATTCTACGGGGTGGATTAAGCCTTCTGTTGGAGTGTTCTTCCTCCACGCAAATTGGCCCCTTTCCTTCGGTTAAGTGAGAGTTGTGTTGTACGTCTATTTGAAAAGTGTGTGTGAGAATGATGGAGTGTTGTTTGTGCTGTATGGGGATGATGAGAGAAGGAAGAAGGTGCCGACACACATAGCCTACTTCTCTCGAATAGCACCAATGTGGCCCCCAAGCTTAACGTTCCCACTGGACGGACCGTTCACCATCGCGAGAGGTTTGAAATGTAAGCCAGGATATTGGCACAAAGGCTAGTTATCAGGAAATTTATGCTTGTCCTTCTAGGCCAAATACCGGCAGTGGAAATTTCATCCCCCGCAAGGATTGGTACTGGCGTACCTCCGAGTCTAGCGCCACACACAGGTGTGCGTTGGTGACGTCCCATAAGTACAAGGCTCTGTATAAGCTAAGTTTGCCTCACTACGTGCTTGCTTTAAAATTTTCAATGTTTAAAGAATTAACCATCACCAACGTAAAAAAATAGTTACAATTTGATATAGTGCTCACCTAAAATAATTTCGTCCACACGCAACATTTGTGTCAAAGATTCCTGAGCTTCATGAGATGCTACGCCGACAGTTTATTGTCCTATTACTTGGTTCGGATTATGGTCATCATATTCATGAAACTGTTTAGAAACAAAGAAAAAATTTTATTTTAGTACACGTTTGGTTGTTACTGTCTGTTTTTTACAGCTCAAGCGGTTTTTCCGATGAACGTGATTCCTTCAAACGCGCAACGTCCTGCATCGAACTTACGCAGACTGTGATTGTGTTCGCCCTCTTACGACTTTCTCGTCGATAGAATATTACATTCTTATCGTCCTTCCCGTCACGGCAATCCTCGTTCCTGTCGCACGCAAATATTGTTGCACAAACTCATACCTGTCGGGGTGATGTATTATTATAATTTAGGAGAAGTTTGGATTAGTTCTCGGTAGGGTCATATCAAGACAGGTTGGTCTTTACGCTGTTGAGAACAAAATGTGTAATACACATATCATGAGAATCCAACACCAATTTTCTACACAATGTAAATTGAGAAATTTAAGAAACAGAAACAGAAATGAAATTCATTTTTAAAATACAATTTCCCTTAATTTTTCAAGTAACAGATATTCTGCTGGCATTTCAGATAATTACATAATTATAATACTACGGAGCTTCACTAGCACTCTATGTTCAGACGTCTTACTATTGCAGTATTTGGGAAAAATTAACATTGGGTATAGTCTTACACAAGCCGTAATTTCTCCTTCACAAATAATAAATAAAAGAATAGCTGACCAATACTACCCGGTCATACGTCAGAAAATAACCGTTTTCATTCCGGGCACAGACATCACGAAGTCATTCTATAAGTACTGCGATGAATCCCAAAAACTCGAATGTGGACAGAACAATGGGACAAAGTGGATAGTCGTACAGTATTGTCAGTGAGATTAAACTTGCAATAAGATGTGGAGCATATTGTACACCAATATTCCGTGTGCAGGGTAGTGTTATCGTACCAACCCAAATGTTGACAATCGTAAAAATAATATACAGCAAATTCTGTTGCAATTATTTTAGTACTGATTTGATTCTTGCAACGGGCAGTAACTTATGAAGTGAAAAATTATCCATGCCGTGTTGAATGCTGCAAGTAAACGGACGACATGGAGTTGAGTGTACCTCCTCCAACCCTACGTCTTGGGCTTCAGACAGTCACTGCCCCAGAAAACTTATACACAGCAGGCATGTTTCTGGTGTCCTGTAAAACGCTGTCCAAACTTTAGTTAAGTACCACATCTGTTAGTTTTGCAGCATACTTTTTTAACTCTTCCCTGCTAAAACGGGAGAATGAGGACAATGCGAAACTGGTTTCCTGTGCTCTGCTGCCCGGCCCTTGTGCAAGCTCGCCGGAATCGAACGCTACTAAGCTCCACAAATGAAGAAACGCACCCATTCCACTTTACACGTAACCTATCTACACCACACCCTTTTTGTAAACTCAGTGCTTTTTTGTCACCGCAAGTATGAGCAAAGTTCTTCTATATATTACATAAATCCGCATACAGCGATATAATCACTGTTGTGTAGTAATTTTTCCTGGCCGAGCAGTTCTAAGGCGCTGCAATCTGCAACCGCGTGACCGCTACGGTCGCAGGTTCGAATCCTGCCTCGCGCATGCATGTGAGTGATGTCCTTAGGTTAGTTAGGTTTAAGTAGTTCGAAGTTCTAGGAGACTGATGACCTCAGAAGTTTAGTCCCATGGTGCTCAGAGCCATTTGAACCATTTTTAATTTTTCCTGTGTGTATCATTCTAGGAAGTTGGAGAAAGTACATAAGTATACAAAATTGTTAAGGCTTTCGTGGCCACTTGTTGACAAACTGCCTATTGGCTTCTGTCTCAGGTTCTTCGGCCGACGTTCATCTAATGATTTCACTGATATTTCGTCTCCAGCAATGGAGGGTGAAGCTTTGACAATGCCAGCCACTCGTGCTGGCGGAACGTCAGTAAAATCATTAGATGAACGTCGGCCGAAGAACCCGAGGCAGAAGCCAATAGGCAGTTTGCCCATACGTATAGCTACAAAAACCTAAACGCCCCTTTTAGGTCAGAGAAGAATATACTGAATGTTATCTGCATGTGAAACTTTGTGTTACTCTACACCAACTTGGCACAGCATTGTAAAATTACTTTTTTTTATTGTACAGAAATATCATGATAAAAGGTGGCCATTTCATTACGAGCACTCTTTCATATATCGAATGTCTACATCACGCGCAGTTTTAGTCACTTGTTTCTTGAGGAAGCTTGTCCGCTCACGCGATGCAGCTTTATCAAATGCAGAAGGAATCTCTTACCACCACGGAGGGCAAGGCGCATATTAGGTCGGGTGGTTCCAGCACACTGTTTGAATCACAAAGGATACAACGCTTCTCGTCTCGTCTTTCAACTGGGCAACTCACAGGCAGGAAGTAATAATTCAAACACTGCGTTTAAAATGGAAGTTTTTTAAACACTTGGATGTAAGTGACGAAATACATATTTCAGTGCTCATTACAATTGCTTTCACGTGAATAAGCTTCATCATAATACGAGATTCTGCGGAAGTGGCCACTAACGAACGTCACTATCCGTATGGAAATTCCGGTCTTAAATGCGGATCTTTGTTCATCCTCGTATTTGCTTTACAACTCAATTTCAGTGACAGGCTTCTGGTACCTCCAGTGACTTATAGGCAGCTCTTTCAACTTCAAATGGTTTCTTATGTCCTGAGGAGTGGTAATTTTGTGACGTAGTTCCAACGTACTGAACTGAAGAGATTTAAAGTCTGTTCACAGCCCTCAGGACTGAATTGCAAATTTAATTCCTTTGTCTGTTTTATGGAATTTTAATTAGTTTGCATGTGCAAATTCATTATTTTACAATGTTTATAATATTTACCAATTCTACCACATCCATATTGGAATTTCAAAACTAGGCTCCGTGGGACAACGTACCAATTGAATACACAGGGCACTTTGTTTAAGGGTCACATAGTACACGCGAATTCCATTAGAATTTACTTTTTGTAAGTGGTTTTCTGCAGGTAAGGTAAGTTCGATGCTGCTGCAGCACCCCGAGATCATCCAACGGTGGAGACTACAAATTTACAGTTAATTACATTCGTCAGTAGGAATTATTTTATCTGTTTATTAGGTGGTGACACAGGACGCATTACTTGGGCACATGATCCTCCAAGGTGCAGCTTATCGCACCTTCAGTTCGTATAGCGAGAGATTACACTTTCCACTACATATTCAATGTCTAAATGGTATTACGACCGACTAATTTTCCCCCGTTGTTGCAACTTGCAGAAGCTCCGCTCACCTCGTCATAAGTCAGTAGTCAGATTACTTATCCATAAATCATGTTTACTGTTTGGGGACATATATCAGGGCTTGTACTGTGCTCGCATTCTTGCGTGAACATTTGTGCTTAGTTTAAAGAGAGATGACAGTCTTCCAATGTTTCTACTACGGAATCTATAACATTTAACTGAAAAGCATGGAAAAATTGCAAACAAATTAAACTTACCATGGAAAGTTGTCTATCTGAACAATAATGAACTACAAATTGACAAATCTTTATCTATCGATCTGAGAGCTTTTCAAAAGAACATACAATAATTAAATTCAGTCTCCCAGTCGACGAGACATCTTGACTACTGATATTTCTAAAGTTATAAATATTTACCTGTTTATTCTGCAAGTCACCTACAGTGTGAAGCGAATAAAGAAAGTATCAGTATCATTTTCTCTCATTTCTTTTTGCATTCGTGACAGTAATACCTGGAAAAATCTATCAGCGCCCCTCTGTATTGGACCAAATTATTGTAGCTTCATCGTCGTGGTCGCTAAATGAGGTGAATGTTGAAGGAAAACGTATGTTCCTGGAGTCGTTTTGATCCACCTGCTATGCACAACCCCTTTCTTATAGTGTCTCTCACTGCAGTATTCTGGAAACCTCGTGCAGCAATAGCGTATAATGTATCATTTATCCCAGTGAAGGATATTGTACAGCTTTTTGGCTAGTTGCATACATGCAGCGATTTAGAAGCGTACAGCGTGAAAAACCTCCTCTAGAGAGCACAGGAAAAATGGCTCTGAGCACTATGGGACTTAACGTCTATGGTCATCAGTCCCCTAGAACTTAGAACTACTTAAACCTAACTAACCTAAGGACAACACACGACACCCAGCCATCACAAGGCAGAGAAAATCCCTGACCCCGCCGGGAATCGAAGAGAGCACAGGACCCTACACTTTCAATGCCTCGAACATTCGCTCCCGAATGACCAACAGTTTCTGCAGAAATAATTTCAAAACTCATTATCTCGACTAAAAAATGTGATTTGCGCTATCATACTCGTTCATTTCAAAGAGGAAGGTTTAAAATTTGGTCTACTATGGCATTAGCGGCTGTCCAACTTTATGAACAGCACACAAGTAAAAGGAATTCAGCATTTTCAACTCGACACGTCTCCATAAATTGAGCAGCGTTTCAAAGACAAGCTCAAGACCTTATTCGAAAACTGATGTATCTCCATCTAAGACCTACACTAAGCTTTGGTTGCGAAAACGTTGGCCATGTGTTACCATACCGTACTATTTCCTTTCTTACTTTCTAAAAGGTGTTTATCATGCTTAAAACGGTTCCGGAAAATAAGTCATTTCCACATCTATAGTTACATACAGAGTGACAATTATTGAACTATACGAAATAAAATCGTCATAGCTTCTGAACAGTTTGCATTAGGACGTTCAAACTGCACGGTTGGCCGCAGGCCATGATGGGAATTAATATACGCATGCATGGTTTGGTTTAGCGATGAAGCCCTTTTTCATTTGGATGGGGTCGTCAATAAGCAAAATTGGCGCATTTGGGGGACTGATAACTCGCATTTCGCGATCGAGAAGTCTCTTCACCCTGAACAAGTTACTGTGTGGTGTGCAGTGTCCAGTCATGGAATAATAGTTGCGACATTACTTGATGGCGCGGTGACTACCGAACGGTACGTGAACGTTTCGGAAGATGGTTTCATCCCCATTATGCGAGGTGACTGATTTCCACAAGATGTGGTTAATGCAAGACGGAGCTCGACCCCATCGAAGCAGGAGAGTGTTTGATGTCCTGGAGGAGCACTGTGGAGACCCCATTCTGACTCTGAGGTACTCAGAGGCCACTGGCGTGGGCATCGATTTGCCTCCCATTCCCCGGATCTGAACACATGCGATTCCTTTTTGTGGTGCTATATTAAAGACAAGGTGTACAGTAATAACCCCAAAACCATTGCTGAGCTGAAAACAGCCATTCAGGAGGTCATCGACAGAATCGATGTTCCGACACTTCAGCGAGTCATGTAGAATTTCGCTATTCGTCTACTCCGCAACATCGCTAATAATGGCAGGCATATCGAAAATGTCATAACCGTAACCCGATTGGTAGCTAACTTACGTTTTTGTCATATACTCGTAATTCAATAATCGTCACCCTGCACACATTTTGCAAGACGCGCCTGGATAGCCATGCGTGTTGAATTAGAATCTGATGACCTTAAACGATTTCTGTCTTGAAACGTAACGCTGTTACTCTTCCCTTTTACTGTTCCACTTGCTAATGGAGCGAGGGAATAGCGGCTATCTTTATGCTCCCGCACGAGTCCTTACTATTCTCACCTTGCACTCGAGGTCCTTTCGCGAAAAGTACTTCGGCGGCAGTAGATCTATTGTGCAATCTGCGTAAATGCCGGTTGTCTAACCCTTCTTACTAGTAATTTGCGAAAATATTTTCTGCCCTTCAATGCTCGCATTCGAGTTCACGGTGCATTTCCGTAACACAAGCGTTCTGATCGAACCTTCCGGTAACAAATCTCTCAGCACGTCTCTGCATTGCTTCCATTGCAACCTTGTAGAGATCCCAGACACTCGAGCGGTAGGGGAGACCTGGGCTACTTGTTACTCGGGGCAAGTTGTTACTTGACAACAAAAATTTCCGCCTGATGGTAGCACTAAGAGACCCCTCCTCCCATCCTACCTATATCAGCCGTCAGTTGGTAATAAGGCGCTAGTGACAGAAAACGTGTTTTTCCAGTGCTGGAGTAATTTTTTTTCAGCGTCCAACATTCAGGTACGTAGTAGTATACGTTAAACTTCCAAACAAAAAGTTTATATTGTTGATTTCGACAATAAGAGAAAATGCCATAGCATGGGGTCAGTTGTTACAAAGGCGCAGGGGCAAGTTGTTACTGTTTAACAACTTGCCCCAAAGAGTTTTTGTTTCCTTTAATGTAAGCAATTATGTCTATCTACAGGTTAATGCGTAATTATAAGAAGAAGTCTGACAGAGGCACTATTCCCAAGGAAACATATGCTGAAGCGGCAAATGAAGTTCTAAGTGACTTTTCGTCACTGCGGAAAGCTGCCCAAAAGTACAATATAAATTTATGATGCTGCAGAGGTTTTGTAAGCGAATGGAATCAACAAAGGGAGGTAGGCAGCTTATTTTTCACTGTCTGCGTCGCCAACTGTGGCGATGTAGATTATTGGTGTTATATAACGTGCAAATACATCAATATATCTAAACAAATTAATCTCTTCTGACATAACAGATACGCGCAGGAAAACGTAGCCTATAACAGCCTATTACAATTTTTGTTATCTGCTTACTTTCAGAATCGGGAGAGATGCTTGTGCCAAACGTTGGTTATAAGCAATCTTGGCAGGTTTCCTCAGACGACGGAAGTGAGGACTCTAGCATTTCAATATCCCATGGACAATAATGTCAAGTTTCCCATTGGTTGGAGCGATGTAGAACTAGCTTCCACTGACTGGTTTGGAGGATTCCTCAAACGAAAGAAAACGCTTTCCATCCGCACACCAAAAGCTACCAGCCTCAGCAGGGCTACAAGTTTCAATAAGCACAATGCAGGTAGATTTTTTACAAATCTAAGTAAAGTTTATGATCGATACAAATTTCAATGTCAAGAAGTGTATAGTGTGGACGAGACTGCCGTCACCACGGTACAAACGCCTGCCAAAATTGTAGCAAGGAAAGGAATTAAACAAGTCGGTGCTATAACGTCTGCTGAAAGAGGAACTCTTGTTACTGTTGCCTTGGCAGTAAATGCGCCTGAAAACTCAATCCAACCTTTCTTTGTGTTTCCAAGAAAGAACTTCAGGGATTATTTCCTACGAAATGGGCCAGAAGGTAGCGCAGGGTCTGCAAACAAATCAGGGTGAATGACAGGGCAAGATTTTCGCTCGTTCATGCTTCATTTCATTCATCATTCCAGGGCTACAAGAGAGCGACCGGTTCTCCTTCTTATGGACAACCATCAATCGCACCTCGATGTTTCAGTGTTGGACGTAGCCAAAGAAAACTGGGTTGTCCTCTATTTTCCACCACACACGTCTCATAAATTGCAACCTTTAGACAGAGCTGTGTTTGGCCCATTTAAAATATATATTCACTCTGCATCAGATGCGTGGATGAAAAACAATGCTGGAAACACTATCACAATATATGACATTCCATTTATAGTTAAACAACCTTTGTTTAGCGCTGCTACGCCAAGGAACATCAAGGCTGGATTTCAAGTGACTGGAATATGGCCATTTAACAGACATTTTTACAGACGATGAATTTTTGCCCTCTTCCGCGACGGTCCGCCCATACAGGGAAGATGAATCTCCGCTTTCTGTGTCTCTTACGAACTCAGTAGGGGATGGTGTTCCCAGTCATCAACAAGTGTGGAATCAAGTCCGACGCCATAGACCTCAACAGTTGGTTCTGCAAACTCCATACACACATATGTGCCACCTGAAGAATTGAAGCCTTTCCCGAAAGCTCCTGCCCGCAAGAAAACAGTAAGAAGGAATAAGGCGAATGAGTGCTATCCTGACTGATTCACCAGTAAAAGTAGCATTGACAGTTGAGGCAAACAGACAAAAGAAACCTTCAAGACGACGACTGGTGTTGGTGCCGAAAAATAAAAACAAGAAAGCAAAAACGGGGAAACGAAACTGTGAGATCGTAGAATCATCTGATGAGATGGACGACTGCGGGTGTATTGAGTGTATGGAACCATACTCTCTGTCAAGACCATCAACAACATGGCTACAGTGCACAAAATGTGAAAGGTGAGCACATGACAGGTGTGCCACGCATGACCGTTTCTTTATTTGTACAAACTGTAGCTCTGATAATGAACTTGATATTTCTTCATCAGATTAATGATGACCGTATGTCAATATTAGTACTGTGTTTCAAGTTTTATGATTTGTTACCACCTCTTGCATTAAAACTAATGATTGAATAAATCTGTGTTATGGAACCAAAAATATATTTTTTCTTAATTATTATGTAACAACTAACCCCATATAGTGTAATAAGATGCCCCACAGTGGGGTAGGCTGTTACATCATACAAGTTAGCAAAAAAGTTGATACAGAGCTTAACAATCTGAGCTTACATTTATGACAAAAATTTCATTGTGAAGACTAAATAATGGGCTAATTTTTGGCACCTGTCCAATCGACATACGTTTTTTGTGTCGAGGTATATGAGATTACAAAAAATTTTGTAACAACTAGCCCCGCTCTCCCCTACTGAAGAATGGGTCACTCTAGCGTTCCCTAGGCGGCCTTCTCTGTAGATGAGCTACACTTTCGTAGAATTCTGTCAATAAATTAAAGCCGACCAGTCACCTTACATACTACCGGCCTTACGCGCTCGTTCCACTTATACTAAAGTTACACCTAGATCGACTTGACTGAGCCGGCCGGGATGGGCGAGCTGTTCTAGGCGCTACAGTCTGGAACCGCGCGACCGCTACGGTCGCAGGTTCGAATCCTGCCTCGAGCATGGATGTGTGTGATGTCCTTAGGTTAGTTAGGTTTAAGTAGGTCTAAGTTCTAGGGGACTGATGACTACAGATGTTAAGTCCCATAGTGCTCAGAGCCAGAGCCACCGACTTGACTGTGTCAAACAAAACACCACTAATATTGTATTCGACCATTACAGGACTGTTTTTCCACCTCATTCGCATTAGCTTACATTTTCCACACTTAGAGCAATCCATCATTCACAACACCAAATAGAGATTCTATCCAAGTCCTCCAGTGTCGTTCTACGGTCAGTCGTAGACGGCAGTTCCACGTATAGTAAGGCACCAGCAGTAAATAGTCGCAGACTGGTGCTCACCCCATCCCCCACATTCGTTATATGTATTAAAAACAAGAGCGATCGTAACAGGTTTTCTTAGGCCACTCCTGACGGTACCTCTGTCACCGATCAACACGGTTACTTAAAAAATATCCGAGCCATTTACATACCTGAGAATCTATCCCATACGCTCGGACCTTCGTCAACAGGCTGCAATGTGGCACTATGCCAAACGTTTTCCGGAAATCTAAGAACATGGAATCTGCCTGTTACCCTTCATCCATGGTTCGCAGGATATAGTGCAAGAAAAGAACAAGCTGGCTTCGCAAGAGCTATGTTTTATAAATACGTTGTGATTAGTGGATATAAGCTTTTCTCTCTAAAAGAAGTTGTTTACCCGGTTTGTATCCAAACTACGAGGCGTGTTTTTTAAGTAAGGTCTGTTTTGTTGTAGACACTAGTAGTTCGAGCGCATACCGCAACGAGCGCGTGCGTCGTGTGCCGGCATGCCTCGGGAACAACTGTCCTCAGTTTCAGCTCTGTAGCTAACCTGTACGGTTCTGTTCTGTGCTTCCAAAATGTTTAAGACTATCAACTGGCCCGTCGCGTGTGATGTTCGCTCAGTGATACGGTTTTTGTCAGCAAGGAACCTGTCAGCTGCAGATATTCATCGACAGATTTTCGAAATGTATGGTGATACTGTTATGAGTGAAAGCAAAGTGCGTTACTGGGTACGAGAATTCAAAGATGGCCGTAACAACGTCTATGATGAGAACCGCTCCGGTCGCTCTTCTTTGATTACAGACGATTTGCCGGCTTAAGTTGAAGCTACGATTCGTGAGAATAGGCGCTTCACAATAACAGGTCTCTCAAATGACGTGTCCAGATCAGTGTTTTGCAACATTGTTTCTGAACACCTAAAGTTTAGGAAACTGTGCTCCCATTGGGTCCCAAAACTCCTAACAGAGGAACACAAAAAAAAAACAAAGATTTGAGTGTGCGGTGAAATTCTAGACTCGTTATCACGAAGAAGGTGACGGATTCTTGAGTCAGATCGTAACTGGGACGAAACATGGGTTTCGCGTATCACGCCCAAATCGAAGCAACAGACCATGGAATGGAGACGCAATCACTCGCCTGTAAAGGTGAAGGCCAAACAGACTCTGTCCCAGCGCGTCTGTGTTTTGGAATAGGCATGGTGTTTCGTTGGTCGACTTCATGCAACGAGGAACCACTATCAATGCAGAAGCATACTGCCACACCCTGAGAAAGCTACGCAGAGCGATTCAAAACAAAAGACGCGGGATGCTGACAAAGGGAATTGTCCTCCATGACAATGCAAGACCTCACACAGCAGGTCAGAACCGCGATTTATTGGACAGTTTTGTCTGAGAAGTTTTAGGCTGCCCACCATACAATCATGATCTTGCGCCGAGCGATTACCATCTGTTCCTCCACCTCAAACAACTCCTCGGTGGCAATCGTTACAATGATGACGACGACGTGGAAACGGCAGTGAACACTTGGTTATCGGAGCAGGCGACAAGTTTTTATAAAGACGGTATTTTAAAATCGGTTGAGAGGTATGATACGTGTTTGGACCAACTTGGCAACTATGTCGAAAAATAGAGTGAAGTATGTACATTCTGAAATAAACTTACTTTTTTGATATAACATTTCGTTGTGTACTTATGTTCAAACGGGCCTTGCGTAAAAAACATGCCTCGTATCTTATTTCCGTTCAGCCAACAGAAACACTGTTCTAAGTCACGTAATATGCTTACATGTCCACTTCTGCTTCGTCTTTGTATACTCGTAACAGGAGGAAAATATCTCTAAACAGTGTACAAAACTATCGAAAACATCGAATTTGCTACAACAGCTGTAGACAAGAAGAATCGCATACCAGTCAAGTCTGTTGCTGCTCAAGCCCTGCTCGACGGACCTTCTGTTTTCTGTGGATGCCGTCTTAATTTTAGTTTAGATATTAATGATTCATTTGGTCTTGGTAACGGATGGTTCACTGTAGCCATTGTTCGTTGAGGTACAGGAGTACCAAATGTTCCTGGACTTGAAAGTTTCGTTGACAGAGACATTATTTCATTTCGCAACTACCATATGGCCGAACTAGCAAATAAAAACTTTGTTAAATTTGCTTACATGTCGAGTCTGTATTCATTTGGGTGAATCAGCCTTTAAACATCTTCATGTTTTTGGCTGTATATCGTTCAGCCACCTTCAGAGTGAGCTGAAAGGATGACGCTCCAGCACTCGCTCCATCGTTTTAAACTCGCGGACTGTACCACTGAGAATGCGGACGCAGACACACAGGCGCCAGAGACGTTGATCGACGACAAAGAAGTACAGCGTGCAAGAATTATATCTACGGCTATGAGCTCGATCCAGTCTGAACTGCCGATGTGTCACTCTGAGTTACACTATCGCGACTTCTTACTAGGTTTATTACAGAAAGCGCCGGAATCTATGACTTATCCAAACTGAAGCCGCCATCTCGATTAATTAAATTCTTCGCCAAGAGAATTTCAGTTGCCTCTATCACCATCCAGTCCCAGGAAGACGAACTAGGTGCTAAAATTTCGCCGTTTGCATACAACATAAAATAACCAGTATAAGTACAGTGTTCTGTCACAGCCGAATTTATTTGGCTGTAAGAGACGTGGATAACTGCGGTTTTCCGTACATCTTTGGTTGACTGTACGGATCGTATGTCTGATGTATGAGAGACCACATTCTGAGGGTACATTATAAACACCAACTTTCTGGGGCATCAAATCATACTTAACGAAACCCAAGATTCCTGCTGGCTTTAGTGGAAAACAAAAAATCACTTTTACTCTGTACTTTCTCAGGATCCATCTTATTTTGGACGATAGGCTTTGAGGAGAAGGCGTATGAAAATGCTACCTTAAAGCACATAGTGGTTCAAATGGTTCAAATGGCTCTGAGGACTATGGGACTTAACAACTGTGGTCATCAGTCCCCTAGAACTTAGAACTACTTAAACCTAACTAACCTAAGGACATCACACACATCCATGCCCGACGCAGGATTCGAACCTGCGACCGTAGCAGTCGCGCGAATCCGGACTGCGCGCATAGAATCGCGAGACCACCGCGGCCGGCAAAGCACATAGTGATTTGGAGGTATGTTGACGACACGTTTGTAGTATGGCCCCATGGTGAAATTAAATTACAAGAATTTTTAAACCATCTGAATTCCATTCTTGCACAAATTCGGTTTACTATGGAAACCAAAATGGTGAGATGTCTTCCATTTATGGATGTTTTGGTTCGGCACAAAGTTGATGGCAGCTTATAACATACAGTATATCGGAAACCGACGAACACGGATTTATATTTCCCTTCAAATAGTTGGCAGCATCCTTCGCAGACGATGAGTGTTCTCAGAACATCTGTTCACAGAGCACACATCTCTGCTGACAACAGCGGGTCTGCAGGACGAGCTCCTACACTTAGAGTTTTTGGAGCCAATGGGTATTCTCCACAGCAGATACGTAAGGAGACCATAAACAATACAGAAGAAGACGCAGGAAGATTTGAACCCATGGCTTTCTTGACAAATGTGGGAAGCCTATCGTCAAAAATAGGACGGATTCACGGCAAGCATGAAGTAATAGTGGTTTTTCGTTTTCCGCCTAAGAGAGCAGCACTCTTGAGTACTGTAAAAGATGCTCCGAAAGCCTGGGTGACATCACCTGCGATACCTGCAGGACAGGACAGATAGTTTAATTTGTGGAAAGGGGCAAAAATGAGTGGCTGTCAGTTGCACTCGAACATACTTCTTTATTCATTTGACAAACATTACATGAGTAAAGAAAACATTACAAACACAGGAAACTCAACCTTAATTTTAGAACTTAATTCCCACCTAAATGCGCCATTCAATCTGACTCCTCAAGGGCAAAACAACATTAATTTAAAACCGGCTGAAGACCAGTCACTTAAGACTCAAAACCAAGAATTTGATTTTAAAAGGCAGAAGGCCTCATCTTAAAACATTTCTCTAAATGAGGCTGAAGACCGAAGCAATCTCACGCCTTAAGGGAAAAACAACTTTAGTTTAAAATCGGCTAGAAGCCATACATAAACAAACAACAAGGACAAATAAGAAAAGGCAGTACATCAAACGACGCTCAGAAGTTTATGAGTTTCAGTCTGGAATTCAAATAATAACGCTCGCTTAGGTGAGACAGGTAGTCGGTCCAACAAATTTTCAATCCGATGGCAACCCAACCGACAGACAGTCAATGGACCAAGTGACGGGGTAACTTCCGCTCCACCCGACCAGCGCAGAACAGGGAGTTCAATGGAACAACGCAGAACGTATCGGCACCCACAAAGAATTATACGTTCAGCTGTCAAACTACACGCTGTGCTGGACAGCCACAGCCGGCCGCGGTGGTCTCGCGATTCTAGGCGCGCAGTCCGGAACCGCGCGACTGCTACGGTCGCAGGTTAGAATCCTGCCTCGGGCATGGATGTGTGTGATGTCCTTAGGTTAGTTAGGTTTAAGTAGTTCTAAGTTCTAGGGGACTGATGACCACAGCTATTAAGTCCCATAGTGCTCAGAGCTATTTGAACCATTTTTTTGGACAGCCACAACACGACGGGGAAAATACACTGCCTGAATTCATGTCAACAGTCAGGGCACGTAAACTGGAACGTTAACAGCAAGAAGGCAGAAGATTCCGCTGGTGCACTTCAATTCAAAATAATCAAGTTAAGTTAAACTCCACATGAGGGTGGCTGAAATTTCTCCAACTTGAAAGCACACGTTGTTGCTCACCGGAATGCCCCAACAGCCCACAACGAAACTCAAACGACACAATGTGAACAGTTGTGGCTGGCTGGTAGATTAAGTAAAGACTCAACTTTCGTGCCCGTAATCGGTGAGCCACGGACCTCGTAGCAATGGGAACAGCCCCTCACACTCCACCTGCGCATGGACACCGTCAATGGGCCCGGCCAGACACGCGCCACAGAGACTTCTTCGCTGCTCCACGCCAACCAACCAACTGTCCGCACACGGCACACCTAGAAACTCTAAGCGTGAGTCCAAACAAGGGTGCGAATATCGATACACGCTGCTGCTGCGACCCTCGGAGAGAGAGGATAACAGCATTATCGAAATAGCTGCGGGAGACTAATCACAGAATAGCAACCAAGTTTTAACGCAAAGCGTAACACGAGCCAGCCACGGCTCACTGGTGCTTAAAACATCCCCTGAGAAAGCGCCTCTCGTACGCTGGACAGACAATTCATACAGTCCGTAAAATATATACAGAACGCCAAAGGTACACACGTCTCTTTCAACCAAATAAATCGACTGTGGCAGAACACACTACTGATACTAGTCGCTCAATGTTGTACGAAAACTTCTAAATTTTACAATTTACGTCATTTTTCTGGTATTCTGTGATGAAAGAGGCAATCGATATTCGCTTGGCGACGACGTTAATCAACAATGATAGCAGCTTCAGCTTGGGTAAGTCATGGAATTCGGCGTTTTGTGCAATACACTTACAAAGACTCAGAGTGATACATCGACACTTCTGCGTGGGTCGACTGGGCAGCCACAGATATAACATGGACAATGTACTTCTCTGTTGCCGATCAACGTCTCTGGGGCCTGTGTACCTGTGGCCGCGTGCGTAGTGGCGTGGTCCGCCAGTTTCAAAGGACGGAGCGAGTGCTGGAGCGTTATTTCTTCAGCTCACTCTTCAGATGGCTGGACGATATTGGAAAAAGAAGCCGAATTTCTGCGGCTGCAAAGCCCAAATTCAATGGAGAAGCTTTAGCTGATGAAAATTATGCGGTGCCATTTTATGACAAGGTATTTTCTTATCAGTCTAGGTAAATGCTATTGTCAGGAATAAATTGTCACTCTTTGTACACTTATTTACTGACATTTACTGATTGTACTTAAGTTACCTGCGGTTTCGCTTAACTGCAAAACACAAAGTGCTTTATGTGCTACAGTCTAAGAACCACATTTTTCTCTCCGCTATGTCTTTAACAGTATATAAAAACAGAGCCTTGAGCTAGAAAGCAGACCCCAGGCATGAAAATTAAGCAGGTTGTTTAAAATTTGTCTTTCCTAAAAATTCTCATTTCTTGGAGCTGTCACTTTGAAATAAGGTCGTTCATCATCAGAGCTGAGTGAACCAAATGTTCTGAAGGGACGTGTCTCTCTCTCTCTCTCTCTCTCTCTCTCTCTCTCTCTCTGTGTGTGTGTGTGTGTGTGTGTGTGTGTGTGTGTGTGTGTGTTTTAGTTCGTTACAACACATCTAGGACGCCAAGCGTGTATCTCAAAAGTTCTAAATGATGCAGACCTATAGATCTGAACATGAGCTTTCTGGTTTTATTTAAAGTGTCACTCAATATGAGGGCAAAATATAACTTTTTTGCAACGAAATCATATTTAAGAGAAAATGGTTTAAAAGATCCCGGGTCTGCACTAAAAATCGATGATCAGTAATCCAGGAAACGAAAGAGCTGCTAGACAACTCAGATTACATCTGGATATGCGTTTCGTCGCTAATAAGATAGACAGCGCAATAGAGGTGGATCCAGAACCATCGAACCAACTAGGCGTTACCGATATGGCTGCGGGAGCCAAACATCAGGCCCCTACAGGGACAGTCAACTGCTTTTCATCAAACTAAACACTAACTTTTCTTCTTGCTCTCGTTTCTGGAGCGCTTACCGTTCAGTGTCATAACTGCTCTCGCTTATCACAGTCCATAAAATGAGATTCATTTGAGTAGTGAACAGCGCCACATGCATTAAAAGTTGTTCTTGCATTAATTACTGGTGGAAAAATCAAATATTTGCCCAGCAGATACGACCTCCAGTCATGAGCGCTCGAGCCAATTACGCTGATGGTAGAGATAAACAAGAACTAGCGCATACCTGTAAGGAAGTGATACAATTAATTTTTTAAACGACCACAAACTTTTTTAATTAAGCTGTACTTCTTTCCTGGAGAGGAGAATAATATGTATTGCTTTCGGTACTACCTTTTATTTGTTCTGACTGCGTGAACAGATAGATACAACTGTTTACTTTCACCCTCTTCGACTGCCATAGATTTGATTTGGTAGACCTGCACACGACAATGAGGATCGACGGCCACAAGTATGCAATCAAATTTTGTGATAGGTGTTGTTTTCTTACTTAAGTAGAGAAGATTGTGAACTCTTTATTAATATCAGTGTTCTTGGTATTCATAAAATAGATATCATCGATATTATTATGAAAATCGGCTACAGAAGTACGTGCCATTTGTATTAAATTATTTTAATATACACTGACGGCTACAGAAGTACCTGTCATTTGTATTAAATTATTTTAATATACACTGAAGGAAAAAATCGCAGCACCAAAAAATAATTAATGTTGAGTAATGACATTTCGGGAATACATTTGTCTAGGTAAGATATTTTAATGATTAATACAGCAAGTGTTACGTAAGCCATGTGAAATTGTGGTACATTAATAACAGATGTAACCACCAGAATGTAGAATGCAAACATGCAAACGTGTGTGCATTGTGTTGTACAGGTGCCGCATGACGATTTGAGGGACGGAGTCCCGTGCCAGTTGCACTTGGTCGGTCAATACACGAACGTTTAATGCCGTTTGTGGTTGACGCTGGTGTTGTCATACGATGATGTCCCATATGTATTTGACTGGTGACAGATCTGATGACGACAGGGCAAGGCAACTTGTCGCCACTCTGTAGAGAATGTTGGGCTTCAACAGTGGTATGTGGGCGAGCGTTATCCTGTTGGAAAAACATCCCCTGGAATGCTGTTCGCCGGCCGAGGTGGTCGAGCGGTTCTAGGTGCTACAACCAGGGCAAGGCAACTTGTCGCCACTCTGTAGAGAATGTTGGGCTTCAACAGTGGTATGTGGGCGAGCGTTATCCTGTTGGAAAAACATCCCCTGGAATGCACTTCGCCGGGCGAGGTGGTCGAGCGGTTCTAGGCGCTACAATCTGGAACCGCGCGTCCGCTGCGGTCGTAAGTTCGAATCCTGCCACGGGCATGGATGTGTGTGATGTCCTTCGGTTAGTTAGGTTTAAGTAGTTCTAAGTTCTAGCGGACTGATGACCTCAGAAGTTAAGTCCCATAGTGCTCAGAGCCCTTGGAACCATTTGAGTGCTGTTCATGAATGGCAGGACAACAGGTTGAATCACCAGATTTAGGTAGAAATTTCCAGTGAGGATCCGTGGGATACCCACGAGAGTGCTCCTGCTGTCATACGAAATCGCACTGCAGACCATAACTCCAGGTGTAGATCCATTGTGTGTAGGCCGCAGACTGGTTGGTTGCAAGCCCTCAACTGGCCACTTCTAACCAACGCTCTCACATTATAATGTCGATGGTTTTACAATGATTAAGTTTGGTAGACGTAATGCCGTTTATAATTTAAATATTTTTTAAAAAGTACGGCAACTATGAAAAATCTAAGGGGAAAAGACCGGCTTTCACCATACAACAAAACAGATATCCACGACGCCCTCGAGTGATATCTAACTTGGTACCACTGAAGCAAATTGGCGTTGTTTGATATCAGCAGAATGCAGGCTACAGTTCGTCTAGCTTGAGTTGTCCTTGAAGTAACACATTTTTAACTGTTGTGTCGCAGTGGCGTCAACTATTGCTCAGATTTCTGCTAAAGATGCAATACGATACGCGAGAGCCATACGACGAACACGATGGTCTTCCCTCCCGGTAACGTGACGTGTCCGTCCACAGCGCGGTCTTCTTGCGACGTACAATCTCGTGACCACCAATGCCAGCAATCATCTACATCTACATTTACATGGATACTCTGCAAATCACATTTAAGTGCCTGGCAGAGGGTTCATCTAACCACATTCACAATTCTCTATTATTCCAATCTCGTATAGCGTGCGGAAAGAATGAACACCTATATCCTCCCGTACGAGCTCTGATTTCCCTTATTTTATCGTGGTAATCGTTCCTCCCTATGTAGGTCAGTGTCAACAAAATATTTTCGCATTCGGAGGAGAAAGATGGTGATTGGAATTTCGGGGGAAGATTCCCTCGCAATGAAAAATGCCTTTCTTTTAACGATTTCCAGCCCAAATCCTGTATCATTTCTGTGACACTCTCTCCCATATTTCGCGATAATACAAAACGTGCAGCCCTTCTTTGAACTTTTTCACTGTACCCCGTCAATACTATCTGGTAAGGATCCCACACCGTGCAACTGTATTCTAAAAAACGACGGACAAGCGTAGTGTAGGCAGTCTCCTTAGTAGGTCTGTTACATTTTCTAAGTGTCCTGCAAATAAAACGCACTCTTTGGTTAGCCTTCCCCACAACATTTTCTATGTGTTCCTTCCAATTTAAGTTGTTCGTAATTGTAATACCTAGGTATTTAGTTGAATTTACGGCTTTTAGATTAGACTGATTTATCGTGTAACCGAAGTTTAACGAGTTCCTTTAAGCACTCATGTGGATGACCTCACACTTTTCGTTATTCAAGATCAACTGCCACTTTTCGCACCATTCAGATAATTTTTCTAAATCGTTTTGCAGTTTGTTTTGATCTTCTGATGGCTTTATTATTCGATAAACGACAGCGTCATCTGCAAACAACGGAAGACGGCTGCTCAGATTGTCCCCCAAATCGCTTATATAGATAAGGAACAGCAAAGGGCCTATAACTCTACTTTGGGGAACGCCAGAAATCACTTTGTTTTGCTTGATGACTTTCCGTCAATTACTACGAACTGTGATACCTCTGATAGGGAATCACATATCCAGCCACATCACTGCGACGATATTCCATAAGCACGCCATTTCACTACGAGCCGCTTGTGTGGTACAGTGTCAAAAGCCTTCCGAAAATCCAGAAATACAGAATCGATCTGAAATCACTTTTCAATAGCACACGACACTTCATGTGAATAAAGAGCTAGTTGTGTTTCACAAGAACGATGTTTTCTAAACCCATGTTGACTGTGTGTCAATTGACAGTTTTCTTCGAGGTAATTCATAACGATCGAACACAACATACGTTCTAAAATCCTGATACATATCGACGTTAACGTTATGGGCCTGTAATTTAGTGGATTACTCATATTACCTTTCTTGAATATTGGAGTGACCTCTGCTACTCTCCAGTCTTTGGGTACGGATCTTTCGTGTAGTGAACAGTTGTATATGATTGTTAAGTATGGAGCTAATGCATCAGCAAACTCCGAAAGGAACCTAACTGGTATACAGTCTGGACCAGAAGACTTGCTTTTATTAAGTGATTTAAGTTGCTTCACTACTCCGAGGATATTTACTTCTACGTTACTCATGTTGGCAGCTGTTCTTGATTCGACATGATTCAGTCATGTACACTGTCTACATTCCTGCCAAGTCTTTCTGCAGTATCGCAGAAGGAACATCCAATTTCTCGTAGACCTATTATACGACCTCGTTCAACCGCAGTGTTGTTGATCACTGCGTCTTTGTCGCCTTTAAGGCGTTATTGGCTAACACAGCTCACCACATCCAGTCTCAAAGGTGACTAACGTGCACGACCTTTACAGCGTGTATTTAAAGCAAACCTGATTTGCATCCTCATACTGCCGCTACTAGTACTACTCTTAGGTTACTGACGTGAAATTTGAATAGACGTCATCTTTCAGATGCCGAAACATGCCTACGAACTTTCGTGTATGTTGCAAAACTCCTTCTTGGTGTTGCAAATTTTTTTTCGTCAGTGTATTTACAAGTAACACAATTCGTATAATCTACGATTCAGAAAGTCACAAACATGCGACACCTTCTGGTATCAGTACTACTTGTAAAAAACTCACCTAAATCTAATCTTTTTACATCTAAACTTTTTACCGCACAACAGACTACTGTATCTTCCACTTCCATTCCCAATTAAAATGTAAGTAACTATGCGAGTGTGCGAGTTGGAGTGAGAACATGAGGGTATATGAGGACTAATTACGGTCATGTACGAGATGCCAACGTCTCAACCTAAGGATGAAGAGACAGATGGGCGACTGGAATGCGGTTGTGAGGGAGGAAGTAGAAGAAAGAGTTACGGGAGAATGTGGCCTTTCCACGTGGAATGAGAGAGGACAAAGACTAATTGAGTTCTCCTAATAAATTTCAGCCAGTAACAGCGAATACTTCGTTCGCGAATCACAGGACCAGGAGGTATACTTGGAAAAGGCCGCCGTTGGATAAGCAGCTGCAGCAGCAAGTCGTATAACCCTAGCTTACTTATTTGTTAGATAGTTTAATTAATTTCTTTGCGTGTTTTTGGGTACTTGCATTGTTTAATTCATATATTCCGGACGTATTATAGTATTTGACAGTTGTAGCATCGCGCTTTAGTGTTTACTTGGTAGATTCTTATTTAAATTGCGTGTGAGTTTGGTATAGGAGGTGCAATTTCGAGTTTTAGTTACTGTAATCGTAAATTCAGCAGATTGTAGCGCAGTCGTTAGGCATTTGTACAGGTTAGTTGATACATTCTTTGCGTGTTTCGCTTGCGTTATCTAGGCACGGACTCGTGTTTCAGTAACTGTTGTTCAACATCGATTAGAATGGACAGGGACTGCGATTGCTGCGTTCGGATGAGGGCTGACTTGGCATCCCTTCGCTCACAGCTGCAATCGGCGCTCACTTCGGTCGCGCAGCTTGAGGCTGTTGCCAATGGGCACCACTGTGGGGAGCCGGACTTGGGTATCAGGGGGATGTCAACCTCGTCCCGTTTGTCCCCAGATCGGTCTGCCGCTGTGGTTGCCCCAGTTGCTGCCCGCAGTGGGGCTGAGCCCTCGCCTGTGGTTGATTGGGAGGTCGTTCCAAGGCGTGGCAGGCAGCGAAAGGCGTCCTCGGAGGCTGATCAGAAAGCCTCCCCGGTGTGTCTGACAAACCGGTTTCAGGCACTGTCTCTGGCTGAGCCAGATGCAGCTGCCTGCCCTGTTTCAGAGGATCATTCTCAGCCTTCAAGGTCCGGGCAATCGCAGAGGGTGGGCTTACTGGTAGTTGGGAGCTCCAATGTTAGGAGCGTAATGGGACCCCTTAGGGATACGGCGGCTAAGGAGGGGAAGAAATCCAGTGTGCACTCCGTGTGCATTCCGGGAGGAGTCATTCCTGATGTGGAAAGGGTCCTTCCGGATGCCATGAAGAGCACAGGCTGCAGCCAGCTGCAGGTGGTGGCACATGTCGGCACTAATGACGTGTGTCGCTTTGGATCTGAGGAAATTCTCTCTGGATTCCAGCGGCTATCTGATTTGGTGAAGGCTGCCGGTCTTGCTTACGAGATGAAGGCAGAGCTCACCATCTGCAGCATCGTTGACAGAACCGACTGCGGACCTTTGGTGCAGAGCCGGGTGGAGGGTCTGAATCAGAGGCTAAGACGGTTTTGCGACCGTGTTGGCTGCAGATTCCTTGACTTACGCCATAGGGTGGTGGGGTTTCAGGTTCCGCTGAATAGATCAGGAGTTCACTACACTCAGCTGGCGGCTACACGGTTAGCGGAGGCTGTGTGGCGTGGACTGGGCGGTTTTTTAGGTTAGAAGGCCTCGGGAAAGTACGGGGTGGGCTGCAATGTCAAAGGGTGCATGGCAATTACAGGACGTGCTTGGATCAAGGAACAGTCGGAATTATAGTTGTAAATTGTTGTAGTTGCGCTGGAAAAGTCCCTGAGCTTCAAGCGCTAATAGAAAGCACAGAAGCTGATATCGTTATAGGTACAGAAAGCTGGCTAAAGCCTGAAATAAGTTCTGCAGAAATTTTTACGAAGTCTCAGACGGTGGTCAGGAAAGATAGTTTAGGCAGAGTTGGTGGTGGAGTGTTTGTGTCTGTCGGTAGTGGTTTATCTTGTAGTGAAGTCGAAGTAGATACTCCGTGCGAATTGGTATGGGTGGAGGTTATACTTAACAGCCGAATTAAGTTGATAATTGGCTCCTTCTACATACCCCCAGACTCCGATGATACAGTTGCGGAACAGTTCAGAGAAAGTTTGAGTCTCGTAACAAATAAATACCCCACTCATACGGTTATAGTTGGTGGGGACTTCAACCTACCCTCGGTATATTGGCAAAAATACTTGTTCAAAACCGGTGGTAGGCAGAAAACGTCTTCCGAGATTGTCCTAAATGCTTTCTCCGAAAATTATTTCGAGCAGTTAGTCCACGAACCCACGCGAATTGTAAATGGTTGCGAAAACACACTTGACCTCTTAGCCACAAACCATCCAGAGCTGATAGAGAGCATCATGACTGATACAGGGATTAGTGATCACAAGGTCGTTGTAGCTACGCTCAATACCATTTCTTCCAAATCCACCAGAAACAAACGCAAAATAATTTTATTTAAAAAAGCGGATAAAGTGTCACTAGAAGCCTTCCTAAAAGACAATTTCCATCCCTTCCGAACTGACTATGCGAATGTAGACGAGATGTGGCTCAAATTCAAAGATATAGTAGCAACAGCAATTGATATATTCATACCTCATAAATTGGTAAGAGATGGAACGGATCCCCCGTGGTACACAGAAAAGGTCCGAACGCTGTTGCAGAGGCAACGGAAAAAGCATGCGAAGTTCAGAAGAACGCGAAATCCCAATGATGGGCTAAAATTTATAGACGTGCGAAATTTGGCACGTACTTCGATGCGAGATGCCTTTAATAGGTTCCACAACGAAACATTGTCTCGAAATCTCGTAGAAAATCCGAAGAAATTCTGGTCGTATGTAAAGTACACAAGCGGCAAGACGCAGACAATTCCTTCGCTGCGCAGTGCCGATGGTACTGTTACCGACGACTGTGCCGCTAAAGCGGAGTTATTGAACGCAGTTTTCCGAAATTCCTTCACCAGGGAAGACGAATGGAATATTCCAGAATTTGAAACACGAACATCTGACAGCATGAGTTTCTTAGAAGTAGATACCTTAGGGGTTGAGAAGCAACTCAAATCGGTTGATACGGGCAAGTCTTCAGGTCCAGACTGTATACCGATTAGGTTCCTTTCAGATTACGCTGATACTGTAGCTCCCTACTTAGCACTCATATACAACCGCTCGCTCACCGATAGATCTGTACCTACAGATTGGAAAATTGCGCAGGTCGCACTAGTGTTCAAGAAGGGTAGTAGGAGTAATCCATTTAACTACAGACCTATATCATTGACGTCGGTTTGCAGTAGGGTTTTGGAGCATATACTGTATTCAAACATTATGAATCACCTCAAATAGAACGATCTATTGACACGTAATCAGCATGGCTTCAGAAAACGTCGCACTTGTGCAATGCAGCTAGCTCTTTATTCGCACGAAGTAATGGCCGCTATCGACAGGGGATTTCAAGTTGATTCCGTATTTCTAGATTTCCGGAAAGCTTTTGACACCGTTGCTCACAAGCGACTTCTAATCAAGCTGCGGAGCTATGGCGTATCGTCTCAGTTGTGCGACTGGATTCGTGATTTCCTGTCAGGAAGGTCGCAGTTCGTAGTAATAGACGGCAAATCATCGAGTAAAACTGAAGTGATATCATGTGTTCCCCAGGGAAGCGTCCTGGGACCTCTCCTGTTCCTGATTTGTATAAATGACCTGGGTGACAATCTGAGCAGTTCTCTTAGACTGTTCGCAGATGATGCTGTAATTTACCGTCTAGTAAGGTCATCCGAAGACCAGTATCAGTTGCAAAGCGATTTAGAAAAGATTGCTGTATGGTGTGTCAGGTGGCAGTTGACGCTAAATAACGAAAAGTGTGAGATGATCTACATGAGTTCCAAAAGAAATCCGTTGGAATTCGATTACTCGATAAATAGTACAATTCTCAAGGCTGTTAATTCAACTAAGTACCTGGGTGTTAAAATTACGAACAACTTCAGTTGGAAGGACCACATAGATAATATTGTCGGGAAGGCGAGCCAAAGGTTGCGTTTCATTGGCAGGACACTTAGAAGATGCAACAAGTCCACTAAAGAGACAGCTTACACTAGACTCGTTCGTCCTCTGTTAGAATATTGCTGCGCGGTGTGGGATCCTTACCAGGTGGGATTGACGGAGGACATCGAAAGGGTGCAAAAAAGGGCAGCTCGTTTTGTATTATCACGTTATAGGGGAGAGAGTGTGGCAGATATGATACACGAGTTGGGATGGAAGTCATTACAGCATAGACGTTTTTCGTCGCGGCGAGAGCTTTTTACGAAATTTCAGTCACCAACTTTCTCTTCCGAATGCGAAAATATTTTGTTGAGCCCAACCTACATAGGTAGGAATGATCATCAAAATAAAATAAGAGAAATCAGAGCTCGAACAGAAAGGTTTAGGTGTTCGTTTTTCCCGCTCGCTGTTCGGGAGTGGAATAGTAGAGAGATAGTATGATTGTGGTTCGATGAACCCTCTGCCAAGCACTTAAATGTGAATTGCAGAGTAGTCATGTAGATGTAGATGAAGATACCGAAGATTTCAGCTGGATTACATCTTGGTCAGACGGAGATTCCGAAATCAGGTATTCTAAGGTGTACTCAGAAGCAAATATAGATTCAGATGACAGTATAGTAGTGATGAAGTGTAGTCTGAAGTTTAAGATTTTAGCCAGGAAGAATCAATATACAAAGAAGTGGCATACAGAAGTACTACGAAATGAAGAGATACGCTTGAAGTTCTCTAAGACTATAGATTATTCAATAAGGAATAGCTCAGTAGGCAGTACAGATGAAGAGGAAGGAATCTCTAAAAAGCGTAATCAAAAAAGCTGGAAAGGTACAAAGAAAGTAATTTCGAAGAAAATAAGGGTAACATAAGAAATACTTCAGTTGATCTATGATAAAAGGATGTACTAAAGTTCAGTGAAATACAGGAATACAGAAACATAATTCGCTGAGGAACGAAGTAATTCGGATGTGCAGAGAAGCTAAGTCGAAACAGTTGCATGAAAAATATACAGAAATCGAAAAAGAAATGAGTGTCGAGGGAACTGACTTATAGGTGAACTTGATTTTAGCATAGGTTTGATGCTGGATTTTGAGGGTTGTTCACTTTAAGTTTAGTCCTGCTGAGAGGGTCACTTGTGGCTCTGTCTAAGTTCGTTGAGAATCCGTAGTGTGTTGCCGTCTCCCTCAAGATTTGAGGTTAGTCATGTGGATCGGGCCGAGGCAAACTAGCTTTTGCATGTCCTTATTCACTTCCTGGAGTGTTAAAAGACAAACAGGGGGTTACCCATGAAATTCAGTGTAAGGACTGGCTTACTGATGAGATACCAAGGAGGCTAGCTGTTTATAAGCTTTCTGCATCGAAGATGAGGAGTTTAAGTGGTATGACTGAAGGTATATTGAGCTGGGGTTCACCAGGCCTGGCATGTCAGTATATGCTTCACCCATATTTCTGGCACCTGAGTGCAATTATGGAGAGTTTCGTCCGGTATTTGATTAAAGATTAATCAAAGAAAAAGTGGTTCTAGAGTTCTACTCTCAGATTAACATATTTGTTTCATTGGGTTTGTTGGAACCCATTTTTTTTTATAGTTCTTTATCTCAACCATATATTTAGTCACATTCCTATATCCGAGGATTCAAAGAAGATTACCGCCTTTAGTACTGATTGCAGGCTATAAGAATTCATCAGGGTCCTCCCTTTCAGTTCGTCCACCTTCTAGACTGTGTTTCGAGTGATCTTAAATTCAAGTATGTTTATAACTATTTGAGTGACGTGTTCATTTAGAGTGCGACTTTTCGGAACGTCTACAACACTTGGAGGCAGCTCTGGTCCGTCTTATAGAGGCGGGACTGACCATCAAGCCACCTAAACCCGCGTTAGCATGCCGTCAGATTAGGGCCTCTTATTTCTGCCGACGGCATTAGGACTGACCAGGGCAATTTCCCAGTGCCCAAGAATAAGAAAGGTATCGCCAGATTCGTTAGCATGGCCAATTTTTTCGCAAATTTGTGACCAATTTTGCACAGTCAGACGGTCCTCTTAATGATCTGTGGAAGAAGCGTGTCGTTTTTAGGTGGGACGAAAGTCATCAGGCAGCCTTTGAAGTCATTAACGATGCCCCTAGATGTCACCCTTTTTGGCTATTCCCAACTTCCGTTTGCTGCGTTGATGGCTATTCCCAACTTTGAGCTTCAGTTTGTTGCGTTGAATGTGTCTAATTCCAGGGTAGGGGCAGTCCCCTTGGAAGAGCAAAATCGTGAGCGACGACCAATGGCCTACACATCGGGGAAATTGTCGTCTGCTGAAATGAAATATTCTGCATACGAATGGGAATCTTTGGCGGTCCTCTTTGTTCTCGAAAAATTCAGGTTCTATCTGGAACAAAAAGTTTCTTGTAGAAACCGATAACCAGCCCTTAGATGGGTTGTGGCGCGTCCCAAAACAACTGGACGAATTGCTTGGCGGGCGTTCCGCATTTCTGCATTTTGCTTTAAAGTCAGACGTATTAGAAGCCCTGATAATCTGATGGCAGATGTCGTAAGCCGCATGCCCGAAGGCGAGGGACCAGACTGCGATGAGCAGGCGGCCTGCTCCCACGGTTTGGTAATTGGGGGGAGGGCGTTGACTGAGGTTCCTGAGCTGTTCAAAGAGCAGTCAGGAAGAGGACTTTGTGATTGCCAGTATTAAGCGGAGGTTGTTGTGAAATGTGCAGGTATGGTCTGCGTAGGGGATTGCTTTGATTCAGTCGATGCAGAGAGCTCAATCCCTAGATCTGTTTCCCAAAGCAGCTGCTAGTGCCCTTCTTTCTCTGCTTCCACAAAACCGTGGTCGGCGGGCACTTAGCAGATCATAAAACTATTGCTAAGGTCAAGTAACATGTTACTTGGCCTACTCTTTATAAAGATATTCCAGTCTCTAGTTTCCGAGACTGGTGTGGGAGTACGTAAGCTGCAAGAGCACTACGCTTAACGCCAAATCCCGTAAGAGGCTTTTGTAATCAATCAGGGAGGAGGAAATATTTTTATGGATTAGATAGGGCTGCTCCCTCGTACTCGCACTGGGAATACTTGTACCTTGTGTAACACGTGTGAGACTGGTTCTGATCTATCTTCCTGCCACAGTTGCTCGAGAACGCTCTGTGACTGTTTTAGGAAGTTCATGTTGAAGCTACGGCCTGCAAGTTAGGAAGATCCCATCTGACGCAATCAGAGTTCAGAACAGTGCATCAGTACGGACAGTGAATGTTGTGGTTGGCAGGAGAGCCAACACCGTGTTACTAGAGGAGGCCGAAAGGCACGCGATTTAGCTCACGCAGCCTGGCGTGAGGTCTGGAACAGGACCAGGAAATTAGAATTTAGAAACAACGGACGTAGCTGGTGGAATACTTAACTTTAATCCATTAATGATGAACGTCGGTTTTGGACGGTACATATTTCACAATATCAATAGTAAATGATAATGGCGCCTTGCTAGGTCGTAGCAAATGACGTACCTGAAGGCTACGCAAAACTATCTTTTCGGCAAATGAGAACGTAGGTAGGCAGTGAACCATCGCTAGCAAACTGGGCTGTACAACTAGGGCGAGTGCTAGGAAGTCTCTCTAGACCTGCCGTGTGGCGGCGCTCAGTCTGCAATCACTTATAAACCGCGGCCGATTTAAAGGCTACCACCTAGCAAGTGTGGTGTCTGGCGGTGACACCACAGTGATGTAATCAGATAATGATCTCAATGTCGGTTTCACTACACTCCCTGTATAGGAAACGTAATCGCTAACAGAAATTAGTGTATGGGTTGAGAGGTAACTACACTCCTGGAAATGGAAAAAAGAACACATTGACACCGGTGTGTCAGACCCACCATACTTGCTCCGGACACTGCGAGAGGGCTGTACAAGCAATGATCACACGCACGGCACAGCGGACACACCAGGAACCGCGGTGTTGGCCGTCGAATGGCGCTAGCTGCGCAGCATTTGTGCACCGCCGCCGTCAGTGTCAGCCAGTTTGCCGTGGCATACGGAGCTCCATCGCACTCTTTAACACTGGTAGCATGCCGCGACAGCGTGGACGTGAACCGTATGTGCAGTTGACGGACTTTGAGCGAGGGCGTATAGTGGGCATGCGGGAGGCCGGGTGGACGTACCGCCGAATTGCTCAACACGTGGGGCGTGAGGTCTCCACAGTACATCGATGTTGTCGCCAGTGGTCGGCGGAAGGTGCACGTGCCCGTCGACCTGGGACCGGACCGCAGCGACGCACGGATGCACGCCAAGACCGTAGGATCCTACGCAGTGCCGTAGGGGACCGCACCGCCACTTCCCAGCAAATTAGGGACACTGTTGCTCCTGGGGTATCGGCGAAAACCATTCGCAACCGTCTCCATGAAGCTGGGCTACGGTCCCGCACACCGTTAGGCCGTCTTCCGCTCATGCCCCAACATCGTGCAGCCCGCCTCCAGTGGTGTCGCGACAGGCGTGAGTGGAGGGACGAATGGAGACGTGTCATCCTCAGCGATGAGAGTCGCTTCTGCCTTGGTGCACAATGATGGTCGTATGCGTGTTTGGCGCCGTGCAGGTGAGCGCCACAATCAGGACTGCATACGACCGAGACACCCAGGGGCAACACCCAGCATCATGGTGTGGGGAGCGATCTCCTACACTGGCCGTACACCTCTGGTGATCGTCGAGGGGACACTGAATAGTGCACGGTACATCAAAACCGTCATCGAACCCATCGTTCTACCATTCCTAGAGCGGCAAGGGAACTTGCTGTTCCAACAGGACAATGCACGTCCGCATGTATCCCGTGCCACCCAACGTGCTCTAGAAGGTCTAAGTCAACTACCCTGGCCAGCAAGATCTCCGTATCTGTCCCCCATTGAGCATCTTTGGGACTGGATGAAGCGTCGTCTCACGCGGTCTCCACGTCCAGCACGAACGCTGGTCCAACTGAGGCGCCAGGTGGAAATGGCATGGCAAGCCGTTCCACAGGACTACATCCAGCATCTCTACGATCGTCTCCATGGCAGAATAGCAGCCTGCATTGCTGCGAAAGGTGGATATACACTGTACTAGTGCCGACATTGTGCATGCTCTGTTTCCTGTGTCTATGTGCCTGTGGTTCTGTCAGTGTGATCATGTGATGTATCTGACCCCATCCAGCATCTCTACGATCGTCTCCATGGGAGAATAGCAGCCTGCATTGCTGCGAAAGGTGGATATACACTGTACTAGTGCCGACATTGTGCATGCTCTGTTGCCTGTGTCTATGTGCCTGTGGTTCTGTCAGTGTGATCATGTGATGTATCTGACCCCAGGAAGGTGTCAATAAAGTTTCCCCTTCCTGGGACAATGAATTCACGGTGTTCTTATTTCAATTTCCAGGAGTGTATTTCTAAGGTCAAGTAACATGTTACTTGGTCTACTCTTTATAAAGATATTCCAGTCTCTAGTTTCCGAGACTGGTGTGGGAATGCGTAAGCTCCAAGAGCACTACACTTATCGCTAAATCCCATAAGAGGCTTTTGTAATCAGTCAGGGAGGAGGAAATATTTTTATGGATTAGATAGGGCTGCTCCCTCGTACTCGCACTGGGAATACTTGTACCTTTGTGTAACACGTGTGGGACTGGTTCTGATCTATCTTCCTGCCACAGTTGCTCAAGAACGCTCTGTGAGTGTTTTAGGAATTTCGTGTTGAAGCTACGGCCTGCAAGTTAGGAAGATCCAATCTGACGCAATCAGAGTTCAGAACAGTGCATCAGTACGGACAGTGAATGTTGTGGTTGGCAGGAGAGCCAACACCGTGTTACTAGAGGAGGCCGAAAGGCTCGCGATTTAGCTCACGCAGCCTGGCGTGAGGTCTGGAACAGGACCAGGAAATTAGAATTTAGAAACAACGAACGTAGCTGGTGGAATACTTAACTTTAATCCATTAATGATGAACGTCGGTTTTGGACGGTACATATTTTACAATATCAATAGTAACTGATAATGGCGCCTTGCTAGGTCGTAGCAAATGACATAGCTGAAAGCTATGCAAAACTATCTTCTCGGCAAATGAGAACGGAGGTAGGCAGTGAACCATCGCTAGCAAATTCGGCTGTACAACTGGGGCGAGTGCTAGGAAGTCTCTCTAGACCTGCCGTGTGGCGGCGCTCCGTCTGCAATCACTGATAGTGGCGACACGCGGGTCCGACATATACTACCGGACCGCGGCCGATTTAAAGGCTACCAACTAGCAAGTGTGGTGTCTGGCGCTGACACCACAGTGATGTAATCAGATAATGATCTTAATGTCGGTTTCACTACACTCCCTGTAAAGGAAACGTAATCGCTAACAGAAATTAGTGTATGGGTTGAGAGGTAACTAAATGTTAGCAAAGACGAACATCTGAGATTTTCGTTATTAAGGTTAAATTTTACTCTAAGTATGACTTCATGACATAGAAATGGTAGCCAAATTACTTAAAGGACGGTAAAATATTGATACTACGTGTTCGCAATTGTGAAGACAAATTCCTAACTATTGTAAGGTTCTTTAATGGTAAGATGGTTGATAACCATGTGGGGGGATCGATAAAAATACAAACAAATTAAATAAAATTGGGGCCAGAGATATGAATTACGCTAAAATGCACAATGAAAATATCAAATATTGAATGGGGGTTAGTAAAGAGAAATCAAAAAGAAGTACACAATTAAAACAATTCGTAACCCTACAGTGGCTGAACGGTCCATTTCGTTAGATCAGACATATCACATTTCTGCTTCAATTAATCCCGATAATCGTGAATATGTTTTAACTACAGGTCATGGTTGAATGTACGAAAATTGGGAGAGACGGAAATAACCGCAAATCTGAGTGTGGCCCGCCGTTCCCTGCACTCCTTACGACTTGAGTATCGGTCGAAAGTATCGCAAGGCCTGGATCCAACGTCGATCTTCTGTTACTCATCCACCCTCCTTGTGCTTTCTTTATCACGGCAAGGTTGCTACTGCAGTTAGGTACAAGGGCTCCCTTGTTTACAAATCGCCATCCTTCTTGTGCCCTTGCTGGCGCCTCCGCCATCATAGAAAATCTTTGATCTCGTCCAATATACATTTTCCGTTGTCGTTCGCCGCATTGTCGCAGGCAGTTGACGTTGCTTCTTGCAGGAGACCGAGTACAATTTTTTTTTTCTTATAATCAACCTTATGGCTAACGCCTAATTTACGCCTCTTAAGAAATTGTTTACATGGTTCGGCGTCCTATCTCTGTGTTACAATTCCAATTTCTCTATTAGGTTCCAATTTGTTCCTGCTATCTAAACACTAACGAGACTCCTTATGTTCGTTATGTGTGGTGTTGTGGTATGGTATATTAGTATGTCGTGCTATTAGATCATCACCTTTGCAAACTCTAAGTATCATGTTAATTTCTACATAGAAAAATTTAAGGTACTTCTCCGTCTCTTCTTTTCCTTAGACTCCTGGTCACGTTCTATCTAAAACATACTTGATGACTTCTTTGGTGTTATTTACTGATGCCTATAAGTGATTATTCATCATACCTTTTAATATGTCTTACATGATGAGGTCCTAAACTTCTGCGTGTCACATTCTATGCTCGGTTCGTTCTGTCTATACCATTTTGTTTGAGTGGTGGAGCATTGTTCCTTAGGTCTGGAACGCTCTTGCTTTTCCACTTATTTTTGACACTGTACAGCCCTGGCTGAAAGAGAAGTGTATTGCCCTCAAAAGTGATGCTGTCCTTTACCATGTTTATCACACTTGTTTTTCATTCAAAAAATCTGCACCTATTATCATGTCCACCGTTAATTTCGTTATAATAACGAAATTGGCTTCAATCTTTTTGACCTTGCACGAGAGAGTTAACCTTGTTTGTTTGCTGACATCCGCAGCATGATTTTTGATGGGACCCTTCACTTTAATCTTATTTGTTTTCGAGATCGGTCATTCTTCATTTGCATTGCATTGGTTAAATAAGTTCACCGAAATTTCGATTAGCTCGCTTCCGCTGTCTATGTCTATATTAACTGCGATTTTCGCTACCATGGCCTTCACAGCTGGTTGAATCTAGACCAGTTTGCTCTTTTCTTCCTCATCTCCCTGCATTAAAGCATCCTCTATTGAATTACATGTGAGTCATTTCAAGATTTTTACCTATGAATTCGAACCTTCTGTCGAATCATGCCCCGACCACTATCTCTCTCTCTTATACATCTACATCACATTTAACTTCGTCTTCCCTCAGCTCAACTACATCTGCCTCTTCTTTCTTCGTGGAAACTCCCAAATAGTCGCATTTAAATGCCCTTATTGTACCTCTGTAACTTCCATCGCTGTAGACATTGGGACCTTTGCTTAATTTCAATTTATTTTCAACTTCCGTCGACTGCGCATTATCCTCCTTGAGTTCGTTTTCCCTGGTTCTAACCTCAAATAACTCTGCAATTCCAGTTACTTCGTCCCTGTTCTCTTCTCCCATTGCGCCTGCCTCTGGTAGTTCGTTTTCTCGCCGGTATCCTCCCAATAAATTTCTCTCCAGCATGATGTTGTTTTCCTGCTTTTTTTATTTCTGCGATCCTATTTCGTCATTTGTGACCTGTCGTGACAAAATATTTATTTCTCTCGACGCTACGTTGTCCTCTTGGAATCGTCACTCCCTAGTTTCAGTATTAGATAACTCTACAGTGCTCATAACTTTACCTCTTATCTCGATTTCCGTTATGCTTGCTTCATTTTGTTCCGGTAGTCCGTTTTTTGCGAACCCCTCCCAACTAATTCCTGTCCGACCTGTGGTTCTGTTCCTTCGTCTTTCAACTAAAGCGATGACGTGTACATTTCTCTCACTACGTTGCTGCTGCTTGCTTGGGTAGGGGCGCTGTCCTCCTTGACTTGGGCGCCTCAATTCGATCATTTATTGGGGTTTGGTGACGTTATCTCCACGTCTTTTTTCAGTCCTTGTTGGACTTGGTGACACGGGTTTCGTTACTGGTAATTTGTCGAAATGTTTGTCCTCCAACATTCATTGCGTTTACCGTTAATCCCCCTGTAGTTGTTACCGCCATTTCTGGGTGAATAACCGTTCCCATTTCTTGTTCCGTACACCATAACCATTTCTTTGTTGGAATCTATTGTCACTTCTCTGCACGAAGTTATCACGTGGCTCGTAATAGCTGACACTCCTTCGTGCGGTCTCTGGCTCATTTCGCGGTATTTCATTTTCCTTGCCTCATCTTCCGAGAATATGAGTTCTAATTCTCTCAAAATTCTTTTGAAGGCTTCCACGTCATTGCCTCCACGCCTTCAATGACTGTTGGTATTTTAGTAGCAGCTTCATATACACAATTTAATGAATTCTCCATTGTTGTATGGCACATCCAAACATTGGTTTTTCTTTACCATTGCTTCGAAAAATATTACAGGGCTCTTCTCTTCGGAATATTCGAAGTATGGATTTTGTAGTAGTTCATACTTTACCCTACTTTGCGTTTCACTCGACCAGTAGCGTGAGAGACACTTATCTCTGAAATCTTCTTATGATCGACATGTAGCTGCTACGTTTTCCATCATTTCTGTTACTCTTCCAGGCATATGGGCACATAAAAAGTCTAGTTTGGGTGCTAATGTCCAATGTTCTGGTAGTCCTACTCACAATTCATCAATGAAGGTTCGTGGATGTAGTGAGTTTCCTTCACGGAAATGCTGAAACTTCCCTACAGTAAGGAAATGATCGTTGTCGGACCTCGTCATGCTACCGTACGAAATTCTAGAATCAGAGATGTTTACAAATCCTTGGATTTGAATACGCATGCGTATACCACCGTCTTTGGCGCTTCAGTGTACATTTAACTGTCACAAGTAATAACAATATAGCAGTTTAAAAGTTTTTTATAGAGTTTGGGATTAGTGGTATGGGTTGTAAAATAAGGACAATGACATATGTTAAAGAAAGAAATTTAGGACTCCAAAGTATTCAATGAAAAAGCCAAGAAGAAGGCTGGAGCCACTTGGACAGAAGAAATGATGATAGAAATGTGGAAAAAAAGAAAGGAGAAACAGTTGAAAATACTGGAGTTCATAACAATGGCTCTGAGCACCATGGGACTCAACTGCTGTGGTAATTAGTCCCCCAGAACTTAGAACTACTTAAACCTAACTAACCTAAGGACATCACACACATCCATGCCCGAGGCAGGATTCGAACCTGCGACCGTAGCAGTCGCACGGTTCCAAACTGCGCGCCTAGAATCGCGAGACCACCGCAGTTCATAACAGCTCAGACATACCAGCAGAAGGAGGTAAATGTTAACAAATTAACTGGTTTGAAAATACAAAATATACATTTTTATACGATTTTCCCATGAAAGTCTCACTCAATTTCCTTATACTTTCTGTTACGCTTTTTTTAAATTTATAGTTGTTTCTCACACACCACTTGTAATTGCACTTTAACTACAGCTTACCGTCACAAAAAGGTGACATTAATGCATATGTAAGTCTCCGTCGCTTGAACCACAGTTTCAAACAGCTGACATTGACGTACTTATACAAAATTTCAGCACTTTAATCTGAATGTTAAACAATTAATTCTGACGCACTTATATATGTTTGCAACACTTTAACGGCGTTTTACAGTATCAAAATAATTCGAGCAGCTTTGAACTGTTGTATGAAACAAAATATTTACTTACAGTTTACTTGCGAGATATAACATAAAGAAACTTAATGCAACCCTGATTTTATAGCCCCATTAGCAAGAAATGTGCAAACAGTATCACACACACACACACACACACACAAACACGTTTTCACCATATACACAACACCTATCAACATGCGTACACTACTGAATATCACTCGAATTAATACTGTGTGCATGATAGGTTTCCGATTCGGTCAGTACAAATTAGCCGCCCGATTCATTTTTAATGGATGAAAGCAGCTTTACAACTAAAACGGTTCAGACAATATGTAACACACACAAAAAAATGTCTGCAAGAACTAAAAAAGTTTCTTATTTTAATTAAAGTAGTTATTTAGATACATAATGTTCGCAGTAGACTAATTCTGGACTACTCTAACGGGTTGTCACGTAAAATTCCGATTTAAAAATAATTTTGTTTGCAACGGGAAAAAAGAAACAGACCTTTTCCGTCGACTCTTGAAAGACGTATGAGCAGTTTGTATTTGCGCTTGCTCGAGCTACACCTTACGAAACTGCAGATATCTACTGATACATCAGAGTAAAATGCGCTTGACGACTCTTAGGAGGAATACACTCTATATGTGGTTAATGTCTGTTGAGTAAATCTGGCCACTTCGTTCGGGCATTACGCATTTATTTCCCCATCCTATACTCGTATTGCAGTAAAATTTAATAATGATCTATTGATAACCGTTTGCTGGGAGCGGGAGCTCTGTTGATGTCGATGAGGTCTGTCGACGGTGTTTCGTGGATGGTGGTAGGCAATCCTCTACATCTACGTTATACTCCGCAAGCCACCCAACAGTGTGTGGCGGAGGGCACTTTACGTGCCACTGTCATTACCTCCCTTTCCTGTTCCAGTCGCGTATGGTTCGCGGGAAGAACGACTGTCGGAAAGCCTCCGTGCGCGCTCGAATCTCTCTAATTTTACATTCCTGGTCTCCTCGGGAGGTATAAGTAGTGCAAAGCAACATATTCGATACCTCATCCAGAAACGCACCCTCTCGAAACCTGGACAGCAAGCTACACCGTGATGCAGAGCGCCTCTCTTGCAGAGTCTGCCACTTGAGTTTGCTAAACATTTCCGTAATGCTATCGCGCTTACCAAATAACCTTGTGACGAAACGTGCCGCTCTTCTTTGGATCTTTTCTATCTCCTCTGTCATCCCGACCTGCTACAGATCCCACACTGATGAGCAATACTCAAGTATAGGTCGAACGAGTGTTTTGTAAACCACCTCCTTTGTTGATGGACTACATTTCCTAAGGACTCTCTCAATGAATCTCAACCTGGCACCCGCGTTACCAACAAGGCCCTATTCTACAAATGTTATAGTTTCTTCATGTATCCACGGTATTACCCCAGACCAGGGAAGCTGTAGTGGCTCGCAGAATTATAAGTTGCTTCGCATAAAGAGAGTAGGCCGGTCCTTAACGTCATCGCAGGGCAAGTTGATATACAAAGCCCTGCGGGAGAAACGAGCCACGTATTCCTCATGCGCGGCGCGGGAAGCATGCACGAAGACAAAATGTCAGTATCCGGACTGGTTTTTCTGGCTTTGTACCTCCATCGTTATGCTCGTTTAATTCCTTACTCTGTGGCTCAATATGGCTTACTGGTGCTAACGGTCGTTCTCTTGCTTCACTTAGCTGATGAGTAGTTCTTTGCTATAACTACGACCGCTTTTTTAATGACAGAATCCCAGTAGATGGAGACGCACGAAATATTTCGGCTTCCCCGCACTTCATGTTGTAAACTTTATCTAGACAGAAGTCGACAGTAGTAAATTTGCTGCCTGCCCTACTGTGGTGTGACATAAATGTTCGTGATATACGTCAGCAAGTACAGGACATATGGTCAGTGCATGATTTCCGGGCCTCTTGGAGAGAGGTCGTCCTCAATATAACCCAGCATCGCTTGCACTAGTACCAGTGGACGGAAGAGACATTCTATTCGCAGTTTCTTAATGAACCCGCCCATCTTGAAGGACAAGCCGCCAACATAGGCAGGAAAACAGTCCTACTCGAATTCTTCATAACTTCTGGTTTCTCATGATGTATGATAAGTGCAAATCGAAATACATTGCGAATATGCATCTCGGAGTACCCTTTATGAACAAACGGAGTTCAAGCGGTAGTATTCTGCTGAGATGCTCTCAAGAATTCGTTATCCGTGTACGTGTGTGAGATGAGTGATGAGAGCTGTTGTTGTGCTATTCAGCCCTGAGACTGGTTTGATGCAACTCTCCATGCTACTCTATCCTGTGCAAGCTTCTTCATCTTCCAGTATCTACTGCAGCCTACATCCTTCTGAATCTGCTTAGTGTATTCATCCCTTGGTTTTCCTCTACGACTTTTACCCTCCACGCTGCCCTCCAGTACTAAATTGGTGATCAATTGATGCCTCAGAACATGTCCTACCAACCGATCCCTTCTTCTGGTCAAGTTGTGCCACAAACTTCTCTTCTCCCCAATCCTATTCAATACTTCGTCATTAGTTATGGGTTGATCACCCATCTAATCTTCAGCATTCTTCTGTAGCACCACATTTCGAAAGCTCCTATTCTTTTCTGGTCCAAACTATTTATCGTCCATGTTTCACTTCCATACATGGCTACACTCCATACAAATACTTTCAGAAACGACTTCCTAACACTTAAATCAATACTCGACGTTAACAAATTTCTCTTCTTCAGAAACGCTTTCCTTGCCATTGCCAGTCTACATTTTATATCCTCTCTACTTCGACATTCATCAGTTATTTTGATCCCCAAATAGCAAAACTCATTTACTACTTTAAGTGTCTCATTTCCTAATCTAATTCCCTCACCACCATCTGACTTAATTCGACTACATTCCATTATCCTCGTTTTGCTTTTGTTGACGTTCATCTTAGACCCTCCTTTCAAGACACTGTCCATTCAGTTCAACTGCTCTTCCAAGTCCTTTGCTGTTTCTAACGGAATTACAATGTCATCGGCGAACCTCAAAGTATTTATTTCTTCTCCATGGATTTTAATACCTACTCCTAATTTTTCTTTTGTTTCCTTTACTGCTTCCTCAATATACAGATTGAATAGCACCGAGGAGGGACTTCAACCCTGTCTCACTCCTTTCCCAACCATTGCTTCTCTTTCATGTCCCTCGACTCTTATAACTGCCATCTGGTTTCTGTACAAACTGTAAATAGCCTTTCGCTCCCGGTATTTTACTCCTGCCACCTTCAAAATTTGAAAGAGAGTACTCCAATCAACATTGTCAAAAACTTTCTCTAAGTCTACAAATGCTAGAAACGTAGGTTTGCCTTTCCTTAATCTTTCTTCTAAGATAAGTCGTAGGGTCAGTATTGCCTAGCGTGTTCCAATATTTCTACGGAATCCAAACTGATCTTCCCCAGGTCGGCTTCTACCAGTTTTTCCATTCATCTGTAAAGAATTCGCATTAGTATTTTGCAGCCGTGACTTATTAAACTGATAATTCAGTAATTTTCACATCCGTCAACACGTGCTTTCTTTGGGATTGGAATTATCATATTCTTCTTGAAGTCTGAGGGAATTTCGCCTGTCTCATACATCTTGCTCACCATATGGTAGAGTTTTGTCACGACTGGCTCTCCCAAGGCTGTCAGTACTTCTAATGGAATGTTGTCTACTCCCGGGGCCTTGTTTCGGCTCAGGTCTTTCAGTGCTCTGTCAAACTCTTCACGCAGTATCATATCTCCCATTTTATCTTAATCTACCTCCTCTTCCATTTCCATAATATTGTCATCAAGTACATCGCCCTTGTGTAGACCCTCTATATACTCCTTCCACATTTCTGCTTTCCCTTCTTTGCCTAGAACTGGGTTTCCAGCTGAGCTCTTGATATTCATGCAAGTTGTTCTCTTTTCTCCAAAGGTCTCTTTAATTTTCCTGTAGGCAGTATCTATCTTACCCCTAGTGTGATAAGCCTCTACATCCTTACATTTGTCCTCCAGCCATCCCTTCACTTCCTGTCGATCTCATTTTTCAGGCGTTTGTATTCCTTTTTGCCTGCTTCACTTACTGAATTTTTGTATTTTCTCCTTTCATCAATTAAATTCAGTATCTCTCCTGTTACCCAAGGATTTCTACTAGCCCTCGTCTTTTTAACTACTTGATCCTCTGCTGCCTTCCCTATTTCATTCCTCATAGCTACCCATTCTTCTTCTACTGTATTTATTTCCCCCATTCCTGTCAGTTGTTCCCTTATGCTCTCCCTGAAACTCTGTACAACCTCTGTTTTTTTTTCAGTTTATCCAGTTTATCTCCTTAAATTGTTACCTTTTTGCAGTTTCTTCAGTTTTAATGTACAGTTCATAACTAATAGACTGTGGTCAGAGTCCACATCTGCTACTGGAAATGTCTTACAATTTAAAACCTGGTTTCTAAATCTCTGTCTTACCATTATATAATCTGTCTGAAACCTTCTAGTGTCTCCAGGGTTCTTCCATGTACACAACGTTCTTTCATGAACCAAGTGTTAACTATGATTAAGTTATGCTCTGTGCTAAATTCTACCAGGCGGCTTCCTCTTTCATTTCTTATCCCAAATCCATATTCACCTACTACGTTTCCTTCTCTTCCTTTTCCTACTGTCGAATTCCTGTCACCCACGATTATTAAATTTTCGTCTCTCTTCACTACCTGAATAATTTCGTTTATCTCATCATACTTTTCATCCATTTCCATATTCACCTACTACGTTTCCTACTCTTCCTTTTCCTACTGTCGAATTCCAGTCACCCACGACTATCAAATTTTCGTCTCCCTTCACTAGCTGAATAATTTCGTTTATCTCATGATACTTTTCATCAATTTCTTCATCATCTGCAGAGCTAGTTGGCACACAAACTTGTACTACTGTAGTAGGCGTGGGCTTCGTGTCTATGTAGGCCACAATAATGCTTTCACTATGCTGTTCGTAGTAGCTTACCCGCACTCCCATTTTTTTATTCATTATTAAACCTATTCCTGCATTACCCCTATTTGATTTTGTATTTATAACCCTGTAATCACCTGACCAAAGTCTTGTTCCTCTTGCCACCGAACTTCACTAATTCTCACTATATCTATCTTTAACCTATCCATTTCCCTTTTTAAATTTTCCAACCTACCTGCCCGATTAAGGGATCTGACATTCCATGCTCCTATCCGTAGAACGCCAGGTTTCTTTCTCCTGATAACGACGTCCTCTTGAATAGTCCCCGCCCGGAGATCCGAATGAGGGACTATTTTACCTCCGGAATACTTTACCCAAGAGGACACCATCATCATTTAATCATACAGTAAAGCTGCATGCCCTCGGGAAAAACTACGGCTGTTGTTTCCCCTTGCTTGCAGCCGTTCGCAGTACCACAACAGCAAGGCCGTTTTGATTAGAGTTGCAGGGCCAGATCAGTCAATCATCCAGACTGTTGCCCAGGCAACTACTGAAAAGGCTGCTGCCCCTCTTCACGAACCACACGTTTGTCTGGCCTCTCGATAGACACCCCTCCTTTGTGGCTGCACCTACGGTGTGGCTCCCCAACAACGGCAAAGTCCATGGCTCATGGGGGGGGGGGGGGGGGGGGGGGGATTAGTGCTAGTAGCCGTAAATACAGTTCGTAAGATTAATGGTTCATACAAAAGAAGGTGGGGTCCTAGAGTGTAATGTAAACCAACACACCTGAAGAAGACGAGGAGCTGCCTCGTTGAAATATTGTGTAACTTTCGTGACATTACCCGACACAAAGCCCGAGAGCCTTACAAGCAGTCATTATGCAGGGAATGTCTCAGACAGCACAGATGGGCAGCAATAGTGTTTTTTTATGATTTCGTCTTCACATGGAAATAATAACATGGGCAAAGCCAAGGAATCTTACTCAAATATTTAATGAATGTTCTATGAATCGAGGTCAGTAATTAAGATATGTAACAAGATAATTACACGCTGATGTTGGAACAGATATGCTGAAATAGGTTTGCGCATGGAAATTAAAATAAATTGGTATTGTGAAATCCAGGCCTATAGTAAATCGAAACTTAAGCCTATGCTAAGCAAATGTCAAACAAATATGATACCATTTTTGTATACAATGTACACTTTACGCTGTATGAGACCATTTTCATTTAAATAATGGGTGAGCGGAAAGTAAAACCGTATTTTTAATACTTTTTCCCTCCTAAAATATTGCAGCTTTAAACTCAGTTTTTTGATAATATGAATTTTATTGTATATCAGTGTCTTACAAAAAAGTTATAACTCAATGTGTGCTCGAATATTTTCTCGGCACTTATTTAAATGAACTCGTACGTTGATTTACGACCTCCCTCATCAACTCAGCAAGGTGCCATTCTTGAGCTCACAGACCTTATTCCCAAAGTTCGGCAAGCGTTTGTCGTACAGGGTGTTTCAAAAATGACCGGTACATTTGAAACGGCAATACAAACTAAAAGAGCAGCGATAGAAATACACCGGTTGTTGCAATATGCTTGGGACAACAGTACATTTTCAGGCAGACAAACTTTCGAAATAACAGTAGTTACAATTGTCAACAACAGATGGCGCTGCGGTCTGGGAAACTCTATAGTACGATATTTTCCACATATCCACCATGCGTAGCAATAATATGGCGTAGTCTCTGAATGAAATTACCCGAAACCTTTGACAACGCGTCTGGCGGAATAGCTTCACATGCAGATGAGATGTACTGCTTCAGCTGTTCAATTGTTTCTGGATTCTGGCGGTACACCTGGTCATTCAAGTGTCCCCACAGAAAGAAGTCACAGGGTTCATGTCTGGCGAATAGGGAGGCCAATCCACGCCGCCTCCTGTATGTTTCGGATACCCCAAAGCAATCACACGATCATCGAAATATTCATTCAGGAAATTAAAGACGTCGGCCGTGCGATGTGGCCAGGCACCATCTTGCATAAGCCACGAGGTGTTTGCAGTGTCGTCTAAGGCAGTTTGTACCGCCACAAATTCATGAAGAATGTCCAGATAGCGTGATGCAGTAATCGTTTCGGATCTGAAAAATAGGTCAATGATTCCTTTGGAAGGAATGGCGGCCCAGACCAGTGCTTTTTGAGGATGCAGGGACGATGGGACTGCAACATGGGGCTTTTCGGTTCCCCATATGCGCCAGTTCTGTTTATTGACGAAGCCGTCCAGGTAAAAATAAGCTTCGTCAGTAAACCAAATGCTGCCCACATGCATATCGCCGTCATCAATCCTGTGCACTATATCGTTAGCGAATGTCTCTCGTGCAGCAATGGTAGCAGCGCTGAGGGGTTGCCGCGTTTGAATTTTGTATGGATAGAGGTGTAAACTCTGGCGCATGAGACGATATGTGGACGTTGGCGTCATTTGGACCGCAGCTGCAACACGGCGAACGGAAACCCGAGGCCGCTGTTGGATCACCTGCTGCACTAGCTGCGCGTTGCCCTCTGTGGTTGCCGTATGCGGTCACCCTACCTTTCCAGCACGTTCAGTCACATTCCCAGTCCGTTGAAATTTTTCAAACAGATCCTTTATTGTATCGCTTTTCGGTCCTTTGGTTACATTAAACCTCCGTTGAAAACATCGTCTTGTTGCAACAACACTGTGTTCTAGGCGGTGGAATTCCTACACCAGAAAAATTCCCTGTCCACAGCACACTTGCACGTTGTGAACAGCACACGCTTACAGCAGAAAGACGACGTACAGAATGGCGCACCCACAGACTGTGTTGTCTTCTATATCTTTCACATCACTTGCAGCGCCATCTGTTGTTGAAAATTGTAACTACTGTAATTTCGAAAGTTTGTCTGCCTGAAAATGTACTGTTGTCCCAAGCATATTGCAACAAACGGTGTATTTCTATCGCTGCTCGTTTAGTTTTTATTGCCGTTTCAAATATATCAGTCGTTTTTGAAACACCCTGTATGATTTTAAAGGGCTTCGCTCGAACATCTCTCTTTCTGCGGTCACCTTACCGAAGTCGAGGACTTCTCTGATCTCTTCATATCCACGACATTTCCGATAGTTATTCATTTTCTGTAGCAATTTTTGTATCCAGAGTAACTTGTCTCCCATGTTGACACCTTACCGCGTTGGACCTGAATTTCAGACTGACATACCTCACATCTTGTTGAAATTTGGGGTCTCTCCTCAACGCCTAATCTTCCACGTATCTCTATGACTTTACAGTAGCATCACAGAATCTGGCAAAAAATGTGAAACCAAAGTGCATATATTGGTCTGTAAAACAAGATACGTTCCACTGCTATCTAAGCATAACGTGAATAGAAGTGCAAAATTCAAAACAGAGAGTTACTTTCCGCGCAAACCGTACACTGACTTCTGTCTATATCTAATGTAATTACAAGCAATCATTCTACGCTTGAACTATAATGTCAGTATTTTCCTGCAAGTGGTTCCGATTTCTACTAGGTGTTTACTCTTATGCCCTTTGGTACATTATTTGAGGTTGATCTATGTAGACTTTGTAAGTTAACGAGCATTGCTCTCTCACTTAAACATACTGCCGAATGAGTCAGCCTACAGGAATTGTGAAACGATTCCCGTCGTCCAGGACTGAGTGCCACAAAGGGCGCAGATTCACCACGAGATGGGGAAACTCACAGGCGTCTATTGTCTATTGAGGCCTAAGCGCTGCAGTGTACCAGTAAGACAGACGAGGATCTACGTCATAGGGAAACCCAGTAGAAGCCTTTTTGGCCAAGGAGACGTAGCAGTGTTAAAAATGGCGGACCTAAGATCGGTCATAAAGGGAAACATTTATGAAAATTATTTAATTCTGTAGTAAAGCTGGGAATCAGGCCACAGTAATTTTAATCTGCTGTCCTCCATAAATTTTCATGGCGATTCCAATAACACTTTAATATTGATCATATCTATAATAGTTTAGAATTTACTGTTAAAGTGAAATTAGCAAATTTTGTAACAAAGACCCGAGTGCTAAAATCTGAACATTTCATAGAGAAGAGCATAATTAAAATGAAAAACATTGTAAATATCAACTCTGTAACGTTATTTGTTTAAAAGATATAGTAAATTTAAACTATCAGTATTTACAGTTAAGCATCATATCATCATTTCCTCTACACAATACAGGTTGAACGATGACAGCATGACACCTTATTGAATCATTAGGTAATCGAATATTTGTTGTAAAGTTTAGTGCATAATAATTAGTTTTGTTCTTCATTTATTTATCAGAAAGCACATTGGTGCAAGGCTACTGACCGTCACATTCAAAATTAAGAAGGAAATTTTATTGGTTTTATGTATAAGAATGTAACGTTTATTATGTAATGTATAGAATTGTTACTTTATTTAGAACGTGGAAGTGGTCAAGCTTTGATTATTTAAAAATGTTAAAATGTAAAGTAATGTAGAATAAGCTGTAGCCAAGCAGATGGACGGCAACAGGAAAAAGAAACTGCGCTAGTCAGTTGAGCGAAAATGTTCAGCGCGCGGGAAACGCGTCGGGGACGGGCAGAGAGACACCAAAGGATACAGTTCTGATGGAGACGCGAAAGCGGACGGTCGGTCTTTAGGTAGCTAGGAAGTGAAACGACTTAGAAAATTTCACGTTGTGTGGTATCGCGGGACATAGTCCCTGAGCGGTGAGAAGTCGCGCGCCTGGTGTAAACTCAAACTTTTCGCATAGTTAACGAGGTGGCGTAGTGAACTTGTATTTCGTGATGATATTTTGAATGATCGAACTGTGTCAAATGAATATGCGCTCGAGTGTAACAGTAACTCTAAATACGACCACTTTCGCTATTAGTTTGCTTTGTGAATAAACATGTTTCCAACCAAATCGCAACTGTGTGGCCTATATCATTTATGGGTCGTTAATTTAGTTCCCGATATTACTATTACTATTATTATATGTGATATAAGCTTCATACAACTTCGCAAACTTGCCATCAGCCAGACAATTCAACTAAAGAGTCACAAGTGTCTAATTTAGGGCGTGTAATGCGACACGTCTGGTTCAACCCCTAGACGAGTCTCAGCCAAGACTTCGACGAAGAGGAACCGCATGTGAGCCCGGACATCTTTGGGATGTTAGCTCGCAACTTTCTTGTGCACTTCAACTGAACTGGGTAAAATCTGATTACCAAAGTTGAAACAAGAATAAATGGAAAAGACAGTCAGCTGCGACTGTTTTTAATTTCTTGATACGACCACTCTTTTCATAATTTCTGTATTATCCATGTACAGATGACAAGTAGAAAAACTATAAAAATGGTACACATTCATATTTTTCCTTTACCTGCGTGGCTGTACCCATAGACACCGCAGTGGAAGAACGTTAGTTTTTTTTTTTTAATTTACTGCACAAGCGCTATAATTCTCACAGAATGCCCCTAAAAGCATATCCGTCACAAAAAGAATGTGTCAAAGATAAAATAATATTCCATATATTTGACTCTACCATATTAAAAGACATTTGCTGAAAAGAGAGGTGATCACGGCAAGGAGAGTAATTTCCCAGTTGGTGCCACGACGAATAAAGAGTAGAGTTCAAGATCACGCCGATTTCGGTTTTTTTTTTTTTTTTTTTTTTTTTTACGTATGTGATCGCGTTCATTTGACGCAAAGTGAGTTAAAGAATATATTGAGAACTCGCTAAGAAATCAACTTGGCGTTACCTGATATACAAATGTAAATATTATATGGCATTGACGGCCTGTATATCCCACATCGTGGGTTCAGCTGACTATCGCAAAGGGTGTTCTTCCTCTGCACACCTTGGCACCTTTCCTTGCGGATATGTGAGTAAGTTTGTGTTATATAATTATGATGATGACGACAGAAGTGGAAGGATAAACCTGGCGTTAGCACCTAGCTTACGTCTCTCAAATATCACCAACTGGCGATCACCAACTCCCTTCCCCACTCCTGCCAACCCACGACCTCCCACCCTCTACCCTCCCCCTCCCCTATCCACCCCACGTCCTCCACTGACCTCCCGATCTTCTGCCCTCCTCACCCCTCCTCCTTCCCACTCCTGACCAACTGTCCCACCACTTATCCTCCATGCTCCTCTCCCATCCCTCTACCGACTTCCCCCTCCCTCTTCCCTCCTCCCATCCTCTCCCATTCTCCACGCTCCTCCCCCTCTCCCTCCCTCCTCCCATTCCGTCCCCCCTCCCTGCACTCTCTTCCCCATCCCTTGCCTGTCAAATACTGTCAGTGAAAATTTCATCCACTACCAGGATTCGAACTGGCTTATCTCCAAGTCGAGTGCTATCACACAGGCACATGTTAGGGATGTCAGTTATGTAGGCAGGTCAGTAGAATAAAGGAATCCTAAGGCAACCTATATCAGAGTTTAAACACTGCTCCTGCCAAAGACATGTCCAGCACCTCCACTGAAAACAAAATTTGCAGGTTCTTTGTATTATTTTCAGCACACACTGTGAATACTGGAGAAATAAACTCTTACTCTATGAACGGTGCATTTCTTGTTTTAGAACGGACTTGGTGGCATTTTATTTGAGACTTTTCAATTTGGAATACATATTTACATCATTTAGTTAAAGAACCTAATCCTGATATATAGGATCAACTTCCAATGAATTAACAGTTAAGAGACTGTAATCCAGGGAGACATATGATGGAGTTAGTTTTTTGCGAGCTGGATGCTACACACGTTTTTGACGATCTCTGGACCATGCAATATGGATGTTGCTATCTCCTCAATAGTCAGATTTTCTTGGCTGAGGTAAATTGCTTGTCGACCCAGATCAGACAGTGGGCTTTTGGAGCTCACTAGGCTAGCTGGAACGCAACTGCACCATCCCAAATCATCACAGTCACCAACATAATAAAGAAATTTTGCGTCATTACTAACTGAACGACGAGAATGGCAAACTACTTGGACCATGCATACAGTAGCAATTTTTCTCTTTGGCACGTCTCCAAACCTGTCACCTGAAGGTTCACTTTATATCAGATAGTAGTCATTAGACGTAGAAGCGGAAGGAAGAGACGCTCTATTACTAATCCGTGGAACTGACTTAAGTCGTGCTGCATTGGAACTCATTGGTGGCTGAATAAATAGGATGTGTGACAATCAAGACAAGTAGTAATCCATCGAGACGGGTAAAATAGTTTAGAGAATTAGAACCATTATTTACCAGTATTTTCAGAATACAGTTTTATTACCAGAATGTGAAATTATATTGATATTCCTACTGAATTTTCGCCAAATGAGAGAGTGGTAACCACAACGGAACAACCCTCTGATTTTTGGCCGGATGTACGAATTCGACAGACCCCAACAAGCAGCGCTGTATAGCGCCTCAGTCAGAGCCACTCACTGTGTGATACTTCGTGTAGCTAGTGTAGTTATATATTTAGTAGCTTTTGTTCTATAAGAGCGTTTTACAGGAAAGAGTGATAGCCATATCTGAAATTTTTCACAGAGAGCGAGGCAGGCTTTGGCAACCGAGAAAACCGAAAAACAAGATGAAAAATACCTGTCTTTGTGTTCAATCATCAATCACTCTCTGAAGTCGTGACGAAAAAGCCTTGATATTATAGTGATATGCATAAAGAAATTTATAATGGACATGGAAATATTATTAACGCTACCTCACTCGAAATAAAGCTTTGAGAGCAAATACACAGCTCACACTTTCATTTGATTTAGTGCAACGTTTGACTACCGTCCATCATACGTCAGTACAAAGAAAAATACAAGTAAACAGATTCATGAAAACATAAAGTGCCACTAATCCATGTTAGATTCACGCTAATAGCGATCCACGCTACAATGAGACTGTCTCCCCGGGTCTGTATTCACTTATTCTCAACGAATGCAATAATTAGGCATATGCATGGAATTATTCAGTCTCATGTCCACATTGTTCGCATGTAAAGTGAATAAGATAATGTGAGCCAGTATGATCACATGTAGCTGTTCAAAGTTCACCAACAGCCACCACTATACCTTGTACGATGTCTGAAAATTGATTAACTGCCATTTAAATGGTTTATGCTACATTACTTTATCTACGTCCAGCCTTATCTCATTGGTTGTTATTCTAATCATCAGATGTAATTCACTTAAGCCTCTCCTCATCTAACCTAATTCATCCGCAACATAATGAAAGCCTCAGATTACAGTTTCACAGTGAGAATCGTGATCATATTTCACTTTGCAAAAAAATCTTATGAAATTGAAGCACTATCCCATATCATAAACAAAACCAACCTTCTCTTCCTCATATAAATAAGGGCGGAGGAATTACACACATACAGTCGCAGGTTCGAATCCTGCCTCGGGTATGGATGTGTGTGATGTTAGGTTTAAGTAGTTCTAAGTTCTAGGGGATTGATGGCCTCAGACGTTAAGTCCCATAGTGCTCAGAGTCACTTGAGCCAATTACATACACAATCGAATGAAATAAACCTACAAAATGATGTAATAAATAACTTCTCCATACCTCATAACTTATACTCTCTCATAGCCCACGCGAGAGCAGGACAGCGTTCGCCACTATAAATTAACTTGGAAATGTTTTACTATTAATTTGAGGCTCCGTACAGCAATACAACACCGCAGCTCTCCGTATGTCGATGTACTTTCATCAGAGCAGTGTGTTCTTCAGACATCGCTAAAGCACAGAGCCCGTCTGCTCACTCCAGGGTCAAGAACACATCTCTTAGGCATATAATTGGCTGATAGCCAACATCCTACCAGAGACAAGGTTTCTGATGCGGTGGTTATGCAAAGGGTCTACAAATGTACCAGAAACATATGAAATGAAGCTGATTATCTTCATACATTAGTGACAATTATGGCATATAGATTTTGAAAAAGTTGAAATAGGTGGTGAGAAAATGAAAGAAGCAACAACAGGCACTTTTCAAAGGATAATCAAAACCACACAAGTTTGAAATCTCTGGGCTGGCAGGACAGAGCGGATGCGGTTATATTTGTGGAAATGGGCCAAAATAAGTTACTGTCAGTTGCACTCAACACATAAATTTTACTTCTTAAAACACACAATCACACAAGCAAGAATCAAAACTCTCAAGGTTTTAACCAAAGACCTCCTTTGATTTAATTTAGATAGGCTGAAGGCCACATCGAAAATCCTAGGCACAAGGCCTAAGCAAGGAATTGAGGTAAGGAGTTCTTCTGGAGGTTTCGCTTCTTTAAATATTTTTTTTATCTTCAATGTAAATAGGATGAAAGCCTTAGCTTAAATTTTTCCCATAGTACTCGGCTGAAGGCCTCACATTAATTAAGAACAGTGTTACGGCTTAAGGCCGAGACAAAGATTTTCAAAGTTTAATCTAAATAGGCTGAAAACTCGGCTGAAGGCCGCATATCAACAAAACAATTTAACTGCTTGAGGCCCAGAAGAAGGGCTTTCAATTTGAAAAGGCTGAAGGTAATTTCGCGTAAAACCAGGCTGAAGGCCTCATACTACAGAATAACAATCTTATGACTTACGGGCAAGACAAGGATTTTGAATTGTTAATTTAAGAGAGATTAAAACTCGGCTGAGGCCACACAACATGCAGAAAACAATTTTACAGTTTAAGGCCTAAAGGGAAGAGCTTCTAAATTTCAACTAAAATAGGCTAAAGGTTTTATCCTAAAATGCTGCACGTAACTCTCGGCTGAAGACCACATACGAAACCCAAACAATCTCACGTCTTAAAGGCCAGACAAAGAAATTTCCAATTTTTAATTTAAGCTGGAAAACTCGGATGAAGGCCACATAAAAATTAGAAAATATTTCTTACGGCTTAAGACCTAGACAAAATTTTTCTACTTTTAATTTGAAAAGGCCGAAAACTCGGTGAAAGGCCACATACCAAACAAGAAACAATTTTTTTACGGCATAAGGCCTAAGAAGAAAAGCACTGCAATTTTAATAAGCTTAAACTCGGCTGAAGGCCACACACAGTACTTAAGGCTAAAAAGCAAATCACTATGTAAAACACAAGGAGTGGCGCTCAGAAGGTTCCATGGATCGGCCCGGTAAGGTAACACTAACGCACGTTTAGACGAGACAGGCAGCCAGACCGACAATCTATTAATCAGAAGGCAACACAACCTAAGGACGGTTCACGACCGACCGACAATCTGACCGATTTCCAACGGCCAGATCCAACTGCACAGATAATGGAAAATATTGGCCGATGAAGAGTAAACCAAGATACCCATAACTTCAAACTCGGCCTCACCAAGATCAAGGCATCAAACACCACGATTCCGTTGACTTACCAATGATATGAGCCCATTTCGCTTTAGAAGATGATAATTTAAAATGCTGAAATCGTAAAGAGTATCAAATGAAGACATGTGCGGAAAAACGGGATAACCCTCAAATGTAAAAGCTTAGAGGTTAGTGTTGCCATCTGTTACTGGTTACGGGAACTTTCAATATTGACATTGGTTTCACCCCTAAGTGATTTTTATTGAAATTTACACTACTGGCCATTAAAATTGCTACACCACGAAGATTACGTGCTACAGACGTGAAATTTAGCCGACAGGGAAGAAGATGCTGTGATATGCAAATGATTAGCTTTACAGAGCATTCACACAAGGTCGGCGCCGGTGGCGACACCTACAACGTGCTGACATGAGGAAAGTTTGGAACCGATTTCTCATACACAAATAGCAGTTGACTGGCGTTGCATGGTGAAACTTTGATGTGATGTCTCGTGTAAGGAGGAGAAATGCGTACAATCATTTTTCCGACTTTGATAAAGGTCGTATTGTAGCCTATCGCGATTGCGGTTTATCGTATCGCGGCATTTCTGATCGCGTTGGTCGAGATCCAATGACTGCTAGTAGAATATGGAATCGGTGGATTCAGGAGGGTAATACGGAACGCCGTGCTTGATCCCAACGCCCTCGTATCACTAGCAGTCGAGATGACAGGCATCTTATCCGCATGGCTGTAACGGATCGTACAGCAGCGTCTCGATGCCTGAGTCCACAGATGGGGACGTTTGCAACACAACAATCATCTGCACGAACAGTTCGACGACGTTTGCAGCTGCATGGACTATCAACTCGGAGACCATGGTTGCGGTTACCCTTGACACTGCGTCACAGACAGGAGCGCCTGCGATGGTGTACTCAACGACGAACCTGGGTGCACGAATGGCAAAACGTCATTTTTTCAGATGAATCCAGGTTCTGTTGACAGCCTCATGATGGTCGCAACCGTGTGTGTCGACATCGCGGTGAACGCACATTGGTAGCCTGTGTTCGTCATCGCCATACTGACGTATCACCCAGCGTGATGGCATGGGGATGGGGTGCCACTGGTTACACATTTCGGTCACCTCTTGTTCGCATTGACGGCACTTTGATCAATGGACGTTACATTTCAGATGTGGTTCGACCCCAGGCTCTACCCTTCATTCGATCGCTGCGAAACCCTACATTTCAGCAGAATAATGCACGACCGCATGTCGCAGGTCCTGTACGGGCCATTCTGCATACAGAAAATGCCTGACTGCTGCCGTGGCCAGCACATTCTTCAGATCTATCACCAATTGAAAGCCTCTGGTCACTGGTGGCCGAGCAACTGGGTCGTCACAATAAGCCAGTCACTACTCTTGATGAACTGTGGTATCGTGTTGAAGCTGCATGGGGAGCTGTACGTGTACACGGCACCCAAGCTCTCTTTGACTCAATGCCCAGGCGTATCAAGGCCGTTATTACGGCCAGAAGTGGATGATCTGGGTACTGATTTCTCAGGATCTATGCACTCAAATTGCGTGAAAATGTAATCACGTGTCAGTTCTAGTGTAATATATTTGTCCAATGAATACCCGTTTATGATCTGCATTTCTTCTTGGTGCAGCAATTTTAATGTCCAGTAGAGTATATTCTTCCTAATTATAACAGAATACTTCACAGTTTGTTTTTCATCCTTTCCAATAGTCACCGATCTATGCATGGACAGTCTTCAAGTCGGATAATCCAAACCCGAATAATCTAGACCTGCTATACTGAATTTACCATTATAACCAAATACTACGTGGCAGCGTTAAAGAAGGAGATAGCGACGCAGAAAATGGACTTGCATATTTGATTGTAAATTTTTCAGCCTGCCTTGTCTAATGTATCGTTTCTACTGAATACTGTCGTCGACAGCTCCTTCTGGTTTCTCTGTATCGCAGTTGCTGCCCCAACGTATTTTGGGAAAGTTGAGCTCTTCCGACTTCTGACAGGCGCGTGCTGTTGCTACGAGTATTCACGAGAGCCAGCAGTTCATTCAACAAAGACCCACTGGCCGGCAGAGCAAACTTGAAACTCCAAGCTACGCTCCAGCTTTGCGCTGAGCGAAAAACTTTTTCTGTGCCTTCTGTCGAACGTCGTGTGACTTGTCACGTCAGTCCACAATCTCCCTTTAGTGAACCCAAGATTGTCCATTCACAGAAAGCTGTTGGCTGTAGGGCGTACTCTTACTTTCAAACCACTTTCTGACTCTGCGAGAGCAAGTAAGACATTAAAACATTTTTTTTCTCAGTGTCTGACGCTTCTACAGGTTCCTGAACTGATGTTACATCATAATCTAAAATGCTGATGATGAGGAAAAAATTCATGTGTTAGATAAATCAAATTCTTCTACCTCAAAAACAGTTAATTCCGTTCGTTGGCTCTAGGAATAACTAGCGAGTCAATTATCGAGCGAGTCGCGTAATGGTAAGACAACGAACTCGTATTCGCGAAAATGGCTGTTCAAAGCTAGATTTGGGCTTCCCATTATTTCCTGTAATCATCCAAGGTTTTGCTTCGACCCTAATCATTTCATAATCGACGGGATGTTAAGCACTGAGCATCTTATTTTCCTTGTGAGGTTCAGCTAGTTTCATTAATCATTAGCTATTATTAAGACGAAGTGGATTAGTTAAGTCACGTTTCATAAACTTTAATCAGTTTGAAATCCTTTGATGAAAGTCAGAATATGTCCTACCAAACACGGTATTCTCAACTCATTGACTCTAATGCACCAACAGTAGGAGTAGAATCTACCGCCGCAATTGTCTAGCACGCCAGTGCACAATAGGGCCATTATTGAAACTTTGTAACCAAACTATTTACTCAGATCAACGTATCTACAGAGCCGGTTTTAGGTCAGCTTTCCTCCTGCTTCGTTTGTGATGGCTACAATAACACACACAGTCTCATGCACACTTACAAAGTAATTAATACAAATATATGAGTACATACGCATAACAAAATGTCTGGAGTAACTAACTATTTAAAATTTCAACTGTTTGCCTGGAGAACACGTCTTTGTGGATAAGAACAATGGTTACGTCAGAGTAAACACTGAATACTACCCGTGTTAACTGGTATACCTGTGTTTCGTAAGATATCCTGATTTTAGCATATAATAATCACTGACGGTCAAAATATGTATGAAAATTCAGAGCTTAACATGAATTGAGTTTATCATAGTAACAAAAGGTTACTGCTAGCTGAGACTGACGAAAGCACTTCTGAATAAAATTGTGAGGTTCAAAGTTATTAGAGAGTAATTATAGTAAATACACATATTAAAAAAAGTTTTGCATCACCTCAGTTCCCATCCTGAAGACAGACATTGACTGTGGATATTGTATCACAGGCACAGTCCCTTTGACTGTTCCGAGATGTCACTAAACCCGCCCAAAGATGTAAACAACCATGCATGAGCAGCGCCTATTAGACGGAGGAGATCCGAGAGCCGATGAGTTCCAGTCAATCCACCAGGAAGGAGGTACATGGCTCGTGTTGTCTGTAGTTCAACCATGCCTAGCCGATCAATACCGCGGTTTGGTCGAGTCCGCATTGTTACTTTGTGCCAGGAAGAACTCTCAACAAGGGAAGTGTTCAGGCGTCTCGGAGTGAACAAAAGCGATGTTTTTCGGACATGGAGGAGATACAGGGAGACAGGAACTGTCGATGACATGTCTCACTCAGGCCACCCAAGGGCTACTACTGCAATGGATGACCTCTACCTACGGATTATGCCTCGGAGGAACCCTGGCAGCAACGCCACCATGTTGAATAAAGCTTTTCGTGCAACCATAGGACGTCGTGTTAAGACTCAAACTGTGCGCAATAGGCTGCATGATACGCAACATCACTCCCGACGTCCATGGCTAGGTCCAACTTTGCAACCACGACACCACGCAGCGCGGTGCAGATGGGCCCAACAACATGCCGAATGGAACGCTCAGGATTGGCATCACGTTCCCTTCACCGTTGAGTGTCGCATATGCCTTCAACCAGACAATCGTCAGAGACGTGTTTGGAGGCAACCAGTTCAGGCTGAACGCCTTAGACACACTGTCCAGCAGCGCAGCAAGGTGGCGGTTGCCTGCTGTTTTAGGGTGACATTATATGGGGCCGATGTACGGCACTAGTAGTCATGGAAGGCGCCATAATGGCTGTACGATATTCAACTACTATCCTCAGACCGACAGTGCAACCATATCAGCAGCATACTACGTGTTTGGCGCCGTGCAGGTGAGCGCCACAATCAGGACTGCATACGACCGAGGCACACAGGGCCAACACCCGGCATCATGGTGTGGGGAGCGATCTCCTACACTGGCCGTACACCTCTGGTGATCGTCGAGGGGACACTGAATAGTGCACGGTACATCCAAACCGTCATCGAACCCATCGTTCTACCATTCCTAGACCGGCAAGGGAACTTGCTGTTCCAACAGGACAATGCACGTCCTCATGTATCCCGTGCCACCCAACGTGCTCTAGAAGGTGTAAGTCAACTACCCTGGCTAGCAAGATCTCCGGATCTGTCCCCCGTTGAGCATGTTTGGGACTGGATGAAGCGTCGTCTCACGCGGTCTGCACGTCCAGCACGAACGCTGGTCCAACTGAGGCGCCAGGTGGAAATGGCATGGCAAGCCGTTCCACAGGACTACATCCAGCATCTCTACGATCGTCTCCATGGGAGAATAGCAGCCTGCATTGCTGCGAAAGGTGGATATACACTGTGCTAGTGCCGACATTGTGCATGCTCTGTTGCCTGTGTCTATGTGCCTGTGGTTCTGTCAGTGTGATCATGTGATGTATCTAACCCCTTCCTGGGACAATGAATTCACGGTGTTCTTATTTCAATTTCCAGGAGTGTATAAACACGACTGCCAATTTTCGTTTACGACACACAACTCCTTCTTCGTTTCGCGAATTATTTTCCATTATTATATTTCAATCAAGTTTTGGTACTTACACTGGTTACACTACGTTAACTCGTGAGTTTGAAAATTTTCCACAGTTTTATACAAACACAACAATTATCAGCCTCCTCTCGAACCACAGTCTATAGAAATAGCCAAAATCACAGTTTCTCTTATGTCCAAAATAACGCTAACAATAGCTCAGTATACTGCGAAGAGGTATCACAGTGCATCTGCTTTCTCATTATAAGGCATTCTTCGGCCCTGTCTCTCAACGTCTCCTGCGCTGGAGCTTGAAAAATCTACTCAGTCTTCTGCATAGTCGTCCATCTCGTGGTAACCTCTTCGAACACGTATCTCAGGATTAGTTCTCCTCTCGAAATTCTGGTGAAGCGCTACAACAGTAGTGACGCAAGCGTAATCTAGAAAGTTTCGAGTTCTTCTTGTCACCCATGTTATTACTGCGTTCGTTGTCGCCATACAGTGTCTCTGTGTCTTGTTAAACGTTTTCGCTTTCGAGCACCACGAAAATGTTCTGTTCCCCAACAAAATAAATATTTTTCCACTAACTAACTGCGCTCTTTTGCCCATCCATCCATGTACATTCGAGTGCCGATATAAACTGAATCTTTCACTTGTTACTTCCGCCGCTACAAATGTTTTCGTGCATTAAGTGTTCGATACTGAACGAATGTATCAGAGTACCCTAAGTTACATATAATTGCATTGACAGAACAATATTAGGAATACATACGGGATTTTTCCTCACATTTTCATTTACATTAAGACATAAAATAAATTAAAATGATTGACCAAATATTACTGTACATACCGGCCAAATACTAAAATGACGAGAGGCTATTATGTGACCGAAGAGGTGGCTGAAAATACGCCCATTCTTTATGCCCCTCAAATTCTAAAAATAATTTATTATTATTAATATTTCCTATCGTTACATGGATACACACATAATATAATTAGAGAGTTGAAATGAAACAAATACACTCGCATCTTGACTCTTCCATCCAGTGACACAGCAACGAATGCTAGGGCGCCATTCGAATCACCTGTCAGCTGCCCGCTATTACTGCTTACAAACAGTGCGTGGCCTGGCAGCTTTCATTTGTGCAGTCTTCTCGCTGTAACAGGTACCCCACAGACCACGACTCCAAGTTTGTCTACTTCTCCCGCCGCCGTATCCGGTGCTTCAGCACACAGATAAACTAACTTATCCTCTTAAACAATCCAGTCTGGTGTTTCCCAATAACTGCTAGCATTCGTTGTTGGGCTGACTGTTCTAACAGAAGTTCCGGCTCCAATTTCACAAAGCTCATTCTCGCCCATGAATATTACCACTTTGGCTTATAACGAACAAATTGTAATAAGTGGTAAAACAAGCTGGGAAAATAATACTTCCGATAAACTGTCATTTCACTTCGTCTGGTATTTGCTAACAGTAACATTTATGGGAAAAAAAGGTTCAAATGGCTCTAAGCACTATGGTACTTAACATCTGAGGTCATCAGTCCCCTAGGCTTAGAACTACTGAAACGTAACTAACCTAGGGACATCATACACATCCATTCCCGAGGCAGGATTCGAACCTGCGACCGTAGCAGCATCGCGGTCCCGGACTGCAGCGCCTAGAACCGTCGGCCACAGCGGCCGGCTAACATTTATAATCCCTTTCTTTTCCTGTGATTCAGCTTTGGTAGCTAGAATTCAATGTCCACTGGTTTTTCATACGCTGTAAATGTTCCTTCAAATTATTATAATCAGCAAGAAATTCTCTTCAAAGTTAGTATGTGTAATCATAACACATAAGAGGAATTGTGTGGTATTAGAGCTCATGTATAAAATAATAGGCCTGCCGGAATGGCCGTGCTGTTCTAGGCGCTACAGTCTGGAACCGAGCGACCGCTACGGTCGCAGGTTCGAATCCTGCCTCGGGCATGACAGTGTGTGATGTCCTTAGTTAGTTAGGTTTAATTAGTTCTAAGTTCTAGGCGACTGATGACCTCAGAAGTTAAGTCTCATACTGCTCAGAGCCATTTGAACCATTTTTTTAGATAATATTTTACAGAAATAATTAATCATATCGTATGAAAGAAATTTTTTTCTGAATATATTCAAATGTCTCTGATAATCCATCAAGGAAAGTGGAACTGCAGCCGGACACGGAGTACTTGAATAATTATAACAATAGCAGTAGCTGTATATGAATCCAGAGTGATTTATTCTTTTTAATACATGCTACCAGTTTCGACACCATATGGTGTCATCTTCAGGTCCCGATCATAACCTGCCATCCACAATCGTTTCCATGTGCAATTAACAGAATCGTATGCAGCGGGCCAAAATTTACTGCATGCCGTGCCTTCCATTGGAACAAAAAGCCCAGCATGGTCAGATGACGCCCAATACACAAAACCAGTCCTGGACGATGTGTGTATGCTGTATGAAGAGGGGTCCTGCGTCTTGGAACATGACATCACCGCTGAGGAACAGACATTGTACCATAGGACGGACCTGATCAGCCGGAAACGTCCTTGGACTTAAATTTCGCCAGGAGTAGGAAACAGTGTGAAGCCAAGACTGATCATAACGATTGTCTTTCTTCCATTGCCTCGTAGTCTAGGTTTTGTGGCTTCAGCACTATGTTTTCCTGTTACGGGCTTTTGCATCACCGGCGTGTGGTTTTGGAATTCCAACTCTTCCTGCAGTTCTTGCTTTTGGTGCCCCCTTCATGTTGTTCTGGTGCCGACAGTGTTCACGAGCACGCCACTCAGTTTTGCCATGAATTTTGCACATGTCGTCCCTCATTTTTCGTCATAATCCTCTTCAATGACCTGCTGTCATGATCACTCAAAACATGTTTTCGTCAACATTGCAATTTAGCGTATGTTTTTTCTGCTTTCTCTATATTCGGTATAAATCTTCGATACGGTGCGTCTTGAAATGCCGAACACTTTGATTACCTTTGTAACGGGAGCATCCTCCATGAAAGCATTAACAATTTGTCCATGTTCGATTTCACTTACCTCCGACACAATTCACCCACAACCGCATGGGACACTGTTCTGACAACGACAGACTCTTGCACCGTATTGGGGACATTGCAGAGGTACTGTTTGTGGTCAGATACAAAGTGCAAGCCGCAGGCTTTGCTGGCATCTGAGTTTTATCTTGAAGCACGTATTTATTACGAAGTTTCCATATTTTTGTCCAACTCCCGTATCTTCCCCAGATGGTGTGGGTATCCAAGCAGTAGCATTTGGCTAGGTGTCATATCTCCTTCACACAACATTCAGTAGATTACTTACCAGGTGGTAGGGTGTAATACGTAATATTTAGATGCCAAGAGCTGCCAACCTATTCTTCAGTTCTCTGCATTGTGGACAGTTGTTGGACAGTACAACTTCACGTGTGCTCATTTCTTTTAGATGTTGGTCAATTCTTGCCACCACTGTTCTCCCACTAGCTCTACAGATTCGATACAGTTTTAAAATGTTTCTGAAAATGTAGCCAGGTAGCGCTCTGTATGAAAATCACTGACTGTATTGTGTGCAGTCTGAGGCTGGTTGGCATTGTTGCAATATTCACCATTGTACTGTTGGGCAGTTGGCTGTTAAAAGCGCGTAGCGTTGCGCAGTTACAGGTGAGCCGCCAGCAGTGGTGGAACAGAATACAGAAAGCATGCTTGGATAGGATTTTTTTTGGTGGAAACATATGTTGAAATAAGAGGAAAGATCTATGGAATGAAGTTTTGGGTTGGACTGCAGTACCACATGTTACACTCAAAACAAACCCTGTCCTTACCTCCTGTGTTATTCTGCTATGTGTTTGTGTACTCTTGTGTATTTATCTTTTCCTGTCTTTATGTGTTTAGCTAATAAGATTTATGTTGTAGAATTTTTCAAATACTATGTTATTTTCTCTGTAAAGATGTTTAGACATTATTTATTCTGTTCTGTTTTTATGCTCATATGTGTAATTAATGTTTCGAAAACTATTTTCATTTTTTTATATATTTACTTATGTCATAATTCCTGTAACACTGATGTATATGTCTATTTCTATTCTTTTTTAAAGCTTGTATTACTACAAATGTTATCTGTACTATAATGTTCTTTAATGGTGTATTTTGTGCCTTTGTAATTGTATTCTTATGTTGTAAATTTATAATTGTATAGACACCAGTTCTTCAAATTAGGTATCATTTCACTGCACGCGTTTCTGTTGGATATAATATATGCACAGTATGTGAGAAGTTGGGACTGTTAGTGGTTGCACATGTGTTAATAATTCAGCAAGGGACTGGTTAACAGCATTGCTGGTTCTAAGGACAATTCCAAAAACTTTGTGAGTGCGCAGGTGGCGGTTTATGGACTTACTACATTCTCCGCAAGACTCTTCGATGGTGATTGTGCACCTGCACAGTTGCAACAGATGGCTGCTGGCCGTCTCTACAAGGACTGCAGTGGGTCTGCATCTTTGATGGCCCACCAATACCATTATTTCTACAAGGACTACAGTGGGTCTGCACGTTTGATGGCCCACCAATACCGTAATCTCTACGATGACTACAATGGGTCTGTTCTGCGATGACCTACCTTCAAAACGTCGACTGACTCTGCTGTGGGTTTGCTTTGCTGTAGACCATTACCTGTCTGCATGTCAAGAGTCAGCATTATCTTTCTGTTGGAAAGACAACACTATTTCTTCAAGACTGCATGGAAATCCATTATTTCCGTGTGCATTTTCTTTTACTGCTCAGACTTTGAGAAAAAAAAAACCACTGAAATTTTACTGTGATGAGTGATCAGGACTGTCTTTATGGACTGTGAGAAAATTTTAACTTTTGACCAACATTGTATCAATAAGTGTGTGCATTTGATTTCTTTGTTATTGCAATTGTAAAAAAAAATAACTAATATGTATTGGCCAGTGCCCAAAACAATTTGTAAAATTTTTTTGGGAGCATTGGCTGTTTAGGTTTTATATTGGTAACGCCACGTAGCGCTCTGTATTAAAATCACTGACTGTGCTGTGTGCAGTCTGAGGCTGGTCGTCATTGTTGCAATATTCGCCACTGTAGTGTTGGGCAGTTGGCTGTTAACAGCGCGTAGCGTTGCGCAGTTGGAGGTGAGCCGCCAGCAGTGGTGGATGTGGGGAAGTGAGATGACGGATTTTTGAGAGCGGACGATCTGGACGTGTGTCCATCAGAAACAGTACATTTGTAAGAATGGGTGTCATGAACTGCTATATATATTATGACTTTTGAACACTGTTAAGGTAAATACAATGTTTGTTCTCTATCAAAATCTTTCATTTGCTAACTGTGCCTATCAGTAGTTAGTGCCTTCAGTTGTTTGAATCTTTTATTTTGTTGGCAGTATTGGCGCTCGCTGTGCAGTAGTTCAAGTAACAAAGATTTTTGTGAAGTAAGTGATTTGTGAAAGGTATAGGTTAATGTTAGTCAGGGCCATTCTTTTGTAGGGATTTTTGAAAGTCAGATTGCGTTGCGCTAAAAAATATTGTGTGTCAGTTTAGTGTTGATCAGAATAAGTAAAGAGCGAAATGTCTGAGTACGTTCTGTTTTGCTCAGTTGTTTGAAAATCAAATAATGTAAAAGGTTTATCAGCACAGTAATTCAATAATTTTTTTAAGGGCACGTTACAATGTCAATCATAACAACAATGTATCGGTCGCCTCCAGTAGTTCCAGGGAAGGACCCAAACACATCTACAGCTACTAGATCTACTTCCTCACATGCTAGAAGGTTCTACATGTTTCCTTGAATTGTTTTATTGACACTTTTCTCTCTTTGAAATCTGTTACAAGTGTTAATTCGATGCATTGTTCTCTTCCTCATATTCTTAAAAATGACAGTTCTTTCAATTTTTCCAAACACTTCCACACTTCACAATGACCATGGTTGATATGTCTGTAATAGATTAATTCATCTACAAACTTTCTGGGCCAACAAATTCTCCAGTCAGAATCTTCCCCTCCCCTTCTCTTAAACAGGTCTTGTCCGTGAATGTGTGAGTGATTCAATACATTATTTTATTCTTGTTGAATTCTGTCTGATTTCATTGAGATATGTGGGTCTCCTACTTGCAACTTGTATAATCTCGTGTAGAATTTCCTAATACCAGCACCTAGACGACACAACTTAATGCACTTAATTCTGAATTTTCTATTGGCATTCAATACATTACCTTCCTGTTGTGTGTCTATAGGCATTCTGCAAAGTGCATCAGGTATTACATTATGTTTTTCTTTTAAATATCTAATTTCAATAGGGAAGGCTGCAGAAACAATGACCTCTTGACCCATCTACCATGTAACAATCAGCATTCCTTCAGATATATAAATACCTTATGATTAGTGATTATTGTAGGATGAAGTCCTCAAATGTAGTAGATCTTTGGGCCAAATAATCGTTAATTTGTCTTTTCCATGGTTCATCAGACTGCATCTGCTGAAGCCTATTGTTCTTTGTTGTTTATCCCCCTTCTCGTCTATTTCTTAAAATAAATGACAACCTGTCCCAGAATCGCTAGTGTCTAATGCGAGACAAAAGGGTAAATTCAAATCAGGGTAGCGCACTATTATGGTGTTAGCTAACGTTTCTTTGGTTAGTTCAAACTATCACTGTCATTCAGATCTCCATATCCAGATACTGTAGTTTTTTCGTAGTTATGCAAAATTTGGACTCTTTAATACTTCCTATGACATTAATTTGTGATAAAATACCCACAGTGAATCTTAACTGGATTTTTTCTATTGGGGGAGGTTCTTCCTCAATTGCTCTTATCTTTTCCAGATATGGATAAATTGCTTTCTTGAAATGTAACGTCCTAAAAACGCGTCACTTTCTTCCGAAAATTCCGGTTTCGTAACTTTCTTTTTCATTCCAGCACTAATGAGTGCTCTGAATAGATCCTAAAGTATCTTATAGTGCTACAACCATTGCCTGATAGCTACCAACAGATCGTCTACATAGAAAACAAGCGTTGAACTCACCTCAGGTGCAAAATAGCTTCCAAGACTCTGATGAATGCTGCCATAGATTCCAAATGGTACAACTCTGTATTGGTAACGTTGCTCATTAAATAGGAATGCTGTATAAGTCTGACTTTCATCTGACAGTGGTACAAGCTAATACGTGCATTTAAATCGGAGGTAGTTATGTATCAAATTCCTTCAAAATTATTTATAATTTTGGGCATATTTCTGCTGATACAACCCCATGAAAATGCATCCTTTCAGTCTGTCCATTTCTCGTAAATGCCACAAATCTCTATCCATAATCTGTTGTTACTTTGTACTTGCTCGACATGTCCATCCTTAGCACAGCATCAATGTTACGTTCCAGCACTACTGAAAAATCTAGTCTACATCTACATCTACATCCATACTCCGCAAGCCACCTGACGGTGTGTGGCGGAGGGTACCCTGAGTACCTCTATCGGTTCTTCCTTCTATTCTAGTCTCGTATTGTACGTGGAAAGAAGGATTGTCAGTATGCTTCTGTGTGGGCTCTAATCTCTCTGATTTTATCCTCATGGTCTCTTCGCGAGATATACGTATGAGGGAGCAATATACTGCTTGACTCTTCGGTGAAGGTATGTTCTCGAAACTTTAACAAAAGCCGGTACCGAGCTACTGAGCGTATCTCCTGCAGAGTCTTCCACTGGAGTTTATCTATCATCTCCGTAACGCTTTCGCGATTACTAAATGATCCTGTAACGAAGCGCGCTGCTCTCCATTGGATCTTCTCTATCTCTTCCATCAACCCTATCTGGTGCGGATCCCACACTGCTGAGCAGTATTCAAGCAGTGGGCGAACAAGCGTACTGTAACCTACTTCCTTTGTTGTCGGATTATATTTCCTTAGGATTCTTGTAATGAATCTCAGTCTGGCATCTGCTTTACCGACGATCAACTTTATATGATCATTCCATTTTAAATCACTCCTAATGCGTACTCCCAGATAATTTATGGAATTAACTGCTTCCAGTTGCTGACCTGCTATTTTGTAGCTAAATGATAAGGGACCTATCTTTCTATGTATTCGCATCACATTACACTTCGCTACATTGAGATTCAATTGCCATTCCGTGCACCATGCGTCAATTCGCTGCAGATCCTCCTGCACTTCAGTACAATTTTCCATTGTTGCAAACGCTCGATACACCACAGCATCATCTGCAAAAAGCCTCAGTGAACTTCCGATGTCATCCACCAGGTCATTTATGTATATTGTGAACAGCAACGGTCCTATGACACTCCCCTGCGGCACACCTGAAATCACTCTTACTTCGGAAGACTTCTCTCCATTGAGAATGACATGCTGCGTTCTGTTATCTAGGAACTCCGTAATCCAATCACACAATTGATCTGATAGTCCGTATGCTCTTACTTTGTTCATTAAACGACTGTGGGGAACCGTGTCAAACGCCTTGCGGAAGTCAAGAAACACGGCATCTACCTGTGAATCCTTGTCTAAGGCCCTCTGAGTCTCGTGGACGAATATCGCGAGCTGGGTTTCACACGACCGTCTTTTTCGAAACCCATGCTGATTCCTACAGAGTAGATTTCTAGTCTCCAGAAAAGATATTATACTCGAACATAATACGTGTTCAAAAATTCTACAACTGATCGACGTTAGAGATATAAGTCTATAGTTCTGCACATCTGTTCGACGTCCCTTCTTGAAAACGGGGATGACCTGTGCCCTTTTCCAATCCTTTGGATCGCTTAGCTCTTCTAGAGACCTACGGTACACCGCTGCATGAAGGGGGCAAGTTCCTTCGCGTACTCTGTGTAAAACCGAACTGGTATCCCATCAGGACCAGCGGCCTTCCCTCTTTTGAGCGATTTTAATTGTTTCTCAATCCCTCTGTCGTCTATTTCGATATCTACCATTTTGTCAACTGTGCGACAATCTAGAGAAGAAAGCACAGTGCAGTCTTCGTCTGTGAAACAGCTTTGGAAGAAGACATTTAGTATTTCGGCCTTTAGTCTGTCATCCTCTGTTTCAGTACCATTTTGGACACAGAGTGTCTGGACATTTTGTTTTGATCCACCTACCGCTTTGACATAGGACCAAAATTTCTTAGGATTTTCTGCCAAGTCAGTACATAGAACTTTACTTTCGAATTCATTGAAAGCCTCTCGCATAGCCCTCCTCACACTACATTTCGCTTCGCGTAATTTTTGTTTGTCTGCAAGGCTTTGGCTATGTTTATGTTTGCTGTGAAGTTCCCTTTGCTTCCGCAGCAGTTTTCTAACTCGGTTGTTGTACCACGGTGGCTCCTTCCCATCTCTTACGATCTTGCTTGGCACATACTCATCTAACGCATATTGCACCATGGTTTTGAACTTTGTCCACTGATCCTCAACACTATCTGCACTTGAGACAAAACTTTTGTGCTGAGCCGTCAGGTACTCTGTAATCTGCTTTTTGTCACTTTTGCTAAACAGAAAAATCTTCCTACCTTTTTTAATATTTCTATTTACGGCTGAAATCATCGATGCAGTAACCGCTTTATGATCGCTGATTCCCTGTTCTGCATTAACTGATTCAAATAGTTCGGGTCTGTTTGTCACCAGAAGGTCTAATAAGTTATCGCCACGAGTCGGTTCTCTGTTTAACTGCTCAAGGTAGTTTTCAGATAAAGCACTTAAAAATATTTCACTGGTTCTTTGTCCCTGCCACCCTTTATGAACGTTTGAGTCTCCCAATCTATATCCGGCAAATTAAAATCTCCACCCAGAACTATAACATGGTGGGGAAATCTACTCGAAATATTTTCCAAATTATTCTTCAGGTGCTGAGCCACAACAGCTGCTGAGCCCGGGGGCCTATAGAGACATCCAATTACCATGTCTGAGCCTGCTTTAACCGTGACCTTCACCCAAATCATTTCACAATTCGAATCTCCGTCAATTTCCTTCGATACTATTGCACTTCTTATCGCTATAAACACGACTCCCCTTCACTGTCCAGCCTGTCTCTGCGGTATACATTCCAATCTGAGTTTAGGATTTCATTACTGTTTAGATGTGGTTTCAGCCAACTTTCTGTCCCTAGTACTATATGGTCGTTGTGACCGTTTATTAATGAGAGCAGTTCTGGGACCTTTCTATAGACGCTCCTGCAGTTTACTATTAGCACATTAATATTGTTATTTCCTGTTGCATTTTGCCTACTCCTGCCTTGCCGCGTCTCAGGAGGCGTCTTGTCGGGCCTAGGGAGGGAATTCTCTAACCTAAAAAAACCCCATGTGCACTCCACACGTACTCCGCTACCCTCGTAGCCGCTTCCGGCGTGTAGTGCACGCCTGACCTATTCAGGGGAACCCTACATTTCTCCACCCGATAGCGGAGGTCGAGAAATTTGCACCCCAGCTCTCCGCAGAATCGTCTGAGCCTCTGGTTTAAGCCTTCCACTCGGCTCCAAACCAGAGGACCGCGATCGGTTCTGGGAACGATACTACAAATAGTTAGCTCTGATTCCACCCCGCGAGCGAGGATTTCCGCCTTCACCAACTCCGCCAACCGCCTGTATGAACTGAGGATGACCTCTGAACCCAGACGGCAAGAGTCATTGGTGCCGACATGAGCAACAATTTGCAGTCGGGTGCACCCAGTGCCTTCTATCGCCGCCGGTAGGGCCTCCTCCACATCTCGGATGAGACCCCCCGGCAAGCCGACAGAGTGAACACTGGCCTTCTTCCCCGACCTAGTCCTACTTCAAAATTTCCTAGACTGACACATACTAAATTTAATAACTGGTTTGGTTAGTGTTCCAGTGGCATATCCCATTGTGTCTTTCGATGCACTCATTGTTGTAATTTTTCTGTCCTTCTTACTATTTTGGAACAATATACATCCGATAGCTCTAGCTTTACTACCGTTGTCAATTAGAGCAGTCTTCAATTTCCACTTGTAATTTCAATTAGAGCCTGAAAACTAACATATGCCTCCCCATTTCAGTCATCCATTTTTATCAGATGTTCTTACTGGGGCTGTACAGCATACCAGTGAGAAGAGATGATAGAATCAGTGGCTGGAGTGACACAAAGCAATGAGTCTTGGGCAGAGCCAAGAGGGAGGATCTGAAGAACTGGTGCATGCGGGCAGAAGCCAGGCGAGATTGTGGCCAGCACGGATAGGCTGCCATATGATCAACAACTTGAGAGAGTGGTTGCTGTCTTTACCTGGCTGAACACACACGAATTGCAGAAGAGGCGAGGACTGGGCGTCATAATGAGCACCACCTAAGTGCTTTCGCTGCTGATGGCCGATTCCTGGTGGTTTTATCATTGCAGTGGTGCGCCGTGTTACCTGCTAAAAAGCTTCGAGTGGAGCCACCTGTAAAACAACCTCCTGGATGGAAGTCTGTTAATGCTAAGTAATAGATCATTGGTATTTACGGAATGCAAGACGTGCGGCGATGTGTGTTATGATTCAAAGCAGGCATAATTGTGCCGATACACGCTGTGGGCGTGATTAGGCAAATTAAACAGAAGTTGACTGTCTTCGCCACGAGTGTGATTCAGTGTGTCATTAAGTGGCTTTAAGAATTGATTGTGCATTGAATTCTTGTGATTGAGCCAGTGGGCCATTCGCGTGCATTAATATTCAGTTTTTTTTTATTGCCTGAATGAATTATCATAGATATAATGTAGAACTTATTCAGACATAAGCGTGGGTAGCTTGACAGTATTGTTGGTAGTTGGTGTCTTAGTTGTTGTGTGTTGGTAGCAGTAGTAGTGCAAGGTGCACTTGGGGACTCTTCTGTTGGTCCTGAATAAGTTAACTATTCTTAGGAACTGTACGTTTTTGCTGTCATTTCAGATAGTGACAGAGCGCGAAATATTTTTAAGTGTTTTCTGTTGCTTGGTGGTCCATTGGATGGCCAGATTAAGTTTGTTCTACATGTGTTTTGGCCCTTCTTAAGTTCTTTCAGGCTACAGAGAACATGAATGTATACATGATGACTATAATTAAATTTAAACTTTCAAACCACTGTAGAAATAAGTGAACTGGTTAGAATGACGTCAGATTGCAACGGAATATTATCGGAGAACAGGGAAAAAGTACGGCAAAAGAAAAAATAAATAGTTACAAAATGTAGCAATAGATGGCGCTTTAAGCATCATAATTTAATAGTGATCGACTGCAAATGACAAATGAATCATACAACAACGTCAAAGGTGTACGGTTGACATTAAACAAACTGTACTACTCACCGTGCATGGGTGTACAGGCGTGGTACTGTTAGTTACATAAACCCACCCATCACGGCGAGGTCACACCACGTCGGAAGGGAAAAATCGGCTCTTAATTCTCCTGATGCCAAAAACCGCATAAAAAGCATCAATCACACCGGTTTTTATTTCTCCTTAGGCAGAAAACCGCATAAAAAGCATCAATCACATCGGTTTTTAATAGTCTTGAGACCAAAAATAGCATAAAAAGCAATAATCAAAATCAAATCGGATTATTAATTTCCGTGTGACTGACACAAAACATTTTCAATATGCTGTTCAGCGTTTTCTGCAACAAGTTGAAATTGAGAAACAGCATTTTCAGCAACTGATTGAAGTGGTTCCGCGGTCACGTTCAGAATGTGTTGGGCAATGCGTGCCTTCAACCCGAAGTACCTGTCTCTTCGAAAAAATATGAGCCTTTGATAAATGATGCCGTAAACCAGCACCACATAATGTTCAAATGGCTCTGAGCAGTATGGGACTTAACTTCTAAGGTCGTCAGTCCCCTAGAACCTAAACATAACCAACCTAAGGACATCACGCACATCCATGCCCAAGGCAGGATTCGAACCTGCGAACATAGCAATCGCGCGGTTCCAGACTGTAACGCCTAGAACCGCTCGGCCAACCCGGCTGGCTAAACCAGCACCACACAGTGACCTTTTCAGGATGAAGTGGTACTGGTTGATTTGCGTGTGGATTTTTCGTTGGTCATATTCGACAATTCTGTGTTTTGGCATATCCTGTCAGATGGCAATGGGCTTCGTCAGTCCAGAAAATCTTTCACGGCCAATCATGGTGCACTTCCATGCCAGCAAGAAATTCTAAAGCAAAGGTCTCTCTCTTGCTGGCAGGTCAACAGGAAGCAACTCGTGCATGTGGGTAATTTTGAATGGATAGCAAAGAAGGATGTTTAGTAGGATTTTACGCAGCGCGCTCACGGGTATGTCCAATCTTCGGGCAATTCTCCATGCACTAAGCGTTTGTACACCACCACTCGTCTCCTCCTGCATTGCTGTGGCAATTTCCTCCACTGACGTCGAATCAATTCGTTTCCTCCCTCTACCAAAACAACTTGTCTTTTCGAATTTCCGACTCATTTTCTCCATACCGACGGCAATCACCGACCAACGCCTTTTTTCAAACCCTTCAGTGTCCTTGTGTTCTGCAGAGCGGCGTGTGCACAGTCATTATCGATGTAATACTATTTTAAAAGCAGAGCGAGATCCTGCATTGAGGCAGTCATGGCGAACGTCACAGACGCGAAAGGAGGAAGAGCCGCCTACACGGCGTGTTTATACTAAATTCAAAGGGTTGTTCGCATGGCAAGTATTTTCATTTACGTATTCTGACACACACAACGCCATCAATTGATCAATTTTCACATTATTTTTTTCTGCTGTCATACGTTTTCTCCCTTCGATAATATTCCGTTGCAATTTGACGTCATTCAGACCAGTGGTGTTATTTCTACAGCATTTTGAAAGTTTATCTTTACTTACAATCATCCTGTATGTAGATATAATTGTATGTGGTTTCCGTACATGCAATTTAAATTTTTGGTGTTAAATAAAATGACTATTAAAAATAATTGTTGTGTAACTGACTAGAGTGGTCCAATGATGGTCATAAAATAAAAATAAAAAATGAATTATTTAACTGAGCCCAATGTCTGCATAACTTCCAGCCAAACCTCATTCCACCTACACCTCACACTAAAAATGTAAGTTCATATACACTTGACTGGGCTGATAATGTAAGGAAAGAAGGGGTTCTCCGCAGAATCGGTGACGCAAGTAACGTACGGAAAACGCAAATAAGAAGAAGGGACAGGATAGGAGGAAATATGTTAAGGCATCAGGGAACCACCTCCATGGCACTAGAGGAAACTATAGAGGGTACAAACTGTGGGCCGCATCAAACCAGTCAGAAGACCGTGATGAATAAAAACAAAACAAATAAACGCTTGAGTTCCCCAAGGACCTGCCTTACCGGGCAGACGCGTAATCAGTGACGCTTTTAGATGGCATTCACGCTTGTAAAGTTGACTGACGCAAAACATCTCTTCTACACTCCATTAAGTAGCATAACAGACATGTTGACAACACGTGCGCGTATTAAGAGCAGTATGTGCGTCGCATAACAAAACAAACAAGCCTAAGTGCGAGCTTAAGATCCACGTCGGAAGTCACAAAAAGCAAGTCGCCACGTCAGAATTCAGGCAAAGCCGTTGAACTGAAAACTATTTTCAATATACCATCACAAAGTGAAACCTTTTCGAGGGTCTTGTGAACGAAAAACGAGATATACGAAAAGGTGCTTGAAAATACATCACAAACGAAACTTTAAGAGTAAGGATGTACACCGACCGGAATTTCGACGGCTGTCGTAAGTTAATTGAACATAACATACAACGGGCGAAACCCAGCTCTCGAAAAGGACTTTTTTTATACGAAATTTCCACAACACTTTCTCTTGGCTCTGTCCAAGACTCGCTGCTGCGTGCCACCAAGAACTGGTGCTATCGTCTCTTCCAGCTCGTATGATGTACAACACCAAACTTCTTTCGCTGCCCATCTCCAAGAACAGCCTGAGCCGCCCAACTTTTTAAATAGTTGCCTACATGAAGTTAAATGATAGGTATTATCCTTACTGTAGGTTTTTGTTCAGTGAGCAGCTGGAACATATGGTAGGTCTCGCAAATTATTCCATGTGTCCTGAATGAAGGGAAGTATGGAAATAAAGCCAACGTTTTGATGTTTTCGTTACCAAAATCATCAGTCACATGCGGAGTAATTTTGATGATTTGCATAATACGCGGAATACAATTCAGGTCTGTACGATATACTCACCCAGTAATTTTGAACATTTAACCCTACATAAATTTGCTGTTACTGGTGGTTGTGAAACCTCAGAGATCCGGGTACAATACGAGTCTTAGCAGAAGTTGTGAAACGTGTTCCAAAAACGTATTTTGATGTCTTAGCTGCCGATCGCACATGTCTGGCACGCTGTCGGGCGCCAGAATCACATTCACATCACGACAGATAATTTGTAGGAATTGTGTGACCTGTGTTTAGACATCTGGGGTCGCATACATTCGGAAACCTTGCAATAACTTGTCGAATCAATGCCATTCGGAATCGCTGCTGTACTGCGTTCGAAAGAGAGACAACCCCGCTGTTAAGTGTGGTCTTGAAGTTTTGTCTCGTCTTTCTGTAACATACCAAGACATGTCCGCATGCTTGAGTGGAGAGTCTACGCCACGCGCGCGCAGTGAGTGCGGGCTGGCGCAACACCGACTCAAAGGAAGGCCTCGGCGCTTGTTGGTGACGTCACGTCAGCTAGGCACGGCGAACGCCAGGTCTGTTGCAGGCATACTCATAATGGTGGTGTCTCCCTCTCTGACACAGGAAAATGTGAAACTATTGGCGGTAGTTGACCAACACACATTGTTCTGAGAGATTTCTGCAATCAATTAATTGTGCAATTCATTACACTTCTTAACAAATAGTGTCCTCCTGAACTTAAATTTCCACCTGTTTTAGGGATTAACGCACAAAAACAACTTCATGGTCCAGCAGCAACAGAATTCGTGCTTCTTTACCTCATTTGTAAATATCTTGGTTGACTATGGGGTGAGGAGCACTGAATGTTAATGAAATATCTTGCGATTGTACACGTTGGGGGAAGGGGTGGGGGACAGAGGAAGAGGCAAAAGAGAGATACTAGTTTTATCAAATAATTTTTTTTTATCTTTTAAAGTTTCTCCTTTCAGTTGCAAGAGGGGAACATTTATCTGTTCTAATGTGCACGTTTAAAAAAGTTTAAGCTCAGCAGTATTTTCGATGTATAAAGCTATTTTGTTTCCTGTTTAGGATTCCTTTCTTTGAAAACGACTGCAATCTAATGACGGCAACAGTTGGACTTTTACACATGTAAATTAGTTCACATTTCCAGTGACGATGTCAAACGAAAATAAATAAATAAATAAATAAAAGAAACGAGTTAATTGTAAGGGGGTTGGGGCAAGTTTCGATAACAAAATGGATCAAGTAAATATAATTACTTGAATGTAAAATTTCCGAAGATTGCAGTGGGACAAAGCATCTTCTTATATTGATCTACGTTTGTTTCGACAGGATTCAGTAATACACAATTATGATTTTCATTTGTAGCTTTACGATAGTAAGAAAATCTTTCATCTAAATAAAACTACAGAATCCAAAACAATGCCAAGCATTTTGTCCATCCCGGTTGGGGATGAAATTATGATGAAGACAACACAACATCCAGTCCCTGAGATTAGAAAATCCCCCGACCTAGCCGGGAACTGAACCCGAACCCGTAGGACGGCGACCCCTTGGCTATCTGAGCACGACTCCCGTCCACAACCAACCCTCCGTACGTTGTCAACTGCGAATACAGTTCATGTATTTCAAAGCGGCTGTAGTCGCCGCAGCGTGTGCTCCTTCGGACAAGCATACATGTTCGAATGAACATCGCATCGTAATTCTGGGCAACACAGGCAATGTAATGTTGTATCGTATGGCTCCAATTGAGTATTTCATAGGCCACCGGTGACGTCAGCGTCCGGCAGCCGTTGAGTCTTTCAAATTGCATTGTAATTATTTGGGTACGTGCAGCGCTAATTGTGCGTTTTCAAGGAGAGCACAAGGTGTCAAACGGAAGAGAATTTGATTACAAATCGAATGGTATACAGATTATGTCAATTATAATTATCCGGGCTGTTATGCCGTGGTCGGTTGGTGAATTTTGTGTTAATTCCCACCGTTTCGTCTTCGACTGCTGAGTCAATAGCGAGCCAGTGGGTGTGTTGGACCTTCCATCGAGCTACGGACCCCCTTGAAGATGTCTCCCGCAGTCGGAGACGAAACGTTGGGAATTAACACAAAATTCATCAACCGACCACGGCATAAAAGCCCGGATAATTATAATGGACATGATATTTCCGTCCGTGAAAGTCTACATTTTGGTATACAGATTGTTGTTGTGGTCTTCAGTCCGAAGACTGGTTTGATGCAGTTCTCGATGCTACTCTACCCTGTGCGACCCTCTTCTTCTCCAAATAACTACTGTAACCTACATCCTTCTTAATCTGCATACTGCATTGATCTCTTGGTCTCCCTCTGCGATTTTTACCCCCACACGTCCTTCCAATACTGAGTTGGTGATCACTTGATGTCTCAGAATGAGTCCTAGCAACCGGATCCTTCTTTTGGTCAAGTTGTGCCACAAATTTATTCTCTCCCCGAGTCTATTCAGTACCTCCTCATTAGTTACGAGATCTACCCATCTACTGTCCAACATTCTTCTGCATCACCACATTTCGAAAGCTTCTATTCTCTTTTTCTCTAAACTGTTTATCGTCCATGTTTCACTTCCATACATGGCTACATTCCAGAGAAATACTTTCAGAAAAGACTTCCTAACTCTTACATTTATGTTCTATGTAAACAAATTTCTCTTCTTTAGAAATACGTTTTGCTTGCCAATGCTAGTCAGCATTTTATATTCTGTCTACTTCGGCCAACAACAGTTATTTTGCTGCCCAAATCGCACAAAAATCCACTACTTGAAGTGTGTCGTTTCCTAATCTAATTTCCTTGGCTTCATCTGATTTAACTCGGCTACATTCCATTATTGTTGTTTTTGTTTTTTTGATATCCATCTTATATCCTCCTTTCAAAACAATGTCCATTCCGTTCAACTACTCTTTCAAGTCTTTTGCTGCCTCTGACAAAATTATTATGTCATCGGCAAACCTCAAAGTTTTATTTCTTTTCCCTGAACTTTAATTCCTACTCCAAATTTTTCTTTAGTTTTCTTTACTCCTCGTTCAATGTACAGATTCAGTAACATCAAGGATAGGCTACAATCCTGTCTCGCTCCCTTCTCAACCACTGCTTTCCTTTCATGCCCCTCGACTCTTATTACCGCTGTCTGGTTTCTGTAAAAATTGTAAATAGCCTCTCGCTCCCTCTATTTTACTCCCATTACTTTCAGAATTCCAGTCATGGTTGTCCTAAGCCTTATCTAAGTCCACAAACGTAGGTTTGCTTTTCCTTAACCTATCTTCTAAGATAAGTCGCAAGGTCAGCAGTTCTTCGGAATACAAGCTGATCTTCCCTGAGGTAAGCTTCTATCAGTTGTTTTACATTCTTCTATTCTGTATTTTAATAATTAAGTTATAAGAGTCTTTTAGAAATTAATTAAAATCAGCATATCTTTTCAATGAAGAAAGGCACACTGACAGCGAGATAGCAACTGTTAGGAGCAATTACTATTCATTACATGTACCATTTAGATGTTAGGATTTATTATTTTTATTGCCCATTTTGATTCTTTTATATTAAATTTAACTAATTTCGCCCTTAATTTAAATTTTATTGAAGATACATGAATTCCAATAACAATAATCGAAAGAGAAGATGAAATCCTATAAAATTATGTAGAATTCATAATTGTACCGAAAATAGCAAAGATATCATGAAAATAAACAATTTGCACCACTGCAAGCGCAAGTTGCAAATATTTAAAATTTTATTTGAGGGCGACCTAAGGCGCCTAAAAATTATTATTCTGTTTCTTTATAGCGTGGAATATTAGCACACAGCTAATGGTAAAATGTAAATGTCGTGTGACTATGGCCTCCTGTCTGATAGACCGTTCGCCGAGTGCAAGTCTTTCGATTTTAACGCCACTTCAGCGACTTGCGCGTCGATGGGGATGAAATGATGATGATTAGGGCAACACAACACCCATTCCCTGAGCGGAGAAAATCTCCGACCCACCCGGGAATCGAACCCGGGCCCTTAGGGCTGACATTCAGTCGCACTGACCACTATTTTTTTTTAAAAAAAAAAAAGACATGTGTTCAAATTGATCGTTAATTCCTTCACTCAGTTTTTTTTATTACAGAGGACAATCGGCCCTCTGACCGAACACGCTGAGCTATCTTGCTGACGCCACTCAGCTACTGGGGCGGACACAGCTGATGGTGCAAACAGAATGTTAATCAAATGTATGTATAAAATGTATAAAAGAACTGGTGGCCCTTCTTTGGCGTCAGCGAGCACTGTTTTCATAGATGGGGGTGCCGAGAGCTGGAGAAGGATGACAAGTCTCTAGGGGAACAATACAATAAGAATTAAGACTCTTGATAGTCTCCTGGTAGAAGGAATTTTTCTTCATGAAGCAGCAGACTGAGTTAAGGATAATTTTAAGGAGGTCGCATCTGCATCAACATGAGCAGTGGTACATATCTCTATTAACCTTTACCCTGCAGCTTCACACCTATGTATACATCCAACAATTATATTGAACACACCTCCACCTCCCTCTCAGTTTGGAGCCCTTCCTATCTCTGTCTGCCCTTCCCATCCTCCACCTCTGTCTATCCCCTCCTCCACACTTTTATTTGTCTCTTCATCTCCTCCTCCCTGTGGGTTTGCCCATTTCCCTCTTTCTGAGCATATCTTCATCCCCCCTCCCTCTGACTATATCCTCATACCCCACTCTCTTTCCACCTCCTGCTCCCTTCTTCCCTGTCCACCTGCCCAATACTCTTCTACAACAGGCATCTCCCACTCCACCCCTAACTCTGTCCATTTCCTCCTTCCTTGCTTTATCCATCCCCTCCTCTATCCATCCCAACTTGTCCACAATCACACTCATTGGCATGTGTAACCCTTGCAATACAGTTCCATAAATCAGGCTGACACACTCCCCACAACACATTTATCATGAAGGGCAAGCTATGCTTCAGGGACTTCAAAATCATTTGTTTGCCCCTGACATACACGCCGCCATGCAAAGCAGGCCAATACTCCTCCAACATTGTCTACATGTTGGGGACCAGGAATCAGTTTCTCGCCACTGACAAGTAGATTTTCCTGCAAAACAGATTGATTTGGCGCAGGCCAGTACCGTTCCCACACAACATACCTGTCACGCAGGGCAGCCCATATGCCTAAAGCTAGAAGAACCACACAGTGCTGTTTCTGTGGCAAATTTGGTGAAATCGATCCAGGCGTTTTGTTAGAGATCCAGGATACACTCCTCTTTTTATACATAACGGATGTAGTGGGTTTATATTATCCACTACCAGGAGCTTGAGCCATTTTATCAGTTCAGCATGCTAACTTTTGTTGCTCAGCCAACAACAGTTAAGGGAGAGATAAATGGAACAATAAACTGTTTTACTAAAACTTCATCATCAGTAGTTGGGTATGTGATTTTGTAATGGCATCTACGTTCAAACTGGTAGATATTAGAGTTCTGATTAGTTGTCATTCACTATTTTACAGTTTTTTATTAAATTTAAAGGTACTGAACCCTAGGAAGAAGAAATCTGCCCCTAGGCCATCAGAGAGAGAGAGAGACAGTGATTTACGAATGTTTAATTGAGCGTCGTAATTCTGTTTACAAACACAGTAAATTCGACAACCTCAGATGCAGTAGGTGATTTGTGTGGAGACTGCAACCGGTCGCTTCACAATTTTTTTATGTTTCATTGTGCCATTAGCCAAATGTTTCGCCATTGGAGACACACCATCGGTTGGAGGATTTTACAGTGTTTTAATTAACGTGATTTCGAACCTTGTGTTGGACGCCAAAAATGTGGTAACTCGCGTGATTTCGAGCTCTCGTAGACGCTAAAACGTGATAAATGGTAATTTTTTGCGGGATGTAGCGAATATTTTTGTTTGTTTTTTGGGTGGCAAGGTTCATCATAATCAACCAAACCAAACATCACCGCTTCAGGGCGTCTGCAAAACATCAGAAAGACTGAGCGGCACACACACGGATAGTAATATCAAAGCAATTTACTGAAAAAATGAGAAATTTTAAACTTATGGGCTTAGGGTGCTTGTGCTAGGGATACACGACTCAATTGAGCTCTCTTGGAAGCTGGCATGTCAATTATATCTCACTAAAGTCTTGAATCGGCCTTCGGCAGTGCAGAGTTGGATGGTGTCATTTGGATACTACCAATTTTTTTTTCTGATGGACAACAACACGTTATTTGCATAGCCACAAAGAAATTGCTGTTCTTCGGTGTCAGTTAGAATGCAGGTGGCACACAGTGAAGACCGCCAGATGAACGAATGTCTTAAGTTTCAGGCACTAACTTACGTACTTGGGACCAAAGTTTACTAAATGGCTTGATGTAATTCCACCTGTCGTGCCGTTCTTTCCTTTCTCGCCTGCAGAATGGGCACATGTTTTTCTGTGGGCTGCAACAAACTAACAGCATCATTGTTCGTGTGTGGCTGTCATCATTCATATCAACAAGGACACATATGCTTTGATAAATAAACACTCGGCCGCAAAGCAGGATAACAAACCAGTACATCTGAAAGAACGAAATACAAAATACAGCATATGTACAATTAGAAGCGCGCAGGCGCGAGTAGTGTCGGAAATGACGTATGGCTTGGTTTGAATGCAAGCACTTGAACCTCACTCATTTCCGCATTTCACTCACTCTATATGCACTCAAGCCAAGTAACTATTGCTGTTATTGCAACGAAATTTCATGAAGCATACTAAAAATGCAAATACGCTAAATGCTAAGGAACGAGTGATATAAACAGAAGACAATAATAACAATATCTACGGCTAGGATTACCTCTTCCTACCACGATGTAACCTACTCAGTACTCAAACTCGTCCTCCTCTGCATATCATAGGTCATTAATTCTGCCTTCTGACCCTGATATCCTCCGCGTCTAACGCCGACGTCGGAGGTTTCTCTCACCACTTGAATGCATAGAGGAATAACACAATGCGACAGTGGAAAAACTTTTTTTCGCAAATTTATGTGCTCTTTATGTATTTCTGCTTCTGAATTCAAGAATAATATTCAAGATATCGTATCACTCATATATTTGGCGCCAATCTCAACTTTTGCAACATAAATATCACATATTTTCACGTGAATCACACTAAAATATAACACAAGTTTAAAAGAACAACATATTAAAATATGCACATAGTGAACAGGTGTATACAGAGAACGTGGTACAAAACATGCACTAACCGTACTCATTCCGTGATTTCTTAGTTGTCATGGCGTGGCTCCTGCTTTTCCTCTTGAGGGGAATTTCCGTGTGCTATGATGAAGTATTCAGCCGTAGTCGTCCATCATCCAAACATGCCATGTCCTTGATATCCTGACGGAATCTTTCGTTCTGTTTCTCACTCACATCACCCTTGTTTGGAGGAGCAAAGTCAAAACGTGAATATAAAAATGTTATTTCAAACTCGTTGAGCATCCCAGCATTTTGAATTTTCGGCATGTTCTCAATTACGTCAGTATACTCTGGGCTACGATCGTTCCCCATGAATTTTCGAAGCGCGCACTTAGAGGTGACCAGGCTTCTCGCTCCGCGACAGTCACTGAATGAAGAAAATCATCTAGCATTAGCTTCCAAATATCAGGACCAGTGAACACACCTTGTTTCATGATAGCATCTGACAAGTTGGGGAACGTGTAACACAGCTATTTGAAACAGTTGCATCACTTTGGTAATACCGCGAAACACTGTTTCATAATGCTGCAGTTTGTATGAAAAAGCTGTGAGACAACGCGGCCACTTGGATGCACTTTTAATAACTTTTACTTATATCTTGGCACACACTTTTAATTTTTCCAACAACCTTACGCGTTTCGACTTTCCGTCATTGAAAGTCGAAATGTGTAAGGTTGTTGGAAAAATAAAAGTGTGGTCAAGATATAAGTAAAAGTTATTAAAAGTGTTTCATTACGCCCAGTCTGACGTCCAGAGGTGGCAAAAGTATTCTTCCTCTTTCCATTGGAAGTTCACGCTTGATATTTTTGTCCCATTTGGGGCCACTGTTTTTGCTTCTAGTGTATGCCATGAACCCTATTGTCTCAATCATAGGCGGAGCAGGGAAACTTGGTATATTTTCAAATTTCCACACACATATGAACTGTGACTCTAATGATGAATGGGAGTAAGAAACACTTTCCTTGAGATGTACAGAGTGGCCGACAGGTATTGAGAGGCATACATGTTACCATTGTGCAACAGAAATGTCTTCAGACTTATTTTAGATGAGTCAATACAAAGTCTCCAGTCACCTGGCGCGTGCGAAATATAGAACTAACTCATCAAACCTTGAATGTTACTGCAGTACACTAACAGTCGTATTGAGCAAAATATTGTGAGAATATCAAGTCCCTTTTTCTGTAAAATGTAACGGACGTACCAGCAGCTAAAAAATGTCTTTCCTACAGTCTTGACCCTTGCAGCTCTGTTTTATCCTTTGTCCGTCTCAGATCACAGACTAAATCCTTTAGACCTGGCTGAGTGATCAGAAGAGGGCCCTCATCTGTGCCTGCTTCAAAGTCAGTATCATCCGTCCCCTGCTCCCTATCTTTTCACCACTATCATGCGTATCTAACGTCTCTGGAGGCTGTGGTATAGGTATACCTGGGCCGTACGGAACAGGACGAATCGTTGAGGGAACATTTCTCGGAAATTCTACAGTCTTCCTGTCTTTCTTGTTCAAGCCGCTAACCTTACAAGAGCGGAACTAAAATCGTTTGTTTGATACTGTTGATCCTGAGAAACCGCACGGACGCCAAATCGTATTGACTTCTTCTATCCTGCCGCTCACGGTTGTAAATCTTCTACACACACAACGCACATGCCGTTTGGAGCCCACGCCTTATTGGTGTCGCCTAGTTTCGCTTCCCAAATAAGCATGGTAGATTTTATCACGAAAGCAGTATTATTTCTTCCACTTGCTCACCACAAGATCTACATCTACATCTACATGGATACTCTGCATATCACATTTAAGTGCCTGACAAGAGGGTTCATCGAACCACCTTCACAATTCTCTATTATTCCAATCTCGTGTAGCGAGCGGAATGAACGAACACCTATGTCTTTCCATACGAGCTCTGATTTTCCTTCTTTTATCATGGTGATCGTTTCTTCCTATGTAGGTCGGCTTCAACAAAATATTTTCGCACTCGGAGGAGAAAGTTGGTGATTGGAATTTCGTGAGAAGGTTCCTCTGCAACAAAAAACACCTTTGTTTTAATGACATCCATCCCAAACCCTTTATCATTTCAGTGACACTCTCTACTCTATTTCGCTATAATACAAAACGTGCTGCCCTTCTTTGAACTTTTTCGATGTACTCCGTCAATCCTGTCTGGTAATGATCCCACACCGTGCAGCAGTATTCTATAAGAGGGCGGCCAAGCGTAGTGTACGCTGTCTCCTTAGTAGCTCTGTTACATTTTCTAAGTGCGCTGCCAATAAAACGCAGTCTTTGGTTTGCCTCCCCACAACGTTCAATATATTCTTTCCAATTTAAGTTGTTCGTAATTGTAATTCCTAAGTATTTAGTTGAATTCACGGCCTTTAGAATTGACTGATTTATAGTGAAACCGAAGTTTAACGGATTCCTTTTAGCACTCATGTGAATGACCTCACACTTTTCGTTATTTAGGTTCAGTCGCCAATTTTCAAACTATACAGATATCTTTCCTAAATCGTTTTGCAAATTTGTTTTGATCTTCTAATGACTTAATTAGTCGATAAATGACAGCGTCATCTACAAACAACCTAAGGCAGCTGCTCAGATTGTCTCCCAAATCGTTTATATAGTTGAGGAATAGCAAAGGGCCTATAACACTACTTTTGGGAACGCCAGAAATCATTTCTAGTTTACTCGATGACTTTCCGTCAGTTACTACCAACTGTGGCCTCTCTGACAGGAAATCACGAATCCAGTCACGTAACGACGATATTCCATAGGCATGTAATTTCACTACAAGCCGCTTGTGTGGCACAGTCTCAAAAGCCTTCCGGAAATCCAGAAATACGGAATCAATATGAAATACCTTGTCGATAGGACTTAACACTTCGTGCAAGTAAAGAGGTAGTTGTGTTTCACAAGAACAATGTTTCCTAAATCCGTGTTGACTGTGTGTCAATAGACTGCTTTCTTCAAGGTAATTTATAATGTTCGAACACAATACATGTTCCAAAATCCTGCTGGATATCGACGTTAATGATGGGCACCTATAATTTAGTGGTTTACGCCTACTACCTTTCTTGAATATTGGTGTGACCTTTCCAGTCTTTGGGTACACAATTGTCAAGTATGGAGAATTGTATCAGCAGACTCTGAAAGGAACCTAATTGGTATACAGTCCGGACCAGAAGACTTGCTTTTATTAAATGATTTAAGTTGCTTCACTACACCGAGGATATCTACTTCTACGTTACTCACGTTGGCGGCTATTCTTGATTCGAATTATGAAATGTATACTTCGTCTTCTTACGTGAAGTCATTTCAGCTGACTGAGTTTATTAACGCTGTTTTTGCAGCACTGCCTTCGATAGTATCTCCATTGCTATCGCCGCTAACATACTTCAACTTCCTTCCACAAACACAACACAGTGACAGAGAGGCAGCGCCATTTGCAATATGAAAGTTCACTACTGTGCCGTTAGAGGTGCAAGTGTTGAACAGTTGAAAGCGATGTGCCATATGGCGTTCTAGCGTATATTATCATTATTGCAAATATTTGCTATTTGTGCAAAAACTGCGGGTGATACGATGTTTTGGGTATCATCTTCGCATACAGAAGATCGAAATTCATAAACAGTGTCTACATTTTCGAAAAAACGTTTTCGCGACTTTGCAAGTTGTTGTAAAGTGTAATCGGTTTGTCTTTAGCCTTCTCATATTTGTGTCATGTTCCTTCGTGGTAGGGATGAGGTTGGCTTGTGTCTCTGACCTCCGAGCGCATTCTGCTTGTTGCAAGGTCATTGCAGCAGGTTTTGTTACCTTATCGTGCTCCATGGTGCTTATTTTGAGTGGCGGAGTCATCGTGGCAGCTTTGTTCCGGCGTTTTCAGTCGTCTTGATACTTTAATCGCTAGGTTCTCCTGCCCGCAGGTATGTTGCTGCCTCACCTTGTGGAATGGCATCCGTCTCACTTCCCATTACTCCCATACTATCATGGGTGGCGCGAGGTGTCAATCTAGTGCATGCTTTAACTGTCTCTGACCATTCAGTTCCTATTAGCACTTGCCTGAAGCTCTCTGCAGTCGCTAAAGACTGTGTAGATTTCTTTCCGTCTGTCCGATTCCTGTCACTAATATAACTCCATGTGGACGTAGTATTAGCCTCGATTCGTTCTACTGAATTACCAGTAAGAGTAGTAAATCAAGTACGAAGTGTAAGGCAGGGATATAGTCTATCGCCCCTACAGGTCACTCTATACAGTGAACAAACAACGAGGGAAAAAAAGATAGCTTCAAGTTGGATTAAAATTTAGGGTGAAAGAATATCAATGAATAAGATTGATAACTTCAGTGAAAGTGAAGAAATGTCACAGGAACTGTTGAATGGAATGAACAGTTGAATGAATACAGAATTAGACTGAGAGTACATCGAAGAAAGATAAAAGAAATGTAAAGTAACAGAATTGAGAACAGCGATAAACTGGTCAGAATTTGTGATCACGCAGTAGACGAAGTAAAGAATCTCTGCTGTCTAGGCAGCAAAATAATTCATGATGGACGAAGCAAGAAGGCCGTAAAAAGCAAACTAGCACTGACAAAAAGCGCATTCCTGGCCAAGAGAAGTCAACTAGAATCAAACATAGGTCTTAATTTGAGGAAAACATTTCTGAGAAAGTACGTTTGGAGCACAGCATTGTATGGTAGCGAAACATGGACTGTGGGAAAACCAGAAAAGAAGAGAATGGAAGCATTTGAAATGCGATGCTACAGACCAATGTTGAAAATCAGGTGAACTGATACGCTGAGGAATAGGAAGTTCTCCGCAGAATCGGTGTGGAAAGATATATATGGAAAACAGTGACAAGAAGAAGGGCCAGGATGATAGGACGTCTGTTACGACGTCAGAGAATAACTTCCACGGTACTAGAGGGAGCTAATAAGGGTAAAAACTGTACAGGAAAACAAAGATTGGAATACATTCAACACATAATTGAGAACTTTGGTTATAATTGCTGCTCTGAGATGTAGAAGCTGGCACAGGAAAAGAATTCGTGGCGGACCTCACCAAACCAGCCAGAAGACGGATGACTCAAAACAAATGACCAATTAGCACCTGTAGCCCATCTGTACAAAAATTTCATGCTATTTTCCCACTTGACAGTATCGTGTGCTCTTCCCATTCCGTTTGCACCCCATACTAAAGGATCCTTCAAGAAATTATCCACAATCCTCGTGCTCCATTTGATGATTATGGCTCTTTCTTCTTCTCCTTCTTCTTCTTCTTTTCCGCACTCCATGGATTAGGCAATAATACCTTTTCCGGCACAAATATATATGATTATTGTTTCCATGGTCTTCCCGAATATCTTGTCACCGGAGGTCTATAGTACAACACTCTTCTTGGGATTTTCTCCTTCGGCGTTCTATAAACAGGCTTTCTCTATTCACTTCTGTAGTTCATCATTTTTTGTTTCAAGAATTTTATTCCTAGATCTCCTTTTAATCTTTTATTTGAAATTTTGTCTAAAAGGGTACAAACTTTTGCTGTTCTTAAGAAACTCATTTCGGCAGCATGTGTCTTATTTTTATTAGCTTTAGTCAATGTCTGACTTCTCATTTTCATAGAGAAAAGCTGACAAAGCCATTACTTTTTAGAACTACATTCGTGTTTCTTTTCTGGTTTTAGTTTTTAGGCTTCTCTTTATCGTATCGCAAGTTTGATGGAAGATGGGTAGTTTGTTTACAAAATCCTTTTTATATTCTGTAACTGACATACGTTCCTGAGTAATTAAAACCCGTAACTTATTTCAATACAGTGTCACCGATTATAATTTTGGTTCAGACACTATATTTACACTTGAAGGCCATTGTTTTTGTTTTTTATGGAAATTACAAAATAGTGCTACTTTCTTTCCGATTATGACAACGAGCGACAGCCCATCAATAGCAATCGGGTCTAGTTGATTTTCGTTTCGCCTGCCGCTGAACGACTACAAAATACGGGAATAAGCAAAATCACTTTAACGGGAACCTCTGCTAATTTCATGCCACTCTTCATCAGTTTTGTGTAAAACGTCATGGACATCGCCGTTACTTCCGAACCAATGTCCAGAAAATCTCTCGTATGTATTCCTTTCACATTGATGTGTCGATGATGAGACACTGGTTTTCTGCCTTGTCAGGCATTGTGGGGTCATCACAATAGTGGCACATGTCTTCGTGTGCTTGTGGTCGCCAGCATCCCAAATTACGTATGTGATAATCCCCTCTGCATGAGGCGACCCTAGGAAACCTCATTACCCCTAGTCTTGCCCTTCATTCAACTTTCGTAGCTGCGTCTTTGGTACTACCTGCGGTGGTGGACTCTCTTTGTTCCTGCGACGTCTCTGATTTAGTGGCGCTAGGACGTGATTAACGCTGCGTCTTTGACCCAGCGCTTCATTCAGTCCCTGATCATGCGCACGTTAGTCCCGAGGTAGGCTCCAATCTCCCCTGTGTGTGCGTCACTTCTCCTATCTACAGAATTCTGGCGACGAGTCTCTTAACTCCGCGGGCTGTTATAGTGGCCAGTCTGTTGCTCTATCACCTCAAAGTCTCCAGAAATTGCTCCTTTGACTGCACTCCGATGAATGTACGCAACAAGTGGGCTGTGAAGTGTGACCGCAAAGTGCTACAACACCCCTCGTCCTTCATATATCAACCAAATAGTAAGTGCGGCATATGTTGTCACCAATTTTGGCAGTTAAGGTATAAACTGGCTCCGGTAAATGTTAATTTTGGCGTCGCCTGTGCGGAAAAGTTTCATCATGCAACCAGAAATTTCGTATAGAAGTATAAATTTAAAAGTGATTAGTGGGGTGATGATATTGTCCCAAAGCTGAAGGAGAAAAAGGAGGCCTGCAACAAATCGCTTACGAGCAATAAGACTGATGATAGAAGTAGGTATGTTATACTGAGTGAAGAGGAAAAGAAAGCAGTACTTAGAGCACAAAATTCCCTGTGGGATTTCAAATGTAAAGAAATTAATAACTGCGTAGGGAATGCAAAGTTCAAAGAAGAAATGGAAGGTAATAATACAGCTAAGAACAAATGATAGAAGTAGTATAAACTTTTAACTGATGAGGCTACAGAAATGGCAGAAGTACTACGAAGAACTATTTAAGGAAGATCGATCCTAATTTTAGGTTATATGCTCCTTTGCAGGTAACGAACAAAACATAGAAATCCAGGTGATAATAACGGCAGAGGTATAGGATACAGTTACGCGATTCAAAAATGGCAAAGCACCAGGACCTGGAGCTGTGCATAAAGAATTACTGAAGGCCTGACCAGACGTGTTATTTGAACATCTCTTGAAGCTGTTTAACCACTAGGAAATCCCTATCGAGTTTTAAGAAGGTTTCATCACAACCATATTTAAAAAGGCAAGCAAGGATGACTGCGAAAATTATAGACACATAGCAGTTCTCAGTTCTATACCGAGACTATAAGATACTTAAGACTAGAATTGAAAGAGTGGCTTTCGGGCAGGAAGGTCTTGTATGGATAATATCTAAGGCATCAGACAGGTGACTGACAAGAGACTGGCACATAACTTGGAGACACACATTGTTTTTATAAGTCAGCAGAAGGCCTATGACAGTGTACCACTTTCTAGGGTGTGGGAAACAATGAAAGAGCAGAACATTCATAAATGCTATTTTCTGGCCGTTATAAAACTGTATTCAGATAATACGTCTTGTTAAAGTTAGGAAGTTGCTATTATTGAAACTGATGGTTAGCAAGAGGGCTGAGGCAAGGATGCTGCTTACCCTATTAAAATTGTTTTGAACGAAGCACTGAAAAACTGGAAAAGAAAGGCAAAAAGTGGAAATTAGAGTAAATGATGATTTTCTGTTCGCCTTAAATTTCACCGAGGATCAGGTCATCTTCGTCAAGGAAGAAGAGGAAGTGTCATTTATTAACAGAGCTTAAAGAAGACTATGAGCAGTGAGACATGAACATAGACTTTACGGAGACTGAATGCTGTTGTCGCAGGTACAGGAACAGATCTTGTTTAAACGATACATCCATAGTAAAGTGTAATCAGCTATATAAATATTTAGATTCTATAATGTCCGTTTAAGGTGGAAACATCGAGGAAGTAGAGCACAGAATAGCAGTGGGAAAGGTGGCAATTAAGCAGTTACAGTCCGTTATTTGGAATAAGACAGGGTCAGAAAATTTGAAAAGGAGGATATACGAAAGTACAGTTGAGAGCATTGCTCTACGTGGTACTGATCTGTGGGAAGTCTCCAGGGTATTGAGAATAAATTAAAGGTAATGGAAATAGAGTTTTCGAGACAAAGTTGTGAAGTAAACAAAACAGAAAAAATAAGAAGTGAGGTGCTAAAATAACAGATGGGAGGTACAAAAGATGTTGTACATACAACTGAAAATAAACAGCTAATATTGCATGCATGTCTTAGAAGAAACCCAAAGGAAAATTAGCCTTCTAAAATACATCACTGGAGGCCTCAACGACACAGAAAATGAGGAAGACACCGACTATATTGAAACGATGGAGTGAGGCATGCAATGCAGGACAGGGCCACGAAAGAAGACGACAGGCAGGATGGAAGAAAATCGAAACTTGGATGCGAAAGACACCGCGTGGTGTAGAAAACTTGCACAGAGAAGTAGTACTTTCGCTGATGGTAACATCGTTCCAGGCAGCTTTCTCCTGCTCTAATGTTTGACGTGAGACAAGTAGCGCATTACATTCGGCCACTCAAGTGTGTTCTAGGTTTTCCAGGTATAACTATAGTGTTCCTATTTGGGACGAACTTGCGCAATGGTAGATATACTCCCTTCACTGGTGACTCTACAGGTGAAATGTTGACGAGGCCTATGGCCCGGTGGTATTTTCCTGCCGAACTGCCGACACTTCTTGTTCGAGGAGCGATATCTTCGTTTGCGTGTTGTTCTGTTGCCGTTTCAATTCCTGATGCGCCTAAGTGGGTGACACGCAAACTGAATTCACACTGCTTATTGGCTAGCTCTGCCCGGATTTCATCTGCATTTGTCCCTAAATCACTCCTCCATTCTGCTATCTGATCATCACGCTTGAGGTGTACTACCTTAACTCAGATTGTATTGACGTAAACTGACCCTGGTTTTTCTGTCTCATTTCCACTATTTGCTCTCTGGTCCTATCGCTATCCTAGTTCAGTTCTGCTAACTTCTCTGTAGTGTTCGTCACCATTGCGAGTATCGATCCAACACACTTGGATTACACATTTTCCCTACAGAACGATCTGTGGAGCTTCGCTAACGCCCACACTGATCTCAAGCTCTCTATCCTACTCCATATCGACTAATTTTTCGGATATAAGTCACATCAAATTAACGGAGGACATCACACAGAGCGAAGAATCTTGCTACTAAACAACACAGTATTGTAGATGCAGAGGGTAGATTAAGACAACTACTAATAACTTATTCAAATTTTACGTTTACGACTGGGCTCAAGACTTACTTGCAGATAGAACTCAGAGCGTCGACATGACGGAACAAAGTATAAAGAGGTAAAGGTAATTCCTGAAGTACCCAAGGAAGTTTGATAGGGCCGTTATTGTTTACGATGTATACAAATGATCTAGTAGAAAACGTCAGAAGCTCCTTAAGACTACTCTCAGACGATGCGGTTGCCTGTAAGAAAGTAGCAGCGCCAGACCATAACACCGATTTTCAGAATAACGTGCAGAGGATTGATGACTGCTGCAGGCTCAGCCACCTGAGCAAGGAGGAAGAAATTAATGTTTTATGTCCCTTCGACAACGAGGTCATTAGAGACGAATCACAATCTCATATTAGGGAGGAATGGGGAGGGAAATCGGCCATGACCTTTCAAAGAAACCATCCCGGCATTTGCCTGAAGTGATTTAGGGAAATCACGGAAAACCTGTACCAGTATGACCGGATGCGGATTCGAACAGTCGTCCTCCGAAATGCGAGTCCAGTGTGCTAATCATCAACTCGCTCGGTCTGCCATCTGTTGCTGAACGTAAATAAACGTAACATACTGCGCACACATACGAAAAAAAGAGCCACTACTGTACACTTACATTACTGATGATAAACGGCTGGAAACCGTATCTGCCGTAAATTATTCGTCAGTAACTATCCAGAACGACTTCAAGTTGAATAACAGCATAAAACAAACAGTACGAAAAGCAGATGCCAGACTAAGATTCATTGTAAGAATCTTAGGAAGTGTAACTCATTCGCCTAGGAAGAGGCTTATAAAGCGCTTGTTCAACCGAGTTTTGAGTAGTGTCCATCAACATAGCAGCAACCTTACCAGATGGCACTAATAGAAGAGAAGATCTAACAATGAGCTGCGCATTTCGTCACAGGATGGTTTAGTCGGCGCGGCTCAACGAATTCTGTCACTTAAACACTCATGCATGCACACACACACACACACACACACACACACACACACACACATACACACACAAAACTTTCCGTGCGGTTAATGGTGCTAACAGAATATTTATGCTTATCACGTCATACTGTACTAAAATATTCCTACGCAACAATGAGTTAATAATGTGCGGTGCCCCATACTGGCCTCCAAAAATGTGGTAACTTGCGTGATATCGAGCCCACATTGGACGCTAAAATGCGGTGAATGGGAATTTTTAGCAAAGATTTACGGATACTGGGCACCATTGTTGATTGTAATCAATCAAATCAAAAGTCATAACCACAAATGAGGATTATAATAACAAGATAGAGTAATTTGCTTGAGCTACAAATGGTTCAAATGGCTCTGAGCACTACGGGACTTAACATCGGAGTCCCCTAGAACTTAGAGCTACTTAAACCTAACTAACCTAAGGACATCACATACATCCATGCCCGAGGCAGGATTCGAACCTGCGACCGTAGCAGTTGCGCGGTTCCGGACTGAAGCGCTTGAGCTACAAATGACGTTTGATTAGCAAGACTAGTTCTAGAGCTTATTTCTCCATCATCAGGTGCTACAAACGGTGTGTGGCACCCGATGGCGCAATAGTCTCCAAAATCGTGCTAATCAAACATCATTTATAACTGATGCGAATGTCTAAACCTTGTCAATACGTTACGAGTGGTCTGCTCTCCGAAATTACGTATGCGGACAGATTACGCTGTTGGTACTCAAGGAATGAAATTTTAACCGAATGACGGTGCTCATGAGAATGACTCAGTCGCGTTAGACTCAAAACTCTGATCTGTAGTGGAATCAAACTACAAAAGAGTGATTGCTGAGAGACAGAGGACTATCTTCAGAAAAGAAAATGAAGTCGAACGTTCGCCAGAATAAGCAACGGACTGGGACGAAATCCAACAAAGATTTCAGTGGTAATCAGAGCAACATGGACTACGCTGGGCCTTTCACAGGTGCAGATCAGCACAAAGGCCTCAAGTCCTAACTACCACGTCTTAATATTAATGTCTCAACACTAAGTCTCCAGAAAGAATCATCTAGAAGTCTCCATTGATCACAGTCTCCGCCGAAAAAATACATTGAATGTCACCGTATCGACAGAGGTCTCTCCACTCGATCAGTCAAAGATTTTGATGCATTTCTCCACACACTTTCGCTTCCAGAGCTCTGAATCTTTGTCGTAACATATTTTCGTTCAGTCGGTAGCGATTCTTCCTGGGAAGACATCCTCATCTTGAATCCTCTTTCCAGGAAACCACCTACCTTTTGTCGCGGACGGACTTTGACGTACACGGGTTCACCAAGCATTCGCACGATCTAGTCCCACAGAATGACGGCTCAAGGCGTTTCACAATCTTACTCCCCCCCTACGAAGTGTCTTCGTGTGGCTTCGGGGTGGCTGCACACCTGCAGAAAGGTTAACTCCTCTGTTATACTTTCCATGGGAGTGCAGATTCAGCGAAAGAATGTGTTTCTCTAGCTCAGAAAGCCGACTGGTAACGAGTCGCATCCGTCAGTCACCAGCCTTTTACAACCAGATCTCTCCATTGAGAAACAGTGCTCTCCCCGAAACGTCCACATTGTCCGTGATTCGCGTTTTGAGGAAAGCTTACCACAGGTTATAAACAAACGCCTAAAGATTCTTTGTATGTAAAGTGGGAGCATCCGAGTCACACGTTATCTGTTTTACTTTGGCATACTCGTACACTAGAACAGTAAGTTCATGTCATATACCAGGTGCAGCAGAGGCTAGTATTGCGGCAATGATGAAAATGATTAATTACTTTAATCTTCATAATATTTATATTCCCACTCTCTGTGCAGTCCCTACTGGTCCTGAGGTAGGGGGTCAGTTTCAGCATCCGATTACCGTAACTGATCCACCTCTAACTCTTATTCTCTCCCAAATTCTGTCTCATTCGGAATCTGTACTAAACGCACTAGTTATTAACTCATTATTTAAGGCTTTAAATACGCCTCTAGAACCGGAGTACAACCTGTCATTGCGAAGAACATTTCAATCGAAATTCGGAATTTCATTGCTTTTAAAGTATGGTTTCCGCCTGAGTTCGCGGCTTATTGTACAATGAGTGGATTATTAGAGACTCTAAGACAGACTACTTCTGGTGCCTTTCCATGGACTATCCTACAGTGATAGGATAGTCCATGGAAAGGCACCAGAAGTAGTCTGTCATAGAGTCTCTAATAATCTACTCATTGTACAATATCCTACAGTGGCACAACTTAAACATAGCTAACAAAATGGGTCTGAACACTATGGGACTCAACTGCTGTGGTCATTAGTCCACTAGAACTTAGAACTACTTAAACCTAACTAACCTTAGGACATCACACACATCCATGCCCGAGGCAGGATTCGAACCTGCGACCGTAGCAATCGCACGGTTCCGGACTGCGCGCCTAGAACCGCGAGACCACCGCGGCCGACTCATAGCTAACACTTGGTTTCAGAATCATGAAAGGAGGTTGTATACATGGAAGAACCCTGGAGATATTAAAACGTATCAGATAGATTATATAATGGTAAGACAGAGATTTAGGAACCAGGTTTTAAATTGTAAGACATTTCCGGGGGCAGATGTGGACTCTGACCACAATCTATTGGTTATGAACTGTAGATTAAAACTAAAGAAACTGCAAAAAGGTGGGAATTTAAGGAGATGGGACCTGGATAAACTGAAAGAACCAGAGGTTGTACAGAGTTTCAGGGACAGCATAAGGGAACAATTGACAGAAATGGGGGAAACAAATGCAGTAGAAGAAAAATGGGTAGCTTTGAGGGATGAAATAGTGAACGCTGCAGAGGATCAAGTAAGTAAAAAGACGAGGCCTTGTAGAAATCCTTGGGTAACACAAGAGATACTGAATTTAATTAATGGAAGGAGAATATTCAAAAATGCAGTAAATGGAGCAGGCAAAGAGGAATACAAACGTCTCAAAAATGAGATCGACAGGAAGTGCAAAATGGTGAAGCAGGGATGGCTAGAGGACAAATGTAAGAATGTAGAGGCTTATCTCACTAGGGTTAAGATAGATACTGCCTACAGGAAAATTAAAGAGACCTTTGGAGAAAGGAGAACCACTTGTATGAAAATCAAGAGCACAGATGGAAACCCAGTTCTAAGCAAAGAAGGGAAAGCAGAAATGTGGAAGGAGTATACAGAGGGTCTATACAAGACCTGTACTTCAGGACAATATTATGGAAATGGAAGAGGATGTAAATGAAGATGAAATGGGAGATAAGATACTGCGTGAAGAGTTTGACAGAGCACTGAAAGACCTGAGTCGAAACAAGGCCCCCGGAGTAGACAATATTCCATTGGAACTACTGACGGCCTTGGGAGAGCCAGTCCTGACAAAACTGTACCATCTGGTGAGCCAGATGTATAAAACAGGCGAAATACCCTCAGACTTCAAGAAGAATAGAATAATTCCAATCCCAAAGAAAGCAGGTGTTGACAAATGTGAAAATTACAGAACCATCAGTTTAATAAGTCACATCTGCAAAATACTAACTCGAATTCTTTACAGACGATTGGAAAAACTAGTAGAAGCCGACCTCGGGGAAGATCAGGTTGGATTCCTTAGAAATACTGGAACACGTGAGGCAATACTGACCTTACGACTTATCTTACAAGAAAGATTAAGGAAAGGCAAACCTACGTTTCTAGCATTTGTAGACTTAGCGAAAGCTTTTGACAATGTTGACTGGAATACTCCCTTTCAAATTCTAAAGGTGGCAGGAGTAAAATACAGGGAGCAAAAGGCTATTTACAATTTGTACAGAAACCAGATGGCAGTTATAAGAGTCGAGGAACATGAAAGGGAAGGTGTGGTTGGGAAGGGAGTAAGACAGGGTTGCAGCCTCTCCCCTTTGTTATTCAATCTGTATATTGAGCAAGCAGTAAAGGAAACAAAAGAAAAATTCGGAGTAGGTATTAAAATCCATAGAGAAGAAATAAAAACTTTGAGGTTCGCCGATGACATTGTAATTCTGTCAGAAACAGCAAAGGACTTGGAAGAGCAGTTGAACGGAATGGACAGTGTCTTGAAAGGAGGATATAAGATGAACATGAACAAAAGCAAAACCAGAATAATGGAATGTAGTCGAATTAAGTCGGATGATGCTGAGAGAATTAGATTAGGAAATGAGACACTTAAAGTAGTAAAGGATTTATGCTATTTGGGGAGCTAAATAACTGATGATGGTCGAAGTAGAGAGGATATAAAATGTAGACTGGCAATGGCAAGGAAAGCGTTTCTGAAGAAGAGAAATTTGTTAACATCGAGTATAGATTTAAGTGTCAGGAAGTCATTTCTGAAAGTATTTTTATGGAGTGTAGCCATGTATGGAAGTGAAACATGGACGATAAATAGTTTGGACAAGAAGAGAATAGAAGCTTTCGAAATGTGGTGCTACAGAAGAATGCTGAAGATTATATGGGTAGATCACATAACTAATGAGGAAGTATTGAACAGGATTGGGGAGAAGAGAAGTTTGTGGCACAACTTGACGAGAAGAAGGGATCGGTTGGTAGGACATGTTGTGAGGCATCAAGGGATCACCAATTTAGTACTGGAGGGCAGTGTGGAGGGTAAAAATCGTAGAGGGAGACCAAGAGATGAATACACTAAGCAGATTCAGAAGGATGTAGGTTACAGTAGGTACTGGGAGATAAAGAAGCTTGCACAGGATAGAGTAGCATGGAGAGCTGCATCAAACCAGTCTCAGAACTGAAGACAACAACAACAACATCCTACAGTGAATCAATATTTCCTCGAAAGTTAATGCCTGTAAGTAATGGGACTGATTTTCTCTCCCCCCCCCCCCTTCCCCCCCGCCGTCTGAATTCAGAACATCATTTATCGAGATTTATCTGTCCTAAAGAGAATCACATGTATTCTGTGCGCAGTTACTGGTTACTTCCTCCCATACTGGCGCACATCGACCAGAGTGTGAGTTTCTTTGGCCCTGTTAGGAGACAACGAATGACAATGGAATAGTACAAACCATTACTTATTGCACGAAAGGGTCGTCACTAGGACTTACCACGCAGGCAATATTAAAAGGAAATTGTAAAATTCTTCCATTATTTAGGTTTGTTATAGCAACGGTGCAGCTTTGAGTAATAGTAACTGAATACTAAACAGGCAGAACTATCCTAGAAATAATCTAAATCTTGACAAATCTGTATACGGATACATTTAAGTCCAACTATGTTCCCACGGGTGCCACCGAACTGTCATGTAACCCGGCCCAGCGTAAGTACTCCTTCTCCGCAAGCACGTCCCGCCTGTCTCAATTTCTCTCAGAATTTTCTGGCGGGCTGGCACTCCTTCCACCTCTGACTGCTCAGCTTTGAAATCTGCCAGTAGCAGACTCTCTTATTCCCCTCAACATGCCAGGCCTTGTAACACCCCAGTTATAGAACCTATAATGAACACCATTTGTTGCAAAAAGGAATAAAAAAATCAGTCATCCCGACAGTGATGGCAGCTACAGACAACACAATTTAAACTCTTGACAGTTCGATAAAAAAGAATGTTATGTAAATACTAATGCTTACACTACAGAAGAAAAACATAGAAGAAGACAACTGCCTGGCGCCATATTGGATCCCTGTTCCTTCCAGTTCCGCATATCGCTCATTTGGTCGTGCAGGCGAGCGCACCTGCTGTTTGGTACACTAATAGTCGGAAAATAGTGCACATTTCAACTGCAGGTCCTACAATTCTCCAACCAGCACAGGCCGAGAAATCTGCACCATAGAGCGTCACGAAATTGTCCGACCCACTCGCCTCCTAACTAAAGGACTGCTTTCGGTTTTGGGAATGATGATAACAAACGCTAACTCAGTTTTCAGCCAGCACGAGAGGTCAACAGTGTTACCACTGACCTGACAAACTGGGTATGGACTCAGAATCTAGACATCAGGCATCATTGGTGCCGGAATGAGTCACGAATTGCAGCAGTGTTTGCCGTATGTGCCCCTTCGCCGCCGGCAGAGCATCCCATACACCTAGGACGTGAATCACAGAAAGCACATAGAGTGGACACTGACATTCCTTCCTGACTTAGAAGCATTTATCCAAGGGGCTCCACCACCCGCCTAACGTTGGAGCTTCCAATGTATAGCAAACCCTCTCTATGCTTTTGTCCGGATCTTTTAGGAAGATCAGCCAAAAAGGCGAGGCTTTCCATGCTGGTTCAGACGTACTTTCAATAAAGATCAAAACCTCAAACGCTTAACACATTAGGGGACAGCCGTGTAGCCAGACTGTCTTTCGCCTTCTGCCCAGAGACTCGTGTCTCTGCAGTTCACTCACATCAATAATGTGGACCGACAAGGATGATGCGACATCACGAACTCAAGCGAAGCTATAGGCACCAAGGCTGCTTGGAAATAAAGCAGAAATAAGATACTACATCAAGATTTCTCCAATGCTCATAAGTTTTTGCCTGAGGTAGAACATACTGCCCATAGGTGTTTACAGATAATTCCTGCCTTTTATATGTAATTCAAACCTTCTTTTTATTATACTACTTGGAGCAACTGTAGGTACACTCTAGAAGGGCACTGCCTTAGAGTCAAGTCACGGTATATAATTTCTTTATCTTTGTATACGGACGATGACGGTGGTGCAGCCTACTGTAAAATCTCTCGGCAAACAAAACCGACAAACCAAAGAATTATCTTAACGCTGAAACCGAATGTTTACTTACATCTCATTGCTGTGTCTCCTCGCGGGTATATAACAGATTCTTTTAAAGTGTCACGTTCAAATTGAAGTGACTAATTTCATCGAATCCTTCCAAATACAGATAGTTTAAACAGCACCACTATCCCAGTGATAATTAGCACATGGTATACAAAATATACGAGGGATTGCTGAAAAGTAATGTCTCCGAATTTTTTATTCTGTTCTTAATATCGGCTGAGGTAATACATGTCATGCACAATACTCGGTCGACTTTTTGCTTTGCTGACGCAAATTGCAAACTGAAATTACAATGAAATACAGACCATTAGCTGCTTAGAGACGTTGATAAATATCAACTGGGCCAGTTGAAAATATGTGCCCCGATCAGGATTCGAACCCGGGATTCTTAGATGACAGACGCTCAATCCGACTGAGCCACCGAGGACACAGGCGATGGTGCGACTGCAGAGACTTATCTCCCCGTGAGACCCACACTTCCAACTTACTGTCCACACACTGCATTTGTAGTGCCCCTGCCCACTGCATTCATTACTCGCGGCAGTCAGTCTACCGATTCCCGTAAGAGTTTGAGCAACGTGAGTGCATCCGCACTGAAGAAGCTCATTGGTTGGTAGGCCTTATTTATATATGATGATGATATCTGTTCCCGGCTTCTAGTCCTGTCGGGGCACATTTTCAACTGTTCCCGTTGATATTTATCATTGCCTGTAAACAGCTAATGGTCTCTATTTGATTATAATTTCATTCTTCGAGAGCTGCACGATCACCAGTGGTATACCATCTTCATATAAATATGTAGAGATGAAAAATAAATATGGAGAATGTTAATGAAGTTCATTTTATTTAAAAAACCTGCAGAGTTTTCGCATAAAAACTTCGGAGGCATTACTTTTCAGTAAGTTCTTGCACTTGCAGTAAATACCTACCAACTTCGAAATCTGACAAATGGCATAATAAAAGGAATAATAACATTGGAAAGTGGCAGTGTTCAGTGTCCAGAATTGATAAGTTTATTCTTCTAATAATTTCCGGGTATGCAGCCGGATCCCGTCGACATTCTGCCACGATATTTCGGCCCAGAGACGTCCGGCCATCATCAGGTGAGTACACAACTACTGTAGTTGTGTACTCACCTGATGATGGCCGGACGTCTCTGGGCCGAAATATCGTGGCAGAATGTCGACGGGATCCGGCTGCATACCCGGAAATTATTAGAAGAACAAATACGCCGGGAAAATTTCAGAAGTTTATTCTCTCAGATTTATTCTACAGTTAAGGTAATTGCCAGCGACCACTACTTTCGATCTTGTAGCTTCTAAAGCGTAGGCAAAATTTAAAGCTGCTTTCGAAACACATTTCCCGCTTTAATGTTAGCCTGCTCAGAATCTACTTCAAAGCGGATGTTGTTTACATTGCGTCCGCAACGAGGCGTGCAGCAAACGCACTTTAGCCGCTTGAATGCTAAAGTTGTGCACACAACACGAGAGGGACAACTATGTCAGCCACTTGCTCATCCATTTCAGCCGAAGATTCTTCCAAGTGAGGTATATTTCTGAATTTAGTATGGTTAATAAAACACCAGAGATAAAATGAAAGCTAAAAATCTGGCGCTGTAGTTGTAAAGGCAACAGACGAGTTGCTTACCCATCAATAGCTCCAACTTTGTTTTGTTCGTATTCTTTGGTTGTAAAGATATACTGTGTGTATCCAAAGATCATGCCACATCTAACCGAACAGTCATGGGGATCTTTCGGTGAAGGAGGAATTCCATTGTCACCCGCAGAGGAAAGAGCGGATAGGTGGAAAAGGTAAACTGAGGTGTTCTATAAAAGGGAGGAACTATCTCTAGAAGTGACAGAATTCCTTCTGAATATCTAAAACTAGTGACGTGGCAAACAATTATGCAAGGTAGTGCGTGGAGCGTATGAGACTGGAGCAATACCATCGGACTTTCGTAAGAATAGTATCTACAAAATCCCGAAGACAGCAAGGGTAGATAAATGTGAGATCTACCGCAAAATCAGCTTGGCACGTCATGCATCCAAGTTACTGATAATACTAATGGAGAAAAAGATCGAAAATAGGATTTAGGATATATCAGATAACAATCCGTTGGATTTTAAGAAAGGTAAAGGCACTGGAGAAGTGGGGCTTACGCTGCATTTGGTAATTTGGCAAGGCTTAAGACCCACGAGCTAAAAAAAGCTTAAGACTACTTCATTGGATTTGTCGACAAAGAAAATGCGTTCAACAACGTAAATAGACGCAAGATGTTTGAAGATCTCAGAAAAATAGGTGAGAGCTTTAGGGAAAGATAAGTAATGTACCGTGTGTACGAAATTTAAGAGAGAAAAATAGGGATGAAATACCAAGAGGTAAGTTCTCTAAACATGGCAGGAACATATCTAAGAAATGGTGAAAAACAAGAAATGTTCAAGAGTGGGATCAAAATTCAGGCTGAAACGCTGTCAGCAGCAAGATTCACGGTTGACATTGCTATCCATAGTGAAGGTGTGGAAGGATTACTAGGGCTGTTGAATGGAATCAACAGTGTAATGAGCACAGATGGTAGACCGAAAGGAAATCAAAGAAAGGAAAAAGTATTAACGAATAAAAGTATGAGATTATCGATAAACTTAAAATGAAAATTCTGTTACCATGAAAGCAAAGATAAGCATGACAGACGAAGTAGTGAGGGCATAAGAAGCAGACCAGTACGTACAGAGAGGGCATTCCTCCCTATAGCAAGTCTTCTAGTATCAGTTATTATTATTACAACCAATCTCAACAATTTTAAAATCCAGTACCAAACACCAAGATAACAAGAAATTATGGAACACGTATTATGTTCGAGTATAATGTCTTTTCTGGAGACTAGAAATCTACTCTGTAGGAATCAGCATGGGTTTCGAAAAAGACGGTCGTGTGAAACCCTGCTCGCGCTATTCGTCCACGAGACTCAGAGGGCCTTAGACACGGGTTCACAGGTAGATGCCGTGTTTCTTGACTTCCGCAAGGCGTTTGACACAGTTCCCCACAGTCGTTTAATGAACAAAGTAAGAGCATACGGACTATCAGACCAATTGTGTGATTGGATTGAGGAGTTCCTAGATAACAGAATGCAGCATGTCATTCTCAATGGAGAGAAGTCTTCCGAAGCAAGAGTGATTTCAGGTGTGACGCAGGGGAGTTTCATAGGACCGTTGCTATTCACAATATACATAAATGACCTGGTGGATGACATCGGAAGTTCACTGAGGCTTTTTGCAGATGATGCTGTGGTGTATCGAGAGGTTGCAACAATGGAAAATTGTACTGAAATGCAGAAGTATCTGCAGCGAATTGACGCATGGTGCACGGAATGGCAATTGAATCTCAATGTAGACAAGTGTAATGTGATGCGAATACATAGAAAGATAGGTCGCTTATCATTTAGCTACAAAATAGCAGGTCAGCAACTGGAAGCAGTTAATTCCATAAATTATCTGGGAGTACGCATTAGGAGTGATTTAAAATGGAATGATCATATAAAGTTGATCGTCGGTAAAGCAGATGCCAGACTGAGATTCATTGGAAGAATCCTAAGGAAATGCAATCCAACGACAAAGGAAGTAGGTTACAGTACGCTTGTTCGCCCACTGCTTGAATACTGCTCAGCAGTGTGGGATCCGCACCAGATAGGGTTGATAGAAGAGATAGAGAAGATACAACGGAGAGCAGCACGCTTCGTTACAGGATCATTTAGTAATCGCGAAAGCGTTACGGAGATGATAGATAAACTCCAGTGGAAGACTCTGCAGGAGAGACGCTCAGTAGCTCGGTACGGGCTTTTGTTGAAGTTTCGAGAACATACCTTCACCGAAGAGTCAAGCAGTATATTGCTCCCTCCTACGTATATCTCGCGAAGAGACCATGAGGATAAAATCAGAGACATCAGAGCCCACACAGAAGCATACCGACAGTCCTTCTTTCTACGAACAATACGAGATTGGAATAGAAGGGAGAACCGATATTTTGGTTTGTTGAAAATTAATGACCCAAAGAAAGTCACAGCACAGCATCCCTAAAAAGTATTTCAGGACTCTTTTCGTAGCAACATATTTTATCTCCTATATTAGTTGTTACGCGAGCTACAAAACAAAGCAAAGAGAGCCAGTGAAAGCTGCCAAGTCTTCCGCTGCTCCTCCCTCAACCCTCCCCTGAACGCATCATTTCGCAGTGACGGACCTGTTTTCCTTTCCCCTTCCCAGTCAGCATACGGCCAAGGGCCAGCGCCTTGTGAACCGTACCCCCTCGCCACCCGTGGCTCGGCAAACTGCAGTCGTCGTTACGTAACCAAGCCGCTTCCCTTCCTCCGCCTCGCCCGTTGCGAGGGCACATCTAGGGCCAACTCGGACGGCCCCAGCGAACGGACGGGCTCTCGCATACCCCTCTTACCTCGCACGCCAATGAACCCAGCTGTCTCTGACACTCCCGCACTCTCCCTGCCGGCCGCACCTCTACACAGTGTCCGGGCCAACTGGTTTGCGAATGGTTTGTTCATTCTTTGATGTTTCTGTCACGTTTTATTCTCATAATTTGTGTTTATTTCTATGCTAATTTAAACACAATTAGATATTATTTTGGTACTACTAATTTTACTTTTAGTTTGATTTTAGTGAGTGATATTCCTTCTGCTGGAGCTTTGTGGCTGAAACTCGAATACTCTTACAGCGATTTTAAAATTAATAAAGCAGATTGTTTACAACAAATAAACCTTTAATTTATTAAGTATGAAAGAGAAGCTAGAAATCGAGCAGTAATGTGGACATCAACCTAAACGTTTCTTAATGTCTCAACCTGATGGAAGGAAGAGCACACTTTTCTGCAACACATGGTTCTGCTGTTAGCACTGAGTGAAGAGAGAGAAAAGTTATTTTGATGAAGGGTCGTGGATCAATTTCGGCTGTAAGAATCTAAAGCATTTAAGTTCATAATGGTTCAAACGGCCCTAAGCACTATGGGACTTAACACCTGAGGTCATCAGTCCCCTAGAACTTAGAACTACTGAAACCTAACTAACCTAAGGACATCACACACATCCATGCCCGAGGCAGGATTCGAACCTGCGACCGTAGCGGTAGCGCGGTTCCAGACTGAAGCGCCTCGAACCGGCCAGCTACCCGGCCGGCGACTGCATTTATAAAGTGCTTATCAATACAAAATGTTTGGCGTCATTAATATTGCTGTTCAGATTGATTTAGCGTTTAAAATATCAATATAAAAACGTAATGAATTAGCTACGAAGAGCAGACACATATTAAACGGACTGGTAGAGTTGTTAACGTTTTGTGGAATTCATAAGTTAGCACTAAAAGTTCAGCCAGCTGTGGCAATTTCTTAGATTTCTTGCCGCGTCAAGGAAATCTTGACAATGTTTCAGATGACCACTTAGACACCTCTAGTACTTCCATCTCTAAATATATGTCACACATTATACAAAATGAACTTTGAGACTGCATACATTGAAGAACTGATTAAAGGTCTCGATGTTGCCACTTTTGTTTCTGTGTTGGAGGAAGAAACAACATGTATTCCTTGCAAAAGTCAGTAGGTCGTTCATTATACAGCAGTGCATTAAGGGGAAGAAACCTTCTGAAAGATTTCTTTCTCTGCCATATATAGAAGACATGAAGATTATATATAAGAACAGTTCGTAAGAATCCCGATATAAAGTTTATTTACTTTTTATGTGGGCCTCACCAACATAAACGAGCACGAGCCGCCATTGATCTGTGAGTATAATCCTACTGAGTTAATATGGGCTGAACTGAAACGGAACTTAGCACAAAAGGATCATAACTCTCAAGTTTGCCAATACTGAACGCCCTGCACATGAAACTCTGGATCGTTTTGCCGAAGATGATTGAGCTAAATGCGTTAGACTACGCTAAGTTGTTCGTTATGGTTTTGTTGGGGGCACCGGTTTTAATACGACTGAGGGAAAACACCGACAGTCATCTCGAATCAGAATCACAGGAGGAAAAAATCTGAGGGTTCATAAACTCTCAAACAATGTTCATTATTTAGTATTTAACTGGCGTTAAATAGCCAAGCTAATTACGTTGTCACCTCGCTGCAAGTGTTAGTCCTTTATACAGCGTCCTGTGTATTGATTTTTGACTGCAAAGTTTCTTAAGTCTGAAACTCCAGGACTCAACAGCATTTTTGGTAAGCAATAGCTGAATATCTTCTAAAGGAGTCATTTCATACATCATCCATAGAACTGAGGTCATTATTCATGTTGATCCTTCTGTACTTCTAAGATACCACAGTGCCCTGAACACTTTCTCATAGCATATGTATCGCTGTTTGGGGTGAAAGGTGCTCACATGAACAGTCTGCAACAGCTGCAAATACAGTCTTTTCGGCCTCATTCAGGCGAGCCGTCAGAAGAATAATCTTGGCAGCGACGTGGCAAGCCTCGGCGCACTGTTACCCACCGAGTCTCTCGTAAATAATTGGCGTTCACGGGTGACATGGCTTTCCAGATGTTACCAAAACTAATTTTATTGCTTAGCAATCTTCTCTCTGGAAGTGCCTGCATGATCCAACAGAACTCAAATTCATCAGCGACAACATATTTCGTAACTGAGGCAAAACAATGACACACTTTAATGTAATTTTTTTTACCTCAAAATAGTTTTACGTTTTACGATAAAATATTTGTCGCAGACGCCTATATTCTTTGAGAATGTTCATACATTTCTTCCACAGTTTAAGTAAAAAATATTTTTCTTGAGTATTTCTCTAAAGTTAGGGCTTTTTTGGTGTGTAACGACAGCCAGGAATTTTCATTTAGAAAGCACACCATCACATTCCACAATAAAAATAGAAATCTTTTTTTTTACTTTTTTTTTAATCTAGAATTGTCACTAAGTGGCAGTGCTGGTAAGTGCATATGACACTGATCTGCCAAGTTTTGTGATGAAGACGTTTATCATTTCCGTTGAGGTACAAAAAACTGGAAAAGATCGTAAATATTACACAACAAAATGAAAATCATTAACATATGACCTCACGCAGTTTACTAAAAGGAACGAACCCTGCCCATGTCGACCAGCATTTTATTAGATTTCAACAAAAAAATGGTTTAAATGACTCTGAGCGCTATGGGACTTAACAGCTATGGTCATCAGTCCCCTAGAACTTCTTAAACCCAACTAACCGAAGAACATCACACAACACCCAGTCATCACGAGGCAGAGAAAATCCCTGACCCCGCCGGGAATCGAAGCCGGGAACCCGTGCGTGGGAAACGAGAACGCTACCGCACGACCACGAGCTGCGAACATCAGATTTCAACATACAGTAGAGAAAGGCTTACGCTGCTGTACGCCAGCAAGCAGTCAAGATCAGTAGCAATTTTCGTTCCATAAAAAGCTATGTTCACGGAGCGTGAGAACTGTAGATACGAGCCATGTTGCACTGGAGCATGCAGAGAATATGGTGATTCACATTGCGAAGCTTGGTGACAAACGCTGAACTTTTTTTTTCTTCCTTAAATTAGCTATTTTAATGTTTATATAGGACTCCAGTTAGAATAATCATTATTCTTGAATATCGACCGTAGATGCTCATTCAGAAGTTTTGTGCGCCCTGTTCAGAAATGTTTTAATTATCTGACTAGGATGAGATATAGATTGTTGACATTTTCCACACTGACAGCTTCCTAACCATGATTTCAGTAACTCTGAAATTATACTCACATTTCAATTACAATTTTATATGGTGTTATCAGTCATTGGCCGACTAAACCGACCAATCAGAAACGCGCTCTGTGCAAGCAGGCGCGAAACAATGAAACTAACTCGTCAGAAGCACAGTCTTCGACTACTGTCTGAAAAAAATTACTTTATAGTTGACACTACACGCGTTGTAGCTCGTTTCCTCCAATCAGAGCCATCATCGTCACGCCCGAACCGTTCGCCGTGGTCAGACTGCTAAAACACTTAGTTCACTTGCAATTTCCTTCTTTCTTTATGTGTTTGGATCCCGAATCCTGGGATCTTCGCCGGCCGCGGTGGTCTCGCGGTTCTAGGCGCGCAGTCCGGAACCGTGCGACTGCTACGGTCGCAGGTTCGAATCCTGCCTCGGGCATGGATGTGTGTGATGTCCTTAGGTTAGTTAGGTTTAAGTAGTTCTAAGTTATAGGGGACTAATGACCACAGCAGTTGAGTCCCATAGTGCTCAGAGCCATTTGAACCATTTTTTGAACCTGGGATCTTCCTTTTATTTTGTGTTTCATCGTACATGATAACCACGCCAAAAAAAAAAAACACTCACACAAAACGAAGTTAACGAAATATATACGTCTCATACGCGGCACCAACCAAAGACAACATTGCATGAAGTCCAATTTTTAGAGTATTACACTGTGTGAAAGGTTTTAGGTTCTAATCTCGTCAAATGCAGTGAATATTTTTTATTTCGAAATCTAATCAAAATAGTGATTATTATTTTATTCAGTTACTTGGCTTAAATGTAATTTTTTGTATCTAATACTTCGCCATGTCATTTTCATAATCGTATTTTTATTTGCTTTTTTTTCTCCCTATCATTCTTTTTTGTTTGGAATCTACTTGTATCGCGTATGATCTGCAAGCAAGTGCCAACCAGTGACTTCTCATCACTTGGTAAAGCGGCAGCTCGTATAGCTGTATGAGGCTAGTTTCAGGTAACCAGTAATAGCGAGAAATAAGAGCTTGCTTCTACTGGTGAAACTGACATTTTTCTGAGCTTGACCGTAGAGGTTAGCCTTAAACACCGTGAATAAAATGATAGTGATTTTAATTCTGCCGTACGTGGCTGACCGCTGTTTTCTCGGATACACATCACGAGATTGTGGTTAGGTTAGCACATGAGTTCAAATTCAGGGTCGCAAAATGCGTTGTCTGCTGCAGTTTGTTGGTTACTTGATATCAGCTGTCGGCAGAGCATCTCTCATTTGCGTAATACCTCGCGATGGCTGCTCTCAACATTGCTCCGCGTTACGCATTAACGGCATTTGTGGAGTGACCCGCCTTGTTGGTTCGTCGCTTATAATCGAGCGGGAGCCGGCAGCCAGCAGCTGATGTGGCAACACTGTAGCACTACAGCCGCAAGTGACAGACGTCAGTCAGCTTTCAAGTAATTTTAATCAGACTGTGGCAGTGAGGCCGACAACATGTACTTCCTACAAGTGGGTATTTTACATTCTTTAGCTTAAGTGAAAGCATTATTCCATCTTGGAAAACGTTTATGTTCCATCTCGCGCGTGTGCAGATTCCTTTGGTTATTAAAATCGTGTGGAGATTTTTCTGAGCGTGCAGTGGTACTCAATAAGTAAAGATTAGATTCCGAGAACTTAGATTCAAGTACTACCGTTGGAATGGCTCTAAAGACTTACTTAGTTTTATTTTTAAAAAATATGACATCCTTGCGTTTCAAGGCAATCATTGAAGTAGCACTGAGACTTTTCCGCTTTCCATTTTATCTGTCGCAGTTGATTGTATGCGTGTTCGGCTCCACGACCAGTGGAGAAGACCATTTGGAACACCTAGACAGCTTTACAAGACACGAAGTTATCCGGTTTCTTAATGGGTTATTAGGGAACTCGCTGGTGTGTAGGACCATCTCTTTACGAGTTGGTCAATGTAGCCCTCCACATGCAACAATTCTTAAGGATAAATCGCGCTGTTAGCATGTCCGACGCAGTAAAGTTTCACGGCAGGATCATTCCTTACATCTCATCTTAATCATATAACTAAAACATTTCTGAACAGGGCGCACAAAACTTGTGAATCGACTTGAACATCTACGACCGATATTCAAGAAGAATCGTTATTCTAACAGGAAGATAGATCAAGAACTACGCCCTAGGGAGAGAATCAGGATCGACGAGGAACGACAGCTGGCGAAAGGTAAAGTTCTAATTACCTTCATGAAAATGATTACAGCTCACAGTGGAAAAGTGTTGAGCAAGTATGGTGTGGAAATTACCTGGAAGATAGACAATGTTTTATGATCGCATAAATATATAGGACACCTTTTGGCTACTCCAGATGTACATAAAATTCCTTGTACTAGTGGAATGTTTTGTATAGGTACTACAAAAAGAAGTGAGAACAACCGTCTGGTTGAACACAAGAGAAACTGCCACCTGGGACATACGGATAAATCGACCTTAGCGGAACATCTTTATCAAGAGGGTGATCCTGAAATAAAATTCACTGAGACGAGTGTCACATCGAAAACATCGCATTATCATGCCCGTATTTATAGAGAAGGACTGACTCAGCATATAGGAAAGTCAAAACAACCTTCGGTAAAAATAAAAGAGAGTGCAACGGGAATTCCACAGTTAAATGCAGACGACAAAGCGGATAGGTGGAAAGAGTACATTGAAGGGGGAAGGTTAGTCTAACATAATAGAAGAAAAAATAGGCGTCCATTTAGAAGAGATAGGGGATCCAGCACTAGAATCAGAATTTAAGAGAGCTTTGGAGCACTTAAGATGACATAAGGCAGAAGGGATAGATAACATTCCATCAGAAGTACTGAAATCACTGGGGAAGTGGCAACAAAACGACTACGCACGTTCATGTGTAGAATGTATGAGTCTGGCGACATACCATCTGACTTTCGGAAAAATATCATTCACACAATTCCGAAGACTGCAAGAGCTGACAAGTGAGAGAATTATTGCACCATCGGCCCAACCAACTCATGCATCCGAGATGCTGCTGATAAGAATAACACACAGAAGAATGGAAAACAAAGTTGAGGATCTTTTAGATGACGATAAGTTTGGCTTTACGAAAAGTAAAGGCTCCAGAGAAGCAATTATGACGTTGCAGTTGATAATGGAAGCAAGACTAGAGAAAAGTGCAGACACGTTCATAGGGTTTGTCGATCTGGAAAAAGCTTTCGACGATGTCAAATGGTGCAAGATGTTCGAAATTCTGAGAAAAATATGGAGAAAAATAAGAGACGGGTGACATACAATATGTACAAGAGCCAAGAGGGAATAATAAGACAGGACAACCAAGAACGAAGTGCTCGGATTAAAAATGGCGTAAGACAGGGATGTAGTCTTTCCCCCCTACTGTTCAACCTGTACATCGAAAAAGCAATGATGGAAATAAAAGAAAGGTTTAGGAGTGGGATTAAAATTCAAAGTGAAAGGATATCAATGATGCAAAACGATGATGACATTGCTAAAGTGAAGAAGAGTTACATCATCTCCTGAATGTAATGCACAGTCTAATGAGCACATAATATGGACGGAAAGAAATCGAAGAAAGACGAAAGTAACGGGAAGTAGCAGAAATGAAAACAGCGAGAAACTTAATATCAGGATTGATGGTTACGAAGTACATAAAATTAAGGCATTCTACTACCTAGGCGGCAAAGTAACCAATGACGAACGGAGCAAGGAGGACATTAAAAGTAGACTAGCAGTGACAAAAAGGCATTCCTGGCCAAGAGAAGTCTACTGGTATCAAACATGGGCCTTAATGTGAGAAAGAAATTTCTGAGTATGTACGTTTGGAGCGCAGCAACATGTGGTAGTGAAACATGGACTGTGGGATACCGAAACAGTAGAGAATCGAAACATCTGAGATATAGTGCGACAAACGAATGTTGAAAATTCGATAGACTGATAAGGTAAGGAATCAGGAAGTTCTGCGCAGAAGTGGAGAAGAAAGGAATATGTGGAAAACATTGACAAGTGAAAGGGACAGGATTATACGACATCTGATATCTTAGAGAATGACTTCAATGGTACTAGAGGGAAATGTAGAGGGCAAGAGCTGTAGAGAAAGACAGAGACTGCAATACATTCAGAAAATAATTGAGGATGTGGCTTGCAAGATGCCGAGGTTGGCATAGGAGAGGAATTCGTGGCGAACCGCATCTAACCAGTCAGAAGACTGATAACTGAAAAAATGTATAGAAAGGCTATTGAGATTTATAAACGCCATAACATTTATAACAATAAAAGAAGAAGGTGTTAAATTAGATAAAATTCGGATGTCAACATTGCAACTTAAGAATGACGATCGATTACTTTCAGTCGTGGGTGTTGGCACTACCGCAGATAATCTCGTAGCCGACGTCACGTGATGAACGGTGGTGCCCTATACATGTCCATATATTCGGCGTTCCTTGGAGTTCTGGTTGCAGGTCGCCATTTTACCTCTGAAGATGTCTCCCGAAGTCGGAGGTGAAACGTTAGGATAAATTTTTATACATCGAGCACGGCCTATTATCTCGGATGTTCTGAGTGTTGCCAGTATGAGCCTTGAAAGCTTATCTTGTATAATTAATTAATTTATTAGTTTAGAAGGAGCCGCTATACATGAAATTTCTTGTGTGGGTAAAATCCCGTTAAACAGCGGTGAATTTTAGAATGATGTGCTACAAGAGCCGTCAATCGCTCAATATCCTCCATTGCCCTTCAACCTCTCTTCCTGATGGCTAATTATACAAAATATATATCTAAAACAAGAAACGCTTGAGTGCCTGGTAACAGGTTTCTGTAGCTAAACGTGAAAAAAGTCCAGTGTCTCTAGACTTTGCATTTTTGCTTGCAATAGATATCACATGAAACGATAGGCTCTTTATAGTTCGAACAGCTGGTAATGATGCAGTTCCCTCTCCAGGTATTGTGCGCAACAGTTTAAATTTTCGGGGTACTGCAGAGTTCCATCGTCTATCAATCAGGTTTATTTCCATATGCTCTCAAAGCAACGCTTTCCGCACTTTAAGCAGTATAACTGTGACTGTAGGAACACATATTCAAATTATTACAGCGCTTGGAAAATCGCTGACGGTCTCCGGGAGAACACAAAGTGGAACTCTTTTTAGGAGTACGAAATGAATAAAAACATTTGGATGATGGCAGTAGTTCTAACTCGTCAGCTGTATTTGTTCATCGCAAAAACAGAAAAAAATTACACGTCGGTAGCCATGTTCGCTATTTTCTGCGGACAGTTAGAAGGGAAAGAAACGCTTGTGAAGTGTGTCATATGCAAATAAAGCCAGGAAACCGCTGTGAGAAGGACCAATATCATTGGAGTTTTTTACTTTCTGTCAGATGATTTAAAACTGAAGCGTAATAGATAAAGAAGATAGTATGAACTTTCCAGAAAGAATTATCAATCGCTACGTTTCTGATTGCCTAAGCGATGTCCACTTCGTAATCGATTAAAAATGAGGGTGTGGCATTGATAGCCCGGAGGCCGTCTCCAAGTAAGTTCGGCCGCCGAGTGCAAGTCTTAGTTCAGTGGACGCCACGTTGGACCGGTGATGAGAATGATATGATGATGAGGACAACACAACACCCAGTCCACGAACGGAGAAAAATCTCCATCCCGGCTGGGAACCGAACCCGGGCCCGCTGCAATGGAGGCCACAACTAACCACCTTTTTTTAAAAAAAAATCTCATTTTGTTCGCTTTCGTTCGTTTCATCTGCTCGGGGCGGAGGTCGGAAGACACCCTTTTTAATTCGTCGTTGATCGAGTAACTCAGTTTGTTTTATTACAGAGGGCAGCTTACCCTTTGACCGAACACGCTGAGATACCATGCCGGCCAACCACTCAGCTAATCAGGCAGTCTTCGTAGTCGATGATACAGGTAGATAGTGATTACGCACCCTTTTGTCTAAAGCAGATCCCAAAGGCTCAGTGATATTAAGATTGGTGACAATGGTGGTCAGAGGATATACGACAATTCATCCTCGCACTCGCACAAAACCAGTCCTAAACGGGAATCCTCTCCTCTTGGAAAGCATAATCACCACTTGGAAACGAACATTGTACCACGGGGTGGACCTAATCAACCGAAACGGTCACGCATTCTTTAGCAGTAATGCGACACTGCAGTGAACTACAGGATCCACGTATTACCACGATATATCTGCTCAAATCATCACCGAAACCGCGCCATGTTTCGCTCTTGGGTCATAAACTCGGCCAGAAGTTGGAAACAGCGTGGAACAAAACTCATCCGACCAAATAATTTTCTGCCATTGCTCCACAGTCCAGGTTTTATAGCTTCGGCGGTATGTTTTCACAAATGAGTGGTTTTGGAATTCCTGCTCTCCTTTCAGTTCCCCACTTATGGAGCTCCCTTCATGTTGTTTTGCTGCTGACTTTGTTTCGCGAGTGCGACTTTCAGTTCTCCAGTGACTTTCGCAGCTGTCGTTCTCTTATTTTTCGCCACAATGCTCTTAAGTGACCGTCTGTCACAATCGCTCAACACACAGTTTCGTTCGCGTTGTAACTTGAGGGAGGATGTTTTTCTACTGTCTCTGTGTGCGGAAGAAATCTTCCAAACGGTGTCTCCCGAAACACCCTGGAACACCCTTGCTGAATAACTGGCACCACGCAGCGAAGCCGTACCGTGCTGCATGCAGACAAGCTCCGCACACCCCCCACACAGTGAGATTATCTATGGCCGATCTCCCACTACTATATAACGATCTAGATTGTTCCAAGAATGCAGCGGCTGCAGCAAACTGGGATACATCACCATCACTTACCACGGTAATGATGCATGATACCCATACTAACAAACGCAACCTTGCTTGAACTACCGCAGCTAGTAAGCCATTATTGCTCTTACTACCCATCCCACTGTCGCAGAGGTTTTTTTTTCCACTGCACGAGCCTTTGCACTTTTTTTCCTCTGCTCTTGAAATTGCTACCCTCATTTGCGTTTCGTCCACTATCTATCACCTGATGGACCGTGTTAATGCGTAGTTTTACCCAGACGCACGGATAACATCACAGCCCAGCATCCTGTGATCCACCAATTAGATAACTAACATGTTGACGGAGGTGACGGTAGAACTTTTGGTCTGGTCACCACGTTGGTGCGGGCGTGGAGGGGCCCCATCTCTATTCTCGAAACACCAAACACTTGGCTTCCTTGGTTACCAAAACACCCATCATGGTAGCACCAACAAATCGCCCACGTTCGAATTCGCTTAGCTCCAGAATAACGCTCTCACAACTACATAGAACACTTCAGACGTATTGAGTACATTGCGACATTGCACAGTAGGGATGGCGGTTATCGCTGAAACAACCGGTTTTCAGTTTTATCGATTTTTTCAAAGTCAGTTTCACCTGAGTATTGTTAGAAAACTCATAGCAAAAAAAAGAGGAGTGGAAAGGTCGATAGTGGCCTGGACACATAAAAACAGAAAGAAAGTAGTGCATACCAGACTATAAGTTCAGTGACATATTGGTAACAGTAAATGCTTGAAATGGCAGTAGGCTGAACACTTCGCCCGAGGGAAGGACGGGAGCTGGTCAAAACAAATACTAGATTGGAGCCCAGTTAACCAAAACAGACTGAGGGGAAGACCACCGGACAGATGGGACAGACACTTAGAAAGACTGCTGGATTCGGGTGGCAACGGGAAGCTCGAGATGACAAATGGAAGAACCGTCTGAGAACCTACGTTGCACGACGTCTCACAGAGACACATCACCAAGTAATTCAACTGGGTGATGACGATCACCATCATGATACCGCAAACGATTGCTTAACTAACACAAAGTACGGCTTAGGCCGGTATTACACTCTCAAATTTCTTTGTCAAAGATTTGATCAAAGATGTTGTTGTTGTTGTTGTTGTTGTTGTGGTCTTCAGTCCTGAGACTGGTTTGATGCAGCTCTCCATGCCACTCTATCCTGTGCAAGCATCTTCATCTCCCAGTACCTACTGCAACCTACATCCTTCTGAATCTGCTTAGTGTATTCATCTCTTGGTCTCCCTCTACGATTTTTACCCTCCACACTGCCCTCCAGTATTAAATTGGTGATCCCTTGATGCCTCAGAACATGTCCTACCAACCGATCCCTTCTTCTCGTCAAGTTGTGCCACAAACTTCTCTTCTCCCCAATCCTATTCAATACCACCTCGTTAGTTATGTGGTCTACCCATCTAATCTTCAGCATTCTTCTGTAGCACCACATTTCGAAAGCTTCTATTCTCTTCTTGTCCAAACTATTTATTGTCCATGTTTCACTTCCATACATAGCTACACTCCATACAAATACATTCAGAAATGACGTCCTGACACTTAAATCTATACTCGATGTTAACGAATATCTGTTCTTCAGAAACGCTTTCTTTGCCATTGCCAGTCTATATTTTATATCCTCTCTACTTCGACCTTCATCAGTTATTTTGATCAACAAATAGCAAATCTCATTTACTACTTTAAGTGTCTCATTTCTTAATCTAATTCCCTCAGCATCATCCGACTTAATTCGACAACATTCCATTATCCTCGTTTTGCTTTTGTTCATGTTCATCTTATACCCTTCTTTCAAAACACTGTCCATTCCGTTCAACTGCTCTTCCAAGTCCTTTGCTGTCTCTGACAGAACTACGGTGTCATCGGCGAACCTCAAAGTTTTTATTTCTTCTCCATGGATTTTAATACCTACTCCGAATTTTTCTTTTGTTTCCTTTACTGCTTGCTCAATATTCAGATTGAATAACATCGGGGAGAGGCTACTACCCTGTCTTACTCCCTTATCAACAACTGCTTCCCTTTCATATCCCTCGACTCTTATAACTGCCATCTGGTTTCTGTACAAATTGTAAATAGCCTTTCGCTCCCGGTATTTTACCCCTGCCACCTTTAGAATTTGAAAGAGAGTATTCCAGTCAACATTGTCAAAAGCTTTCTCTAACTCTACAAATGCTAGAAACCTAGGTTTGCCTTTCCTTAATCTTTCTTCTAAGACAAGTCGTAAGGTCAGTATTGCCTCACGTGTTCCAGTAATTCTACTCATCTGCCCCGAGGTCGGTTTCTACTAGTTTTTCCATTCGTCTGTAAAGAATTCGTGTTAGTATTTTGCAGCTGTGGCTTATTAGACTGATTGTTCGGTAATTTTCACATTTGTCAACACCTGCTTTCTTTGGGATTGGAATTATTATGTTGTTCTTGAAGTCTGAGGGTATTTCGCCTGTCTCATACATCTTGCTCACCAGACGGTACAGTTTTGTCAGGACTGGCTCTCCCAGGTCGGTCAGTAGTTCCAATGGAATGTTGTCTACTCCGGGGGCCTTGTTTCGGCTCAGGTCTTTCAATGCTCTGTCAAACTCTTCACACAGTATCGCATCTCCCATTTCATCCTCATCCACATCTTCCTCGATTTCCATAATATTGTCCTCAAGTATATCGCCCTTGTATAGACCCTCTATATACTCCTTCCACCTCTCTGCTTTCCCTTCTTTGCTTAGAACTGGGTTTCCATCTGAGTTCTTGATGTTCATACAAGTGGTACTCCTTTCTCCAAAGGTCCCTTTAATTTTCCTGTAGGAGTATCTATCTTACCCCTAGTGGGATAAGCTTCTACATCCTTACAATTTTCCTCTAGCCATCCCTCCTGTCGATCTCTTTTGTGAGATGTTTGTATTCCTTTTTGCCTGCTTCATTTACTGCATTTTTATTTATTTATTTTTATTTATTTATTTATTTATTTATTTAACCTGGCAAGATTAGGGCCATCAGGCCCTCTCTTACATCTAACCAGGCATTCTACTTATTTTACAGTCATATGTTTCAGTAGGCATGTTAAACTACATCTAATACAAAAAGTGAGATAAACAATTAGAAAGGTACACCTCGAAAAATGCATTATTGAAGAGAAAGATTTAAGATAGGAGTGCTGGCACCAGGGAGTATGAGGGAGACTCATGGTGAAGGGAGGAGAAGAATAGAGAGACATGATGAAACATAATTAAGGAAAATATAAAGGAAAAGGAGACTGCGTGGCTAATAGAGATAGATGAAGAGGAAGGCATCTCAGCAGCAAGATACGAGACGCTAGCTTTGCTATTTGACAGATGAGAGGATTGGCCTTGCACATTAATTTTGTGGAGAATTTTATGCGGATGATAGTAGGAAATGCTTCAACTTCTTCTTAAAAGCCACAGGAGATTGAATTTTCCTCAAGGTAAGAGGCAGTTTGTTCCAGAGGCGGACAGCGGCAACTGAGAAGGAGTTTGCAAAAGTTTTTGTTTTGTGAGTGGGCACAGTTAGGATACCAGATAAGAGTGACCTCGTGTTTCGATTATGATGGCATGACAGGTTTTTAATCTCTGAAGCTAGGTACTGGGGTGCTTGCGCGATGAGGAGTCGGTGAAGTAGACATAGAGTGTGGTAGTCACGCAGTTTGTCTGGCCGCAGCCACCCTAGCTCGGAGTATGAAGCACTAACATGATCATATCGGCGAATGTTGCAGGTGTAACGCACACAGGCATTCATGGTTAGCTCTAGCCGTCTTTTGTTTTCACTACTCATGCCTTGTTGAATCACATCACAATAGTGGAGGTTCGGTAGAACGAGTGCTTGCACGAGCTGGCGTTTCAAGTCCTGTGGGAATATGTTCCGAAACTTTTTGAGAGCATAGAGACAAGCAGACGTCTTTCGGCACACTGCGACTGTATTCTCCGCCCAGTTGAGATGCTCGTCCAAAGTTACACCCAAGTTCTTCACTGTTTTCTGATATGGTATTGGAGTACCTTCGAGCAGAATAGGAGGTAGCCGTTGGCGGAAATCTGAACTTATTAATTTCTGATGGGCTATTAAGATTACTTGCGTCTTTTTTGCATTTAATTTAAGCCCCAGATTTTTCGCCCATGTCACTACTGAAGACAGATCATCATTCATCAGAGCGATTGCAGTGTTTACGTCTTCAGGTCTGACGCTTAGGTAGAGCTGGAGGTCGTCGGCATAGAAATGATGTTTACAGGAGGACAAAACCGACGAAATATCGTTGACATATAAAGAAAACAAAAGTGGTGCTAAGACTGATCCTTGTGGCACTCCCGAAGAAACATGTTTCCAGGAAGATTTTTCATTTGCGCAGACAACACATTGCTGTCTGTCTTTTAAGTAGCTTTCAAACCATCTCATTGCACTATCAGAGAAATTAAGCTGTTGCATTTTTCTGAGTAATATGTCAAAGTTAACAGTGTCAAAAGCTTTGCTGAAGTCCAGTAGCGTCAATATTGTTGCCTTTCGATTGTCGATGGCATATTTCAGGTCATCAGTTACTTTAATTAGAGCAGTGTTTGTGCTGTGATGTTTACGGAAACCAGATTGAAATTTGTCATATAGACTGAATTCATGCAAGTGTTCAGTGATTTGGTCATGAACAATATATTCCAGTGCTTTGGAAACAGCAGGCAGTATGCTAATTGGTCGGTAATCACTAGGCAGTTGCGGGTTTTCGACCTTAGGGATGGGTCGAATTATGCTTCTTTTCCATGCAGTGGGGTATATTCCGTTCACGAGGGAAAAATTAAATATGTCAGTTAAGACAGGTACTAAGATATCGGCAACATTCTTAATCATGGCTATACCGATACTGTCGTTGCCTATTGCATCAGAAGAGATTCTCATTATTGCTTTTCTTGCCGTATTTGTTGTTACATGTTTTAGATGGAAGGTATCGTTGTTAGTTATCCTGTTTGGAGATTCTTGTGGACGGTAATTATCAGCCGTGCTGGTATTCAGAGGTGCAGAGAAGAATTCATTTAATTCGTTAGCTGACACATGAAAAGTAGTTTCCGATTTCGCCTTTCCGACCCCCAAGCTACGGAGATTCTTCCATAGAGTCGTGGGTGTCAGATCGCTGCATACAAGGGAGCGAGCGTGCCTGATTTTGGCATTGCGAATGCATTGTTTCACTCTGTTCCGTAGCTTTCTATATTGTTCAAAACGTTCGGGTTTCGGATCTGCCTTGAAACGCCTGTGGGCAGCATCCCTATTAGTCATCATTTGACGTAATTCAGCTGTCAGCCATGGAGCAGGAGATTTTCTTACACGGACTGTGCGCACAGGTGCATGTTTGTCATAGAGGGCAGTGAGTTTATCACCAAGTTCATTAATTTTGCCGTCGATTGTAGGTTCTCTGATTATTTGATGCCATGAGATTTCTGAGCAATCGGCTGTTAGAGCGTCAAGGTCAATACGTTTCATGTTCCTACAAGTTATGTAACGCGATTTGATCCTTGGGGGCTGCACAGAGTAGGCCAGGAATATTACATCATGTGCTGAGAGGCCAGGGGCCGATGACTGACCAACATCTCTTACTTTGTCAGTCTGTTTCGTTGCTATCACGTCTATAAGAGTATGACTGTGCGCCGTATGGTGTGTAGGTTGCAATTAAATTTAATATTTCTTCTGTCACCCAAGGATTTCTACTAGCCCTCGTCTTTTTACCTACTTGATCCTCCGCTACCTTCACTACTTCATCCCTCAAAGCTACCCATTCTTCTTCTACTGTATTTCTTTCGCCCATTACTGTCAATTGTTCCCTTATGCTCTCCCTGAAACTCTGTACAACCTCTTGTTCTTTCAGTTTATTCAGGTCCCACCTCCTTAAATTCCCACCTTTTTGCAGTTTCTTCAGTTTTAATCTACAGGTCATAACCAATAGATTGTGGTCAGAGTCCACATCTGCTCCTGGAAATGTCTTACAATTTAAAACCTGGTTCCTAAATCTCTGTCTTACCATTATATAATCTATCTGATACCTTTTAGTATCTCCAGGGTTCTTCCATGTATACAACCTTCTTCCATGATTCTTAAACCAAGTGTTAGCTATGATTAAGTTGTGCTCTGTGCAAAATTCTACCAGGCTCTTTCATTTCTTACCCCCAATCCATACTCACCTACTACGTTTCCTTCTCTCCATTTTCCTACAACCGAATTCCAGTCACCCATGAGTATTAAATTTTCGCCACCCTTCACTATCTGAATAATTTCTTTTATTTCATCATACATTTCTTCAATTTCTTCGTCATCTGCAGAGCTAGTTGGCATATAAACTTGTATTATAGTAGTAGTAGGTGTGGGCTTCCTATTTATCTTGGCCACAATAATGCGTTCACGATGCTGCTTGTAGTAGCTTACCCGCATTCCTATTTTCCTATTCATTATTAAACCTACTCCTGCATTACCCCTACTTGATTTTGTGTTTATAAACCTGTAGTCACCTGACCAGAAGTCTTGTTCCTCCTTCCACTGAACTTCTCTAATTCCCACTATATCTAACTGTAACCTGTCCATTTCCCTTTTTAAATTTTCTAACCTCCCTCCCGATTGAGTGATCTGACATTCCACGCTCCGATCCGTAGAACGCCAATTTTCTTTCTCCTGATTACGACATCCTCTTGAATAGTCCCCGCCCGGAGATCGGAATGGGGGACTATTTTACCTCCGGAATATTTTACCCAAGAGGAGACCATCATCATTTAATCATACAGTAAAGCTGCATGCCTTCGGGAAAAATTACAGCCGTAGTTTCCCCTTGCTTTCAGCCGTTCGCAGTACCAGCACAGCAAGGCCGTTTTGGTTATTGTTACAAGGCCAGGTCAGTCAATCATCCAGACTGTTGCCCTTACAACTACTGAAAAGGCTGCTGCCCCTCTTCAGGAACCACACGTTTGTCTGGCCTCTCAACAGATACCCCTCCGTTGTGGTTGCACCTACGGTACGGCTATCTGTATCGCTGAGCCACGCAAGCCTCCCCACCAAAGACAAGGTCCATGGTTCATGGGGGGAGTTGATCAAAGATGTGATCAAATATTCCGTCAAATATATTTGACAAAGATCTTCGACGTAGAGCTAGAAGGGGTATTACACTGTCATCATATTTTTCGTCAAAGTTCAAGATGGCTGAGAACAACTTGTTATTAACCGCAGCAGTTGCATGTACCACCACTGTATTGTGTGCACATACGGAAGAGAAGCGGGGGAAAAAGGAAACATACCTGGGTGAAGCCGTGGGTTTTACAACGACACGATACAAGCATTCAACAAAACTTGTTACGTGAGCTTATAGTGACGGACGTCAAGTAGTACATCAATTACTTAAGAATGGATGAGCATACAGTTCTGTATGTGCTCAATGAAGTGTATCCTCATATCACAAAGAACCATATTCACTTAAGAACTGCTACATCTGCAGACGACGGGCTCACTGTAACACATTACAGGAGAGGGTTAGGTTAGGTTAGATCAGGTCTCCAATCTTCGTAATCTATTTTTGTATTCAGCGTGCCTCACGTTGTAAAGCGCCTCATCAGCTTCATACATCTCTATTAATTTTGTAGTTGTCGGCACACACAAATTGTATTTACTGGCAATGTTTATAAAAACACTACAGACGACAGAATGCAGCGATGCTAGCGCTCCATGTGGCAACATGTCACATTGCAGTGAACAGAAGACAAGTGACTTCTTTGATCAAATCTGCAGCGAGGCCCTAGATTGGATCAAATATTGGACGACATTTGACAAAGTTCCCTATTACACCATCAAATATGTTTGACAAAGATATTGGACACAGATATTTGACAAAGAAATTTGATAGTGTAATAACGGCCTTAGTAAGAAGTAAGAGCGCCGTGACTGACATATGGCTGGTGTTACAGCGCAGTACGGACCAGAGCTTCCAGGTGGGAGGGAGCGGCGCCCCAGCTCCTGCCAGTGTGTCGATCACCCGCGTCCAACGCTGGAAGGCCGCGTGTGAACGCCGACCGTTTGAGCCCGTTGCGGCAGGCAATTTTCCACTTAGCGCCTACACGTGCTCCCCGGGGCAGATGGCTTTTTCGCAGCCCGCTCCGACGAGCCGTGCACTGCAACCGATAGGCGTCTTCCGCCTAACGCTGAACCCCTCGTTAAGGAAAATAGTTTTCTGAAATACACTCCTGGAAATGGAAAAAAGAACACATTGACACCGGTGTGTCAGACCCACCATACTTGCTCCGGACACTGCGAGAGGGCTGTACAACCAATGATCACACGCACGGCACAGCGGACACACCAGGAACCGCGGCGTTGGCCGTCGAATGGCGCTAGCTGCGCAGCATTTGTGCACCGCCGCCGTCAGTGTCAGCCAGTTTGCCGTGGCATACGGAGCTCCATCGCAGTCTTTAACACTGGTAGCACGCCGCGACAGCGTGGACGAGAACCGTATGTGCAATTGACGGACTTTGAGCGAGGGCGTATAGTGGGCATGCGGGAGGCCGGGTGGACGTACCGCCGAATTGCTCAACACGTGGGGCGTGAGGTCTCCACAGTACATCGATGTTGTCGTCAGTGGTCGGCGGAAGGTGCACGTGCCTGTCGACCTGGGACCGGACCGCAGCGACGCACGGATGCACGCCAAGACTGTAGGATCCTACGCAGTGCCGTAGGGGACCGCACCGCCACTTCCCAGCAAATTAGGGACACTGTTGCTCCTGGGGTATCGGCGAGGACCATTCGCAACCGTCTCCATGAAGCTGGGCTACGGTCCCGCACACCGTTAGGCTGTCTTCCGCTCACGCCCCAACATCGTGCAGCCCGCCTCCAGTGGTGTCGCGACAGGCGTGAATGGAGGGACGAATGGAGACGTGTCGTCTTCAGCGATGAGAGTCGCTTCTGCCTTGGTGCCAATGATTGTCGTGTGCGTGTTTGGCAGCGTGTAGGTGAGCGCCACAATCAGGACTGCATACGACCGAGGCACACAGGGCCAACACCCGGCATCATGGTGTGGGGAGCAATCTCCTATACTGGCCGTACACCTATGGTGATCGTCGAGGGGACACTGAATAGTGCACGGTACATCCAAACCGTCATCGAACCCATCGTTCTACCATTCCTAGACCGGCAAGGGAACTTGCTGTTCCAACAGGACAATGCACGTCCGCATGTATCCCGTGCCACCCAACGTGCTCTAGAAGGTGTAAGTCAACTACCCTGGCCAGCAAGATCTCCGGATCTGTCCCCCATTGAGCATGTTTGGGACTGGATGAAGCGTCGTCTCACGCGGTCTGCACGTCCAGCACGAACGCTGGTCCAACTGAGGCGCCAGGTGGAAATGGCATGGCAAGCCGTTCCACAGGACTACATCCAGCATCTCTACGATCGTCTCCATGGGAGAATAACAGCCTGCATTGCTGCGAAAGGTGGATATACAATGTACTAGTGCCGACATTGTGCATGCTCTGTTGCCTGTGTCTATGTGCCTGTGGTTCTGTCAGTGTGATCAAGTGATGTATCTGACCCCAGGAATGTGTTAATAAAGTTTCCCCTTCCTGGGACAATGAATTCACGGTGTTCTTATTTCAATTTCCAGGAGTGTAGATTTAGTATCATGTCAAAGACGAGTTTTAATGCACTCCTGTTTTCTCTTACGTCGATAGCTGAAACTAAGCTGATATGGGAGATTGTAATAAAAAAGAAAATTGATCAGTTTAGTTACACAGACCAGCGTTTATCCCTAAATATTTTTTCCACGCTGTTTGCATTTGCATTTATTTACTATCAATATATTAAAGAATTTGAGTAAACCAGTAAAAGACAATGCACGAATAGACATGATAACACATCATGAATGGATTGAACATTATAAAAGTATTTGATTTAACCCTAAGGCAGACGTATCTACTGATCCTGAAGATGAGACCGGAGAGTTAGTAAAAAAAATTAACTTCTTTGCCTTATGAGAGTTAGAAGCAGTAATAAAGAAAACAAAGGAATAAAAACTCACTGGGACCAAAGTGCATAAACACAGAACTCATAAAGAATGGTGGGTTTTTACTCAAACCCAGCTTTCTTTATCTATTAAACACCTGCTGACTTACACTGAAGATCTCAGATACATGGTTAACGGCCATTGTCTCTTCTATGTTTAAGAAAGGTGAAAGAAATAAACCCACAAACTACACAGGTATATTAATTTCAACCTGTAAACTGACGCTGGTATATTTAATATCCGGTTAAAGCCAATAGTAGAGTCCCTCTTGCCAGAACAACAGTGTGGTTTTCAAGAAGGGAGACCCTGCATTGACAATGTATTGACTATGAAACAGCTAGCAGAGAAAAGAAGAGGATACAATTTGGCCACCTATATAGCATTTTTAAATAGAGAGAAGGCCTTCGATAAGGTAGACGGGCACAAATAATGGAATATAATGGCTAAATGGCGCTATTCAGGACATAAGAAGAAGTACAAAACGCTTATACACTGCGGGAAAAACATTAGCACATGTCGAAAGACGACACCGATTTTTGCCCGACGACTGCATAGGCCGCCTGGGGAATAGTAGATGAACTAATAATGCTTTCAATGTCGTCCATCAACGGCCACGCTAGTGGCGTAGCTATCAGAGCCCCAACTGTGTTTATCCTTCGATAGGGAACCCTCACCTACATCTACATCTACATCCATACTCCTCAAGCCACCTGACCGTGTGTGGCGGAGCGTACTTTGAGTACCTCTATCGGTTCTTCCTTCTGTTCCAGTCTCGTATTGTTCGTGAAAAGAAAGATTGTCGGTATGCCTCTGTGTGGACTCTAACCTCTCTGATTTTATCCTCATGGTCTCTTCGTGAGATATACGTAGGAGGGAGCAATATAGTGCTTGACTCCTCGGTGAAGGTACGTTCTCGAAACTTCCAAGAAAAGCCGGTACCGAGCTACTGAGCGTCTCTCCTGCAGAGTCTTCCAATGGAGTTTATCTATCATATCCGTAACGCTTTCGCGATTAATAAATGATCCTGTAACGAAGCGCGCTGCTCTCCGTTGGATCTTCTATCTCTTCTATCAACCCTATCTGGTACGGATCCCACACTGCTGAGCAGTATTCAAGCAGTGGGCGAACAGGCGTACGGTAACCTACTTCCTTTGTTGTCGGATTGCATTTCCTTAGGATTCTTCCAATGAATCTCAGTCTGGCACCTGCTTTGCCGACGATCAGCTTAATGCCTACTCCCAGATAATTTATGGAATTAACTGCTTCCAGTTGCTGACCTGCTATTTTGTAGCTAAATGATAAAGGATCTTTCTTTCTATGTATTCGCAGCACATTACACTTGTCTACATTGAGATTGAATTGCCATTCCCTGCACCATGCGTCAATTCGCTGCAGATCCTTCTGAATTTCAGTACAATTTTCCATTGTTACAACCTCTCGATACACCACAGCATCATCTGCAAAAAAGCCTCAGTGAACTTCCGATGTTATCCACACGGTCATTTATATATATATTGTGAATAGCAACGGTCCTACGACGCTCCCCTGCGGCACACCTAAAATCACTCTTACTTCGGAAGACTTCTCTCCATTGAGAATAACATGCTGCGTTCTGTTATCTAGGAACTCTTCAGTCCAATCACACAATTGGTCTGATAGTCCATATGCCCTTACTTTGTTCATTAGACGACTGTGAGGAACTGTATCGAACGCCTTGCGGAAGTCAAGCCAGAGGACTCTGTGTAGTGCAAATGTGTGGGCAAGCAGACAACCATACCACGGAGACATACTCGCGCTTCCTACAGTCAACCGAGCAAGCTTGAAAGAAGTCGAGCTGTGATTCTGCGTGTGGTGGGTTGCTCTTTTCAGAGAATCGTCACACAGTTTGGACGTGCTGCGTCAATCGTACAACGATGTTGGTATCAGTGGTCTCGTGAACATTCTCTGAACTGTGGACGTGGTTCTGGACCTCCATGCAGCACATATGCCCGCCTTTATCGTTGTACTGTAAGGGCAGCAGTCGCAGATCGAGAACCACCACAGCGCAGAGAAGAGGATTGGTGAACCCTGACGTATCAACACGAACTATTGCGAAACGTTTATTAGCAGTGAAGCTACAGGCACACACAGCTTTAGCCCGTCTTCCACTCATGACACAGCATCGAAGTGCGTGGCTCCACTGGTGCCGTCAGAGGGTCATTTGGAAGATGGAATGGCGCGCTGTGGTCTTCAGCGACGAAAACAGAATCCGCCTGCACGCAAATGATGGTTGTTTGTACGTACAGCGTAGACCTAGTGAGCATTGTCTCGTAAACTGCATTCGTCCAAGTTATACTGGCCCCACCCCAGATCTTATGGTATGAGGTGCGAGAAGCTACAACTCTCGTTCGCCTTTGGTGTTCCTGGAGGGAACGATAACCAGCACTCGGTACGTGCGGAAAGCTTTTAGATCTGTTCTTTTGGCGTTATTGCAACAGAAAGGTTCCAAGGTGCTACTCTAGGCAGGAGTGCTAGTTCTGCAAGGCTCGCAGGAGAGCTTCTGTGAAGTTTGGAAGGTAAGAGACGAGGTACTGGCAGAAGTAAAGTCAAACATTTGCGTGAGTTGTGCTTGGGTAGCTCAGTGGTAGAGCACTTGCCCGCGAAAGGCAAAGGTCCCGAGTTCGAGCCTCGGTCCGGCACACAGTTTTAATCTTCCAGGAAGATTCATATCACCGAACACTCCGCCGCAGAGTGAAAATCTCATTCTGGAAATATAGTTATTAATCAGGGAATACGACAAGGGTGCTTATTATCATCCACGCTTTTTAACGTTTATCTCAACGATATTCTACACCGATGGAAGGATCAGGCACCTCCTGCAATTATTTTAGGAAAGACCACTTTAAATGTGCTGGCATATGCTGAAGACTTAGTGATTATACGAATCACTGAACGTAATATGCAAAGAGATATCTATTTGTAAAGAATATAATTTTGAAATTTCTACTTCGATTTCACTAACTATGGCATTCCATGGCAAACACTCAATAATAGTAAAGATTATTTCAGATCACGCCTGGTACGCTAGTATGGCGATGACGAATACACGCTTCCAATGTGCGCTCACAGCGATGTTGCCAAACACGGTTGCGACCATCATGATGCTGTAAACAGAACCTGGATTCATACGAAAAAAATGACGTTTTGCCATTGGTGCACCCAGGTTCGTCGTTGAGTACACCATCGCAGGCGCTCCTGTCTGTGATGCAGCGCCAAGGGTAACCGCAGCCATGGTCTCCGAGCTAATAGTCCATGCTGCTGCAAGCGTCATCGAACTGTTCGTGCAGATGGTTGTTGTCTTGCAAACGTCCCCATCTGTTCACTCAGAGATCGAGACGTGGCTGCACGATCCTTTGCGCCATGCGGATAAGATGCCTCTCATCTCGACTGCTAGTGATACGAGGTCGTTGGGATCCAGCACGGCGTTCCGTATTACCCTCCTGAACCCACCCATTCCATATTCTGCTAACAGTCATTAGATCTCGACCAACGCGAGCAGCAATGTCGCGATACCATAAACCGCAATCGCGACAGGCTGCAATCCGACCATTATCAAAGTCGGAAACGTGATGGTACGCATTTCTCCTCCTTACACGAGGCATCACAACAACGTTTAACCAGGCAACGCCGGTCAACTGCTGTTTGTGTATGAGAAATCGGTTGGAAGTTTGTGTATGAGAAATCGGTTGGAAGCTTTCCTTATGTCAGCACGTTGTAGGTGTCGCCACCGGTGCCAGCCTTGTGTGAATGCTCTGAAAAAATAATCATTTGCATATCACAGCATCTTCTTCCTGTTGGTTAAATGTCGCGTCTGTAGCACGTCATCTTCGTGGTGTAGCAGTTTTAAAGGCCAGTAGTGTAATTTAAATGTAAATGTCATGGTCATGGTAGTTCATTGCATAGAACACTAGACTCCAGCCCTGGAGGTCTTGGCTCAATCCCAGATGGGGGCTGCAATTTTTCGTCGTTCGTCGCCCATGGAAATCAGTCTGCGATCAAAAGAGTACTGAGAATCTTTCGTGGAGGTAAATGGTGGCCAGGGAGCGGGAGCCAGGCTAATATCCCAGTCATGAGCTTGCACAGAGGAACTGACCTTTGCTAAACTATGTAACTAACACAGTCCAGTGTCATTAATGTGACAACCGCCTATTTTTGACGTCAATTTTGACAGTACATAGACAGTAGGTGGATGCAGCAGCAGTGGGTGGTATGTAATGCATGTAGCGGCTCACAAAAACCAGTGCAGTCATTGTCATAATGAGGAAATGATGTCTTATATCTGACGTCCAGAAGGGCATGATCATTAGCTTTTGGGCCAAAGGTGAAAGCATTCCGAAATAACTAAGATTGAAAACTGTGCGCATCCCATCATGGTTAAGCTATACTGTGCATGGCAAAATTGTGCCATCTGGAGCAAATGCAGTGCATCAGTGGGTTTACATTAGTGATGAAATTGTTAACATAAGAAATAAACAGATTAGCTCAAAGATTGGAAAATGAGGGAGGGGGACCTTGTGTTTTCTTTTGTTTGTTGACAAAGATAATTTCCTGTGTTTAAGGAAATATTTGACTTTCACATTTGAAGTAAGAGTCCTCGACAAGGAGAGTGACAGGGATCAGCACCTCCAGCACTTGAAAATTCCTTACAAAGTGGAGCATTAATATCCCAGACACCTTTTTATCAGACTGGGGATGACCTCAGAAATTCTAAAGGCACACTGAGTCCACAACCTTAAAATCTGTAGGATGCTGACCTCAGTTGTGCCGTACCACTTCTCTCCGGTTGACACAATCTGTAACCCTCCTGCAGTTGTCGTGAATAGCCTCTGGAGTGACCTTTCTGGTAATAAGTGATTTATTGACCAGAGATTGGACAGTGGTGAATTTAAGGTACACGAAAACGTTAAGACAGCTGAAGTTGTCCTATGAGCTTCGTGATCAGCAGTGCTATATTCTTAAGTTCAACCAGGGCAAGGAGCACTCCCTTTTAGTCTGGGCATAACCATGAAAGATAATGAACGTGCCTTTTGGGCCACTGTTATCCTCTTAGCGAAAGACAGCTGAGGATAATACGGTGTAGTTGTGGTATGAGTTACAACATGTTAAAAATAAAATTTACCGAACTCCCTAGATAGAAACGACGGAGCATTATCGCTAACTAGTAATTCGGTAGGTCCAAACAGAGAAAAAAAATCTCGTAGTACCACCATTACACCGTTGCTGGGCATTTATCAAGTGAAATGTGAAAAGTGTCCATAGCTACAAAAGTATACTTATGTCCCCTGTGCACAAGCGGAGATCCAACCTAATAAATAGCCAGTCTGTAGAATCCTCGACCTAGGTAGGGGTCCCTCACGTCTGTTGGGATTGGTTCTGGCCATATTGCAAGCTTTGGATTTGCCCAAAAATATCCAAACGTCCTTGTGTAGGCCGGCCGGGGTGGCCGAGCGGTTCTAGGCGCTACAGTGTGGAACCGCGCGACCACTACGATCGCAGGTTCTAATACTGTCTCGGGCATGGTTGTGTGTGATGTCCTTAGGTTAGTTAGGTTTAAGTAGTTCTAAGTTCTAGAGAACTGATGACCTCAGAAGTTTAGTCCCATAGTGCTCAGAGCCATTTTTTCGTCCTTGTGTAAGTATGTGCAGATAAGACCGACATTAATTTTACGGATGGTTTTAGAAAGTCGCAAGTGGCCCCCCTATTGCATGCTCATGGTAGTATTTAAACATGGCAGGAGAGACAAATCTTTAAGCTTCTGTTCCACCCCGCACAATAACAGAGCAAAACTTCTTGCAACTCTTACCTCAGAACTTGCTTTCCTACTACCATGCTACAAATAATTGCAAGACGCGCAGGAACAGAGTTGCGCTAGGATTGTCAGCTGTGAATGTATGGCTCGAACAGCCTTATGGAGGTCGTCGCACAGATTCTCATTTGGGTTTAAATTCGGGGAATTTGTTGGATGGGGCAGTACGATAAACCCATAAACCCATTCTGGTGCTCTTTAAACCACGCACGCACACTGTGAACTGTGTACCACATTGCATTATCTTGCTGGAATACGCCATCATGCAAAGTAAAACAAACTGCATATATCGGTGGGCACACATACTTTTGTTGATCCATTGTGCATTCCAGAAATGACTAGACTACCCAGAAAATGCCACAAAAACACTCTCCAGTTCATAATGCTCCGTCAATTCTTGCAGTGTTTGCTTTCAGATGTTTCACGCCGTAGAAGACAACAGCCATCCGTTCAAAAATGGTTCAAATGGCTCTGAGCACTATGGGACTTAACATCTGTGGTCATCAGTCCCCTAGAACGTAGAACTACTTAAACCTAACTAACCTAAGGACATCACACACACCCATGGCCGAGGCAGGATTCGAATCTGCGACCGTAACAGTCCCGCGGTTCCGGACTGAGCGCCTGAACCACTAGACCACAGCGGCCGGCAGCCATCCGTTTGACGGAGCATAAAATATCATTCATCAAAAAAGGTCACCTGCGTCCCTCAGTTTTCTTGCAGTTGCGGTGGTGGCTTGCAAATTCCAGCCTTCGTCGCCGATGAACAGTGTCCAGCACGAGTGTATGAACCAGGCACCTACTGCGGAGGCCCATACGCAGCAATGTTTGCTGAACGGTCGATGAGGAGACACTTGTTTCATCTTGGTGATTAGTTGCTCAGAAGCTGCACATCCATCCGCCTGTACACACCTCCACAGCATTCGTTTACCCCTGTCATCTGTAGCCCATGGTGAACTGCAATTGCCTCGGCGCCAGTTCTGAATAGCATCGTTTTTCCATGCACGGTATACCTCAAACACAGTGGTACATAAAATGTTTACAAACTAGCCATTTCGGAAATAGTTCCTCCCTTGGCCTGAAATCCGGTGACCATGTCCTTTTGGACGTCAGATAAATCACTCCATTTCCACATTATAACGACTGCACCAACATGCTTTATATAGCGTCCACTGTTAGTGCTGCCATCTGCTGTCTGTGTACGATTATTGCATGTCGATGTGGAACGTAGGCGATTCTGACATTAATGTGAGTGCACGATGTTAGTTACACAGCTTATGAAAAGTAAATTCCTTTGCACAAGCCCATGACTGGCCGGTTGACCTGACCGCAGGTAGGGCGCAGCGTTTCTTTGCTGCAGTATCAGTGGGGAACAGGTGACGATCCTATAACCCTGGCCACCTTTTGCCCAAGGAAGTAGCATAACCTTGTAAACCTCCACACAACTGGGGGCGTTCGACCTCTGCAATTGAATATGATCGGAAGACAAATGAAACTAGAACACTCACTGTAAGGTCAACATGGAATGATTCCATTCAAAAGTAATCACCTCACACGTCATGACATTTATTCCACTGAGAGACGAGACGATTCATTCCTTTTTGATAGAACGCAGTCAGCCGCTGATGGATCCACAAACGCACCCACTCTTGCACTTCCTCGTCCGACTGAAACCGACATCCACACATCCTCTTCTTCAGATCGCCGAAGATGAACATCACACGGTGAAAAATCGAGGCTGTTCATAGGATGTTGCAGAGATTTTCAACTAAATCGCTGAAGTGTACTTTCGTTTGATTAGCCGTGTGTGAAGGAGCTTGATTATGCAAGACCTCACAGCTCCCCTGCCAAAGAAACCCAATACCATTCATACAAATTCCAGCAAGGTCATGAAGACCTTACTCTTCGACTGCAGGGGCCCTCTCCTCATCGAGTTCTTCAAGAGCGAAACCACGATCAATGCCCAGCACTATTAAGACACTTTGCAGAAACTGCGACACACCATAAAGTCAAAACGCCCAGGAATACTGGCGGATAGAATCATCCTTTTACACAATAATACTCGCTCCCATACTTCCAATAGGACGACGGATACACTCAGTCATACTGTATACAGTCCAGATCCTTCACCGTGTGATGTTCACACATTTAGCGACCTCAAAGAAGTCATGTCTGGACGTTGGATCCCTTCAGACGAGGAAGTGCAAGGGTGAATGTGGTTGTGGGTCCAGCAGCGGCGAACCACGGTCTACAAAAGAGGAATTAAAGTCTCATCTACCAGTGAGATAAATGTCTTAACACATGTGGTGATTACGTCTGAGTGTTCAGTTTTCATTTCACTGCTCTCAATAGTTCCACTTCATTAACATGCAACTTACAAAACTCCTCACCTCACCATTAGGTTCTAATTCCTGGATCATATTTATACCTATGCCAGTCCACGAGCTGTCAGGAGATAGACAGAAAACTTTCTCAAGGTTCAGGAGCACTGATCAATGTTTCCTTTAGTGCTGTGAACTCCTGCTGCATGTCCTCAGCCCATGACCAGACCCATGGCTGACAGGGGCAGGGTGTAGTTACGATCCTGTCACCAAAATCATGGGAGATTTTTACCATGCCATGTGTAGTCGGTGCTTGGTCCTGAGAACGGCGTAATACGAGATCGCTATTCTCATCATTTAGTTGAAACCCTGCTGAGTGACTATTCCATCTCGCGCTTGTTGCCTTCAACGTAGGTATCAGGTTTTGTATCTTCTCCTTCGATCTCATCTCTTAACTTAGTTACTTCACCATGTTGCTACTCAAACTTCACTCCCAACTCGGTTAACTTAATGTTCTGTGCTTACTTTTCTGTCCGTAACTTAGGGTTCTCTGTTTAAACTTCTGTACCTAATCCAGTTAACTTCTGCAATATTGTTTCGTAATGCCATAAACTCGAACCTGCCCAAAGACTGTGTGTTTGGCTGAAAATTATTTTTGAACATGTGAGTTCAACGGTCTCTGGCATTACCTAAACTGTTCATGGGGGGAAACCTTGGCCTGTGTTGGTTCTGTTCACTCCTGGGCTGTGACTCATGACCTGCATGACCAGCGCCTCAAATAAGCTTGGCTTAGGGGCTTCTTCAAAGCTATTGCTCGAGTGCTCGACTTTGCAATAGCGGAACACTCTGGTCCCACAGAACTTTGCTTTCATGGCAGTTACTGTGCATGCTAACACTCTGTTCACAATCCATTTCAAATAACTTTTTCCTGACGAATCTATTAGATTTATAAATAACACTCCAACAAATGCAGCAGCCAAAAAAGAAACTTAGAAGAATTTTAATAAACAATCCTATTCTCTGTTATAATTGATCACAAACATCCAGTATTTTACATATATTCACACATTATTCACAGATAAAATTACAATCCCCCTGAAAACTCATTAAAGACTACACATAAACGACACTGTTATCTATGGTGCTGAAATCCCAATGCTGTAATCTCATGCAACAAAGAAATTGAATTACTTCTATCAGAAAAAATCTACATATTAAAAATTTCTGAACATCTACCACTTCATATTTGTGATAAACACTTATTACTTTAAAACGATTTCTTTTCTGATTTTATTTTTTATATATAATAATGTTCTTGCAAGGTTAGAAGGTGCCTTTTATTGTTTATTCTGATTATTTTAAGACATCCTCTATAGGTTGGCTTCTCCTTATGTTCTCTGACAAGCCTTGTATACATGGAGTGGTTTGTCCCAGGGTCTCATGTATTCTTTGTATCTTATCTTGGATGTTTTACCAGTTTTCCCCACGCACTTGTCATCACAAGTGTCACATTGTAATTGATATATATGGCTTTCTGATATAAGTTTATAGCTCTTGTCAGTTTTGAAATGGATGTTTGGACAGAACTGTCTGTTATGTATGCAGTGTTTGTGATTTAGCTTTTGAAAATGTTGGCAGGTTTATGGATGAGTTTGTTTCTGTATGATAATGTGTGTAATCTTGTATCATCTCTTACAATGTGCAGATTACTCTGTTATTGTTTCTTTTATTTTCCACTGAACTACATTTTCACTTATGCATATTTTAATACTTTATTGTACAAAATGTAGATTAATTATCGTAGATAGTAAATGCCCTATTATTTCACATTTGGTGACTTAATGGGTATTACATTCCATTCTGCAAGAATTCTGTTTTCATCATAATGCACTACTTTATATGTCTATTGTCTATTGTACTTCTCTAGCTTTAACCAACTGCATTTATTTCATTCAGGTCCTATGGTTTATTAACACCTAATTTCGCCATCTTTATAAGAAAAAGTACTGAACCACTGTGATACTCAAATATAATCTAAAAAATAAGTTTATAATAAATAATTTAGGTTTAACAAAAGACTAAAATATCTTTATTTTGTCTTTATATCTTAAAATTACTCAGCTGACATTTGATTTTGTGCTTTTAATTAAACGTTTATAATGCTCAACAAATAGAACTTTCTTAACATAATAGCCTTTTATGTCTTTGGTGACCATTTTCTTACACTTTTTATGTTGTAATAGTTGGTTTCTTACAGATATGTTTCACTGAACACATACTGAAATTGTCTTAAGAATTTTTCAGAATTTCACTTCTTGATTTATTTTGGTCATCTACTGTTCTCTCTCAATTAGTATCTCATAAACCTAATCAAAATTTCATGACCTGTGTCCTTTTACAAGTAATTTATTTTAAATGGGGTTTAATATCAGATTCTACTAGTTAAATAAACAGTTTTACATGATTAGAGATTTCTAAATCAAAACGAAATGTTGAAACTCTATTTGTTAAAATATTATCAATATGTGATACTGAGTAATCATTTTCTCTGGTTGACTAAGAGAAATACACTTTTTTATTAAATCAGTCAATTTACATGAACCAATGCTTTTACTTATGATGTTGATATAAGAATCAGTGGTCATTATACCTGTTTTAAGCTTAGGCGTTCTAACAGATACCAAAGTTCATATAGTACATAGTAATCACCTTATCTAGAGCTGTATAAATCTAAATTGTAATAACATTCAAGTCCATTAATTCTATGCAACAACAGTCTTCATTTAAACTGTCAGTCTCACATCCCACTTTGTAATTCATACCAGAATGAAGAGATATGTAAAGAACCCCGTGATGATTAATTTTTGTACAAAAACCGGTACCTTCCTCGAAGTTTGTAGACATTATTCAATATTTTACAGATTTTCTATGTGCCAACATTCATTTATGAAAATAACTTTAATATTTATGCAATAATTTAGTATATTTTTCAGTTTATCAGTTTTACATCTTATGTGGTGTGAACAGTCAGCATTTAAATCATTTATATTACTTGGGTTAAAATGTGTAGCTTTTATTTACTTTAAGGTATATGGTTCTATGGAGATATTTACATCTTTTGCACTTGGGCATGAGTCAGTGAACATTTTACAAAATCTGTGAGGCCAGACCTCTGTAGGTGTAAACTATCTTTCCACGTTTATTACTTCAAAAAATTTGATCTACTCTTCCATGTTTCCTTGACATTCGATCTCTACTCTCTCCTTATGTTTTTCAGTTATTGATTATAAATATATTTTGCTTCCCTGTATAAGTTCAATGTAGTCTAGCGATTTCTGTTCGAAATATATCTTTTGTTTCTCTGAAATATTCTCTTCATGTGTATTTCAAAGAGAATTTTGTTTCCCATACATATTATAAATGTACCTCTGTAGTTATGTGTTGGCCTTTTGTGATCGTGTCTTGTTGTAATGATTCCAGTGTGTTGTTCAAGAATTTATCCATCTGATGGGGTGTGATTATTTTTCTAAAATTAGTAATTTGAAAACACTTTTTCGTATATCAATGTCATAACGTAAGAGCATAAAACATAAACACTTTCTGCATTCAGACTAATATTGAAAGGCAAAATCTATTGAATTCATAGTCTTATGAAATCAGTGTGGATGAATTTGTTTGTCTCATGAGTATTGATTGTTTCTTTTCAACCTTCAAGTGGGTGGATCATTTTTTACATACATGGTGTGTGTTTTACACAAGTAAATAATACTTGTCTTTATGTCACCAAGGTAAGCAGTAGGAGCAAAGTCACAGTTTAATCTTATTTAATCTCAGTTTAAATAAACAATGATAAAATAAACTTACATAAGATGAGATAAATTAGTTTTTAACTAAACAATAATAAAATAAACCTTTAATTAGTTGAAATCCGAGCATGTTCTTGCTCTGATCATAAATTTTTTCTCGCCTAGGTTGCTGGTTACTAAATTACTGCTGCTCAATTACAGGCATGACAACACAACTTATTACTGTGTTAGCTGAAGGGATAATGAAAGAATAGGTTTGGGCTCACAATTGTGAGACTATAATGGAATGGAACAAAACAACCTTTTTTGTGATTGGCGCACTTTATAAACATATGTGCCTGCTCAAGAGTTAAAACAAGTATGGTACCATAAGCATAAATTCTAACATCAGTGGATGTCATATCATAACATCATGACACATGTAGACTTTATGTGTTGAGGGTAAAGCTGGACATTAAAAGTGACCATACTACAAATGCTTATGAACGATTAGCAGAAGCATACCAATTCAGTTAAGAAAACATGTTCATTCATAAAATAAGTACAGCAAGAGAAGAATCTTTATTAAAAACCAGCTGTAATACTTACATCTATGATGAAAAGAGAACAACAGTTGTTAAAACTGTTAAAATAAAGTTACAGTAAAATCCATTGACACTAGTGTCCTATGCTGGGTGATGTGATAACTGTGATAACCTTGTAGCACTTATGCCATCATTAATTCTGTGTCTACTTCCATAGTTATATACACCACTCGGCAGGCTCACTGTGGCTGCCTTGTCTGACAGCCACGGCACTCCAGAATATACTGCATCCCTTCAAGAATGTCATCATACATTTCACTGGAGGATCAAATCCTTGAAATCACTGATGATGGAACTCCCGGAGGAATCATTCCAATCGTTCAGCAAAGTTTTGATATCCTGAAGGTTGTGACCATGAATTTCAGTTCCTAATACATTCAGTGCATGTCCCTTATCTGCTATATGTAAATCTTTAATTTCTTTGTGTGCATTCAACACAGTGGTTGCATTCAAACAAATGTACACCAAAAGCTGTCTTATTACTATGAAGATGTGAATATTCTTAAACAGTAATTTCATATTCCCTTCCAGTTTACATATGCATCTTTTTTAAGACTTGGTTCATTTAATTTGGTATCCTACGTAATGTGCAAATGGATTCTTGCTATTATTAGTGCTGTAGGGTCATGGAACTTTAAATGGTTTTTTCTCCGGAAACATATGTTAACTTTGCTGTTGATAAAATATTTTGTAACATTACCAGATATGTCATTTAATTACTCACAAGCAACTATATTATTTTTCCTTCATCATTACAGATTTTACTCTCTTCAGTATTGAGCTTGATTGTCACATACTGTCGTTTCCCTTTGCTCTTCTTAGACAGTGATATCACATGACTGATTCTGTGTGTTGTATATGACTGTTTGTTTTAATATTATAAGTTCCATGTTTATTTCACTTCAGTTAATAGCAATATTATTTTGCATTGTGCATTGATAATTTCAACAGTGGTAATGCATTTTTTAAAACTGTTATTTAATGTATACCTCTAACTTCTGTTAACACCAAATTTAAGTAATTGAGATGGTCATTTAGTTCCACTCCAGCAGTGAAAGTTATCCTTGGGTGCATTGCACCTGATTTTACGTTCTTATCATTAAGATCAGTTTGATTAAATTTGATTAACACACTAGTTACAACACGACATTGGAAATATATAATCTCTTCATTATTAGTGGGAATTTATTGAAGAAGTTTCTTTTCGTGTCATTTGTAAACAAATATATATGCCAATATTTGATATAGGCTATTTCCCACAGATAAGCTTGTCAGTCGTTGATATATTTTGTCACAAAATTTGAAATAATCAATATCCAAAACCGAATGTAAAAATTATACTTGTATAAATATTTCATAAGTGCTTATTTTCAATTCATAATTAGGTTCTTTGATCAGAATATTTATATACACCTTCGTGATGTTCAACAAAGTTAAAGTGGCAGTATTATAATGTCTTTAATCACAGTAACCTATTCGGTGCTGTTTTCAGTATTCTAAGATTGTTGAAAGTTATATGCTCTCTTGAGTTTGTCGTTAAATATCTTATTTAGTTTAGAGCTTGAGCATCCAATATCGTTTGGAATTGGCGATATAAATTTTCTTGCTTTATGCTATTTAACTTCTGATCTCAGTTACAGCATCTGGAAGATCTACAACCACATTTACATTTATACTCCGCAAGCCACCCAACGGTGTGTGGCGGAGGGCACAATACGTGCCACTGTCATTACCTCTCTTTTCTGTTCCAGTCTCGTATGGTTCGCGGGAAGAACGACTGTCTGAAAGCCTCCGTGAGCGCTCGAATTTCTCTCATTTTCCATTCGTGATCTCCTCGGGAGGTATAAGTAGGGGGAAGCAATATATACGGTACCTCATCCAGAAACGCACCCTCTCGAAACCTGGACAGCAAGCTACACCGCGATGCAGAGCGCCTCTCTTGCAGAGTCTGCCACTGGAGTTTGCTAAACATCTCCGTCACGTTATCACGGTTACCAAATAACCCTATGACGAAACGCGCCGCTTTTCTTTGGATCTTCTCTATCTCCTCCGTCAACCCGATCTGGTACAGATCCCCCAATTAATTTTACATGATCATTCCACTTCAAATCGTTCCGCACGCATACTCCCAGATATTTTACAGAAGTAACTGCTACCAGTGTTTGTTCCGCTATCATATAATAATACAATAAAGGATCCTTCTTTCTATGTATTCGCAATACATTACATTTGTCTGTGTTAAGGGTCAGTTGCCACTCCCTGCATCAAGTGCCTATCCGCTGCAGATCTTCCTGCATTTCGCTACAATTTTCTAATGCTGCAACTTCTCTGTATACTACAGCATCATCCGCGAAAAGCCGCATGGAACTTCCGACACTATCTACTAGGTAATTTATATATATTGTGAAAAGCAATGGCCCTATAACGCTCCCCTGTGGCACGCCAGAGGTTACTTTAACGTCTGTAGACGTCTCTCCATTGATAACAACATGCTGTGTTCTGTTTGCTAAAAACTCTTCAATCCAGCCACACAGCTGGTCTGATATTCCGTAGGCTCTTACTTTATCAGGCGACAGTGCGGAACTGTATCAAAGGCCTCCCGGAAGTCAAGGAAAATAGCACCAACCTGGGAGCCTGTATCTAATATTTTCTGGGTCTCATGGACAAATAAAGCGGGTTGGGTCTCACACGATCGCTGTTTCCGGAATCCATGTTGATTCCTTCAGAGTAGATTCTGGGTCTCCAAAAACGACATGATACTCGAACAAAAAACATGTTCTAAACTTCTACAACAGATCGACGTCAGAGATATTGGTCTACAGTTTTGCGCATCTGCTCTACGACCCTTCTTGAAGACTGGGACTACCTGTGCTCTTTTCCAATCATTTGGAACCTTCCGTTCCTCTAGAGACTTGCGGTACACGGCTGTTAGAAGGAGGCAAGTTCTTTCGCGTATTCTGTGTAAAATCGCTTTTGTATTCCGTCAGGCCCAGTGGACTTTCCTCTGTTGAGTGATTCCAGTTGCTTTCCTATTCCTGGGAGACTTATTTCGATGTCAGCCATTTTTTCGTTTGTGCGAGGATTTAGAGAAGGAACTGCAGTGCGGTCTTCCTCTGTGAAACCGCTTTGGAAAAAGGTGTTTAGTATTTCAGCTTTACGCGTGTTATCCCCTGTTTCAATGCCATCATAATCCCGTAGTGTCTGAATATACTGTTTCGAGCCACTTACTGATTTAACGTAAGACCAGAACTTCCTAGGATTTTCTGTCAAGTCGGTACATAGAATTTTACTTTCGAATTCACTGAACGCTTCACGCATAGCCCTCCTTACGCTAACTTTGACATCGTTTAGGTTCTGTTTGTCTGAGAGGTTTTGGCTGCGTTTAAACTTGGAGTGAAGCTCTCTTTGCTTTGTTGTTGAACCACAGTGGGCTTTTCCCGTCCCTCACAGTTTTAATCGGCACATACCTGTCTAAAACGGATTTTACAATTGCCTTAAACTTTTTCCATAAACACTCAACATTGTCAGTGTCGGAACAGAAATTTTCGTTTTAATCTGTTAGGTAGTCTGAAATCTGCCTTCTATTACTCTTGCTAAACAGATAAACCTTCCTCCCTTTTTTTTATTCCTATTAACTTCCATATTCAGGGACGCTACAACGGCCTTATGACCACTGATTCCCTGTTCTGCACTTACAGAGTCGAAAAGTTCGGGTCTGTTTGTTATCAATAGGTCCAAGATGTTATCACCACGAATCGGTTCTCTGTTTAATTGCTCGAGGTAATTTTCGGATAGTACACTCAGCATAATCACTCGATGCTCTGTCCCTACCACCCATCCTAAACATCTGAGTGTCCCAGTCTATATCTGGTAAATTGAAATCTCCACCTAAGACTATAATATGCTGAGAAAATTTATGTGAAACCTTGTATCTGAATTTTTCTTAATCTATGAAAAGAGAACCTCTATTATGTTGTGGGAGCACGCAGACGAATAGTTGCATGTGCACAGTACAGGGGCAGCGGCAAAGACTCTAGTGTGCACATAATCATTTACTCTTTGCTTTGTGTTTGTTTAGGTCTGAAATGTTCTATGTTAATGTCCGGCTCATTGCTTCACAATAAAGTTGAACATTAAGAATACGAACGAGTCTGTCATTAATGGAATGGAGCCACGTAGTGGCTACAAAATGGTGACCCCAAAGTCAAACGAACACGTACGGCAAATGGCAGAGGAGAAGGACAACGAAGGTACACTACAAGATACGCTAAACGGAGAACCTCTACAGCACGATCAGTATACCGGCAGGGTACGCTGCGCGGTCAGGTTCGGTAATTATGGGCACCACGGAATGGATTCAGCGAAACGGGACAGTGATATTACCAGGACAAAATCGGCGCCCGGAATACATATACGAAAGGAAGATTCGCTGGAACAACGCATGAAAGTACGCCCGCCGCCGTTCCTGGCCGATAAACCGGAACTTTGGTTCCCCATGTTAGAAATGGCATTCGTTTATAATCGGGTAACTGACGACCGGGAAAAGTTCATGATAGCGACAAACAGTCTGGATGCCAGGGCAGCGATATTGGTTGAAGAGATAATTATCCGGAAGCCGGAATATACAACATTGAAGGGTTTTTTTAATAAGCCGGCCTACTAAACCGCAAGATCAAAGAATCTTCCACGTGTTGCGAGGTGAACGTAGAGATGACAGAATTCCCTCCGAATATTGGAGGCATTTGTGTGGAATAATGACGGAGAATGAATTTTCGAACACTACACTAAATTCCGTTTTGGTAGCACAGCTTCCGTCTGCAGTAAGAGCAGCTGTAGCAGCGAATGACGGATACGATATACAAGCACTACTCCAACTCGCTGACAGGGTCACGCGACGCTTGAACCAACGAATTCTCTCAGTATAGCAAAGGTGGAGGCGACGACGGAAGAATACGAAGCGGCGGCGATTAATAAGCTGCGGCGCGCTGTTACTGGTACACAATTTCAAAAGCTCAAGGAGCAGCTAGACGGGCTGCAGAGGCAGATAGAGGCGTTGATAGCTACCGGTTCGGAGGTCCTGCTGATACATAAGGACAGCGGAGATGCCGGGAAGGAGCAGTTGTGTTGGTATCATCGACGATTCGGGGAGCGAGCCTCAAAGCGCATTCTACCGTGCAGTCATGCTCGCCGCATTAATAACATGGAGACTGTAAGTACAGGTATTTCTTTATTAACGGTACCTCGGCGACTTTATGTTTGGGATGTGACGGTTTCGTGTTATTATTTGATAGACCCGGAGTCTCATGTCAGCACGTGGCCAAAGGGGAAATGTACTTCCCTCAGTGACAGTATATCGTTTTGCCTCAAGGTACAAATAAAGAGCCAACAATGACGTATGGCAGTTGTGTCAAAGAAGTGAGTTTAGGACCTAGTATTATTTGTCACTGGACTTTTGTCATTGCAAATGCGGTAGAGTGCATATTAGGAGCCGATTTTCTATATGCATTCGGTATTGCGGTGGACATTCGGTTATCGCAGGGGCAAAGAGGTGGTGCATGGTCATGTACGAATAATGACAGAGAAGGTACACGGTTCGGTTGGAGTGACAGAAGTATGCCGACTTAGAGAACCGTTTGCGCAGCCAATAGCCATGGTGGCCCATGATACAGTTCACGACATAAACACCGTGCCCGGGCCTCCGGTCTCCCTCAGACCGAGAAGGTTGACCCCAGACAGATTCGCAGACACAAAAGCTGAGTTCGAAGAGATGTTGGAAATGGGAGCGATACGAAGATCTGATAGTTCATGGGCCTCGCCTTTACATTTAGTGCGGAAGAAAGACGGAAGTTGGAGACCTTGTGGTGATTATAGGTTGTTGAATGCCCGTACGATACATGATCGGTATCCGGTTCCCAACATTTGCGACTTTACAAATAAATTGGCCGGAGTTGAATGTTTTAGTGGAGTCTACTGTAAAAAAGCATACCACCAAATACCGGTGGCTGACAGTGATATACCGAAGACAGCAGTCACTACACCTTTCGGTCTTTTCGAGTTTTTACGCGTGCCATTTGGTTTAAAAAAGGCTGCACAGACATGGCAACATTTCATCGATGAGGTGCTGCGACGGCTGGATTTCACTTTCGCCTATTTAGACGATGTACTGGTATTCTCAGCGAGAGCAGCCCTCCACGAAGAGCAACTCCGGACAGTTTTCGAGAGGCTACGTACTTATGGTGTAGTGGTGAATGACACCAAATGCCGTTTGCGTAAATATCGGGTGACCTGGGTCACACAGTTTCAGCAGCTGGCATCCGTTCTTTGGAGGAGAAGGTCGAGGTTATACAGCAGACGCCTCGTCCGTTAGATTTGCAACAGTTGCGGAGGTTCCTAGGTGTTTTAAATTTTTACCGCGGACATCCGCCAGGACCTGCGGCTTTACAAGCGCCACTCATCGGAAAAAAATCAGAGGCTACAATGGACATCAAGCATGCAGCGCGCGTTCGAGCGGATCAAGGAAAGCCTAAGGCAAGTGGTTTTACTAGTCCACCCAGAGAAAGATGCGAAGCTTGCTGTTGTTGTTGACGCAAGTCAGGTGGCGATTGGGGCAGCGTTGCATCAGTGGACTGCTGGTCACTGGCAGCCTTTAGGATTCTTCTGCAAGAAACTCACAGACCCACAGCGGATTGGGAGTGCGTATGATAGCTGCTGGGTGCTTACGAAGCCATAAGGTATTTCCGGCCTTACGTGGAAGCCAGACCATTTACATTGTTTACAGATCACAAACCGCTCTCTTTCGCATTCTGCAAGCTTACGGATATTTTGTCATATAATAAATTCAGGCAACTGGAATTTATAAGCCAGTTCACTACTGATTTACGAAATATTAACGGGCAGAGAATATGGTGTCAGATTACTTCCAACGAGTTACGGCAATAAAGTATTCAGTGAACTATGCTACAGTGGCGAGAGAGCAGAAGAATGATGCACAACTGCAAGTTTTTCGGCAGAGCACGCCCACGGGTTCAAGTTAAGAAAACTGTGTCCGGAAGGTGATACAATACAGTTATGCTGCGATACCTCACAGGGACGGTCTAGACGTTTTGTGCCTCAGAGTTTGCGCCGGGAAGTATTCGAAGCATTACATGGTTTGGCTCATCCGGAACCCCGAGCGAGTGTAAAATTAATGACGGGGCGTTTCGTGTGGCCAGGAATTAAGAGAGACTTCGAAAGTGGGCGCAGACGTGTCTGGATTGTCAGCGATGTAAAGTGGGGCGCCATGTGAAGAAGCCAGTGTGTAAAGTTGACGGGCCAATTGGTCGTTTCGAACATGTGCATCTGGATATTGTTGGACCGTTGCCAATATCCGAAGGCTATCGGTATTTATTGACGGCAATTGACAGATTTACGTGATGGGCAGAAGCAATCCCCATATCAGATAATCAGCAGAGACAATCAGTCGGCCGTTCTTGAGGACGTGGATAGCACGGTTCGGATGTCCGATACATGTCACGACGGACCAAGGACGTCAGTTCGAATCCGTTCCTGGAGCTGGCAAACCTGGTGGGTTCCGCCGTCACCGTACTACAAGTTATCGTCCGGAAAGCAACGGCATGGTAGAGCGGTGGCACCGAACTCTTAAGGCTTCGTTAACCTGCCATGGCGAGAATTGGTCAGCAGCCTTGCCATTACTGTTACTAGGCTTACGCACTGTTTTCAAATTTGACCTCGGAGCACCTACAGCGGAATTAGTATACGGGGAAACCTTACGCCTCCCGGGAGAGTTTTTTCAGAAGAGTAAAGACGAGACGGACCTACCGTACTTGTTAACGAGAGTAAGGGCTCAACTGGCTGAGCTTAGGCCACAACCAGTGACACGGCATGGCGTTAGAGCGTCGTTCGTACATCGAGAATTGAACAAATGCTCGCAAGTAATGTTGCGAACCGACGCAGTCAGAACTCCATTGCAGCCGCCATATACGGGACCGTATAAAGTACTACACCGTATGGACCAAGCCATGACTATCCTAGTTCGCGATAAGAGTGTTACTGTGTCAATAGACCGGGTGAAGCCGGCTCACTTACTGCTAGAAGATGTAAGACAAGAAGAGGAGGCGGGCCTGCAGCAGGACGAGGGGCCCCTGCAGGGTGCAACGGATGGTAGGACAGCGAGCCGGATGAAGCCGCGAGAGGATACGACGAGGGAGGAAGTACAGCCGTAAATTCGCACAAGAGTCGGGCGAAGGGTCCGATACAAGTTTTCGCACATTCCTGGAGCTCCGATCTTCAGAGAGGGGGCTGTGTGGGAGCACGCAGACGAGTAGTTGCGTGTGCACTGTACAGGGGCAGCAGCAAAGACTCTAGTGTGCACATAATCATTTACTCTTTGCTTTGTGTTTGTTTTCGTCTGAGATGTACTATGTTAATGTCTCGCTCATTGCTTCACAATAAAGTTGAACATAAGAATACGAACGAGCCCTAACATATTGCTGAAATTTAGTAAGAATGCTTTTCTATTTAGTTTAATCCAGTGTTTTATTAATGTAATTCATTATGAATTACATTCTGCCTCCATTATAATTACATTATTCTGATGAAGCTTTGCAGCCAATTTTTTACTATTTTAATTAAGTTTACTTTCTTCTTTTTGTTTCATTAACTAAAGCTTTGACTGTATTAGTGGTATTCATTTGTTCATATTTATTCATTTTAGTTAATTCCAGTTTACGTTCTGCTAAAAGCGTTTACTTTCATCTTCATTTAAAAACCGTTTAGCGTTTTGTATCAGTTCCTTGTTAAGAATTTTCTGTTCTTCATTGGAAATTTCAACTGTGGTCAGGTTCATTATTGTGTCATTAAACTTATCATCTGTTTTCTGCTGTATTAGCTGCTCCTTTGTTTATTTCCAAAAATCCATTGCTCCCTTCTTGCTGTCATCACATCATCCATGACTTGGAATCTCTTCCTTCCTTGTCGCCTTTCCTTTCCATATACCCCCTCCCCCCCCCCCCCCCCAATACGCTCCTGGTGTCTTAATACGCATTTCATAGCTATCTTCGCTATTCCACTCTTCTCAGTACCTCTTCACTTTTCACTTGATCCGTCTAACGTATTCTTTCCATCTTCCACCATGTTGACATCACAAAAACCTGCAGACTTCCTCCGTCTTTCTACCTCAGCGTCCATGTTTAAGCACCTCATGGAAAGAAACTCCATACAAGACATTTTATTCGTATTTTTTACCAAATCTTGGTCAATATTGTTGCAAAAAATTCTCCTTTTCTCACAAAATTATTCTTTCGCCTTTGGTATCCCAGTTTTCATTTCATTGTTACTTTTCCAGGCCTCTTTCCTAGGTATTTAAAGCACTGTACATGTTCTTATATTTGTCCCTTCATCATTTTATTTCCTCCTAATGCAATTACTTTTGATTTGCTTTGAACTGATTTTCAATCGTAAATCTTTTCTTTAGCTTCAGTGACATTCTCTATATTTTTCAATTCTTTTTCAGTTGATGCTAGAAGGACTATATCTTTTAATTCTTTTTCCACTGCTGCTACAAGAACGAAGCAGTCTGCAAATCTTACACACTATAGTTTCCTTCCTGCAATTTTTACCCCTTTGCCATAGAGTAAGGAGCGATCAATCATATTTCCGAAGTACAGACTGAAAAATAGTACGGCACAGATCGCAGTCTTGCTTTACTCCTTTTCATAAATCTATCCAGTTGCCACTTTCTCCTCTCTCTTTCACTGACACTTTTTGAATCAAATACAGTGAGTTTATAAGTCGTCTGGTTTTACGGTCCACTCTTTTTGCCCTTTTTATAGTTGTAGGCGTTTCCCGTGCCACATTATCAAATGCCTTTTGCAGATCTCTAAAACATATGTATAGGGTGAACCAGAACGCCACCGACAAATTTTCAGAAGTTCTTCAAGGATACCTTCTGAATATTTCGGCACAAGTAACCCACGATCTCTGGCGACTCGTTACATATTTATTGCATTTCGTTTGGTTTCCTGCTCCAGTTAGCTTTGTATCTGTATTCCACTCACAACTGTACACAACAAATGACTAAGGCATGCACTGTATGTTGTTTCCATTTGTACATGTTACCTGCCGTTGACAACGATAATGTCCTCGTTACCCCGTCGCCCTCAAGTTTACATTCAGTAGTGCTCAGTTCTGTCTAGGTTATAGTTGTGGGCTACCAATGATACACAGCAGTACTATGGACAGTTGGTCGGTATGGACTTAGTGTACAGGCTGACTGGATTCAATGGTAGAGCCGTACAACGACACTCTTCTGAGCTGACCCACACTGAAGGCAAGCACATCACAGTGCTTTAGAGTCTGAGGGCTCTTTCATTACTCCTTTCGGTGTGTTGTACGTTTTCGTTATTGCGTATTACAGGCTTTTTCACAGTAGTGAAATAATTTTTTAACTGAAGATGAGTGACTGCGATAACAAACCGAATAAATCATAATCATATTATAACTCTGAAACGAACTACCAGAGATCGTGGGTCGGTTCCTCGCGTCAAAATAATCATAAGGCATCCCTGAACCATCTTTGGAAGTTTTTCGGTGGAGTTCTGGCTGCCTGACAAAAAAAAAAGTGAAACTTCTCTGAAGATATGGTGCGCTGTCAATGCGAACACACCATCGTTGTGTATGTAAATGATTGGAGTTTTAATTCTCTGTGACAGGCAGGACGACCACCAGACTGCGTTAGTGTAGTTCACGTTTAATGTTATTACCAGCCTGGTACGGTAGACTTATCGTCAGAAGCAGTCTGCAAAGCTAGTAAGGATGTTCCAACTTAGATTGTGCTAAGAAATAATTGTTGAATAAAAAGTTCCGTACGTTGCTCCGTTTCCGAGTTGAGTTGAAATTAACTGATGAGGCCGTTCCTCTCAAAAATTCAAGTGGCGCGGCAGATAGCAGTCGTATCAGTTCTTCTCAAAGAATAAACGGTAGCGGACGGCAGTGCTCAGACTTTGGCATGGGTTCGATACTTGCTACAGCTTATGTCCTATTTTTGTACCGTTCGGTTTTAGAAACCCAAACTAAGAACACGCTTGATGACGCCGTCTCTGGCTGGCTGCTTGAACGGTCTGACTAGATAACTCCAATACTAATTAATTAGGAAAAGGCGCAACACATCGAATTTTCATCTCAGCAAAACCTACCCTGCAACGTCCTTACTAGCTTTTCAGATTGTTTCTGACCCCCCTGTAAAAGGGGCATGAACAGCATCAGATGCTCAGTGATCACCGCAAAAGACGAGAAGATGACACGCACTCATATGAGTCAGAGTTATCAGCACTTGATAGAGTTTGAAGGGGCCTCATTGTCAGTCTGCATTTGGCCAGATAGCCAAACCGTACAGTATCTAGATTTGTGAGGCATTCGGATGTTACAGTGGCCGAACGTTTGGCTGCATGGGAGCTAAGCTCATCGTCAGGGTTTCTCCTGACTGTGTCTGCGTCCTCAGATGTTACCTCTCATCCCTACGACAGCCCGTTGGTGCCATTAATTAACTGTAAAAACTGGTCCACATGTGGCTCGTGGCTCTATGAACTGTCTAAGTGATGTTGAGGTCTTTCGTGGCCAGTAGAATCCCCAGTTCTGTCCTTGATAGAGCGTATGTGGGGATTCAGTTCGGATGTCAACTCCGTCTCAATGCCAGTGTGGGTGTCAAGGACCAGTTTCAACAATTGCGAGCCAGATTTCCTCACGAGAGGCTACAACGGTTTTATGAAACCCTCCCCAGCGGAACCAGTGCATGCATTCAGGTCAGACATGTAGGCTCATCCTGCAAAGTTCTTTGGAAATTGGACGCGATATTGTAATCTCTGAAGTAACATCGCATACCCTCTCAACCCATGAAATTACATTCTGCTTCCTTCTCTCCTTTCGGGTATTTCAATCATTTGGTTAAGATTGTCTGGGTCTCCTCCCTTTTCAGTAAACCACCATCTCATAATTCGCAAGTCCCATTGCTTTCTCTTGTGCCGGTTTTCCATCTAAGATGAAATTTCTTCTGATCCACGTGCTCCTACGTTACTTTTTCCAATATCTTATTACCAATTCTTTGCACAATTTTGACTGCAAGTGAAATGAGGCTAATTGTCCTTTACCCTCTGCATTTATTGCTTTCTTGTTTCTTTGTACTGAAATCATTACTCTTGCAGAAAGTCCCTTGGATAGTGTTAACTGTCAAACATTTTGTCACAGAACCTTAATATTTCTATTATCCTTTCTTCCTTCAAGCATTTTAGTATTTCTCCTGGTATTGTAACTGTGAAACTTCTCCTCTGAATGGAAAGAATGACAGAGCTGGGAAAACTAATACGTTATTTGATTTTCAAACAGCTGAGCAAAACTCAACGTACTCAGACAGTTTTCCATTTACTTACTCTCATCATCACTAAACTGACACACAATATTTTTAGCGCAACGCAATCCGAATTTCAATAACCCTTACAAACGAATGGCCCTGACTAACAATAACCTATACCTTTCAAGAATCACTTACGTCACGAAAACCTTCGTTACTCGAACTACTGCAATACAGCGAGCGCCAATACTGCCAGCTAAATAAAAGATTCAACGCTATGCGCTGTTCACACCCAACTGCCCAACACTACACAAGTGAATACTTCAACAATGAGTCCAACCAGCCGCAGACTGCACACAGCGCAGTCAGCGATTTTCATATAGAGCACTACGTGGCATTACCAACATAAAACCTTAACAACCTACTTACAACTGTACCTACTGCTTTCCCATCTTTCAGTGCAGCTATTGTTCTGTTTACGTCTTTCGTTATGATTGCTGATCCTTTTCATCATCATCCACACTGTTGAAGGATTGTTCCATTGTTGTTGGTTTGCGGCTTGTGTCATATAACTCTTTTAAACAGTCTTCCCGTCTCTGAAGGACATCCTCCTGTGATCATTGTACACTACAACACCGTCTTCATCGAGAATTTCCTTAACAGTACTTCCTGATCTGTTCCGATCCCCTGTCTCATGTTGCATCTTCTCTCAGTTGAACAGTAAGTCGTATCTTTCCTTCCTCTCCCATTTTTCAGTTGCGTCGTTTTGTCTTCTGGCCACTTTTTCCTAGCCTGCTTTGTTTCTCTACGCACTCCATTATTCTGCCTTTGTTATATCTTTCTTGTATCTTCGCCGTTCTTGCTTCTGAATTTTCTTCTTTTCTCCATCTTCAAAATCATTTCCTCTGTAACTCGTAACTTTTTTGCACTTCGCCGTTTACATATACTACACTTTTCTGCACAGCTGTTACGATTCATTCTTTCAGCACATCTCAATGCTCGTTGACATTATCAGATGGTTCTTTCTCTCACTATATGTTAGTAAGCTAAGGTAATAGAACTTCCGTAATTCTTTCCCGAATTTAGTCTTCTCTAGGTCCAACTTCTTCACCACAGCAGCCACCTACAGTTTTTTCGTTTTCATTTCTATTTATACTACAAGCAAATTGTATCACTGGTAACGTGTGCACCTTGTTGATTTCATCTCTGTACATTTCTTCCACCGGTATAACATCAGTTCGGTTTCTGTATTCATTCCCAGGTGATTTCTAAGAGTGGACCCTCCTCCCTTGATTTATAAACTATGTATTTGCACTAAGAGCTGTCTTTATTAAGTGGAGATATTGAAAAATCTCACACCACCCATATTTTACATTCAATTACTCAATTACATTCGTATTATAAGCCGTACACCTCTGTCATTCTTCGTTCCAGGATGATGACTATTATGGTTCCTTCCTTACCCTCTCTCACAATGGAATTCCAGTCACTCATTATTATTTTGCAGCATCCTTTATTATCGCCCGTTTTGCATTATTTTCCTTAATATGTTGTATACTTCTTCCACGTACTGGTCATCAAGTTCTGGCACATACAACTGGATAATCAATATATCTTTTTGGGCTCTTTTCAGCTCTACACCAGTAAATCTGTCATTTGTATAGTCTACATTTTCCACACACTGAATCAATTCTTTTACTTCACCATTCTTTATCCGTTGCTTCCTTTTATTTGTCGTCTTTAGTAATATATTACGTCTGACTGCAATTCTCTGCGTCCATACCATCTTACCTCAGCAACTGTTGCAAGTTTATATTTTTCTTTCCCATCTCTGTTTTAAGGTTTTCTGGTTTTCCTGTTTTCAACGGTGTTCTTACATTCCAAGTACCGGGCATAGTTTCACTACTGCGCCTCTTTTCAAGTTGTCGTCGTCGTGTCGTCTTCCGTCGCCCCGCAGCTCCTTCCACCTACCCTCAAAGATCCGAGCAGGGTGCTATTTTACCCCCGGATATTGATTTAACATGAGAGCCAGCCACATTCTGCGTGCAGAATGGAGAATGCGTTCATATAGGGGAAATAATATGCGATGGAATTCCTTTGCCTTCCGAAATTCTGGAGGTCGCCCTTAGCAACGGACACAGACGCCTCTGTAGCCGCCCGAGAATTTATTATTGTTTGTTCGTGGTTCTGTTGTGTTGCCGCGGTTGTTTTAGAACGCGTTTTCATTATTCAGCAGCCTCGTGGGTGGTCAATCTTATTCATTTATCAAGACACAAAGGAGTTAAAGACATTAGCTTCCAGTGGACACTGATTTCAATCAATGGGACAAATTGAAAATCTCTGTCGGACCGGGATTCGAACCCGAGTCTCATGCTTACTATGCAATTGCGCTGACCACTACGCCATCCGTACATAGTGGTCACCAGAGTTCACGGATTACCCTAGCACGCCTACCGACATCAAACGAAAAAAATTAAGGTGAGGGTGGCCAGTGATCCCTTCAGTGCTGATGCGCACCAAGCCCGAGCTCTTACGGGAATCGACGAGCAGCCGCGAGTAATGAAGCTACTGAGCAGCGGTATTACATCAAAATGGTGTGGTATTAGTTGAGAATTTTGACCTGATGGGAGACGTGCTAGGGTAGTCCGTACGTTTGTGATGCCTGTTGTGTCCACATAGCATAGTGTCCAGCGCAACTGCCTAGTAAGCAGGAGACACAGATCGAATCCCAATCCGGCACATATTTTCAACTTGCCCTATTTAAATCAATATAGGTCTTCATTCTTTCCGCGCGCTATACGAGATTGGAATAAATAGAGAATTGTGAAGGTGGTTCGATGAACCCTCTGCCAGGCACTTAAATGTGATTTGCACAGTTTCCATGTAGATGTAAATGTAAATGCCAAATGCCCACTGTTCCCTTGTGTCTTGATTCATAGTGACTGCAGGATCAAAATGGTGTATCCTATGCTTGATTTCTTTAATGATGCATTCGAGTTGCTTGTTTTATGAAACGTTATCTTAGTATGAATAAAGATATATCATCTCCTTGCTAATTAAGTCTTTCAGTTTATAACGATGCCTAGTTTCCATTTGTGCTAACAATTGTTAGTCGCTCTTTCTAAACTATTAGCCACCCCCTCACCGACTTTCTCATGACCCTCTTTTACATAAACTCTATATGAAAAGAAAATGGAAACAATTTAATTTCAGTTTCTTTTACCGTGTGACGACATGATGCATATTTTACTGCCGATGTTACATGATGTTCAGAATGTAGGTAACTTTATTTCACATATCATGACGGAACTGTTTGTGAATTAATTATATCTGAAGATGGCAATGAGTTTCCGAAGTCGTTAACATGAATATTTGCAATAACTAAGTGATCTTTACATGTTACGTAAACATCCACAAGGCCGCATGTCTACATTCGACAAGGAGTCATTTTTTTGTATGTTTTTGCGCATTACTTCCAATTAATAGTTATATTTAATACACGGAAATCCTTCTTTACTTTTCTTGCAGGATTCAACTTTTATATTGTTCTTTTCAAAGCACATTTTATCAGTGCACCGTTCCATAGATACATTTTAGCAAGCACAAAAAAAGACGTCCATAGCGCCGCCGCCTCTTGCAAGCAAGCAACTCCTAGGTAGGTGATTAAAACTTCATTTAAATCTCCTTTCCCTGTCCAACAACTTTCAGAACTTGTAACTACCTTTAATAACTTGTTCGTATTGAAACTTTAATATGCGCTCCTCGTTTTTGAATTATTCTATACTATTTGTCATTTTCATAAATTGCTTTTCTACATAACCCTTACCGCAGCCCCTCCAGGAATTGGCACCACTGTTTTTGACATTGTGCTCCAAAGAAAAATATCAGCATTGCTCCACAGTATCTATTGATGGACAGAAGTCTGCTGCATGACGAAAAAGTTGTTGACTTAAAAGCGATTTTCAACATTCGTCTGTGGCACCACATCATAAATGGTTCGATTCTCATCTGTTCCGGATTTTCCACAGTCCATGTTTCACTACCATACAATTATGTGCTCCAAATGTACATTCTTAGAAATCTTTTCCTCAAATTAAGGCATAAGTTTGATAACAGCACGTTTCTATTGCCCAGTAATGCTCTTTTTGCCAATGCTAGTCTGCTTTTTATGTCCTGCTTGCTCCGTCTGTCATGGGTATTAGAATTCCTTGACTTCATCCACTTCACGATGCCCAATTCTGATATTAAATTTCACGGTGTTCTCATTTCTGCTACTTCTCATTACTTTCGTCTTTGTTCGATTTACTGTCAATCCACATTCTTTACTCATTAAACCGTTCATTCCATTCAACAGATCCTGTAACTCTTCTTCACATTCACTGACGATAGCAATGTCATCAGCAAATCTTATCGTTCATATCCTTTCACCCTGAATATTAATCCCATTGTCAGACCTTTCTCTTATTTCCCTCATTGCTTCTTCGATGTATAGATTGAATAGTAGCGGCAAAAGACTACATCCTGCCTTACACCGCTTTTAATCCGAGCAGCTCGTTCTTGGTCTTCCAGTCATATTATTCTCTCTTGGCTCTAGTACATAGTTTATCTAAGCCGTCTTTCCCTGCAGTGCACACCTATTTTTCTACGAAATTCGAACATCTTGCACCAATTCACACAGTCGAATGTATTTTCCGGATCAGAAAATCCTATGGACGAGTCTTGACTTTTCTCCAGTCGTGCTTCCGTTATCAACCACAACGTCACAACTGCCTCTCTGTTGCGTTTACCTTGCCAAAGCCAAACCGATAGTCATGTTACAAATCCTCAGTTCTCTCTCCCATTCTTCTTGTCAACAACATGGTACGATGAGCTACTTTAAATTGTTTGCGAGATAATTCTCGAAGTGGTCGGTTCTTGCTGTCTTCGGAATTGTGTGGATGACTTTTTTTCCGAAAGTCTGATGATGTATCGCTAGTCTCATACATTCTGCACATCTACGTAAATATATGTTTTCATGACACTTCACCCAATTTTATAAATTCCAATGAACTGTCATCCACACCTTCCGCCTTACTTGATCTTAAGTCGCCAAAGCACCTGTGGCCTAGCGGTGCTGGCAAGGCAGCTCAGCGTGTTCGTCAGAGGGCTGGCTGCCCACTGAAAAAAAAAAAAGAAACACCTGAGTGAATGGATCAACGATGGACTTCAAAAGGTGTCATGTAAGGTCCACCAGACCGATTTGCAACGAACAATAACAAACAAAATGGGGAGCTAGCATGTCAGATTAATAATTAAAATGTCCACGGCCCCGGTTTCGAACCTCACCACTGTTTAAATTTTGAATAAAAATCACCAACACTGGAGGCCGATGATTTCCGGCATAAGTAGGCATTCTTGTTCTGCCAACGGGCTTGTCAAAACGGCAGAGGAGCGGATTGACGTTGAAGGCACCCTATTGTCCTTGCTGTTTGAAACTGCCCCTAAAAGGCGGAATAATAAGCAATCATCAACGGCATGAAATCCACAACGCAATGGAAACCACTGTATGAAAGACGCATAATATGAATCCATAGCTCACGTGGCTGGTAATTAAACAAGTGCCATGTCTCACAAAAGATTCCGAACTAGCCGGCCGGAGTATCCGAGCGGTTCTAGGCGCTACAGTCTGGCAGCGCGCTACCGCTACGGTCGCAGGTTCGACTCCTGCTTCGGGCATGGATGTGTGTGATGTCCTTAGGTTAGTTAGATTTAAGTAGTTCTAAGTTCTAGGGGACTGATGACTTCAGAAGTTAAGTCCCATAGTGCTCAGAGCCATTTGAACCATTTTATTCCGGACTAGTCTCCCATTCAGATCTCGGATGGGACTGTGAAGGAGAAGTTGACAATGAGAAAAAGGTTGAATAACCATTGAAAGAATAACGTTCTTCGAATCGGGCCACGGAATGTCAGACGTTTGAACATGATAGGGAAGTTAGAAAATCTGAAAAGGGAAATCCAGAGGCTCAGTCTAGACATAATGTGGCTCAGTGAAGTGAAGTATAGTGGAAAGAAGACAAGGATTTCTTGTCAGATGAGTAATAGGGTAATATCAGCAGCAACGTAAAATGGTATAATGGCAATAAAATTCATTATGAACAGGAAGGTAGGGCATATAGTGAGTTACTGCGATCACTTCAGTGATAGCGTTGTTCTCCTCAGAATTATGAGCAAATCAACACCAACAAAATAATTGGTCAACACATGACGACGTCGCAAGCAGAGGATGAAAAGATAGAGAAAGTATATGAGGATATTGAACTGGTTAGTAAGTACGTATGAAAATCTAATAGTCATGGGGGGGGGGGTTAGAACGCGGTTGCACTGGAGGAAGTACAAGAAAATGTTACTTGATAATACGGGCTTGGCAGTAGGAATGAAAGAAGATAAGATTAATTCAGTTCTACAACAAATTTCAGCTAGTAATAGTGAATACTCTCTTCAAGAATAACAAGAAGAGGAAGCATACTTGTAAAAGGCCGGGAGATACGGGAATATTTCAGTTATATTACATCATGGTCAGGCAGAGATTCTGAAATCATATATTAGATTGTAAGACATACCCAGGAGCAGATATAGACTCAGATCACAATTTAGTAGTGATGAAGAATAAGCTGAAGTTCAGGGGGCTGGTCAGGAAGAAATAGTAGGCAACGGAATGAGATATGGAAGTACTAAGGAATGAAGTGATACGCTAGAAATTCTCTGAAGCTACAGATACTGCGCCAATTCATAGCTCAGTAGGCAATTCACTTGAAGAGAAATGGACAGCGCTAAAAACGGCAATCACAGAAGTTGGACAGAAAATTGTAGGTACAAGGAAGGTAACTATGAAGAAACCGTGTATACTAGAAGAAATACTTCGGTTTATCGATGACACAAGGCAGTTCAGAAACGTCCAGGGAAATTCAGGAAAACGGGAATACAAAGCACTTAGGAATTAAGTAAACAGGAAGTACAGAGAAGCTATGGCAAAATAATTGTATCAGAAATGTGAAGAAATCGAATAAGAAATGTTGTCGGAAGGTCCTGACTCAGCACACAGAAAAATCAAAACAATCTTCGGTGAAATTAAAAGAAAGTGATGTAGCATTAACAATTCCATGCTAATTCCACTGTCAAATGCAGAGAAGAAAGCGGATAGGTAGAAAGAATACATTGTAGGCCTCTATGAGGGGAAAAATTTGACTGATGTAACTAAAAAAGAAACAGGACTAGACCCAGTAGAGAGACGAGATCCAACTCAGTTGGCAGTTGATGGTTGGAGTACTGACACATTATTTGCGTATCCAGTAATGATGGCAACTGATGGGTTATGCATGGGGATTGTATCAACCTGTACCGCATCAAAACTGTCTGAAGATGACGCAATGAAGCGTTGAAACTGGTTGCGACAAAATAAAATAAAATAATAAGGATGGCTGTAGGTGCTTTTATTTTTTGTCAAGAATGAAGTTCTCCGATTAAAACTGTGTAAGATAAGGGGTACTCTTCCACCACTACTGTTCAATCTGTATATCGAAGAAACAACGACGGAAATAAAAGAAGAGTTCAAGAGTCGGATTAAAATTCAGAGTGAAACGATGCCAATGATAAGATTCGCTGATGACATTGCTATCCTCAGCGAAAGTGAAGAAAAATTACGTGATGTGCTGAATGGAATGAACAGTTTGTTGAGTACAGAATATGGATTGCCAAAAAATCGAAGAGAGACGAAATAATAAGCAGCAGCAGAAATGAAAATAACGTGATACTTAACATCAGAAGAGGGGGTGACGAAGTTAAGGGGTTCTCCAACCTAGACAGCAAAATACCCCCTGACAGACGGGGCAATCAGGGCATAAAAAGCAGAGTAGCACTGACAGAAAGGACATTCCTGACCAAGAGATATACCTTTAGAGGACAGCACGGTATGGTCGTGAGGCATGGACTGTGGAAAAATCGGAACAGATGAGAATCGAAGCCTTTGGGATGAGGTACTATAGAAGAATGTTGAAAATTGGGTGGACTGAGAAGGTAAGGAATGAGGAAGTTAGGCTCAGAATCGGCGAGGAAAGAACTCGTATTTCTGTATTCCTGAATTTCTCTGGATGTTTTAGTGCTACCTTCTTTCATCGATCAACTCAACACTTTCTTCTGTTACCCACGGTTTCTTGGCAGTTGTCTTCTTCCTTCCAATGTTTTTCTCTATAACTTCGGTGACTGACTTTGTCAGACATATCCATTCCTCTTCAACTGAACTGCCTACAGATCTATTAACAACCGCATTGTCTGTAGCCTCAGAGATCGTCAAGCGTATCTCTTTGTTCCTTAGTACTTCCTTGCGCACTGATTCTGCCTGACTAGTCTCTTAAACTACAACCTACTCTTCATCACTACAAAATTGTGATCTGAGTCTATATCTGCTCCTGGGTTCGTCTTACAATCTAATGTTTCATTTTGAAATCTCTGCCTGACGATGATGTAATGTAACTGAAATATTCCCGTATCTCCTGGCCTTTTCAACGTACGCCTCCTCCTCTTGTGATTCTTGAACAGAGTGTTAGCTAGTACTAAATGAAACTTGTTGCAGAACTCAAACTTTATCCTCTCTCATTCCTAGCACCAAGCCCATATTCTCCTGTAGACATTTCTTCTCGTCCTTCCTCGACAATAGCAAATATGTTCTGGGCTCTCCTCATTTGCCACTTTTAGTGTCATATACAGCAGCCTTGTTGCGACTAAAAAATGGTTTCAGTTCCAGATTCTGGCAACAATCTATTTAGACGCCAATCCAAAACAAACATTATATCTGTTACGATCTCTAATAAAAATGTGCTGAGAACGAAAGCGAGGTATCCACAACTATATGGATACTTTGCAAATCACATTTAAGTGCCTGGCAGAGGGTTCATCGAACCGTCTTCACAATTCTCTATTATTCAATCTCGTACAGTGCGCAGAAAGAACAACACCTATATCTTTCCGTACGAACTCTGATTTCCCTTATTTTATTGTGGTGATCGTTTCTCCCTATGTAGGTCGGTGTCGACAAACTATTTTCGCATTCGGAGGAGAAAGTTGGTGATAGGAATTTCGTGAGAAGATTCCGTCGCAACGAAAAACGCATTTCTTTTAATGATGCCCAGCCCAAATCCGGTATCATTTCAGTGACATTCTCTCCTGTATTGCACAAAACGTGCTGCCCTTCTTTGTACTTCTGCACTTCTTCGATGTACTCCGTCTCCGTCAGTTCTATCTGGTATGGATCCCACACCGCTCAACAGTATCCTAAAAGAGGACGGACAAGTATAGTGTAGGCAGTCTCCTTAGTAGGTCTGTTACATTTTCTAAGTATCCTGCCATTAAAACAGTCTTTGGTTAGCCTTCACAGAATATTTTCTATGAGTTCGTTTCAATTTAAGTTGTTCGTAATTGTAATTCCTAGCTATTTAGTTGAATTTATGGCCTTTAGATTTGACTGATTTATCGTGTACCGGAAGTTTAACGAATTCCTTTTAGCACTCATGTGGATGACCTCATTTTTCGTTATTTAGGGTCAACTGCCAATTTTCTCACCATTCAGATATCGTATCTAAATCGTTTTGCAATTTGTTTTGATCTTCTGATGACTTTATTAGTCGATAAACGACAGCGGCATCTGTAAACAACGTAAGATGGCTGCTCAGACTGTCACAGTTTATACAGATAAGGAATAACAAGGGGCCTATAACATTACCTTGGGGACCGCCAGAAATCACTTCTGTATTACTCGAGGACTTTCCGTCAATTACTACGAATCCGTCAGTTACTACGAACTGTGACCTCTCTGACAGGAAATTACAAATCCAGTCACATAACAGAGACTACATTCCACAAGCACACAATTGCACTACAAGTCGCTTTTGTGATACAGTGTCAAAAGACATCCGGAAATCCAGAAATACGAAATCGGTCTGAAATCCCTTGTCAGTAGCACTCAACACTTCATGCGAATAAAGAGCTAGTTGTGATTCACAAGTACACTGTTTTCTAAATCCAAGTTGACTGTGTGTCAATAGACCATTTTCTTCGATGTAATTCAAAATATTTGAACACAATATATGCTCCAGAATCCTGGTGCATATCGAAGTTAATGATATGGGCCTGTAATTTAGTGGATTACTCCTACTACCTTTCTTGAATATTGGTGTGACCTGTGCAACTTTCCAGTCTTTGGGTACGAGCGAACGGTTGTATACGATCGTTAAGAATGTAGCTAATGCATGAGCATATCCTGAAAGGAACGTAATTGCTATACAGTCTGGACCAGAAGACTTGCTTTTATTGAGTGATTTAAGTTGCTTCATTACTACGAGGATATCTACTTATGTTGCCAGCTGTTCTTGGTTCGAATTCTGGAATATTTACTTCGTCTTCTTTTGTGAAGGCATTTCGGAATGCTGTGTTTAGTAACGCTGCTTTGGCAGCATTGTCTTCGATAGTATCTCCATTGCTAGCGCGCAGAGAAGGCATTGATTGTTTCTTACCGCTAAGATGCTTCACATACGACCAGAATTTTCTGCCAGATTTTGAGACAAAGTTTCGTATAGGAAACTTTTACAAGCATCTCGCATTGAAGTCCGTGCTAAATTTCGAGCTTCTGTTAAATATCGTTAATCTTGGCGATTTTGCGTCTGTTTAAATTTGGCATGTTTGTTTCGTTGTTTCTGCAACAGTGTTCTGACGCGTTTTTTGCACCAAGGAGGATCAGATCCTTCTTTGTTAATTTATTTGGTATAAATCTCTCAATTGCTGCCGATACTATATCTTTGAATTCAAGCCACATCTGGTCTACACTTACATAATTTAGGACTGCAGATTGCCTCTTAGGAAGGCGACAAGTGAATTTTTATCTGCTTCTTTGAATAGGTATTTTTTTTATTTTTGGAGGATTTGGGGGTTACAATAATCAGACTCGCCACGACAACCTTATATTCCCTAATCCCTGTATCCGTTTTGATGCTTGTTATTAACTCAGGATTATTTGTTGATAAGAGGTCAAGTGCGTTTTCACAACCGTTTACTATTCGCGTGGGCTCATGAACTAACTGCTCGAAATAATTTTCAGAGAACGCCTTTTGCACAATTTCGTATGATGTTTTACGCGTAACACCGGAATGAAACATGTATTTTCGCCAACATATCGAGGGTAAATTAAAGTTACCACCGACTACAATCGTATGAGTCGGGTACGTGTTTGAAAACTCAAGTTTTCTTTTAACCTTTCAGCAACTGAATCATCTGAATTGGATCGGTAAAAGGATCCAATTATTACACTCCTGGAAATGGAAAAAAGAACACATTGACACCGGTGTCTCAGACCCACCATACTTGCTCCGGACACTGCGAGAGGGCTGTACAAGCAATGATCACACGCACGGCACAGCGGACACACCAGGAACCGTGGTGTTGGCCGTCGAATGGCGCTAGCTGCGCAGCATTTGTGCACCGCCGCCGTCAGTGTCAGCCAGTTTGCCGTGGCATACGGAGCTCCATCGCAGTCTTTAACACTGGTAGCATGCCGTGACAGCGTGGACGTGAACCGTATGTGCAGTTGACGGACTTTGAGCGAGGGCGTATAGTGGGCATGCGGGAGGCCGGGTGGACGTACCGCCAAATTGCTCAACACGTGGAGCGTGAGGTCTCCACAGTACATCGATGTTGTCGCCAGTGGTCGGCGGAAGGTGCACGTGCCCGTCGACCTGGGACCGGACCGCAGCGACGCACGGATGCACGCCAAGACCGTAGGATCCTACGCAGTGCCGTAGGGGACCGCACCGCCACTTCCCAGCAAATTAGGGACACTGTTGCTCCTGGGGTATCGGCGAGGACCATTCGCAACCGTCTCCATGAAGCTGGGCTACGGTCCCGCACACCGTTAGGCCGTCTTCCGCTCACGCCCTAACATCGTGCAGCCCGCCTCCAGTGGTGTCGCGACAGGCGTGAATGGAGGGACGAATGGAGACGTGTCGTCTTCAGCGATGAGAGTCGCTTCTGCCTTGGTGCCAATGATGGTCGTATGCGTGTTTGGCGCCGAGCAGGTGAGCGCCACAATCAGGACTGCATACGACCGAGGCACACAGGGCCAACACCCGGCATCATGGTGTGGGGAGCGATCTCCTACACTGGCCGTACACCTCTGGTGATCGTCGAGGGGACACTGAATAGTGCACGGTACATCCAAACCGTCATCGAACCCATCGTTCTACCATTCCTAGACCGGCAAGGGAACTTGCTGTTCCAACAGGACAATGCACGTCCGCATATATCCCGTGCCACCCAACGTGCTCTAGAAGGTGTAAGTCAACTTCCCTGTCCAGCAAGATCTCTGGATCTGTCCCCCATTGAGCATGTTTGGGACTGGATGAAGCGTCGTCTCACGCGGTCTGCACGTCCAGCACGAACGCTGGTCCAGCTGAGGCGCCAGGTGGAAATGGCATGGCAAGCCGTTCCACAGGACTACATCCAGCATCTCTACGATCGTCTCCATGGGAGAATAGCAGCCTGCATTGCTGCGAAAGGTGGATATACACTGTACTAGTGCCGACATTGTGCATGCTCTGTTGCCTGTGTCTATGTGCCTGTGGTTCTGTCAGTGTGATCATGTGATGTATCTGACCCCAGGAATGTGTCAATAAAGTTTCACCTTCCTGGGACAATGAATTCACGCTGTTCTTATTTCAATTTCCAGGAGTGTATTTTATTCCGGTTGCCAACAATGACCTCTACCCATTTTAACTCACAGGAACTATCTACTTCAATTTCGCCACAAGATAAACTACTTCTAACAGTAACAAACACGCCACCGCCAACCGTGTTTAGCCTATCCTTTCGGAACACCGTTAGGTTCTTCACAAAAATTTCGCCTGAGCTTATCTCGTGCTTTAGCCAGCTTTCAGTGCCTATAACGATTTGTGCATCAGTACTTTTACTAGCTCTTAGAGCTCTGGTACTTCCCAACACAGCTGCGACAATTTACAACTGTTATACCGACGGTTCCTGTATCTTCGTTCTTCCTGCGTTCAGCCTGCACCCTTTATGCCTGAAGCCCTTCTTGTGTTTTCCCGAGTCCCTCTAACCTAAAAAGCCGCCCAGTCCACGCCACACAGACCTTGCTACCCGTGTAGCCGCCTCCTGCGTGTAGTGGTCTCCTGACCTATTCAGTGGAACCCGAAATTCAACCACCCTTTGGCGCAAGTCAAGGAATGGGCAGCCTACACGGTCGCAGAACCGTATGAGCCTCTGATTCGGACCTTCCACTCGGTTCTGTACCAGAGGTCCGCAATCGGTCCTGTCGACTATGCTGTAAATGGTCAGCTCTCCTTTTATCTTACAAGCAAAACTGGCAGCCTATACCCCTTCTGTTAGCCGCTCGGAACCAGAGAGAATCTCTTCTGATGCAAAGTAACACACATCATGGTACCGACGTGAGCAACCACCTGCAGTTGGCTGCACCCTGTGCTCTTCATGGCATCCGGGAGGACTCGTTCCACATCTGTAATGACTCCACCCGGTATGCACACGGAGTGCACATTGGTTTTCTTTCCCTCCTTGGCAGCCATGTCCCAAAGCGGCCCCATTACACGCCTGACGTTGCAGGAGCTGATACGTAAATGATCAGAACTACAAGTTTCAGTTAAGGGCAGAATAACCACATGAGTGTGTTAACGTAGTTTATGTTTAGTGTTTTCACCGGACCTGATGGAATATATTTATTGCACGTGAACAACGTCGGATAGTAAACAGCGTATATTCACGTTGGTGTGTAGATCCAGGACACGGACACGGAGATAAAGTATTCGTATGAGGCAGCGTTATCAGTAACTGACTGAGCTTTAACACGAGTCTCCAATTGGCCGGCTGGTCGGATAGTGCAATATCCAGATTTATGAGGCATTAGAATGTGACAGTGGCCCGATGTTGGACTTCATGGGAGCTTGAGGGTAGGCAGCGTCGTTTTCAAGCATCCTGGTGACCAGGTCTGAATGCCACATAGGATAATCGTCGTATTGTGAATCAGGCACAGTGTAAGCCCCTCATATCTGCGACTGCCATTCGAGAGCAAGTAATGGACTGTTGCACCACTGGTCGGACAATAAGAGCTGCTGAGCAGGCTCCCATTAAAACGAAACCAAAGCGACTGCCATTAGAGTGCTGCCGTGGCCAGGAAACATGAATTCCGTAGCTGTCGCATTGTATTCACCGATGAACATCAGTTCTGCACTACTTGGGATTGACCATAATCGGCGATCATGGTGTCGACCTGTGAAGAGGCCGCATTCTTCCAGTATTTTGGAGAGGCACATTGGTGTTACTCCAGGCGTCACTGTGTGGAAGCCATCGGATATGACTTCAAGACACAGCTTGTAGTGATCGAGGGAACGCTTGCTATCTGAAGTGTTACCTCTCACTGTCAGTGTCGTGGTTCAATTTTTCAACTTGACAACGCCTGTCCTCACATGGATGTGTCTCTGTGGCATGTCTGCCTGATGTAGAGATATTCCCGTGTCCAGCAATATTCCCAGGTCTTTTCCCGATGGGACATTTGTGGAACCAGCTTGGACATCAACTCTGCCTCAGTTCCAGGATCCAGGATATGAAAGACCAGTTACAACAGTTGAGGACCAGCTTGCGTTATGAAAGGATACAACAGCTTTGTAACAGTCATCCCAACTGAATCACTGCATGCACCCAGACCAGACATGGGTGCAACGTTTACTGATAAGTTGGGTTCACCCCGCCAAGGTCTTTGTGATTTTGATTGGATTTTGTAATCACTGATGTGACATCGCATGCCCTCTCAACCCATGTAGTTTCGTATCGTTTCCTCGTGCCCATGCGGGCGCTTCAATTTATTTGTGAGATTGTGTATTTTTTTATCAGTCTTCTCACTGATTTGATGTGATCCACCTCGACTTCCTGTCCAATGTCTTAATCGCAGAGTAGCACTTACACCCAATGAAAATGATCATTTGTTGGTTACACTCCAGTCTCTGTATTCCTCTACAGTTTTCTCGTTTTATGGCTGCCTCTACTATCATGCAAATTATTCCTTCGTGTCTTAACGCATATCCTATCATCCTGTCTCTTCTAGTAGTCAGTGGTCTCCAAATATTGCCGAGATTGCTGACATCCTCATCATTTCATATCAGTCAATTAAATTTTCAGTATTCGTCTGTGGCACCATTCACCTAACGTTTCAGTTCTCTTCTTTTCCGGTTTTCCCACAGTCGATAATTCACTTCGGTACAATGCTGTGACACAAACGCACATTCACAGAAATTTATTTCTCATATTAAGGTTTACGTTTGATGTAGGAGCTTTCTTTTTTGCTGGGAATACTCTTTTTGCCTATGCTATACTCGGATTAAAATTACTTAGAGGCTAACTTCTGAGGTCATCAGTCCCATAGACCTTAGAACTACTTAAACCTAGCTAACCTAAGGACATCACACACATCCATGCACTAGGCAGGATTCGAACCTGCGACGTAGTGGTCGCTCGGTTCCAGGCTGTAGCGCCTAGAACCGCTCGGCCACTCCGGCCGGCCTCGTGGTAGGGGCTGGAAGTCAGTCAATCGCAGCTGCTTCTCGGGCTGCACGAGCTCACTGGGTTGCTGATCTGGGGATACGATCAGCAGGGACCAGCCAGGTGACACAGCGTGCAGGGGATGGAAGGGCTGGGGAGAGAAGGGGAAGGAGTGTCAAATCCGACCTTGATTTTTTCATGTTTTGTTGCGCCCGATAAAAGTATTTTTATGCAAATCAGGCAAAACTATCTCAATTGCTCAAGTCACAATCTGGATGAACTGCACAAAAATACTGAAAAGAACAATGTCATATTCACAATGTTTATCAAGCAATCACAAATAAAGTTGTGGTTAAAAATTTCAATTCCTTCGCCTCTAATAGTTTCACATCATAGCTTGCCTTTAGCGCTCATAGCACGATGTTCTGAGATTAAGAAACCCTCAGCAATTAATTCAGAGAACTTGCAGAGAAAACCGTGGCCTCTTGATATTTTCTGTTCAGTGGACTTTATTTAGCTCATATGTTACTGCACGTGAAATGCAGCCATTATACTGAAATTGTTTTTAATGGTGGATTGTCGAGTAAATATAGTTTGCGTAGTCGCAGTACATCGCTGCGTGCACTGTCGAAGTTGTCCCCTTGAACTATGCCGAATTCATTTATGTCTTTCGTGTTTCCTATGCTGTTTATCAGACCAATCACATCCGAAATCCAGGTAGGCATTATAGTTGTAGTATACAGTAACAAAGTTAAATTTAAGGTAATTGTCAGAGTGGAGCGTTGACATAAGTTCAAAGCACTGGATCGGTAGTGGGAAGGTTGTGGGTCTTTTTTTGCGAAGCTTTTTTGTTATTCTTCTTTTAAGAAAATTAGACATGCGGAAAAAATCGTAACACCAAGAAGGAATTGTGCGACATAAATGAAAGTTGTTAGGCGTGTTTCTATATCTGAAAGATGATGTCTATTCAAATTTCGCACCATTCGCATGCGAGTGGCGCTAGTTACGCCACTATGAGAATATAAATCAGGTTTGCTTTAAATTCACGCTGTAACTGTTTTGAATATTAGTTACCGTTGCGATTGGACGTGGTAAGTTGATGTCAGTCAAGAATACCTTTAAGGCGACGAAGACGCCATTATCTGTACCTCACTGAATTTGAACAAAGTCGTGTAATAGGGCCACGAGAAGCTAGAGCTTCCTTCTGCGACACTGCAGAAAGACTTGGCAGAAATGTAGCCACTATACATGATTTATGACAACGGTGGTCACAAGAATGTAAGTTCGCAAGGCGACCGGGCTCCAAATGGCCAAATGACAATACCGAGAGGGAATGCCATCGTGTTCGCCGTATGGTTCTGATCCATAATACTGCTTCTTTTTCAGTTTTATTACAATTAAGGTTCATTTATAAGACGTTTATGGACCGTACGACTTCTATTTTTTGCAGTATTGTTAAACAACTTATACAATTTACAATGGTTACTAGTATCATCTACGTGTTACATTACATGTTCATACATTACAACTTCATCTACTACTTTTCCGGCCTACTTAGCCCTGGTTACTAATTAACCAGATTACCATCCCTAGGGACGAGGACCCGGGTCGGCTACTAGTAGTTAACCACTACCTAGATTTCATTGACCCATCACATTTCTATCCACTAGACCGTTCTTCTACTACTGCTTTTCTACTTCTACTTGAGCGCTCTCGTCGATGACGTGAGGGGAGCATCCATCTCGTTTTCCTGCCTCCTCCTCCTCCATTCGTTTCACTGTTCCACAAATGAGCTATCAGGTTCGATTGTTGTTTTACATTATCTGCATGTGGCTGGAGATTTTATTTGCCATCATGTCCAATATGTGATATGTATCTTGATTCGAGATCAACTCTTTCAGCTCATTGTCGATTAAACTTCTTCTTTCTAGTTCCCTCCACGTGTGTAAGAACAGGGAATTCGAGCAGTATGTGCTCTGGGGTACGTGGATCGCCCCACAGTTGCAGCCTTCTGATTTCTGTCTCACAACCCGGTGAAGTTACTCAGCATATGGCCCATGTCCCGTAGGAAGATGTACCATACCTCTGCTTGGCTGCAAATATTTCTATCTTAATCTTTCCCCTATGAATGGAATTATCCTATGTACCCGCATAGCTGTTTCAGAGTTGTCCCACTGGTCTTGCCAGATGTTTACTATCCCATTTTTGACTTTATTCTTATTTACCATGTGTTTCCCCATTATTTTCCTTTCTCACTCAATATTCCTCTTTTTTAGCCAACAAACAGCGGCTATTTGTGTTATTATCAAGTCCAGTGGACATAAGCCCATTATGACTAACAACCCTTATCACTATATTTCTTTGTATTCTTCTTAAGACCATGGATGACCTCACAAGCCCCCATCTGTGGGCCCACAGGCTACAGTCGGAACCCACAGCAACAGAAATTGCTTATATTATCGCCTGTACAATCGCAGACGCAGCCTGATCAACATCAAAATCCTCACCCAATTCTTAAGGAGTAAACTCCCTTAGGAGCAATTCCCAGCCGGCTTTCTTGTAGTTGTTTTGCGAGATCCACTGCTGTGGCTCATGGCTGCATCAGCCCTTATATTAAATAGTATCACGTTAAGGTCTCTGGCTGTTGCGTTGTACAGTACTTGCTATTGATCTGCCTTGTTGACTGCGATTCGACTCACCAGAGACAGATCATTGTTTGATTTAATTCTTGCCATACTAATGTATGTAGGTATCAGACTTGGACTATTTACGACACCTAAGTTTAATTCATTTATTGTGTCCTCTAAAACCATTCGTTTTTCATCTAGTCGGCCGCTGTGCCACGGTTGTCATCACAGTGACACAAATCAGTGTTACAAATGGGTTAATTCAAGGACAGATCCGAGCCAGACGCCCTGTAGCGTGAATTCCACTGATGCCAAACCACCACCATTTGCAACTTCAGTGGTGTCTAGCGAGAGCTCATTTTCCTGACGAATGCTGGTCCTGCCTCGGTGCCAGTGATGGTCATGTGTTGGTTAGGAGGAGGCCAGTTGAAGTCCTGAGACCAACCTGTATACGTGGTAGACACACTGAACCTACAACTGACTTCGTCTGGGGTGCGATTTCGTACGACAGCATGAGTACTGTTGTGGTTACCCCACGCACTTTGACTGAAAATGTGTACGTAAATCTGGTGACACTGATGAATAGGACTTCAGGGGCTGTTTTCAATAGAACAGCGCTCTCCCAAACGCAGCTGTTGTAACCCAGCATGCTCTGGAGAGTGTTGGCATGTTGCCCTGCGTGCGAGATCACTTAGTTTATCTCGAATTGACCACATATGGGACAACATCGGCCGACAACTCCGATGTCATGCACAATCCGTGTATTGACCGACCAACAGACATGGAACTCCATCCTACAAACTAACATCCAGCACTTGTACAGCACAATGCGTGCACGTTTGTGTGATTTCATTCAACGTTCTCTCGGGCACAACGCTTATTAATGTACCAGCCTTTCACATTTGCAATGGCTTACATTAATCTGTGATCTTGAAATGTTAATCACTTCAGTATGTTACCTGCACAAATGTACTGCCGAAATTTCATCACCTACATAATTATTTTCCGGTGTTGCGATTTTGTTTCGCCAGTGCAGTTGTAGTATACAGTACCAAGATCAAATCCAATGTAACTATCTGTGTGACAGGCTACCGTAAGTGCAAAGCACTAGACCGGCAATAGAAAGGTTGTGCGGTCAAATTCATAGTCAAACGTCTTATCTTTGAAGTATTTTGTTATTCTTCTCTAAGAAAACTGTATTCTTGTAGTAATGTGGTCTTAAAATTAGTGGCTCTCATTTTAGTTGGTATTAATCCCTGAATGATATTTTCACTCTGCAGCGGAATGTGCGATGATATGAAACTTCCTGGCAGATTAAAACTGTGTGCCGGACCGAGACTCGAACTTGGGACCTCTGCCTTTCGCGGGCAAGTGCTCTACCAACAGATATTAATTCTTGTATCAACTTAACAAACCAAGTGTTTTGTTGTTTTATTTCTACATGCACAAATGTAAAAAAAACTGAACATTTATATATTCCTTGGGTTTATTAGCAATGTAATGAAATGCATTGAAGATTAGTCTCGGGTAAAATAATTCAGAACTGGAATCTGAGAAATGCTGTTATTGATATCAAAGAAAAATATATTTAATTTTAGTGTAACACAACGATTTGGAAGGGTCCCCTGGACACGAAATCGTTGTGAAGTAGGTAAGTATCGTTAACAGGAATTTAATATGACGTATTTTTGCTACTAAATTACATGGACTGCATAAGAGTCGAAACACTCAGTGCAAATATGCTGATAGACTGCGGTATTTCTGGAAAAGGGAAAGAAGCAGCATTTTGTTTAAGATCCAGTTGTGTCCAGTGATAAGGTAGTGGTTATAATAATACACTCCTGGAAATTGAAATAAGAACACCGTGAATTCATTGTCCCAGGAGGGGAAACTTTATTGACACATTCCTGGGGTCAGATACATCACATGATCACACTGACAGAACCACAGGCACATAGACACAGGCAACAGAGCATGCACAATGTCGGCAATAGTACAGTGTATATCCACCTTTCGCAGCTATGCAGGCTGCTATTCTCCCATGGAGACGATCGTAGAAATGCTGGATGTAGTCCTGTGGAACGGCTTGCCATGCCATTTCCACCTGGCGCCTCAGTTGGACCAGCGTTCGTGCTGGACGTGCAGACCGCGTGAGACGACGCTTCATCCAGTCCCAAACATGCTCAATGGGGGACAGATCCGAAGATCTTGCTGGCCAGGGTAGTTGACTTACACCTTCTAGAGCACGTTGGATGGCACGGGATACATGCGGACGTGCAGTGTCCTGTTGGAACAGCAAGTTCCCTTGCCGGTCTAGGAATGGTAGAACGATGGGTTCGATGACGGTTTGGATGTACCGTGCACTATTCAGTGTCCCCTCGACGATCACCAGAGGTGTACGGCCAGTGTAGGAGATCGCTCCCCACACCATGATGCCGGGTGTTCGCCCTGTGTGCCTCGGTCGTATGCAGTCCTGATTGTGGCGCTCACGTGGACGGCGCCAAACACGCATACGACCATCACTGGCACCAAGGCAGAAGCGACTCTCATCGCTGAAGACGACACGTCTCCATTCGTCCCTCCATTAACGCCTGTCGCGACACCACTGGAGGCGGGCTGCACGATGTTGGGGCGTGAGCGGAAGACGGCCTAAGGTGTGCGGGACCGTAGCCCAGCTTCAAGGAGACGGTTGCGAATGGTCCTCGCCGATACCCCAGGAGCAACAGTGTCCCTAATTTGCTGGGAAGTGGCGGTGCGGTCCCCTGCAGCACTGCGTAGGATCCTACGGTCTTGGCGTGCATTCGTGCGTCGCTGCGGTCCGGTCCCAGGTCGACGGGTACGTGCACCTTCCGCCGACCACTGGCGACAACATCGATGTACTGTGGAGACCTCACGCCCCACGTGTTGAGCAATTCGGCGGTACGTCCACCCGGCCTCGCGCATGCCCACTATACGCCCTCGCTCAAAGTCCGTCAACTGCACATACGGTTCACGTCCACGCTGTCGCGGCATGCTACCAGTGTTAAAGGCTGCGATAGAGCTCCGTATGCCACGACAAACTGGCTGACACTGACGGCGGCGGTGCACAAATGCTGCGCAGCTAGCGCCATTCGACGGCCAACACCGCTGTTCCTGGTGTGTCCGCTGTGCCGTGCGTGTGATCATTGCTTGTACAGCCCTCTCGCAGTGTCCGGAGCAAGTATGGTGGGTCTGACACACCGGTGTCAATGTGTTCTTTTTTCCATTTCCAGGAGTGTAGTTTGCTTTCTCGGAGAGAAGGAAATAGTGTAAGCCACTATGTGAAAAGTGATTACCGTATGGCAAGCATCGGCCGGCCCTACAGCAGCGACAGTGGCTGCCCCATCACTGGCCTCCCAGCTGTCCGTAAGTAGACGCCTTGTTTCTTTTTTGGTGCGCGCACAATTGTCGATCGCAAGAGCGCGTGGATTCTTGTGCACAAGCCATTAAGTCTGTTCCTCATCTGTCATCTGCTCATCTGTCAATCACGACGTAATTTTAGACGCCATGTAGACTGACTCTGCATTTTCTTGTTTCATCTACCTGAGCACTTCCCAAATTTTGATATTACATTTATCACTAATATTGTTTCTCCTATTCCATATTAGTTTTGCCTTTTCCTTGTTTATTCGCGTTTCATGTTCTATTCTTCACTAAATTCAATACGTTCTGTAATCTTTCCTCACTTTCAATGAGAACAGCAGTGTCATCAGCGAACGTTATCATTGGTGTCTTTTCACCCTTAATTTCAATCACACTACTGAGCATATATTTTATTTCCGAAATTTCTTCTTCCCTGAATAGGGTGAAGTACATCATATCCACTAAAATGTATCTTCTGACTGGTCCTCCATACTAGATGTGAGTTATGTTCCAGATAGCACGTAGCATCCCAGATCAGTACCTTTTCTTCTCTTCTAGTCTTTCCCTGTATAAAATGCCTGAATTTTATTGCAGAATGAAGTATGAAGGAAAGAAGATTAAGTTTTGACGATCGCTTCAGATGATTATAACGTATTAGAAAAGTGGAGGTAAATGAATCACCTGTGGCCCTTCTAAGGAATTCTCTTTAGGTATTGAAATATTTATGGCGTAGTCAGCCATCATATTAGGCTCCAAGAAGCTGTCTCCAGAGCAGTGAAGATGCAAGAAGTATATAGATGACGAAATTTGGTGTAAGGTACCTGTGACAGATGTTAGGTTAGGTACCATTCCCGTGAGAAAGACCGCCTGCACAATGCTACTGCTCTGTGATTCGCTGCTGTGTTCGGAGCAAGGGCGCCAAAACGTTAAAGTATAGTTATTATTATTAGTTAAATTACACATTGTAATGACTTCACTTTTTAATATAATTATCTCTCAACAGTTGTCTATCAATCAGTCATTTTCAAATTATTAAAAACAATGTAAATCAAAAACTAAAGACTGATGAAATTGCGGACGAAGCACTTCGGAAGCGTTCGGGTCACGCCTTTTCTGGTACGGCGCGCGAAGTGTTTCGGGCTGTTCGTCACTCTGGATTAGGCGTTCGAGAACAATAGACATGTTGTCTATCGTAAGATGTGTTTGCCGGTATTCAGTATTAAAAGATTCACTCCGGTAGTCATGAGGCACAGACACGTGCCACAAATAGTGTGAAGATACATTTTCGTAAACATTGTGTTTGATCATGTACTTTGCTGTATCAGGTGTTGTGTTAAGATCATGTAGTCTTCTCGTGTGGCTGTATTAAAATACACGAGTGGCATCCCAAAGAAGTGATATATTATTTCAGAACAGAACCTCGCTAAAAGTCAGTTGCAGCCTCAAGATACAGAACCTACGACCTACATGCTGTTTTCTGCGCTGGGGACATCAACTTGAAGACAGCTGGTTAGTGAACTATAACAAAAGCTTCGTATTCCACACAGTGCAGTGGAAACAACTAGGCGCCTCACGTGTACTGCATGCACAGAACAAATGTGCTCAGTGACACGTCATCTACAGTAATGCAGCGTAGGTAGAGGAGGATTATCGTTATTAACACCAACGATCAATTCATTCTTCCTTTCTTGCCGTAGTATTTTAGGCAAATCTCGGGAAACCTGAACCAAGACACCCAGAAGGGCGTCCCTTCCCATACCTCTCAAATATAAGCATAGTGTCTTAACTATTCCATCACCTCGTTCAGTGTGATTCACAGGCCTCCCAAAGCGATTCACTTTGTCTCTTTCTCCCTTTGTGCTCATGAAGCTCTAATGACTAAGTGTACTAATCAAATACTTAAATATGGTTTAAGGTTACGGTTCTATCAAACGAGTTATCTCGGAACCCACTTTGACGTAGCGCAAAGAATTTTATTACCGATTCGTATCCCTCGGAATGACAGTCACAATATTTCAAATTTCTTCTTGGTATACGCGATTCAATCAAGTATCATTGCAGAGGCAGCTGAAGGTAAAGATTACTCTGAACAACTTTACGCAACTGTCTAATTTGTATAATACCCTATTCGAGCGTAAAAAAAATTGTTAAAACATTGTGAGCTCGTAGTTTACTTTCTCCATTGCGAATGAATATTTTACGATTGTTTGCAATAAATTTAATTCTTCAGGCTGGATTCCACTGGGAACCATGTGCTCCACAACAGCAATACTAGCGTAGTAAACAAGTAAAACAGCAGCACTAGTCGCAAAATCGCTTCCCGCGCCCGGGTTCCCGGATTCGATTCCCGGTGGGGTCAGGGATTTTCTCTGCCTCGTGATGACTGGGTGTTGTGTCATGTCCTTAGATTAGTTAGGTTTAAGTAGTTCTAAGTTCTAGGGGACTGATGATCATAGATGTTAAATCCCATAGTGCTCAGAGCCATTTGAACCATTTTTTTTAACCGTCGCGTTGGGAGGGAGGAGGGGGGGGGGGGGGAGGAATGTTACGGCGTAATGTCAAACGCCGACACACCTGTCGGGAACGACAGAGAAGAGATGTCTGTGAGAAGACGTTAGCCAACATCTTCTCCAGGACGACAACGTGACAACAGCGGCCCCTATGTGAAGAGGACATGAGCCGCAACCGACTAGTAACGGCCCAATTGAATAACAGTTTCAAGACTAATGATTGGGATAGACGCTTAAGCTAGATCACTTCGCTTGTACTCTATGTATTGGAATTGTCTATTTTGAAGAAGATTGCTTGTTTTCTATATCACCCTTTGCTTGCAACATTCTTGTGTAATTGCAAAAGTTAAGTATTGTAATGTAATGTATTTTTGTAATAAAACTCATTAATACGATTTGTTTGTACGTCTTCCTAGCGAATCTCGTTAGCAGGTTTCCTAGACAACACAAATTTGGCGCCGAGGCTGGACGTCATATACCTATTGCATTTGGATACAGACGATATTACTGTATAGATCATTATTTTCTGTTTGCTTCGTCTGCGTTATCGACGAAACAAACTGGTCGTTTACGTCTGTAAAAAGTTCCTGTTATGTCTTAATGTTTAAATAAATGTGACAGTAATAGAAAGAAACACACAAAATACACACCGTAGAGGTGTAAACTGGATACAACTTGATGACTTACCTGAAAAATAGATTGACGTTAATGCTACTCAAACATCATCGAGCCTGCATATACGTTACCCACGGCATTGCCTCATCTTTCTGATCGAAGGTAAATGTGAAAAAGCATTTGAGAACTATTGTCACCTTCCGTTCAACATCCACTGTTCTATGCACATCTTTGAAGATGAATGGTTTCAGGAATATTGTCTCAATGTTAACGCGTCGTTGGGAGCAGCGAAAAATTTCGTAACTTATTAAAAAAGGAGTGACCATATGGAAGACTCGCATTTGCCATTTACCGTAGAGTACCACGTAGTTAAGTGTTGGAATACTTTGTTTGTAATGCTAAAATCCGTATTTTTGCAGCATGAACAAGTTACTGAAGTTTATCGTGAATTCGGGAAAATATACTTGTTTGAGAACTGGAATTACCACATAACTACCAAGGCTATGGAAGCTGATAGTGGACAGACGCTACAGTCGCTTGTGCCATTGGCCAACTAGCTACAAGAACACTGTGTTGGGAATGCAGCAGACAGTAATGTAAGCACTCCCACGTATGTAAAACGATGCATTTATAAGCAAATAAAATTTAAATTTTTGTTTATATATTTTAAACACCCGAAACTGGATAAGAGGTCGTATTTAGAGCAGACGATGTGCCTCAGTAGTGTCGATCATTTGCAGCAAGAGGCACTGCTTAAAGCACGCCCTCTGAATTTCATAAGCAAATAAATGGAAATACGAGCAGTGCATTTGCATTATTTCTAGTACCACAGCTGTGTCATCTAAAGCAGCTCTCGGTAAGTGAGACAGAGGACGGCTATGCCACAGCACCTGTCAGACGTGCAGCCGTTCAAGGTGATGTAGATACGCCAAGTCAATATTTTATCAATACTGACATCCTTGTTCTGTGGGTGCACTTTCCTGCCGATGGAAATGTACTGAAAAAACATAGGGAATGCCATGTTTCACTACCAAGCCCGGCGTTTGTGCGTCCACACCATGACCTTTGACAAAAGGTACACTGTGTGTACGCAACTGAGTCATGGAATGGCGTAAAAGAGTGTTCCAAACGCTTTAAAATGAGGACCCATCAGTTAAGGGAGCTAACCCTAACAGAAAACATCGTTACTCTAGGTTCTCTGGGGTTTGGGGTCTGTCTGGCTACCTAGCCTGTAAAAATCTAATGTTCTGAAAGCTAATGAAGAAATAGCCACTTAGACTTGTTTACCTTGAAACTTGAGATTGTAATAGTGGAATGTTCTAATTTAGTATCAAGCTGGATCTTTACAGAAATAACATTATCAGTTAAATGAGTATCAACTAGATGCTACAGCTGTTCAAGAGGTGAGATGGTTTGGTGAAGGGGTGGTAGAGAAGAAGACCAGATTATTTTTTATAGCTGCCAAGTTATATGTTTGGTACAGGTTTTGTTGTAAACTAGACTTTTCCCACAGATTCGTTCGTATAAATATTAGACACATACAATGCAAACATCTCCTTCTCTCCCCTCTCTGTGTCCACCTCTTCCCTGTCTGTCCCTCTGTTCACCTCATCTTCCCACCTCTATCTGTCCATCTCCATACCCACTCTGTCTCCTTATATCCTCTTCCCCCTGTTTCTGTCCATCTCCTTTGCCATGTATCCTCAAACATATCTACCTCGTCTTTCCTCTGTGCACATCTTCTTCCTTCTCATCGCACCCATTTCTGTCCGTCTCCTCCTCCCCTCCCACCTCTGTCTATTCTCTCCTGCCCCTTTCTGATAATCCTCTGTCCTCTATCTGTCCCTATCAACATCTACCCCTGCCCCCCCCCCCCCCCCAATCTATCACTTTTCATCCACTCCTGCCCACTCCGTGTTCATCCACACATGTAGCCTCTGCAAAGCAGCTATTTGTAGCAGGCCAATCATACTTCCACAACACATTTCTCCTGCCACACAACCTACACACCAGAGGCTCAAAGACTGTTTCCTTTGCCCCTCACTTGTAGGCTGTCTTGTAAAGCAGATAGATAGAGAGGGCTGTAATACTCCAACAGACCTGTCATACAACGTAGCCTACATGTCAGGATCTGAAAAAAAAACATTTATTGCCTCTGGTATGTAGGCTGCAATGCAAAGCAGGTCAGTCAGGCAGACTGATTCTGCTCCCATACAACATGCCAATTATACAGTGTAGCCTATATGCCAGATGCCAGAAACGCATATCTTTGCTGTATATTCGCTTTTGTTCAAGCTAGGAGGTTATAACCCCCACAGTGCTGATACTCACATGGCCTGTTGTTTCAGTAAAAATTTAATTGAAATCAATCAAGTTGTTTGGAAGGAGATCCTGGACATACACATACATATACATTCTGCTTCATTCATATAAGAGGAAAAAACACCTTGTTATGGACTTCCAGGCGAAACCACACAGACAGGGCAGATTCATAATCAAAGGAAAATTTATCAGTTATAGTGTTATATGTGCTCAATGTGGACAACACACCACATTTATTAGCAGTTACTCAATATAACATATTTCTCCCCCATGCAGGCATGTTGTATTATTTGCAGAATATCATACAGAAAAAAAACCCTCAGCATTGAAGTCTTCAAAAAGTCTAAAGGGAGTCCTTGCATAGTAGGAAGAGGAGGAGGAAATTGTTGATCAATTCCCTTGATTCTATAGGTGGGTAAACCAGATGATGGACAGCCACTTCTGGAGTACTGGAAATCAAGAGCAACAACTTATCTCAGTCTGTCCCCAGTGGCACGAGAACTTTTATGTACACCTGCCTCTAGTATGTCTAGCACAGTTGTTCCCAGCCTGGGGGTAATTACCTCACACCCCCATGGTAAAATAAAATTTTTGGAGGTGTAAAAACAAAAAAGATTCAATTGTGTTTGGGTCACAAAACCAAATTATGTTCGAATCCTGCCTCAGGCATGAATGTGTATGGTGTCCTTAGGTTAGTTAGGTTTAATTAGTTCTAAGTTCTAGGCGACTGATGACCTCAGAAGTTAAGTCGCATTGTGCTCAGAGCCATTTTTAACCAAATTATCTTTAAAAAATCATTACTATTATTTCCATTACATAAGACTATAATACAGACTACATTAGTTCCCAATAACTTTTTTTAATGTTAGTAATAATGTGTGACCCAGTGTGATGGAGATTGCAGCTTGTGAAACGAATGTGTGAACAACATCTTCCTCACAGAATCCACCTAATGCACACATACTTTGTATTTTACCACGTACCTACGTCAGTAAAATTGTGACACATCCATCACATATTCACATATCCTTAAATATGTCATGTAAATGCCTTCTCAGAGTTGTAGGTAGTTCTCTCAACGGACCAGGTGTAAGAGGTCCATGATTAAGGAATTTGTTGTTAGCGCACTCGAGCAGATGTAATTTCGATGGATTGCTCAAGCGCTGCCTACGATATATAAGCTATAAAGAATCTCAGACCAAAGAGCAGTGTTGAATGCAGTAGGAACTGTGTGTTAGTAGGAGTAAGTAGTTGCTTGCTAGCAGTCGTGTGCATCGTGTTGGCTGGGCCGGTCGTGGTGGAGCGATGGCGGAGCCTCAGCGTTATAGTGTCAGGTAAATGCAGCCTAGCGCATATGTAGTATTGTTATATCAAGTCCCATGTGCATGTTTAAAAAAAATCTCTTAGTAATAATCTTTCTTACAAAAAGTAACTTTTGACAATCACTCATCTCAATTTAAAGAATTTACTAATTTCTCCAATCCATGGTCATCCCGATTATTGAAAAGAAAAATCAGTTGTTTCTTTTTATACATGACAAATCTATCTGCCAGCATTGCACTGAGCTGCACCAGAAAAATTTCTTATACGAGCAGATTCATATGCGTTATCCGGCGACCTAATTGGGGTAAGATTTTTCAGTTTATTCATAATGAATTTCCAGGGCCATGATACAGCACTGCTGACGTCCAAAATTTACCAGTTTAAATTCACGGTCATTATTGAAAGGTTATAAGTGAGCGACAATTTTTTATTGACAAATTAGTCACATTTTATTATTGATAGGTTACGCAATTTATTTTTTTGGAGATTACACTAAAAGTGAATATTATTTATGTTTTTTACTGTTGGGAGGTTATTAAATAAATATCTTTGAGAGGTTACACTAAATGTGAATATTATTTTACTGTGGGGAGGTTACACTTGTCGACAACCGGCCAGGATCGTATTTTTGTGAATTTCTGAGAGGTAGTCAGTTATATATCTGCTGTTATTTAGTTAATATTAAATGTAGTTTGCATGAGGCGCAACGCATTTACTAATGTGTCACTCTTTCTTTCACAGATCATCGGCAATTTATTGCTCTTTGTTGTAATTGTATTTGTTCCATGTTTGCTTTGTCTTTGTTTCATTTCGTGCTTAACTTTGATTTGTGAAAATGCCGCGAAAAACTGCTAACATTACATCGCGATGTGCAATGAGTGAAAAAGCCGACTCGAATAATTTGACTGATAATACTAGCGACACTCAGTGTCATAGTGATAATCCTCTAATTACAGATATCAGTGCGTGCCGATCACTAGTAATGATTCTAATCTAAATGATGAACAAACAAATTCAATTGTGTCCACTGTAAATTTAACGACAATTGATGATGCGGCACCTTCCGTTACAATGAACGCTGACCAGTTTGACACACCTGATTTACAAAATTTACACAGTGAACAGATAAATGTTTCTAACGAAAATGAAGAATGTAGTCAAAATACGTCAGATTTATTTGAGTCCGATGTAGTGATCCACAGTGCATATCCGATTGGCAAACCTTCACACAGTACAGAGAATAGAGCCGCTAATTTTGGCTGGGATCAAGTTATGGCATGATTGCTACAACTTAATGAATCGTACAAACAACGTAAAGAAAATCTCAAACAGTGGAATGAAAAACTAAACAGTTTCAAACAACAAAACAGTTTCAAAAAACTAGGCAACAATTATAAACAACTTAATGAATCGAACAAACAACTTAATGAAAGTTTCAAACAGTTGAATGAAAAACACGACAACCTTAATGAACAGAACAAATAACTTAGTGAACAGATTACAGCCGTTGTCGTGCAACGACATGATACTAAAGAACAATTACGTGAGGAAATTAAGGCTTGTGCTAGGAACAGTAGTGATGAAATTAGATCTGTTGCACAAGTATTAAGTAATGCACATGCAGCCACAACGAAATTACTTAGAGATGAAATTAGTGCGGTAGCTAAACAATGTTCTGAAAACGTAACACAGTTACGCGACGAGTTTAAATTAATTTCAGCAGAAGTTTCACGGATTCTGGATGCGGAAGTCCATAAGAAATTTGAACAACAGAACAGCCAAATTGACGAACGTTTTAATGTGACAGAAATGAGAAATGTTTCAGTCATTAACACGTCACAGCATACGCCACATTCCGAACATTTGTCACACTCACACAGCCAGTGTAACTTAGGTAATTTACAGAGACTACGTGACTTAGAATCCGAAGAGACACAGATAAATAGATTCTCATGCAATCCTGAACCTGCTCAGACATACAGAGACGATAATTTTGATTACAAACACTTACTATCTGTTAGGAAATTTAAGGTACTTAATAATGACAGAACACAGATTCACGCTTTGGACTGGATACAACATTATTCTTTCGTATTTCCACCAGCTTGGCTTGTAATGCAGAAACTAAAATTTATTTGCAGCGTGTAAGAGACCTCAGGGGATTCATTACACATAGATGAATATGTGGCGTAGTGTGCACAGAGCCCCGAGCCGTAGTAGTGCTATTTTCTGCACTGCTGCCTACTCTTTCACTATTCTTTATATCTATCAAGACGGCCGGGGTGGCCGAGCGGTTCTAGGCGCTACAGTCTGGAACCGCGCCACCGCTACGGTCGCAGGTTCGAATACTGCCGTGGGCATGGATGTGTGTGATGTCCTTAGGTTAGTTAGGTTTAAGTAGTTCTTAGGGGACTGATCACCTCTGAAGTTAAGTCCCATAGTGCTCAGAGCCATTTGAGTCATTATATCTATCAAAACAACTCTTCAACTATTGATCTATCTAGGATTAGAAATGTGTAAAGAAAACGTGATATGACAAGTTTTACCTGAGAGTGACAGTTTTCATCAGACACTCCCGAGACGACAACAACTAACAGCAACATTTTAATAACAGACAAAATTTTAATTATAAATATTGTCAAAATTATCAGCAACAGTAAACACATTTTGGCAACAATAGAGGCTTTTCCCCACAACATCAACAAAACCAGTCGGTTAGCATACCTAACCAACAATGTAGTCTGCAAGGTCAACCAAGCTTTAATCTTTCGCCGCCTACACATATAGCGTCGGCTCCGCCAAATAGTAATGCACAGCAACAAGGAAATCACTATGTACAGAAGACACATCATTTCAATTCCTATCGCAACGCGCTGTATAGCAATGTTTATCATGAGAGACATAAAAGTAATGAGCACAGTTTTCAGCGTAACAGTCGGTCTTACCAACAGCAGAATCATCCGCAACAACAGGTTATCATGAATGAACCAGACAGTAGATATCATCCCGAAGCTAATACGTCTGGAAGAAAAAACAGAACAGTACAAATAGTCGAACTGCCACAGCATCCTCCCGCAAATAATAGCGCGTCAGATAGAATTTGACTAGATACAGTAGAGATTGAATCTTCCAGAAACGTAAGAAATACTTTTGATACACAGAATATTGTTCGCGAAAATGTTATTACTTTTGACGACATCCGAGACACATTTTTGTATGAAAAACCAGTTATTCAAAAAGCCATTTCCAACCCTGTCATTGAAGTAAAGATTGGATCATCCACATTTTCAGCAGTAATCGATTCTGGGTCACCTATGTCAGTTATAAATGAAGAAACATTCAACGAATGTAACAAAGAGGATACCTATCCTATGTTACCATTAGGCAAAGATAAAGTAGGGGGAGCAGTATCTGGTAAAGGAGCAGATGTAAAGTTGCAGATACACTTGTCATTTTGTATTGCAGGTCATATGTTCCACTCAGATTTTTGGATTGTTCCCTTATTGGCAACAGACGTTATTTTTGGTACAAATATTTTGGTACAACACGAAGCAATTATTGACTTTCAAAATTCCTATTTAATGTTAAAGGATGAAAAAGTACAACTGGCATTAGAATTTTAGCACGCTTTATCTACAGATGAACAGGCAATTAACCGAACAGAGGTCATTTCTACATCGCGTAACGTAGACTGTCATTCTACATTGTTCACCGATACGTACGTACACAGTTATAATACACCAGACAAAGCTGACTATGACGTTATGCAGATTATTTGTGATAAAGTAAAACCAAGCAGTGCAAATACAGGCGTCGAACGTCTACGCAATATTCTTTTCAAGCACAGTTTTTGACAACGTCCCTGGTACTATGTCCGGTTTCATGTATGAATTTCAAGTTAAACAGCACGATACATTTAAAGCCAAACATTATCCCATTCCATACATTCACAGAGAACAAGTTAAGAAAGAATTGCAAGCTATGCTTGACCAAGGTATTATTGAACCTGCAGTTAGTCCGTATATAAACCCCCTCCATATTGTTATGAAAAAGGATGGATCACTTCGCCTCGTACTTGATTCGTGTCACATCAATGACATTATTTTTAATGAAACAGATCACCCACAGACACTAGAACTTCTACAGAAGTTTCATAGTACTGCTATTTACTCCACATTAGATTTGAAATCGGGATTTTGGCAAATTCAGCTCCATCCGAACTGCACAAAGTACACAGCAGTTCTCTGTTTTGGTGACTGTTATCAATTTTGCAAATTACCGTTCGGCTTAACAATTTCTTCAGCTGCATTTATTCGCGGTTTGAATACTATACTTCCGACAGAACTTAAAGACAAATCACAACGTATGTAGACGACATTCTTATTGCAGAAGCTAGCTGGTCTGAACACAATTTGATTCTTGAACAACTGTTGCAAACTTTTCGTGCACAAGGACTCACAGTTAATCTTAGCAAATCACACTTTGGCAAGACTTCTATAAAATTTCTTGGACATGTAATTTCAGCAGAAGGCCTTGCGCCTGACCTCGGAAAAGCTTCAAGCTTTACGTGACATTACTGTTCCAACGACAAAGAAACAATTACGCAGCTTTCTGGGATTAATTAACTTTTTCCGTAAATTTATTCATTACTCTGCTTTAGACACCCCTAGATTATGCCAATTGACCGATAAAAACGCTATTTGGTCCTGGGATAGCCAATAAAATTCTGAATTTGTTAATTTGAAACAAGCTTTGTTGAACGCACCACTTTTATCACACCCAGATCCTACCAGAAATTTTTCCATTGCCACCGACAGTTCTAACACAGCTTTAGGCGTACACATTTTTCAGGAAATTGAAGAAGACGGTACTACAGTAATTAAAAACATCGCCTTTGCAAGTCGCATTTTGTCACCTGCTGAACGTAATTATTCTGTTACAGAACCTGAAACATTATGTGTTGTATGGGCATTTACCAGATTTAGGCATTTTCTTTTTGGAAGACATACTACCGTTTACACAGACCATAGAGCTATACAGTTTTTACTTTCAACTAAATTTACACATGACAGGTTAAGCAGATGGAAACTTTATTTACAGGAATTTAATTTTACAATTGTTCACATTCCCGGTACACAAAATGTTGTAGCAGACGCATTATCCCATTCTCTCAGCAACAATCAGCAAGACATCGCAACCAAATTCTGCCAAGCAAATTAATTGCGTCATGTATATTCAACAAGTTGCATTCGAAAATTTTATTTCGGCATCATTACGAGACGTAGCACAAGAGCAGAGCAAAGACAACGTGTGGAAAGAAATTAAACACCTTTAGCAAGATAGGAATAATGTTACCATCAGAAACCATTACATTGTACGCAATAACATTCTGTTTCGCCGCTTTCACCCTGACAGCAACAACTGCTTATTATGCATTCCTGACGAACTTGTTAACAAATTAATTTGGTATACTCATTTAAGTTACGCACATTATGGAGTCAGAAAATGTTTTCTTATACTTAGACAGAACTGTTATTTTGCGAACATGGAGAAACGAATTCGACGAGTTTTAGCGTCATGTAAAATCTGCCAGAAAGCTAAATCAGACACGATTTCACATATTCCTCCGTTACATCCCATTGTAGCCGTTAAATTGAGACACATGGCCGCTGTAGATATTTTTGGTCCAATTTCCAGAACTAACAGAGGTTTTTGCTACATCTTTGTCGCTGTTGAACTCACTTCGAAATTTGTTACCTTCACTCCTTTACCCAAAGCTACTGCTAAAACTATTTCGAATGCATTTGTAAAAGATTTTTTATTTCATGTAGGGCATATATTGAAAGTAATTTCCGACAATGGACCGCAATTTCGATCTGCGATATGGACACGTATGTTACGAGCTAGAAACATTTCTATAATCTATATATCCAGGTATCACGTTTCTTCGAACCCTTCTGAACGACTAATGAAAGAAATTGGTAAACTGTATAGAATATACTGCCATAAGAGACATATTGATTGGGATACATACATACTCTCATTCCAGGATGTAATTAACTCCATACCAAATGAATCTACTATGCTATCTCCGACTGTTATATTGCAAAATGTTGAACCACCTAACAAAATTACAGAATTAGTGTCCTTTCCTACATCTCGTCGACTACGCCACCATGAAATAATTGACATTGCACTCAACAACATCAAACGTGCAGCAGAGCGCCGGAGAAGACAGCAAAAACAGGTTTGTACACGCCATGACTTTCACTTTGGACAGAAGATATTAGTACGCATGCATTATTTATCCAACGGAGGAAAGAGTAGATGCAGTAAATTTGAGCTTCTATACGCAGGTCCATATAGAATTCGCAGCATTCCTCACCCCAATGTAGTACACGTCGAAACTTTGAGAACCAGAAAAAGCAAAGGCAATCACCATATTTCCAATATTAAACCCTTTATTGAATGAACATACTTTGCGATTTATCACACTGTAATGCCATTTCCTGTTATTTATATGACAACTTATGCAATTATATTTATGTGACTACTTACTGATAATGATCGTATTTTTCTTGGCAAGTGCACGGCAAGGTATGGTTAGCAGGTCGCTTTTCTTGTCGTTAGACATCAGACTGTGCACATTTTCCATTTTTTGTGTATGTATGATTGTTTTCCTATCGAAAGTAGAATTTTTCTCTGTATGTACTATGAAATCTGTAAGATGTAACAAAAAAAGGTGGACATTGACATTTTGCCTTATGATATCTCAACATTGTGTCTATTTTACATTTTTTGCTACTACATTATGATACTGTGTGTACATATTTGTACTTGAAAACTGTCTATGTTTTTGACCTAATACGTTTTCTGTCATGCTATGCTGTATGCTTAATTATATCACTACAAACAAGTTTTCATTTAATGAGTATGTGATTTAAATGCAAGATATTAATCCTTATTCATCATTTTTAGAAAGCAATCTGTGTAAAAGAAATAAATTAAACAACCACAGTGGTTTACTATGAAATGGAAATTTTACCATCAGAATGAAGGAAAGAAAATGCAATAACTTGTCATGAAGAGTAAATGGATAAGAATTAACAAGCATTAACCAGAATATACTATACACATCGTATAATAGCAGTCTTGACTAATTATTTTTCTTTCAGAATACGAGACGATTGTTACAGGCTGTCAGAACTACACAAGTTACTCTTACTGATGAAATATGCTAGAAATAAGAAACTCTATACTATGAATAGTTGTATGAAGTAAATGGTAATATGAATATGCATAATGAAATGTCTATTTTTTGCAGATGATAATAAATTATGATGAATAGTTATATGAAGAATATGCTAATATGAAAAATGAAGTTTTTCTTTGCAGGTGGTAATAGTGATGAAGTTATGGTAATATGAATAATGAAGTTTTTCTTTGCAGATGATGATAATGATGACATTTTTATGCTTACCGTTATTTAAGAAATGCTATGTAGTTATTTAAGTATTTGTTGCAGTTCCTTTTGACAGCATGTCTTATGTCACATAGTATAATGACTGAATGTTTTGGAAAAGACAGCTAGAGTACATACATATTAAGTACACGTTTCATTACCTGTTAATTCGAAGTTCACTACTTTTCAGCATAACATGCATTTTTTCTTTCAGGGCAATAATCCATTTTGTATTTTTTTTTTCAGGAGAAGCTTTTCATGATATTAATATGCTATAAGCACTTAGTTATGAAACCTGTTCTAATACTTGCATTTTTTTACCCAGTTGTGTGTATAATTCATGAATATGATCACATATACACTACTTGTTTCATAACCTTGCTACAGCTGACTCATGACAAATGATGTTATTCATCCTTATTTCCAGCAATAAGTCAAAAGTAAATATTTTCATGCCCCAGCAGTGCATTGCTACTACAAAAAAAGAAATTATTACTAGTCGCAACCATTACCAGTATACAACTACATAATGCTACCAGTTTGAGATATATTTCTAGTCCTAAACATAATGCAAATTTTTCTGATGTATTGATTCGATTATGTCTATGTATTAGTGGACTGCAGACCTGGACTAATAGTTACACTGTCTTACATTTTAAGTAGGTCTTATGTCACTTACATGATATCATATATAGTCACTAGCAGCTTGTTTTTACACGCAGTAACTCTTGCTTTGAATGATGACTTGTGAATAACACTGAATAACGTTTTGTAAAACTATATGAATACTTTGTAACTGGCCAATGAGTGCCAATAATTACTGCAATCACATGAGTTCTTCATAATATTTTCTTATACTCTATAAATGAATGCCAATAATTACTGCAATGAGGTGAGTTATGAATAGTGTTTTGTAATACTCAATACTTACTACATGTTTAGTAACTGACCAATGCATACCACTAATTACTGTAATGAGATGACTTATGCATAAATAAATGTCACTGATTACTGTAATATGATGACTTATGCAGAAATGCTATGCCGATGTTTACTGTAATGAGATGAGTTATGAATGATGGTGCATCAATAATTAACTCTTGTTTTGAATGATGACTTCTGAATAATGCATAAAAAATGCTTTGTAGGTGGACAATGAATGCCACTGATTACAGTAATGAGATGACTTATCCATAAATGCTATGCCATTAATTACTGTAATTAGATGACTTATGAATAACGTTCTGCAATAATTACTGTAATGAGATGACTTATGATACCAATGGTTACTGTAATATGATGACTTGTGGATAAATGCTATGCCAATAGTTAACTCTTGTTCTGAATGATGACTTCTGAATAATGCATACAAATGCTTTGTAACTGGCCAATGAGTGCCAGTAATTACTGTAATGTGATGAGTTATGATGCCAATGATTACTGTAGTATGATGACTTATGCATAAACGATACGCCAATAATTTCTGTAAATAATATTTTGTTGTACTCTATAAATGTTATGCCACTTATTACTGTAATGAGAAGACTGATGATGCCCGTATTACTGTAATTAGATGACTTATGAATAATGTTCTGTAATAATTACTGTAACGAGATGACTTATGAATAATGTTCTGTAATACTCCATACATAGTACAGAAATGTTTAGTAACTAACAAATGAGTGCCAAACCGGTTGATACACTAATGTAATTCTCAATGATGAACAGCATAAGACTTAATGTCCTTCACCTTCTGACCTAATTAGCACCAATTACTGCTATATCCGTATGTCCTGTCTATCCTCATGATCATGGAGCACTATATTTGGTTTTTGCACTAATTCTCTGTTGATGTGAGAATATGGATTCTACAAGAATGTGGTGTTGACATATCAAGCTGTCCACCACCTTGAACGATCGCGATGTCATTATGGTCCTACAGTTTGGTGTACCTAATGTACTATCAAAACGATAACATAAAATATTGATGCAACGTTTCAGTGTCTTGACTACACTGATGAATACTTAAGGGAAGGGAACTTCAGATTGTCTCACTTGGTGTTGTGCTTCTATAGAAAGATATGGACTTTCAGTGCAGCTACGTGCAACCTACCGCGCTACAACCATGATGCAATCCTTCCCATTCCTTTCCTAGTTCTTGTAAAATGGTAAAGACTTATACAGTGCGTTTAAATTCTTGTAAAATGCTAAAGACTTTTACAGTGTGTGTGCACTTTATTTCATTTATTAATGCTTTCAGTTATGGAAAAAAAATGTAAAGACTTATACAGTGCGTGTGAACTTAATTTCATTTGTTAATATGATCAGTTGTCCTAAAGATGCTAAAGATTTTTTACATTGTGTGTGCACTTTATTTCATTTGTTAATGTATTCAGTTCATATAACATGCTAAAGACATCTACAGTGCGTGTGCACTTTATTTCACTCCTTCATATGTCAAATTCATGTAAAAATGCTAAAGAGTTATTCAGTAGATGTGCACTTTATGATATTTGTTAACATGTTTTGTACTCATTGCGTATACATTTTGTCTTTCTTAATATGTTCTGCACTTATCAATAATGTAAATACTCTGTGCTGTTGCCTTAGTAAACTAAATAGTTTATAGAAAAATTTGTTGCTCATTGCAAGTCCATCGCTGCCAAATTTTTGCCCCCCCCCCCCCCCCCCAGTGGAGGGTTATGTAAGAGGTCCATGATCAAGGAATTTGTTATTAGCGCACTCGAGCAGATGTAATTTCGATGGACTGCTCAAGCGCTGCCTGCGATGTTGTTGTTGTTGTTGTCTTCAGTCCTGAGACTGGTTTGATGCAGCTCTCCTGCGATATCTAAGCTATAAAGAATCTCAGACCAAAGAACAGTGTTGAATGCAGTAGGAACAGTGTGTTAGTAGGAGTAAGTAGTTGCTTGCTAGCAGTCGTGTGCATCGTGTTGGCTGGGCCGGTCGTGGTGGAGCGATGGCGGAGCCTCAGCGTTATAGTGTCAGGTAAATGCAGCCTAGCGCAGATGTAGTATTGTTACATCAAGTCCCATGTAAATGTTTAAAAAAATCTCTTAATAATAATCTTTCTTACAAAAAGTAACTTTTGACAATCACTCATCTCAATTTAAAGAATTTACTAATTTCCTCAATCCATGGTCATCCCCATCATTGAAAATAAAAATCAATTGTTTCTTTTTATACATGACAAATCTATCTGCCAGCATTGCACTGAGGTGCGCCAGAAAAATTTCTTATAGGAGCAGATATATACGCGTTATCCGGTGACCTAATTGAGGTAAGATTTTTCGGTTTATTCATAATGAATTTCCAGGGCCATGACGCAGCACTGCTGACGTCCAAAATTTACCAGTTTAAATTCACGGTCATTACTGAAAGATTATAAGTAGGCGACAATTTTTTATTGACAAATTAGTCAATTTTTATTATTGATAGGTTACGCAATTTATTTATTTTTGAGATTACACTAAGTGTGAATATTATTTTTTTTTTTACTGTTGAGAGGTTATTAAATAAATATCTTTGGGAGGTTACACTAAATGTGAATATTATTCATATTATTGTGGAGAGGTTACACAGGAATTACCTCGTTGTTCACCTGGCAATAATGAATGAACTGATTACATTAAAACAGTACCTATGAAATGGTTAATACATTCCTCTAGCGCCTAAACTGTATTACTATAACTATTATTATCATTATTATTATTATTGACAGCCGTCATACAAAGCATTAGCAACCTGAAGTCTTGAAATTTTTTCCAGTCCAGAAGTATAGAGTCCAGCAAACAAGTGACTTACAGACGATAGAACTAAGTATAGTACATTTTAATTTGGTTGATTTTAAATGGAGATGCACGTACTGAGCAGAGCAAATGCCGCTAAGGGGAGAAGTCTTGCAGGGGAGGAATGTTTTGTGACAAGTGTCTACTTCATTGTAGACAGCTGGCTGTCTGTTCTGAGAAGGAGATGTAGGCAACAATCGCGACACAGAAAATTGCTTCATCTTTCTGTAAAAAAGGTCGTTAGACGTAGAAAGTACCAACTGCGTCATTGACTTATTAGGTCATGGTTTAAAAAAACACCAACAAAAACCAAATGTCATTTATCTTAAGTCATAAAAATGGCTCTGAGCATTATGGGACTTAACATCTGAGGTCATCATTCCCCTAGAACTTGGAACTACTTACACCTAACTAACCTAAGGACATCACACACATCCATGCCCGAGGCAGGATTCGAACCTAAGACCGTGGCGGTCGCGCGGTTCCAGACTGAAGCGCCTAGAACCGCTCGGCCACAGCGGTCGGCTATCTTAAGTCATTTTAAAAAGGAAGTGTTCAAAGAAAATTATTTTTCATTCTAAATTTTAATTAGACACTACTATTGATGATGATGGGGCAGCGACGGTATACTAGCTGATTCTCCTCTGGGGGAACTACTGCTCTAGTGACAGGGTGTTTAGTAGAGTTGGGCTGGTCATTACAGATAAACGTAATGAAATATCTACGGAAAATGTGAATGACCTGCTTATGGTACACTGCAATACCATTGCAAGTTTCAGATACATTTGCAGAACATCTTATTTTCGTTATCATAAATCTCTAAGATCTTAATTGCTGTTCCAGGATTAAATTCATCCAGAAGGTCGTTACAGCGTTACGAGAAGAAGAATACTTCTTTTTTGCTTGAAGCAGGAGAGTATTCAACAACTTCGTATATCTGTTTTGACTGTAGCTTGTGCTCCCTTAATTGTAACAAATATATTTAAACCCAATAGATATTTTAATGTCTGCATCGTGTAGATTCTTTTGCAGGCACCTAAGGACAGTGGTTTCTAAACTTTTTTGACCTGTGACTCCGTTTCACAAAAATCCGATGTGTGTGAACGCCGCCTTATAAAAAAATGTTCTTTCTGTAACGTGCAAGTGACTGAATTCCAAGCAAATAATTTAATAGCCCTAATGCTATTATATGGTTTGCGTTTCAGTTGTATCACAACAAAAGGGCTGATGAAGGTTTGTACGCTATGAGTAGTCTCGTATGCAATATTACAGTATTTTACACTTTTCTGTTAAGCTACACGTTTTCATTATGGAATTAATTTGGTCAGCTTTCTTGGAATTCGAAGGAAAGGATCCGCCTGCTTTTCATGGCACATAACTTTGAAGTCAGAAACGACAGACGTTAAAAAGTCTTAACTTACTTTCGGCGAGAAGTTTGTTTCTGTATTTATTTTTTGTATAACTGTAAGAAAGAGAAGCCTTTTCGCACAAATATGCAGAGGAAACAAGTAACAAAGTTGTTACCGCTTTATTTGATAGCAGTGGGAACTTCACCTTTAGGCTTAACAACAAACGTATCGGTGACATCTGTTTACTCGTACAACGTTTCTGTAACTTTAAGTCACTTCTGTTCGTTTTAATTTACATTATTGACTCATCCAAGAGATTATGGGTCCAATTATTATTGCTAGATACAGGAGAGGAATAGTCTCTGAAACTATTTACAAGTTGCTTCAAAAGTTCTTTAATCATGTTCTTGCCTTTTTCGTCCGAAGCAGATAAATTTCTACTATTGGTAAGGTTATCGAATTACTAAATTTAATTGGCATTCAAACTGTTAAGTTTTTAATGAACGATGTGATACAGTCTCGCACAGTACAAAAGTTTTTGATTGACCCTTGAAGTAACAATGTAGACTGTTGTTTTTCATGAAAATGTCTGCAAAATAAGCCACTGTGTGAAGCCAGACGTTGCTTTAGTGAAGGGGTAGGCGGCGAGAAAAATATAAACATCATAGAATATGAGAACAGTTCTGCTGCGAGATAACCTAAATTCCGTGTGTGTCAGTAAAAACGTTTAAATAGTTGCTGCAAAAATTCGACCGTTAGTAGGTAGATCTTTAATAAAATAAAGTACTTTCACTTCATCGTAAGGTTTGGAGTCTTTTCACAAGCACGTAACAATCTGTTGATTTACTAGTTATAAGCAACGGAGGAGATTCAAGAAATCATCTTTTTCCTGATGGTACAGCCATTATTTAAGATAAAACCGGAGTTGAAGTACGAGGGTGGCTTGATAAGCATGGTAAATTTCCATAAAAGAATCTAATGTTTTTCCTGCGTCTTCATGATTGGTAAGCCTGATTGTTCCAAGGAGCGTATAAGAATTTCAACAAAGTACAGAATACAGTTCATTGTTGACAGCTGTCTACATTAGCCGGTGTGTCGACTGCGATTGAATATGGAGGAAACCAAGTTTCGCGTTGTTGTTAAACATTTCCATTTGGAGGTTCAGACCGCTGCACAAATCAAAGCAGAACTGGATGAAGTTCAAGTGACTCTGCACTATCAGATGTTTCAAATGGCTCTGAGCACTATGGGACTTAACTGCTGAGTTCATCAGTCCCCTAGAACTTAAAACTATTTAAACCTAACTAACCTAAGGATATCACAAACTCCCATGCCCGAGGCAGGATTCGAACCTGCGACCGTAGCGGTCGCGTGATTCCAGACTGTAGCGCCTAGAACCGCTCGGCCACACCGGCCGGCCTCTGCACTGTCAATGAAGACCATTTACTTTTGGGTTAATGAATTTAAACTTTGTCAGTTAAGCACGGAAGGTGAACGAGCTCCTGCCACTCAATTGAGGTCACCACAAAGGAAAACATTGACAAATTCCATGATACGGTAACGCAAGACCACTAACTAAGAATCTATGAAATTGTTGATGTTCTGGCGTAACGAAAGCGCCGACACGAAGATAAAGAAAGTAACCGCAGAGAAGGCTGTGAGACGACGTCAGCTAACAGCCAACTGACTAGGACCGTACCACGACAGGAACGGCCTATATACGAAGAGAATGTAAGCGCCGCTCCTTCCAACTGGGGGGGGGGGGGGGGGGGTGTGGCAATAGAAGACGGACATTAGCAGAGAGGTCTAGATGAGCAGCGATATTAACGATGGCAGTGACTTATGAGCGAGTGTGAATGCTTACATGGACATTGTGTATAGTGAAGGACATTGACTGTTCGTATGTGGCACATCCCTTGCGACAACTAGCTGTAAATCTAAAGTATTCTTCAATCTTCTTTATTATAATAAAAACCATTAATGTGATTTCCTTTAATTGTTGTATAGCTATCCGAGAAGGCAGCATCCTGTAAGAGACGAGTAGGCAGAATCTCACAGTTGAGACTGTAGGCATCTCAAGTGAGCGAGTGCATAACATCCCGCACGAAGAATTGGCTATAAAGAAGCTGTGTGCGAGGTGGGTGCCACATTTGCTCACAGCAGACCAAATGCACATCAGGCATAACATTTCAGCACAATATCTGGTGATGTTCAACGGCAATCAGCAAGATTTTTTGCGCTGATTTGTGACTAATGCTGAAACATGGATCGATCATTACACACCAGCCAAAACGGCAGTCAAAAGAATGGCCAAAGGCTGGTAAAAGTGCACGGAAGAAGGCAAAGTCCGTTTTGTGAACTGTTAAGGTGATGGCCATTTTTTTTTTTTTTTTTTGGATTTGCAGGGAATAATTCTACAGGAAAAGGGCAGACATACAAATAAACCGTATTAGGCTTCGTTTTTGGATCGTTTGAAACTTGCTTTGGGTAAAACAAAGACCAGTGCTGGCACACAAAAAGTACTCTTTCAGGAGGATAATGCACTATCCCATACTTCAGCGATGACAATAGCGACTTAGCAAGCGGAACTAGTACTTTTTGCAGATGACACGAGTGTTATAATAAATCCCATTCCAGAAAAAGCAGCTGAAGATATTGTGAAGGATGTCTTCCAAACAATTATTAAGTGGTTCTCAGAAGTTGGACTCTCCCTTAATTTTGAAAAAAACTCACTGTATACAGTTTTGTACACCGAATAGCCATACCGACAATTGGTGTAGCATATGAAGAGGGTCAGTTAACAGGGTAGATTTATCCCAATTTTTGGGTGTTCACATTGATGACAACTTGAAATGGCAGAAGCATATTTCTGAGCTCTGAAACAACTAAGTTCAGCTCTTCGTATAATCGTTAGTCTTGGTAATAAACAGATGAGCCTCCTAACTTACGTTGCATATTTTCACTCAATAATGTCTTATGGAATAGTTTTCTGGGGTAATTCACCACTTAGACATAAAGTACTGTTTGCACTAAAGGCAGTAGTGAGAATAACTAGTGGTGTTCACCCAAGGACGTCATGTAGGCATCTTTTCAAGGAGTTAGGTATTTTAACTGCACCATGGGAGCACATATATTTCCTAATGAAATTGGTTACAAATAATCCATCTCAATTCGCGAAGAACAGTGATGTTCATACGTACAATACCAGAGGGAAAAATGACCTTTCCTTTCCGTTATTGACGCTGTCAGTTGCTGAAAAAGGAGTATACTATTCAGCAACAAAAAATCTTTGATCATTTGCCCAACAACATAAAGTGTATGGCAGGTAGCAGATCAAGTTTTAAATCTACCTTGAAATAATTTCTTTTGGACAACTCCTACTCCATGGACGAATTTCTGTTTCAGAAATGGTAAAAAAAATTGTACCTCTAAATGTAGTTGCATGTGTAGAACTAAAAATTTCAGTAATATTAATATTAGCACTATTCATATGTGTATATATTTCTTGTAATCTGACTTGTTCCACATCATATCGATAAAATAATCGGGAAAATGATCTACCGAACATGACATAACTAAAATTAAAACTAAATTAAAACTAGCCCAAACTGACTTCTTTCTGTTCCCAAACTTGAAAATTTGCCTTGCTCGGAAGAAATTTTCATCAAATGAGGAAGTAACATTTGTGGTCAACGAGTATTTTGCAGAGTTTGACAGAACGTATTTTTCTGATGGGGTGAAAAAACAGAAGGATTGATGGAACAAGTGGATATCCCTCTTCGGAGAAGTAAGATGAGTTGTTTACAGAGCAAACATTTTTATTGCTTTTCTACCAGCCTTATCAAACCATACTCACTCATAAGGCATCGGTGAATACTGTACGAAGCAAAAGCTGCATGCAAACGGACCACAGAGATTTTATTTCGCTCCCGCAACATTGCAATGCCTGGCGGGCGAACGACTTGACGAGCAGCCGAGCCACTCGATTCAAATGGCACTGAGGACTATGAGACTTAACATCTAAGGTCATCAGTGCCCTACACTTAGAACTACTTAAACCTAACTAACCTAAAGACATCACACACATCCATGCCCGAGGCAGGATTCCAACCTGCGACCGAAGCAGTCGCGCGGTTCCGGGCTGAAGCGCCTACAGCCGCTCGGCCACAGCAGCCGGCTCCGATCCACTCAGGTGCCCGGGCCGATTCGGGCTGTGGCGGTGCGTCGCTCGGTCTGAAGGGCCTCTGTGCGGGTTTACCAGCTGACGGGGCAGCGCGGGTCTAGGCTCGCCCGGGCGTCATGGGTGCGCCTCGGGCGGGTCGCGCTGGCTCAATGGGGCCAGCACTGGTGGTCGCGGACGGTGGCGAAAGAGTCTTCATGTTTGGCGTCCAGGGCCATGAATGACGTCCCAACCAAGCTCGTTTGTATGCCGGTGTGACTGGCCAAGGGAGTTGTCTGTGAAAGTGGTCTCACGTATGGAGGAGGGACAGCCACTGCCGTCACCAAAGGGAGCCTGGCAGAGCGAAGGCAGCCGGAGAGTGGCCAGCTAGAAGGCAACACGCTTGTCTGTTTTTAAGGAGAGCATCCTGCTGCACGTAGCGTAACAGGAAAGAGTGGAGCAAAGCTGCGAGGTCGCCTGGTGGACCTGCAATCTGGGCTACTAGTAGCTGGCTGTCAATACGGCCCGGGTGGCCGAGCGGTTCTAGGCGCTACAGTCTGGAACTGCGCGACCGCCACGGTAGCAGGTTCGAATCCTGCCTCGGGCATGGGTGTGTGTGATGTACTTAGGTTAGTTAGGTTTAAGTAGTTCTAAGTTCTAGGGGACTGATGACCTCAGAAGTTCCACAGTGCTCAGAGCACTGGACAACGTCCAGTCTGGAGCAGCGGACAGTGCTCAGGGAATGCAACACGGCCAGGAGTCTAGAGTTGTTAGCTATGGCTTGCTTTCGGGTACAGTGGTTATCAAAATTGGGCCGTTCGGCTGGGTTGGTAGAATTAAGCTGCCAAGTGATCACAATTTTCAACCACGGCAGACCTGCTGAAATGGTTATTCTTCTTGTTCTTATACTAAAGAACAAGTCCATTATGATTATCCGGGCTGTTATGCCGTGGTCGGTTGATGAATTTTGTCTCAATTCCCAACGTTTCGTCTCCGTCTGCGGGAAACATCTTCAAGGGCGTCTGTAGCTCGATGTAAGATCCAACAGACCCTCTGGCTCGCTACTGACTGCCGCTAAATTCCGTCTCGCCCGCGCCGCGGCGTGACGTCACGTGTTTTGAAAACGTCCGTGTAATTGGCCGCTGTCGGCTGCCGTCGATCGCTGTTGCCATCACCCAGTAGTGGACGGGTGGTACATATCTTGTTTAACACCGGCATCCATATACCGCTTAATTTCATGCCCTCCTCCTTTCGATTGAAATTATTAGAGTGTTTAGCGATTTCGATTGCCTCCCTGATAGCCTTTCGTAATATCCGCTTGTGGCAGTTAGTACTTGCGTCTCCTCGAAACGAATATGGTGGTTCCCAGGCTGGAAAGCATGCTCCGCAACAGCTGATCGTTCCGTTTCTCCTCTTCTACAATTGCCCTTGTGCTCTTCCAAACGTTTTGAAACAGTTCTTTTAGTGATACCCACATAAACATAAGGAGCAGACGTTTGGAAGAGCACAAGAGCAATTCATCAACCGACCACGGCATAACAGCCCGGATAATCATAATGGACATGACTTCTTATTCTTGTTGTGTTGAGTGAAATTTTGTTTCCTTGTGGCTAGCATTCATTGTTCGTAGTTCTTCTTTATTGCGCCCATCAGAGAGTAACTTGGACTGTGTGGTTTTCTACTGCTGATTTTTTGTTCTCTTGTTAACTGCTTATTTAGCATAACTTAAGCCCTCGGTTTTTGATCAGGTACTGTGAGCTAAAGTTCATTATACTGAAGTTTCTCATTACGAGAAATGAGAAGGAGCGATCTGTATCTATTTTAAAGCAATCTTTTATATCGACCGGTTTGGACAGGTAAGACTGACATCTTCAGATCGTTAAAAGCTTTCGTGGTTGTACGCCATGTTCTGTATTCATTACTCATGCCATGTGAAACTGCTTAACATGGCGAGAGTACGAATGCTCAATGGAACATGACGAAAAACAAGTTTTTAAAGATCTGAAGATGACAGTCTTACCTGACCAAATAGGTCAATAAAAGAATTTTTGTCTATAAAAAAATTCTTGTAATTCGATTACTATGTGTTTCTTTGTTCTCCTTATATTGGTGTGGTACTATATTTGGTATAATATTTCTTGCCCCAGTTTACTGTAAAGCAGGTCAATTTCAAAAGAGTAGTTTATGTTATCACTTGCTCTACTGCGTTAGGTGCAAGTTCTGTATTTTGGTCAACAGAATGCTGAATACCTTACTTGTGTCACCTTGCGTGTGTGCTTGGAGTTACTGGAAGTGGTTCATTGTTGTTGTTGTTGTCGTTGTTGTTGTCTTCAGTCCTGAGACTGGTTTGACGGCTAATGGCCCTGAGCACTATGGGACTTAACTGCTGTGGTCATCAGTCCCCTACAACTTAGAACTACTTAAACCTAAGTAACCTAAGGACATCACACACATCCACGCCCGAGGCACAATTCGAACCTGTGACCGTAGCGGTCGCGCAGTTCCGGACTGTAGCGCCTAGAACCGTTCGACCACTCCGGCCGGCACTGGTTTGATGCAGCTCTCCATGTTACTCTATCCTGTGAAAGCTTCTTCATCTCCCAGTACTTACTGCAACCTACATCCTTGTGAATCTGCTTAGTGTATTCATCTCTTGGTCTCCTTCTATCATTTTTACCCTCCACGCTGCCCTCCAATGCTAAATTTGTGATCCCTTGATGCCTCAGAACAAGTCCTACCAACCGGTCCCTTCTTCTTGTCAAGTTGTGCCACAAACTCCTCTTCTCCTCAATTCTATTCAATACCTCCTCATTAGTTATGTGATCTACCCATCTAATCTACAGCATTATTCTCTAGCACCACATTTCGACAGCTTCTATTCTCTCGTCGTCCAAACTATTTATCGTCCATGTTTCACTTCCATACATGGCTACACTCCATACAAATGCTTTCAGAAACGACTTCCTGACACTTAAATTTATACTCGGTGTTAACAAATTTCCCTTCTTCAGAAACGCTTTCCTTGCCATTGCCAGTCTACATTTTATATCCTCTCTACTTCGCCATCATCAGTTATTTTGCTCCCCAAGTAGCAAAACTCCTTTACTACTTTAAGTGTCTCATTTCCTAATCTAATTCCCTCAGCATCACCCACTATCATCGTTTTGCTTTTGTTGATGTTCATCTTATATCCTCCTTTCAAGGCACTGTCCATTCCGTTCAAATGCTCTTCCAAGTCCTTTGCTGTCTCTGACAGAATTACAATGTCATCGGCGAACCTCAATGTTTTTATTTCTTCTCCATGGACTTTAATACCTACTCCGAATTTTTCTTTTGCTTCCTTCACTGTTTGCCGATAAATATATTTAAACCAAGAGAAAAAGCTCCTGCTGGAGCACAAAAAGGATAAAATATTCCTCTTTAAAAGACGCTGATACGTAATATGTATGAGAAGAGGAGGTTGGCAAAGTTTACAGGTGACGGTGTAGTGGGCGGTGGTGGGATCTCTCACGGGAAAATTCCTTTAGTAGCTGGTATTAGAGCTGCAGATTTTTTAGAGTGAGGTCAGCTGATAGCTCTCCCTGCTTAAAGAAAGTCTCTATAACAAAGTAACGACCTTCAAGAAAGGTCAGGTAGCCAAGTAGAAAAGGAATTAGCAAAATTCATCAAAATATAAAACGTATTAGAGATAAAGTTACTGATCTGATTATAGATGTTGATTCTGACATTACTGGTATATCAGAGCATCTCCTCTGTAATCTGAAAATCCAGAGGTTTCCTTTACCAGGATACAGATTAGTTGGCTGTTTTTCAAGGTGTTCCTTGCGGACTGAGGGAGTGGCCATATACGAAAAAAAAACATTATTCCATTTGAGTGTGTAGATGTATCAAAACACTGCACTGAACAGGTATTTGAATGTTGTGCAGGGGTATTTGAATTAAGTGAAACTAAACTTCGAATTGTTTTATTTCTAGATCCCCTGATTCTGACTTTACAGCATCTCAGCTCAAGCTAGAGAGAGTTCTTGGTTCACTTCATAGGAAGTAGCCAAAATTAGTTGTATGTGGTGGCTTCAATAATACCTTTGTATGTGATTGCGCAAGGAAAAGGGTGTTGGAAGATCACCTAAATTAATATGATCTGATGCAGGCTGTATGTTTTTTCCACCCAAGGTGCAGAGGAACCGTAGCGCAGGCGTAGACTATACTTTTATTCCTTTTTCGTTACTAGATGGGCAGTCCTTGAGTAAAAGGGCGAATGGCCTTTCAGACCATGATCCACAAATTTTACCACTAAAAGGCTTTCGTACTCAAACAAACGTAACATATAATTACTAACTTAAAAAGCAGTCTCGGTGGCTGACTAGTGGGATAAGGATATAATGTAGAACAAAGTGGAAATTATATCAAAATGTTAGAAGTAGTCACAATCGACCTACAGTAGCCCATTACACACAGTACTGTAAGGTGCTTAAAAATGTTATTAGGAAAACAAAGAGTAAGTGGTACGCAAATATAACATCTAATTCGCAGGATATTATTAAAACCAGGTGGTCAGTCGTAAAGAAAATCTCTGGACAGCAGCACAAGGTCGAGGATACAAAGTCAATACGCAGTAAAAGTGTTTCTATTACTGATAGGTCAGATGTATGTACAGAATTTAACAATCACTTTCTGAACGTTGTTGGTGAATTAAATAAAAACTTAGTTTCTTCAGGGAATCATATGACTCTCTTGGAAAATGCCTTTCCGAGATTGATAGCTAAAATACTCCTCTGTGGTACTGATAAGGGGGTCAATAATTAAATAACTGAAGACTAAGAAACCTCATGGAAATGATGTAGTATCTAGCAGAATATTAACGTGCTGCACGTGTTTGCCCAGTACTTAGCCGTATTAGTAATTTCTCCTTTAGGAATCGTCAGTTTCCTTAACGATTAAACTACGCATTACTAAAGCCGCTTTATAAAAAGGGAGAAAGGGATAATGTAGACAATTTTATTCCTATTGCTATGCCACCAGTGTTTGCTAAAGTTATTGAAAAGACTGTGTATGTAATGATAACTGATCATTTTATTTCACATAATTCGCTATCAAATGTACGGTTCAGTTTTAGAAGTGGTTTAACAACTGAAAATGCTGTAGTCTCTTTTCTCTGGTAGGTAATAGGTGGATTACAAAAAAGGTTTTAAACGCTAGGTATCTTTTTTTAATGTAACTAAGGTGTTTTATGTGTTGGACCTTTACGGAAAACGGGAGTAGCTCATAATTGGTTCGCCTCTTATTTTAAAAACAGGCAGTAAAAGGGGCCATTCTCCACAGCACTGAGAACGGCTATGATCTGAGGCCCGAGTGGGGCACAGTTAAATGTGGGGCATCCCAAGGAACAGTTCTGGGGCCATTCCTGTTCCTTATTTGTAGAAATGGTGTGCCCTTTACTGTTACAGGTGATTCTAAAATATTTCTCTTTTCTGAGGACTCTAGCTTGGTAGAAAAGGTTGTTTTGTGTAATGTTGGTACTGTTTCAAATACTGCAGTTCGAGACATACGTTAATGGCTTGTAGAAAATAAACTAACGTTAAATCACAGTAAGACTCAGTTTTAATACGCAATTCAACAAAACCTGATGTTTTAATTTCACAGAATAGGCATATGATAAGTGAAACTGAAGAGTCCAAATTTCTAGGTGTTCGGATAGAAAGCCCACGTTCAGGATCTTCTTCACAGGCTTAATGCTGCCATTTTTATTGTTAGAACAGTACCTGAAGTAAGTGATAATTCAAAAGGAAAAGCTCGCTATATTGCTTGTCTTCATTCGCTTATGATGTCTGGTGTTATATTTTGGAGTAATTCCTCCAATTCGCAAAGAGTATATTTGGCTCAGAAACGGTCGGTTCGGGAAATAAGTGTTGTAAGCTGGCGAACCTTTTGTCGACCACTTTTCATTAGTCTGGGTATTCTGACATTAGTCCCTCCATATATATACTGCCGTTCCATGTTAACAACATCATCTTATTCCCAAGAATTAGTAGCTTTCACTCAGTTAATATCAGGCAGAAATCCAATCTGCATTTGGATCGCACTAACTTGACTCTTATGCAGAGATACGTGCAGTATTCTGCTGCATTCATTTTCAATAAGCTACCATAAGAATTCAAAAATCTTTGCAGCAATCCACGCGCTTTCACATCTGAAGTGAAGAATTTGTGTAATTCTAGCTGTGGCCGCCACCATTTTATTTTGCTAGAACAGCGCCTTGATGCAGCTTGATAGAACTACTGACTGCCTTGGGAGAGCCATTCCTGACAAAACTCTACCATCTGGTGAGCAAACTTATCTTAGAAGAAAGATTAAGGAAAGGCAAACCTACGTTTCTAGCATTTGTAGACTTAGAGAAAGCTTTTGACAATGTTGACTGGAATACTCTCCTTCAAATTCTAAAGGTGGCAGGGGTAAAATACAAGGAGCGACAGGCTATTTACAATTTGTACAGAAACCAGATGGCAGTTATAAGAGTCGAGGGACATGAAAGGGAAGTAGTGGTTGGGAAGGGAGTGAGACAGTGTTGTAGCCTCTCACCGATGTTATTCAATCTGTATATTGAGCAAGCAGTAAAGGAAACAAAAGAAAAATTCGGAGTAGGTATTAAAATCCATGGAGAAGAAATAAAAACTTTGAGGTTCGCCGATGACATTGTCATTCTGTCAGAGACGCAAGGGACTTGGAAGAGCAGTTGAATGGAATGGACAGTGTCTTGAGAGGAGTATATAAGATGAACATCAACAAAAGCAAAACGAGGATAATGGAATGTAGTAGAATTAAGTCGGGTGATGCTGAGGGACTTAGATTAGGAAATGAGACACTTAAAGTAGTAAAGGAGTTTTGCTGTTTGGGGAACAAAATAACTGATGGAGGTCGAAGTAGAGAGGATATAAAATGTAGACTGGCAATGGCAAGGAAAGCGTTTCTGAAGAAGAGAAATTTGTTAACATCGAGTATAGATTTAAGTGTTAGGAAGTCTTTTTTGAAAGTATTTGTATGGAGTGTAGCCATGTATGGAAGTGAAACATGGACGGTAAATAGTTTGGACAAGAAGACAATAGAAGCTTTCGAAATGTGGTGCTATAGAAGAATGCTGAAGATTAGATGGGTAGATCAAATAACTAACGAGGAGGTATTGAATAGGATTGGGGAGAAGAGAAGTTTGTGGCACAACTTGACGAGAAGAAGGGATCGGTTGGTAGGACATGTTCTGAGGCATCAAGGGATCACCAATTTAGTATTGGAGGGCAGCGTGGAGGGTAAAAATCGTAGAGGGAGACCAAGAGATGAATACACTAAGCAGATTCAGAAGGATGTAGATTGCAGTAGGTACTGGGAGATGAAGGAGCTTGCACAGGATAGAGTAGCATGGAGAGCTGCATCAAACCAGTCTCGGGATTGAAGACCACAACAACAACAACAAACATTTTATTTTATCTGTTATTATTTTTCCGTTGTAATTTCTTGTAACTTCTGACACGTTCCAAGACCATGGGCATTTGATCCTCGATTTGGTCCAACGGAACTAGACATGTAAGATAAAAATAAAGTGGAGAACGAGCTTGGTGTCCTCATTCCACTTTCCTCACCAAAAATTATAGCATGCTCAGGTATTCGTGCTCTTTTAGCATAGAACATGATAAATTCTTATACCCACCCTCCCTTTGTAGTTAAGCCTTCATACGCAGCAGTTTCCTCTCACTGCCATTGTCTAGATATGTCTCTTTGCCATTGTCTACTTTTTCTCCCACGGATTTACGTTACATTCCACACTCACTCTCTCCGATCCCACTTACACTTTCTGTTTTTGTCTTTCTTTCCTTCTGAAACAGTCTCCGCCATTAGTCGGCAGTTCAAAATTGTGGGGGGTACAACTTATCTTTTCCCATAAACCCATCTGTTAACAATATCGCTCCCTGCCCTACATACAAGTGTTAATGTTCACCGGGCTTGGAGCGTCCAGACTTCCCTAGTCTACGAATGCCCTCCACTCATCTGTAATTTTCATTTCTCTCCTTTGCTCCAACTGCTTCTATCTCTATCCATCTGTCTCTGTCTCTTTTACTGCAGTAAACGACGAAACATGAACTGTGGTGACGTTGTCACAAAGTGCGTCCAAACATGATAAACGTGCTGTTGCTCATGTCTTGGTTGCCGAATGACAAACACCGGTGGACGTGCCTCCGAGAATGAAGAATGTCTATGGGAGAGCATGTCTGTCGAAAAGCGCCGACAGGGTGCTGCTGCTTCATCATAGCGCATGTTCCCATTTCGGAAATGTGACGCAGACACTGGCGCACCCGCCCTATAATCCTGATCTCTTCCCCATGCGAGTGTCACGCCTTCGGACCCTTACGAAAAACATGGAATCGTCGAAGGTTCCTGTCTGAGGATGTGGAGCGGGCAGTTACGGACTTCTTCAGGCAGCAGGACACCGTGTTTTACCAAACGAGTACCTCCAACATGGTCAGTCGGTGGTACGATAGCATCAGTGCTCAAGGTGCTGTTGCCTTGTCGTCGTACGCATTCTGGACTGTATGCCCCCCGAGTGGAAACTTTCTCATCTTAATGGGGACTTCTCCTTGAAAATATGATTGCTGAATCGCTCCATTTTTCTACTGAACTAACAATACAATTCACAAAGAATCTGCAACGGTATCGCTTTATCCTTGAGATTTACTGTCTGAAATGAATGTGAACGTCGTGTGACTAGGGCCTCCCGTCGGGCAGACCGTTCGCCGGCACTTCGTCAACTTAGGCGAAGGACAACACAAAACCCAGTCCCTGAGCGGAGAAAATCTCCGACACAACCGGGAATCGAACCCGGGCCCTTAGGACTGACATTCTGTCAAGCTGACCACTTCTTTTTTATCTCGTTTTGTTCTATATTGTTCGTTGAATTTGTTCGTGGCGGACTTCCGATGACACTCGTTCAGGTTGTTCTTCGATCCATTTACGCAGTTTTTTTTTTATTACAGAGGATAACTAAACCCTCTGACCGAACACGCTGAGCTACCGTGCCGGCAGACCACTCAGCTACCGGGGGCGGACACTGTATGAAATGAAAACAATTAACTGTAGTGTCACGTTAGATGACTGTGGGAAGAACGCGATATTGCAGTGCCTGTACCCGAAAGAACATTGCGTCGGAATTCGAAATAAAACAGGCATTGCAGTATCGTATTTATCCACTGACACCGGGCAAGCGACTTTCAAGAAAAATTTCTCTCCTGTATGGAAATGTACATAATGGATGTGAGAGTACAGGTTGTAGACACATTGCTTGGATATATATGGAAGTCTGTATATGTTAGATGATCATAACAAAAATCTTCTGACACCAGTATTGCTAGCCACTGCTTTGATCAGAACCGAAGTATAATCTTCCTACACGTTGGTCAGGAGCCTGAAGATGGCGTAGTAAAACGCTGAAACCGGCTGCAAAATAACATAAGGTTGGAAACTAGACGGCTCGAAGATGTTTAATTTGACATTCTGTATGGAACTTTGGGTCCGGCTGTGAGTCGTGCGGGGGTAGCCAAATGGTATCCGGATCACTGTGACCGAGCGGTTCTAGGCGCTTCAGTCCGGAACCGCGCTGCTGCTACGGTCGCAGGTTCGAATCCTGCCTCGGGCATGGAAGTGTGTGATTTCCTTAAGTAGTTCTAAGTCTCGGGGACTTATGACCTCAGATGTTAAGTCCCATAGTGCTTAGAACCTTTTGAACCATTTGATAATACGGGGTGGTCGTGATAGGCCCCGAACACATACAACGAACAATATAGAACAAAAAGAGATCAACAAAAAAATTGTAAGGCGACACCTCGCGATAAGAGGGAAATCCGGGGTCAGCTTCCGGTCCGACACAAATTTTCATTGTCGTCATTCCATTATACAGCTCATGGTTATCCACATTCCCAACTGCGAATGAATTTAATGTGGGAAGAATGTGTTCCACAGACATATTACCGTAGGAATTACTGAAAGTTTTGAATGACAGTTCTTTTTAGAGAACATATCGCGACAAACCTACGTCAGTATGTCTTTAAAAATATAAATTAAATTATTTAAAATTAACGTAAAAGCAGAATACCTATATCATTTAAAGAGATAAGTTTCTAATTTTTTAGTATTAAAAAAAATTTCTAGGTGTTCAAATCTAAGTTCTCTTTTCGACAGGCCTTCATGTGCACGTGCCTCTACGCATTTAAAACACACGCGTCTTTCAACTACTTTTCAAATAAGTTTTCGTTGCACTTTCCCTATATCGTCATATTAATCAGAATGGGGTAAGGGAGTACTGCTTCTCTTTTAATCTCACGGAAAGTACTGATGTAAAGCGCTAAACTGCGATCGAATATTGGTAGTGCGTCTTGTTGTTTAGCTAGTAAGTGTAAATGTTGCATGTTGCTTCTAAAGCGGGAGAGTCGGAAGTGCGGTGGGGGGGGGGGGGGGAGAGGGGGAGGGGGGGAGGGGACAGAGAGACAGACAGACAGACAGAGAGAGGGAGAGAGAGAGAGAGAGAGAGAGAGAGAGAGAGAGAGACAGAGAGATGGAGCGAGAGAGAGAGAGAGAGAGAGAGAGAGGGAGAGAGACCAGAAACGTTCATGCGCCATATATACATGACCCATATTTGTGGCAAAGTATAGTGAACGGACTTGATTAAATATTTGTTAATGTCATCAATTTGCTCTGTGTACATTCTTCTCTCATCAAGCTAGATATGTCCGCAGCCTTTGCAGTGAATATTAATGTCACCGCCGCACACCGTTGACATCAACACTGACGGTACAATATGCAAACGAGTTTCTGGGTAGTTAACGACATAATGGCTCAAAAACGAAAAGAGCTGTTGAGAGTTAAATGCAAACTTTAGCTTATCTATATTTAAATTAGTTTACTTTAAGTTTCGGTGTCTAAAGCACTGAAGTTGTAAGGTGTCAGGCAAATCCAACACCTTCCATGAAAACCCTGACTTGATAAGCAAATCCAAGGACCACCCCTCAGCCCACGTTAAAAACTGGAGCCCTCCAGAAAAACAGTATAGATCTTACGACAAACACAAAAAGGGCCACTACCACCCGCAAGTTTTAGTGTGAGACTTTTTCGCGTCTCTGTTACGTTGCAAACTTTAAAAACATTGCCCCACCACGAAAAGTATAACGTTGCTCATTGGATAGACAGAATTTATGTAGGCGGAGCTTAAGGTTAACATTGAGACCCTGATTGGTCAGATGAAAACACAGTCAGATAGTTTTTTTTTAACCAACTTCGGTAAATGGGAGTAAGGAGAAGTGAGGAGAGTGGCTTCCGAGATGGCGAGGTGAGCGGAGCTGTGCTGCCCGCCGCTGCCCTGACGCTGCCTAAACACCGACAAGGTAATGAACGCACGCGATGCCTCATTTTTGAGCGCATAAGGCTTCACTCAGAACTGCAGAAGTCTCATCTGTTACACTCCCTTTTTTGCGTGATACTAGTGTCGATCGTTAATTAAGGCTCAAGGTATTCACATTTGCCACTTGAACTAAAGATCTGAAACGCGATGATTTTTCTATTATATAGTTATTGAGAAGCCACATCAGCCACTGTAATTTACGACAAGTTAGATAAGTAATTAAAGACAATTGAGGGTCACTGTAGACCATGTTGATAGTTTTCTCTTTTGTGAAACTGAATTTAAAGCTAGATTATAGATGTGATATGGCATAGGTCATCCTTCGATCCATTGTAGAACTTGGAAACCCACTCAGGGAATATTCGTTCACATTTTTGTTGAACGCAATTGGTTTTTACCATCCTGTATTAAAACATTTCCTTTTATCAATAGTGCAATTTATAAACAATGTTTTGTGAGTAGAATAATATTTCCAATGGTAAACTTAACTGCTTTTTCGACGTTATTTTACCAGCTAACTAAAAATAGGAAAGCCTTGAACCCCTTCCACTAAATTTAGTTAGTATTAAGATTCTTTTACAGGGAGTGCAGTGGATCTGACGCTGAGATCATTTAGTATTTGGTTATATCATCGCTAGTCTCACTGAACTCTTCTGAATTTTACATGTCATGAGTGGTCTGGCGTCTCCTTACCAGCAACAGGTCCTAAGTTCAAACTAGTCAATTCCCTAAAAAACACGCTCAGAGCGTCTTTGCGCGAAAGTGGTAGGGAGACACGATATAGAACAAACAGACACCACCATGAATGTTTAGGAAGTACTAAAAAAAGAGAGTATCGAGTAAACTGGTGTCTTGTTGCTATGTGAGGCAAGGTAATAACTCTCCCTGTGCTCGTTTTTACTTACGTCTATGACCCAAAGTACCGACTGCATATGGCCTATATTATCAGACGAACGGGTCGTATGCTTTGATTGCAGTATTCAGTATGGATTTTTACATCTTTTTCGCTTACTACAGCTTCATCTTATGTACCTTTGGGATCTTTCCATGTCACTCTGTTAATTCATGTTACGACAAGCCTTTTATGACAACGATAAAAACAACTGCAAATAATAGGTTGTGTCTATAGTTTTAGCTGATACCGATTCCACTTTATTCATATCATTTCTTACTATACGCTTCATTTTGTATGCTTTCAAGGTGACATATTGTTATTTACCATAAGAGAGACACGTTCTGATCTCCACTGTGCATTCCTTGACCATGTAAGTGGCCACTTCATTAAAATTTCAACCAGTGATCCCTGGAAACATCTTCCTTTGTATGAAATTTGATCTACAAGTGAACAGTAAGGCGATCTGAGATATGTAAGTGAAATATACTGCCGTAAACCAACTTTAACAGCACAGCGTAATACTAAAAGGATTTTTAAAAATAGTTTAATCAAAATAAGCTGAACCAAAACTCTTCGACTGTTTGCCTAACACAACCTCTCTGTGGTAGTGTATCACCCCTTACTGGAATGATATGTATAATGAAGATGTTCCTGCAGATGGTATTTTCTAACTCCTAAATAATGGAAAATGATTCACTTGAAAGCAAAGCCTCGAAGTCTTTCTCGCTGCTGCACATGTCTCGAAGATCCACTGTTAGTCGCACTTGTCTTACCTAGCTGAAAATTGCGTATAAAATCAAGAAAACTTTGCTTCTGCTGAAGGCCGTTCAGTAAATATTTCAAATACACTCCTGGAAATTGAAATAAGAACACCGTGAATTCATTGTCCCAGGAAAGGGAAACTTTATTGACACATTCCTGGGGTCAGATACATCACATGATCACACTGACAGAACCACAGGCACATAGACACAGGCAACAGAGCATGCACAATGTCGGCACTAGTACAGTGTATATCCACCTTTCGCAGCAATGCAGGCTGCTATTCTCCCATGGAGACGATCGTAGAGACGCTGGATGTAGTCCTGTGGAACGGCTTGCCATGCCATTTCCACCTGGCGCCTCAGTTGGACCAGCGTTCGTGCTGGACGTGCAGACCGCGTGAGACGACGCTTCATCCAGTCCCAAACATGCTCAATGGGGGACAGATCCGGAGATCTATCTGGCCAGGGTAGTTGACTTACACCTTCTAGAGCACGTTGGGTGGCACGGGATACATGCGGACGTGCATTGTCCTGTTGGAACAGCAAGTTCCCTTGAAGGTCTAGGAATGGTAGAACGATGGGTTCGATGACGGTTTGGATGTACCGTTCACTATTCAGTGTCCCCTCGACGATCACCAGAGGTGTACGGCCAGTGTAGGAGATCGCTCCCCACACCATGATGCCGGGTGTTGGCCCTGTGTGCCTCGGTCGTATGCAGTCCTGATTGTGGCGCTCACCTGCACGGCGCCAAACACGCATACGACCATCATTGGCACCAAGGCAGAAGCGACTCTCATCGCTGAAGATGACACGTCTCCATTCGTCCCTCCATTAACGCCTGTCGCGACACCACTGGAGGCGGGCTGCACGATGTTGGGGCGTGAGCGTAAGACGGCCTAACGGTGTGCGGGACCATAGCCCAGCTTCATGGAGACGGTTGCGAATGGTCCTCGCCGATACCCCAGGAGCAACAGTGTCCCTAATTTGCTGGGAAGTGGCGGTGCGGTCCCCTACGGCACTGCGTAGGATCCTACGGTCTTGGCGTGCATCCGTGCGTCGCTGCGGTCCGGTCCCAGGTCGACCGGCACGTGCACCTTCCGCCGACCACTGGCGACAACATCGATGTACTGTGGAGACCTCACGCCCCACGTGTTGAGCAATTCGGCAGTACATCCACCCGGCCTCCCGCATGCCCACTATACGCCCTCGCTCAAAGTCCGTCAACTGCACGTACGGTTCACGTCCACGCTGTCGCGGCATGCTACCAGTGTTAAAGACTGCGATGGAGCTCCGTATGCCACGGCAAACTGGCTGACACTGACGGCGGCGGTGCACAAATGCTGCGCAGCTAGCGCCATTCGACGGCCAACACCGCGGTTCCTGGTGTGTCCGCTGTGCCGTGCGTGTGATCATTGCTTGTACAGCCCTCTCGCAGTGTCCGGAGCAAGGATGGTGGGTCTGACACACCGGTGTCAATGTGTTCTTTTTTCCAATTCCAGGAGTATATATCTCACAAAGCACTCACTTGAACATAGTGCTTTCATGAACAAAGACTTACGTGAGCATATTACGATTGAGCATTATAGATCAGAGGGCTTGAAAAATCGTAAGAACATTTCATGAGTAAGCTGAATTTATATTGTCGTATTATTCATAAACTGAATATGTTGTTGTTGTTGTTGTCTTCAGTCCTGAGACTGGTTTGATGCAGCTCTCCATGCTACTCTATCCTGTGCAAGCTGCTTCATCTCCCAGTACCTACTACAACCTACATCCTTCTGAATCTGCTTAGTGTACTCATCTCTCGGTCTCCCTCTACGATTTTTACCCTCCACACTGCCCTCCAATGCTAAATTTGTGATCCCTTGATGCCTCAAAACATGTCCTACCAACCGATCCCTTCTTCTAGTCAAGTTGTGCCACAAACTTCTCTTCTCCCCAATCCTATTCAATACCTCCTCATTAGTTACGTGATCTATCCACCTTATCTTCAGTATTCTTCTGTAGCACCACATTTCGAAAGCTTCTATTCTCTTCTTGTCCAAACTAGTTATCGTCCATGTTTCACTTCCATACATGGCTACACTCCAAACAAATATTTTCAGAAATGACTTCCTGACACTTAAATCTATATTCGATGTTAACAAATTTCTCTTCTTCAGAAACGCTTTCCTTGCCATTGCCAGTCTACATTTTATATCCTCTCTACTTCGACCATCATCAGTTATTTTACTTCCTAAATAGCAAAACTCCTTTACTACTTTAAGTGTCTCATTTCCTAATCTAATTCCCTCAGCATCACCCGATTTAATTTGACTACATTCCATTATCCTCGTTTTGCTTTTGTTGATGTTCATCTTATATCCTCCTTTCAAGACACTGTCCATTCCGTTCAACTGCTCTTCCAAGTCCTTTGCCGTCTCTGACAGAATTACAATGTCATCGGCGAACCTCAAAGTTTTTACTTCGTCTCCATGAATTTTAATACCTACTCCAAATTTTTCTTTTGTTTCCTTTACTCCTTGCTCAATATACAGATTGAATAACATCGGGGAGAGGCTACAACCCTGTCTCACTCCTTTCCCAACCACTGCTTCCCTTTCCTGCCCCTCGACTCTTATGACTGCCATCTGGTTTCTGTACAAATTGTAAATGGCCTTTCGCTCCCTGTATTTTACACCTGCTACCTTTAGAATTTGAAAAAGAGTATTCCAGTCAACATTGTCAAAAGCTTTCTCTAAGTCTACAAATGCTAGAAACGTAGGTTTGCCTTTTCTTAATCTTTCTTCTAAGATAAGTCGTAAGGTCAGTATTGCCTCACGTGTTCCAACATTTCGACGGAATCCAAACTGATCCTCCCCGAGGTCCGCATCTAAAAGTTTTTTCATTCGTCTGTAAAGAATTCGCGTTAGTATTTTGCAGCTGTGACTTATTAAACTGATAGTTCGGTAATTTTCACATCTGTCAGCACCTGCTTTCTTTGGGATTGGAATTATTATATTCTTCTTGAAGGGTATTTCGCCTGTCTCATACATCTTGCTCACCAGCTGGTAGAGTTTTGTCATGACTGGCTCTCCCAAGGCCGTCAGTAGTTCTAATGGAATGTTGTCTACTCCGGGGGCCTTGTTTCGACTCAGGTCTTTCAGTGCTCTGTCAAACTCTTCACGCAGTATCGTATCTCCCATTTCGTCTTCATCTACATCCTCTTCCATTTCCATAATATTGTCCTCAAGTACATCACCCTTGTATAAACCTTCTATATACTCCTTCCACCTTTCTGCCTTCCCTTCTTTGCTTAGAATTGGGTTGCCATCTGAGCTCTTGATATTCATACACGTGGTTCTCTTTTCTCCAAAGGTCTCTTTAATTTTCCTGTAGGCAGTATCTATCTTACCCCTAGTGAGATAAGCTTCTACATCCTTACATTTGTCCTCTAGCCATCCCTGTTTAGCCATTTTGCACTTCCTGTCGATCTCATTTTTGAGACGTTTGTATTCCTTTTTGCCTGCTTCATTTACTGCATTTTTATATTTTCTCCTTTCATCAATTAAATTCAATATTTCTTCTGTTACCGAACGATTTCTAGCAGCCCTCGTCTTTTTACCTACTTTATCCTCTGCTGCCTTCACTACTTCATCCCTCAGAGCTACCCATTCTTCTTCTACTGTATTTCTTTCCCCTATTCCTGTCAATTGTTCCCTTATGCTCTCCCTGAAACTCTGTACAACCTCTGGTTCTTTCAGTTTATCCAGGTCCCATCTCCTTAATTTCCTACATTTTTGCAGTTTCTTCCGTTTTAATCTACAGGTCATAACCAATAGATTGTGGTCAGAGTCCACATCTGCCCCTGGAAATGTCTTACAACTTAAAACCTGGTTCCTAAATCTCTGTCTTACCATTATATAATCTATCTGATACCTTTTAGTATCTCCAGGGTTCTTCCACGTATACAACCTTCTTTCATGATTCTTAAACCAAGTGTTACCTATGATTATGAATATAACACTAAATAAAATATACATACAAATCTCCTCCTACGGACGAAATGTTTTTACAGATTCATACATTCAAAAAAAGACAGTAAAATTATCCAATGTTCTAACAAGCATCGGAAAATTGTTATGAGTGGAAGAGTAAATTCATAAACTACTGGTCTATTCAGATGACTCGATAAGAAATAAATATTGATCCTTATCTATTTTAACAAAGGCATGAATTGAAAAAAAAGACTTGAAACAGACACAACTATAAAACAAGTCTCATAAATAAAATTGACAAATCACGTAGCTTATAACTACACCAGGGCAATGCGAGCAAACAGCCATCTCATCAAAAATCCTGGACAATGTTACTTCGGTATGACCCTCTTCACATCACAAGAAAAATCGCTGTATTTTACAAGCCGGCAGCAGGCAGAGGAAGTTTGATAGCTCTTCTGCAGAAATATTGAGCCGTGCTAATTCTATAGCTGGCTGGGGTGGCCAAGCGGTTAAAGGCGCTACAATCTGGAACCGCGCGACCGCTACGGTCGCAGGTTCGAATCCTGCCTCGGGCATGGATGTGTCTGATGTCCTTAGGTTAGTTAGGTTTAAGTAGTTCTAAGTTCTAGGCAATACTGATCTTACGACTTAGAAGAAAGATTAAGGAAAGGCAAACCTACGTTTCTAGAATTTGTAGACTTAGAGAAAGCTTTTGACAATGTAGATTGGAATACTCTGTTTCAAATTCTAAAGGTGGCAGGAGTAAAATACAGGGAGCGAAAGGCTATTTACAATTTGTACAGAAATCAGATGGCAGTTATAAGAGTCGAGGGACATGAAAGGGAAGCAGTGGTTGGGAAGGGAGTGAGACAGGGTTGTAGCCTCAACCCGATGTTATTCAATCTGTATATTGAGCAAGCAGTAAAGGAAACAAAAGAAAAATTCGGAGTAGGTATTAAAATCCAGGGAGAAGAAATAAAAACGTTGAGGTTCGCCGATGACATTGTAATTCTCTCAGAGACAGCAGAGGACTTGGAAGAGCAGTTGAACGGAATGGACAGTGTCTTGAAAGGAGGGTATAAGATGAACATCAACAAAAGCAAAACGAGGATAATCGAATGTAGTCAAATTAAGTCAGGTGATGCTGAGGGAATTAGATTAGGAAATGAGAGACTTAAAGTAGTAAAGGAGCTTTGCTATTTGGGGAGCAAAATAACTGATGATGGTCGAAGTAGAGAGGATATAAAACGTAGACTGGCAATGGCAAGGAAAGCGTTTCTGAAGAAGAGAAATTTGTTAACATCGAGTATAGATTTAAGTGTCAGGTAGTCGTTTCTGAAAGTATTTGTATGGAGTGTAGCCATGTATGGAAGTGAAATATGGACAATAAATAGTTTGGACAAGAAGAGAATAGAAGCTTTCGAAATATGGTGCTACAGAAGAATGCTGAAGATTAGATGGGTAGATCAAATAACTAACGAGGAGGTATTGAATAGGATTGGGGAGAAGAGAAGTTTGTGGCACAACTTGACGAGAAGAAGGGATCGGTTGGTAGGACATGTTCTGAGGCATCAAGGGATCACCAATTTAGTATTGGAGGGCAGCGTGGAGGGTAAAAATCGTAGAGGAAGACCAAGAGATGAATACACTAAGCAGATTCAGAAGGATGTAGGTTGCAGTTGGTACTGGGAGATGAAGAGGCTTGCACAGGATAGAGTGGCATGGAGAGGTGCATCAAACCAGTCTCAGGACTGAAGACCACAACAACAACAACAAGTTCTAGGGGACTGATGACCTTAGAAGTAAGTCCCATAGTGCTCAGAGCCATACGAACATTCTTTTTTTTTCTATAGGCGTCCATAACTGTGAAGGTGTTGCCGGCGGATTTTGTGCACAACTGCCCTCTCGAATATGTCCCATAAATGTTTTTCATGTTGCTGGGGAGCACACCGCCAATACTTTTAAAGGAACACGCCGCCATTTGACTGCTTTATTGCTTATAAATAATGTTTTATTGTATATAAATAAACAATAAAACATTCAAATGGCGGAGTGTTCCTTTAAAAAACCATAAATGTTCGATGGGTGTCATATAGGGCGATCTGGGTGGCCAAATCATTCGCCTGATTGTCAAGAATGTTCTTCAAACCAGTCGCGAACAGTTGTGGCTCGGTGACATGGTGCCTTGTCATCCATAAAAATTCCATCGTTGAAGGGCTAGAAATGGTCTGTAAGTAGAACGTGACCATTTCCAGTCAGTTGGACACAGCTCACACTATTATGGAGCCTCCACCAGTTTGTGCAGTGCCTTGTTGACAACATGGGTCCAAGGCTTCGTGGGGTCTGTGCCACACTCTTACCGACTGAAATCGGGAGTCATCTGAGCGGTCGCAGTTTTCCTGTCGTCTAGGGAGCAACCGATACGGTCACGACAGGCTCAGCAGGCGTTGTCGTCGTGTTAGCAAATATATTCTGCGTCAATTGTCTGCTGCCACAGCTCATTAACGTCAAATGTCGCCGCTCTTTCCTAACAGATACGTTCGTCGTATTCCCATATTCTCTTTTGTGGTTATTTCAAGCAGTGTTGCTTGTCTGTTAGCACTGCCAGCTCTATGGAAACGCAGCTGTTCTCGGTCGTTAAGAGAAGACAGTCGGCCGCTGAGCTGTCCGTGGTGAGAGGTAATGCCTGAAATTTGGTATTCTTGGTACACTCTTGACACTCTGGAGTACTGAAGTCCCTAACGATTTCGGAAATAGAATGTCCCATGCTTCTAGCTTCAACAATCATTTCGCGTTCAGAACCTGTTAATTCCCGTTGTTCGGCCATAATCACGTCGAAAACTTTTTCGCATGAATCGCTTGAGTACAAATGACAGCTCCGCCATTGCACTAATCTTTTATACCTTACATACGTGAAGGACCGCCGTCTGTATATGTGCATATATGTACAAGCACTTTTGTCACCTCAATAAATTATATACTCTCCCACGGGACATCACCTTATAGTAGACTCCTTCGGGTAGAGTGGGACTGCTTGTGTGCTTCAAAGAAGCTGGGAGCTATATCGGTAGTAGTTTAGCTACCAGCAGGGCCTCCCAAGCTGGCGAGGCCTAGGCAGAAGAGCCACACGAAGTGTGTCCCACATAAAAGGGCAGGGAGGGCTCAAAAGGCGTAGAAGAATCCACCCTTCTTATGGGAGTAAACCCTTAAAACATCCAAGTTCTGCAGGATGGTGTTTGGGCGTGGGGCCAATAACTCCCACAACCTAAAAATGTCATATTACGGAACCTCCACACGAGCCTCGGATAATGGATGGGGCGTACATAACACGACTTCAACAGAGAGAAAGGACAAAACATTGGCAAAAGTTACTTAGGATATATAAATAACTTGAAACCAGGAAAAATAAAAGAAATAGCAGCAGAGATCATGAAATTTCAAAACAATACTGTGGCATTACAAGAAGTAATATGGCAAGGGCAAGGATAAATAGATATGCCTCAATATTCTCTGCTGTCTAGTGGACCAGAAAAAAGAACAAGTAAATCTGGAACAGGCTTTATAATAACAAAATAGATTAGGAAAAGTCTTTTCGAATTTGAACCTACAAATGCAGGACTCAGTAGACAGAGAATAAAAGGGAAATTGAGGAATATATTGATAATAAAAGCATACGCACCAACAGAAGAAACAGAAGAGAGAGAGAGGAGATTAGTGTTTAACGTGCCGTCGACAATGAGGTCCCTAGAGACGAGCACAAGCTCGGATTAGGGAAAGACGGAGAAAGAAAGCCACCGTGCTCTTTTGAAGGAATCATCCCGGCATTTGCCTTAAGCGATTTAGGTAAATCACGGGAAAACTTAAATCTGGATGGCCAGACGTGGGTTTGAACCGTCAAGGAAGCAGAAGAGTAACAAATTGATTCAAATGGCTCTGAGCACTATGGGACTTAACATCTGTGATCATCAATCCCCTAGAACTTAGAACTACTTAAACCTAACTAACCTAAGGACGTCACACACATCCATGGCCGAGGCAGGATTCGAACCTGCGACCGTAGCGGTCACGCGGTTCCAGACTGAAGCGCCTAGAACCGCACGGCCACACCGGCCGGCAAGAGTAACAGAACAGTTTTATGAAGGCCTCGAAAGTACATGTAGTAAAATACAAAACTATGACGTACTGCCAGTTTTGGAGACTTTAATGGATAGGTTGGGCAAAATGAATGTCGAAGAGTATTAGGCAGATACACATCACATGAAGAAACTAACGATAATGGAGATATGCTTTGTCAATTTGCTGCGAGATATAATTTACTCGTCAAGAGTACCTGTTTTCCACAGAAAAGAATATACCTGTATCTCGACACTTGGAAATTCACTGCAAGGAAAGTAGTGAAAGAAATAGAGCATATCTTAATAAAAGAAGATACGCCACGTCAGTTACATATGTACGTAGCTGTAGGGTCCAAACTGTGGTTCAAGTCACTATATTATAACAGACATATTGAGAGAGAAATTAACTATGATGCATGAAACCAGAATTTTAAAAAAAATTCGAATACAGAAAAACTGAATGATTCCGCAATTGTAAAAGCATACGAAATAAAAATTAACGATGTCTTGATAGCTGACGAGGAAACAACGGAAAATCAAGACAGATGAAACAGGACCCAGAGAGTGTAAAGGGGCAGGAGAAGAAACAATTGGGACAAGAAGAAAGAAATGATCAATGTAAGAACATAAAAATGCAGCAAAACAGAGAATGTTACAGAGATAGACAAGAATAAATATGGAGGTGTATAGCCCGCACTAGGAAAAATAAGAAAAAAAATTTAATCAACACAAAACCATTTAAAAATAGAAAGAAAATCAAATATGAACAAAAAATGTTGCGCAGATGGACAGAATATTTGGAAGACATACTCAGTACAAGCAGACAGGTATGAAGAGATGCATGAGAACGGGAGGAGAATATAAAGGGAAGAGAAGATGAAAGAGAAGAAGCAATAAGACCAACATGCAGAAGGTGGAGTCGGTGATAAATGAATCGAAAAATAACTGCGCACTTAGTGTGATAGTGTCAGAACTTATAACATTTGACGGTTATCCTCTAATAAATGGAATGCATGCACTAACAAGTAACATACGAGGAAATGGAAGCATGCCTGAGGACTGGAAAACTTTAATAATATGCCCTATATATAAGAGTGTAGAAAAGTAATCTTGTAAAAATTATTGAAGAATAACTTTATTGAACACAGCCAGTAACGCTAATATCAGTATTATTTACGCTTTCCTCATATAAATCTTTGTCTGCTTTTACTTAATGTGACATTCACATAACCACGCTCTTTGATGCACCATCTATCTAAATGTTTTATTCATTGTTTATATCCATTTATATAAATAGAATTAATTTATGGATGTAATTCTAAAAGTAATGTTACGTAAAAGAGCAGATATGTTAAAACTTTACTTTCGGAAGTAAGTTTTTAATCAAGTAAAACATAGAGAGAGGTCCCACTAGAATGAAACTTACTTGGAGGGAACAGAAAAGGTGGATTTGACGGTCAACTGCAACGCTTCTTCGTGGCAAGAGTTAGTCGGTGGCTGTTTGGTAAAGTGTTCGCATCTCGTGTTCTGAATGGGGGAAGAAGAGCAGCGAAATTATTTAATACAACCTTGGATGTGGAAGCAATTTGGCTATTATTTATGGCATACATAGGTTGGCTCTTTACTACGAAAATCCAACGCTAAGAACAAAATTTTCAGACCTTGTTACACAACTAGTGCCATAGATATTTTTGCCGCCCTTTTGAGTAGCTACAGGAAATCGCCATAGCCATCATCTTCGTCCTAAATTATCAGTTGAGTACTATATAACTACATGGACCACTGATTTGGTTCCTTATTCAAATAATAAAGCAACGTTGTGTAAACTTTATGCTCAAGACCCATATTTGTTCTATAGTCATTTGCCAAGGCACGACCCTTTTCCAAGCGTTGCAGTGTTCTCGAGTATCCTATTTTAGTGAACGAAAACAAAATTTAGTAACTTTCGAACAGTAGTAAATTTCATAATTATTCAGTGAACCCTGGTACTGAAGTACACCATTTGTTCTTTTTTTTTCATAAAAAGACAGGTGAAGATTCGCCAAAGCACAAGCGCAACGAGATGATGTAAAGTGTTTTGCTTCATTGTTGTTCTTATTGAAATCCCAGCACACAATTAAAGTTTAGTAAGTAAAATTGTTATTTAGAGTAGTTACTGGATAGTAAAATTGAAGGACCAGCAGAACTGTACAGGTTTTTTACTAATGTTTCTATTTTCATAATTATGTAGTTAAAAGGTGGTTTTCTTATTGTGTCTCAACTAAAATGTTCAGTCTTGACCTGATTCTACTTACAGATTAGTGTCTGGGCCCCCATGCTAGTTGTAGATCCAGCTTTTCTTTGCACATTACGAATAACAGTACAAACGAAGGATAGCTACCAGTTTTATAACATGTGCGTGCTATAACAAGTAATTGGCTACAATTATTCAGACAGTAACAGATCTAAGGACCGCAGGTCCCAATTGAAAATTTTAAATTTGTGATAAGGTTCTATGGGAACAAACTGCTGAGGACAACAGACCCTTGGCTTACACACTAATTAATGTAACTTAAACTAACTTACGCTAAGGACAACATACACACCCATGCCCGAGGGAGGACTCGATCCTCCGACGGGGGGAGCCTAGCGAACCGTGACAAGACGCCCCTTACCACGCGGCTACCCAGGGCGGCAGGTCCCATTTGAGCCTTACAGTGTAAAGAAGAGTATGCTCCTTGAGAATAAAAACTGTAATCAGAATACAGCACTTTATTATCAGAACACCATTTGACTGTCAGTATTTCCTCAATAATTAAGCTGATAAAATAACCTCATGTCCAACTTAGTAATGCTCCATCATTAATAACGATTTACCTGGAATGATCATTAACTTTCAGCTCTAATAAGTGCTACTGTGAGCCAGTTGCCAAAACGTTGTAATACTCCTCCTGCGTTATCAGTGCTAAACCATTAGTCCATTTGCTTGCGAAAGTGTAGGTTTCTCTCACGTCCTACAAGCTAAAATAGAAATCGAGTATGAAATAAAGTAAACACCAATAGTTAACTTTTTAATGAGCAGTACTAGTACTTTGTACAATTTTGGATGATTAGTCTGGTGACCGTTCCCTTTCACGTAATTGCAGTTTACGTATAAATAATAGAATCTTGGTTCGAATTCCGTTCATTCACCTGCTACTACTTTCAATAAACATCTTTAGGAAAACGACGTTTAGTCCGGTACCTTATTCATAATCCATAGCCAGTCAAACTAAACTTCTACCACAAAAGCAACATTAACGGCGATTTTTTAATTTAGTAGCTTTGAGTAGTGTTATAAGGCTACAGTATATTTTCTTGAGTGCTGAATGAAACACTAAAGAAGTGCACTGAAAATATCCTCGGAGAATACGAATATGGTTTTCGCCAAATTAAGTCAGTTCAGACCAATTGTTTTTTGTTAGACAAATAATAGAAAATTTTTATAAATATGACGTAGATTCACATTTCCGGGATCGTTGATTTTAAACAAGCTTTTGATAGTGTTAACACCTCAGCACTGTACCTTCCTAAAGGGTTTGGGCATCTGTGACAAGCTAAGAAGGTTAGTTGAGTTAACAATGAAGGACTCAAAGGCAATAGTGAAAGGGAACAACAAAACGGCCAAAAGCTTTAACTTTGCAGATGGGGAGAAACAGCGTGATCGTCTTTTTGCACTCCTATTTAGTTTTGCACTGTATAGTATGATACAGAAAAAACAGCAAAAGAATAATAATCTTGAAGTCCAGCCAGATACTGCATATAGAGATGATACTGCAAATGTGACAAGACATGTAAACATCCCTTAGAAATTTAGTAAGTAATGGACGAAGGACCAAACGTTAGACATACTGTAAACAGATCCAAGATTTAAAGTGTGGTAATGTATAATTGTAAGGCTACAGGAACACCAAATGACCTGAAGGGTTCTAATAAATTTTTAAAGCGGTCAGCTGCCTCCATTACACAGGTGTCTTCCTAACCAGCGATAGTAATATCAGATACCATATTAGAGAAAGGATGCAAACGAGAAGCAGAGCCTGCTATGTAGACTCACAGGTATTCAAGAATTATCTACAAAAATAACCAGGTTAAGAGTGTACAATTCCTTTGTGCGACCAGTTGTTACATATGCATCAGATATATGGACAATGACAGAGCAGATATGTACAACCTAACTGCAAGTGAAAGAAAATCCTGCGAAAAATTCGTGGCCCTGTGAGAGAGGCAGCACATTGCACGTACAATCATGATATACTAGAGTTTATACAAGGGAAATATATATTGAAATTTATTAAATCTCAATGGATACACTAGTTACGTTATATGGAGAGGATAACATATGACAGAATGCACAAACAAATAATGAAAGGCAGATTGCATTCAGCGAAAAGGAAAGGCCGACGTAGAGCTAAATGGGTGGAAGTAGTAGAGCAGACTTCGCTCTGGCGCACTTTTGATATCAAATTGATATGCTAATTTGTTAAATCTGTCCACTACCCACCTCTCCCATAACCTATTGTTCCCCTAAGTGGTTTACGACCCCTTCGGGACAATCAGTCTTTCTGAGAAACCCCCACCCCTGACCTTCCCCCACCCACTCTGGGAAAAGGGCTGTTGATCTTGGTGCACTTCTGATATCAAATTAATTAACTAATTAATGAAATTTATCAGTTTACTACGCCTTCTCTGTCTAGCAAATCTCCAACCTTTGGAGGGTCCCTCCTGTTCCCTCCTGACTCCCTTGTTGGGAAATTGACAGATCGGTGGGAAATTCAAAATTGAGTAGTAAATTTGAATTTTGGTGGTGTTAAGTACAAATTCTAATTACATTGTATTGGTGAGGACATAATAACTAATAATAAAATATTTCTTTATATAAATTCAATTTGCTTATCACTGGTGTGGAAGGAGTAGGGTATTTGCTTTATTTCATCATCTTCGGAACACTGGTACGGTCTGTGGCATCACAATACAAGATGGCCAACCCAGAATACTGGAGCACTCTATCTCCCCTCAACCTATTGGCAGGAAATCCAATTTTTTTCCTCTGGGTGTATAGTATAGAAGTTTGGGAGGGGTACTTGTCATTGATTAAACAATATACGGTAGCTCTCTCCAGTTTCGTCAATGACTGCTGGGTTTAGAGAGGATATTTTCGCTATTAGTCTAGAACTAGAGAGTTGTTCCAGCCAGTCTAGCTAACGGACATGTGTGGGAAGGATGGGAAATAATAATAGGACATCAAGCTATTACTGACATGCAGTAGAGTAGCCTCCAGCTTATCTATAAGTAAATAGCTAATGAGAGAGATGTAATGCATAATAATCATTCAATCACAAAACCACTGTCCCAGTACGGCTATAAATCCATGCCCCTATATACAGAACTTATTCATCAGCATCATTGGGGAATTAAACACAATTACTCCTGTTTACAAGCTACAGCTCGCATCCTAGCTAACAGAAACATGGGAAATACATTATACGTAATTTTTTATCAATGTACCGCTCATTATCTGACTTGAACGTGGTATCTCAAGACGAGAAACATTACCAGTCACCTCCACTCCCGTCCAGCAACATCTAACGAGTGTATTGTGTACGTGAAAAGCTGGCCAGTCAGGACTTTTCTGTGTAACTGCCATTCATGACAAGCTTAACTCGCAGTTTCTGGTCGCTGACCCCTCATGACCACTCCTGCCGCTGGTCATGACAAAATGCAAGACAAGTGGGCACGACTTGGACATAGAACTCTAACTGCAATGCTGCCCCCGACATAGACTCCCGAGTTAAAAATACACTCTACACGGATGTTGTTTCCTCAATACACCTCGAAATTTTCACATAAAATGTAGATTCCACCCTTTTATACGAGGTATTTACGAAGACATGAGAAATCTGATAGTAAATGCATTTTCACGTCACAAGAGAATCATTAAATGTTGTGAAAATCCTGTACACCACTATGCACCAGCCATATTTCCTCTAAGTATTCTCTGATCAGGTAGAAAAATCTGTTCTTATCAGTTTAATATCTGCCACATCCTGTGTCACAGAACTAGAATATTAAACTCACTTTAGGCTTATGAAAGAGTGCTAAGAGAAAGTAAGCAAATGCCTTGTCACCTACAGAGTCTCTTAAGGTAACAACACAGAGAAGTTATATACCGGGTGATCAAAAAAACAGTATATATTTGAAAACTGAATAAATCACGGAATAATGTAGATAGAGAGATACAAATTCACACACATGCTTGGAATGACATGGGGTTTTATTAGAACCACAAAAATAAAAAAGTTCAAAAAATGTCCGACAGATGGCGCTTCATCTGATCAGAATAGGAAAATTAGCATAAAAAAGTAAGACACAGCAAAGATGATGTTCTTTACAGGAAATGCTCAATATGTCCACCATCAATCCTCAACAATAGCTGTAGTCGAGGAATAATGTTGTGAACAGCACTGTGAAATATGTCCGCAGTTATGGTGAGGCATTGGCGTCGGATGTTGTCTTTCAGCATCTCTAGAGATGTCGGTCGATCACGACACACTTGCGACTTCAGGTAACCCCAAAGCCAATAATAGCACGGACTGAAGTCTGGGGACCTGGGAAGCCAAGCATGACGAAAGTGGCGGCTGAGCACACGATCATCACCAAACGACGCGCGCAGGAGATTTTTCACTCGTCTAGCAATATGGGGTTGAACGCCCTCCTGCATAAACATCGTACGTTCCAGCAGGTGTTTATCATCCAGGCTGGGGATGATGCGATTCTGTAACATATCGGCGTACCTCTCATCCGTCACGGTAGCAATTACAAAACCAGAATCACGCATTTCCTCGAAGAAAAAAGGCCCGATAACGGTAGATGTGCTAAATCCAACTCATACCGTGACGTTCTTGTCGTGCAATGGTGTTTCCACGACAGCTCTAGGATTTTCGGTAGCCCAAACTCTGCAGTTGTGGGCGTTGACTGTCCCTCAGAGCGTGAAATGAGCTTCGTCGGTCCACAAAACGTTACTCAACCAATCATCATCTTCTGCCATCTTTTGAAACGCTCACACCGTAAATGCCCTCCGCTTCACTAAATCGCCAGGTTACAGTTCATGATGCAGATGGATTATGTACGGATAGCATCGGAGGGAACGCCGCAGTGCCAACCAAACAATAGTGTATGGAATGCCGGTGCGAAGTGCGACCCCACGAGCGCTGACTTCCCCGTGCATAGACGAACCCGCTACAGTCTCCATTTCTTCCTGAACTGTCTCAGCAGTATTACGCCTTGTTCTCGGTCGGCCACTACGCGGTGTATCGTCTAAACAACTCGTGGCTTCGAACTTCGAAATCATTCTCGCCACAGCTGCATTTGTCAACGGACCTCTACCCGTTCGAATCCCCTTCCTATTGCGATAGGATCGTAACGCTGAACTAGCACATTCCCCAGTCTGATAATACAGCTTCACTAAAAGCGCCTTTTCAGGCCACGTCAACATGCTGCGACTGATGGCGCATCTGGTTCTCTCTCTCTTTACAGCTCCTTTTATACTCGACTGTCATGCCGTCCAGGGCCATCTGTCGGACATTTTGCGAATTTTGTTTTTTTTTTTTTTTTGTTCTAATAAGACCCCCATGTCATTCCAAGCATGTGTGTCAATTTTTACCTCTCTGTCTACATTATTCCGTGGTTTATTAAGTTTTCAAATTTATATTGACATTTTGATCACCCGGTATATCAGGTTTATACTATGTATCACTGTATGAATTCGGTAATATAGCTAATTTTATTATGCTGGTCATCCCTTCCTTAGTAGGTGATATAATGAAATTCAATTGAAAGATCTCACTGCAACAAAAAATTGCCTGATTACCACTCCAACTGGTGAAACATATTCATGGTACTCTCGCCCTCATTTCCACCCAATCACTGATATCAAATTCATTGAATAATTAATCTGATCATAAGACTGACTTTGCATGGTGAGTAATATTTTTTTCCTGCAGTAAGATTACACTGTCCAGGTAACTCTTACAGACACTTTCATGACATCTCTGGATGTTGCCCATGGCTTTGTAGTCACTTCCTCCAATACCAGAATGGGTAGTAACTGTCCTCAAATAGCTGAAGATATCCAATGCTAAATTTGTTCTGCCTCTCGGTTGTCCTGTCATGCTGGTGGAATTGAATCACTTAGAATTCTGGTATATTGCTCTCTATCTAATCTTTCTGAGACCTAGCTGTTTATGGGGACAGTAGGACACTTCACTCTCTTCTCCACCCCTTTAATGCCTCTGCCCCAATCCCTCTGCTGTCACTGCGTCACATGTGAACAGCTACCACCGCCACCACTGGATCAAAAATGGTTCAAATGGCTCTGAGCACTATGGGACTCAACATCTGAGGTCATCAGTCCCCTAGCACTTAGAACTACGTAAACCTAACCAACCTGAGGACATCACACACATCCATGCCCGAGGCAGGATTCGAACCTGCGACCGTAGCGGTCACGCGGTTCCAGACTGAAGCGCCTAGAACTGCTCAGCCACACTGGACCATGAACCTGCACCCTCTCATCAGGCCGTACCACTCTCTGCCGATGGGCCACTGTTCCCTGTGCTGGACGACTGTTAATGATTCCAGACTCGCAAAAGTTGTTCTATCTTTCTCAGAAGGACTGGGAACTTGAATGTCACTGGATAAATAGCAGGATGTTGAACAGTGTCCTTCCCCTCATCTCTCCTGCAAACTGAATCGTTCTGAGATGTGTTTTCCTATTATGCCAGAAAGGCTGATCCAGTGAGCAACAACAAAATAGCTGTATGCTAACCACCCCATCGTAAACTTGTATTAGTCTGCAGACATAGATTTCCCTGACAATACAGCCATGTAGAAGCGTTCCTATGGCCTCCCACCAAATTAGTGGGCGGATTCTTCGAAAACTCAAATGCAATCTCTGGAGGGACTGCAATGTTCTTTTCAAGAAACGCTACTGAAAACTGAAGTTACAAGCTGACTGCGTAGGATTCTAATGCAGCCAACATACATATCGCATGCAGACCATGAAGATATGATACGAAAAATTAGTGCTCATCTGGAGGCACATAGACAGCGTTTTTCTCCCTTGCTCTATTTCCGAATGGAACAGGAAAGGGAATTATTAGTGATGGTACTGGATATCCTACACCACATACCGTACGATGGCATGTGAGGTATGCATATAGACATAATTATAATTAAGATGTTAGTCCATCCACTTATAAGCACAAGAAACTCAGGGAAGAATGTTTATCTTCTTTATCGAGAAAACAAAAGATGGAACTTCTGCTGCTGACTGTCTCACAGGAGAAACCTTCATATTAGCTCCTAATTTTCTCATTACAGTAGCTTCACAAAAAGTATGTAAGTGGTTGTAGCGTGTTTGCGCACAACACTTAGAAAAAGCGGTGTAGCACTCACCTCTCAACTCCCCTTCCATAAGAGTATTGCTTACCAGCCGTATTCTCACAAAACTTCCAGTCTTCAATATACAGCATTTCAATCGACGTTATTTCGACAGGTAAGAGATGTCCCCCGTCTATTCACAGATCCCTGCTGATTATCTGGATATCCCATTATATTCTTACAGCACTGTTCCATTATTTAAAAGGCTGTCTAGTCCTCAACTTACCACTGACTAGGTAGAGAGCCATCACAATGAGAAAAACAGCCTATTAACACACAACCATGCAGAGTGTATGTGGACTGAGCAAAGAAATTCAGAACCATAATAACCTACAACTGTCTATAAATATACCCATGGACATGTCCTAATCTCCTTTATCGTATTCCTATGATTACTATGCAAGAAATATGACAGTGTAATGATGTCAGTCTTTGTTGACAGCATGGTCTCTCTCTCTCTTCTCTCTCTCTCTCTCTCTCTATCTCTCTCTATCTCTCTCTCCCTCTCTCTCTCTCCTTGTTATTTCTAAAACATCCAATGGAGTAAAACTATGAACTATAAAATTTTTACTAACGTAACCTTTTATAGAACCCGATAAGATTTACCACATCTGCGCGATTTAGAGATCTGTATCAGGTGCTAAAGCGTCATTAACAAATTGCTATCCACTGACTCTCACATAAAGCTCGATATCGCATGGGCTATATTGAGCTGCCCCTGCAACAAACAGCATTCCTGAAATAAAAGACAGAGGTGGTGTTTCTTATTGACAAAAATATGGAACACATCGCAACATCTGCTCTCTCACGATGTCTAATACGAGGGTCAGTCAAAAAGTAATGCCTCCTATTTTTTTTCTACGTTTAATTGTCAGGAAATTTAAATGCAATTACATAGGTTGAAAACCACAACATTGAGGATCATTTTGTCATTTTTCAATGTAATTTCCGCCCATCTCTACAGTTTTGGTCCATCTTTGAACAAGGGCATGTATCCCAGCACGGTAAAAATCACAGCTCTGCTTCCTAAGCCATTGACGCACGGATGTTTTGACGGCCTCCTCATCTTCAAAATGAATCCCACGATGAGCTTCTTTTAGTGGCCCGAACAGATGGAAGTCTGATGGTGCCAGGTCAGGGCTGTATGGGGGATGAGGCAAAACTTCCCATCCAATTTTGACAATCTCGTCAGAGGTGTGACGACTGGTGTGTGGTCTTGCATTGTCATGCAAAAGAAGAACATCTGCCATTGATTTTGTTGGGCGAACTCGCTGAAGACGTGCTTTAAGTTTTTTGAGGGTTGTGACGTATTGAACAGAATTTATTGTGCATCCCTGCTCCAAAAAATCAACCAGAATCACACCCTCTGTATCCCAGAAAACTGTTGCCATAACTTTCCCTGCCGATCGCACAGTTTTGAATTTTTTCTTCCTCGGCGAGCTTGTGTGACGCCACTCCATTGACTGCCTCTTTGATTCGTGTTCAAAAAAATGCACCCATGTTTCGTCCCCGGTCACAATTTTTTTCAGAAACTCATCTCCCTCCAAACGGAAGCGCTGCAAGTGTTGGGAGGCTATTGTTTTCCTTGCCTCTTTATTCTGATCGGTTAACATTCTTGGAACCCACCGTGCACAAACTTTTGAGTACCCCAATTGTTTAATAATCGTGATCACACTGCCTTTACTAAGAGAAATAATGCGACACACTTCATCTGCAGTCACCCGACGGTCACCACGAATGATGTCATCAACTTGCTGAATGTTGTGTGGAGTCACTGCACTCACCGGCCTGCCGCTCCGCTTTTCGTCAGTCAACGGTGTTTGCCCTTCAGCTTCCTTACAACGACGAACCCATCGTCTAACAGTGCTGACATCCACTGTCACAACACCATACACCTTCTTCAGTCTTTCATGAATGCGTATGGGCGTTTCACCTTCTGCATTCAAGAATTCAATCACACAACGCTGTCTCAAACGAACATCGATGTCGGCCATCTTACAAACTTCTGCTGTGCTGCCACCTGTTGACACAGAAAGTTACTACTGCAGTGGATTGCAGAAGAAGGTTTGAGGAATGGCGCCAAATTCAAATTTTTCACTTAACTTAATTTTTTAAAGTAGAAAAAAAATGGGAGGCATTACTTTTTGACCGACCCTCGTAGCTACTGAGGTCGCTGATATGGAGTACCTGGCAGTAGGTGGCAGCACAATGCACCTAATATGAAAAACTTACGTTTTTTGGGGCGTCCAGATAATTTTGATCACATAGTGTAGTAGTTTCACCATATTAAAATATCTCGAAATAGTGAGTGGGATAGAAAACTTGCAGGCTGAATGTATGTCAGATGTTGGAAACATATTTCCTGTATTGGAGTATCTACAGCATTACATTCCATGCGACTAATATATCGGAAACCAAAAGGCTTTAACATCACAGCAAGAATAATGGTTACGCTATTGGAATGGGAATACCAGTGTATATCACTAGTGTCAGTCGATTATGACAAATTTGAATACATGTTATACTCTTCACGAAAGCAAAATATTGAAGTGTATTGATTATGTGGAATTCAGCTCTTTCTTTTCCTTCACAAGACTTCGAATGTAATGTGTATAGTGGCCTCCTAATTGGTTAAAGACAGCAGAACAGTTAAAGGATGACTAGATAGATCACCTAGATTCTTGCTCAGGATCTACGTATACGAGAATACTTTAAGACCCCCATTTGCATTGGGAAAGATGGGTAATCGAAATACAATCTTACCGAATTTATAACGTGTTTCCTACACTAAGAAATAGCATTCACTCTATGGGATGTAAGCAGTGTAACAGGAATTGTGATACGCCAACATGCATACAGCAAGTAGAAAGAAATAGATGTGTGTTTTTTTTAGAGATAATACATAAATTGTAAATCATGCTGTAATGTCAGTATCTGATAACAACATGATATTGATGGGATGAGATGTTCCGTTGGCGTGACAAGTTGTCAGGAGTGGTGATTTGGAATGAGTAATTGGGTGAAATGCGCTTAAATTACGAAACTTTTGGTGAAATTACGAAAATTTATGGAAATTACATAAAATTAAGGTAAATCCAACAAAAATGTATATGAAAACGATCCCATTCCTCTACCAGTATGATTAACAATTGATGGTGCGAACTTTGGGTTTAAGTCCTGCAGAATACACCTTGTTCCACATGAGGTTATACATTGTAAGCCATAAAAATGAATGATGAAGTGTCCATATACTCAGAGGTGTGGATGACCACGGCCTATGCCACCAAAATAGTGATCATACACATGGGTGCAATATGCACCATCAATATGAGGAAAAAATGCTCATAGTCTCTTCTAAAATGGAACACTGAGATATCCGGTACCACGTCACTGTGGAAGATAAGATTAAATGTAGAGGTCATCAACTTCAGATAGCTGATTGCAAGGGTTCCACAATACCACAAATTCTACCAGTTTCCATATGTTGCCATGTTTTCCACATTTTTGTCAATAGGATAGACTGCCTCTGACTTTTATTTCAGGAATCCTGTGTGTTGCAAGAGCAGCTTACTGTACCCCACGCGATGTCGAGCTGTATGTGAGAGTCATTGGATCGAAACAAGTTAATATCAGTTTGTCACTTGACACAGATTTCCAAATCGCGGTAGAAAAGCAAAATGTGTGGTGGTGTACAAAGCTATAGTCATACACTGCTTGGTTGTGTTACAGAAAAGCCAGCCGCTGTGGCCGAGCGGTTCTAGGCGCTTCAGTCCGGAACTGCGCGACGGCTACATGCGTCAGGCATGGATGTGTGTGCTGTCCTTAGGTTAGTTAGGTTTAAGTGGTTCTAAGTTCTAGGGAACTGATGATCTCAGATGTTAAGGTCCTAGTACTCAGAGCCATTTGAACCATTTTGTTACAGAAAAAAAGATGTATCAAGTTGATTATGAAATAACAACACAAGAATCCTTTATTGTGGTTGATAGTCTGTGGGACGTGGTCATCAGCACAGGTGACATAATTTTACACAGGTCTATAGAAGTGACTTTGCTCACTCGCACCTGCTCCAGAGGACTAAAACATGTATATTTAATGAGATCACTACACGTGCTCGAGGTCAACACAAAGAAGGCATTTGTTTTCAGCATACTGCAAGAGAGAAAGACGCAGTAAAATCTATGTATCACAATGGTGACTACTATGTATCACTTCATATAGAAGTGACTTTGCTCACTCGCACCTGTTCCAGAGGACTAAAACATGTATATTTAATGAGATCACTACACGTGCTGTACCACTACTAGTAATTTCCTTTCCTATCCCACTCGGAAATTGAGTGCTAGAGAAAAAGACTGTCTATATGCCTCCAGAAGAGCGCTAATTTTTCGTGTCATACTATCTCGTGGTCTGTACCCAAGCTGTGTGTTGGTAACAGGAGAATTCTTCTGCAGTCAGCTTCAAATAGCGGTTCTCAATAGCGTTCCTCGAAAAGAACATCGCATTCCCTCCAGAGATTCTCATTTGAGTTTTCAAATTATCTGCCCATCAGTTTGGTGAGAGGCCTAGGAACGCTTCTACAGGGCTATATTCTGAGGGAACCTAAGTCTGCAGACTCTTACAAGTTTGGGATGGGGTGGTTAGCAGATAGGTATTTTCTGTTGCTCAATGGGTCAGCCCACGTGTGATATTTCGAAAACACATATCAGAACGATTCGGTTTGCAGAAGGGGTGAGAGGAAGCATCATGTTCGACATCTTGCTATTTATTCCAACGACATTCAAGCGTCCAGTCCTTTACGAGTCTGGAATCATTAGCAGCTTTCTGCCACAGAGAGCAGTGGCCTGTTGGCCAGGAACACTGCAGCCCTGATGGATGGGTGGGGGATCAAGACCCGATTCCGGTGATGACCGCTGTTCACATGTGACCTGGTCTCGGCAGTGGGATTTGGGGCGGAGGTATTACAGGGCTGGAGAAAAGAATGAAACATCCCACTGCCCCATAGAGAGGCCAATCTCTGCAACATTAGTTCGCTATTAACATACCAGAATTCTAAGTTTCTTGCTTCCATCTCCATGAAAAAGCAATCGAGAGATGAATGAAATTAGCACTGGATATTTTCAGCTATTTGACGGTGATTAACACCCATTTTGGTGTTGGAGGAAATGACTACCTAGCTTGTGGGAATCCTCCAGAGACGTCATGGAAGCGCCTGTAATGGTGTGTAATGTGAATGTAGTGTGTGTAATCCGACCGCAGGAAAAAATAACTCATCACGCAAATCAGCTCTCTTGATCAGTTTAATTAATTCTTCAAAGACTTTGATATCAACGACATGCCACTGGGTGGACGGAAACGAGGGCGAGAGTATCGCGGATATGATTCGCAAATTGAAGTGGTAACCAGACATTTTTTAGTTACGTCGCGATCTTTTAATGGAACTTCAGTCTCCCACCTACATAGAAAGAGATGAATGTCGTAATAAAAAGTGATACATAGTACAAACCTGATATTTACAACTCCTCTGTATTTTTACCTTAATAGACTCTGTTCGGAAGTGAGGAGGCATCCTGTGACAGAGGTAGGGCGTGCTCTTAGCACTCCATCATGAGCAATAAATGAGTTTACCAATCTAGCCCTATTATGCAGGATGTAGCAGATATTCAGCTGATAAGAACAGATTTTTCTACCTGATGGGAGAATACTCAGAGGAAATATGGATTGGCCATAGTGTTATACAAGATTTCAACAAGTAACGATGCTTTAGCGAGGTAAAAACGTGTATATGGTCCGATTTCTTCTGGCTTCGTAAGTAACTCGTATAAAAGGGAAGAATCAACATTTTGTGTGATAAATTCGAGTTGTATTGACGAAACAACATGTCCGTTTTAGACTGTGTAAATGTATCGACCAGCCGCGGTGGCCGTGCGGTTCTAGGCACTTCAGTCCGGAACCACGTGACTGCTACGGTCGCAGGTTCGAATCCTGCGTCAGGCATGGATGTGTGTGATGTCCTTAGGTTAGTTAGGTTTAAGTAGTTCTAAGTTCTAGGGGACTGATGACCTCAGATGTTGACTGCCATAGTGCTCAGAGCCATTTGAGCCATTTGTAAATGTATCATCAAAGCTCATTGCGCCACAGCCAGCGCGGGAATGGTCCCGAGGGGCCAGGACTAGAAGCCGCAGCTTAAGCCTGTCGGGAGCGTCAGTTACAAAGAAAAGTTCTAAATGACCAGCTCTTCAGGTACACAATGCACTGAGTAGATGGTGCTGAACTACACTGGAGGTGACTGGTCAGTTTTTTCTTCTTTACATGCCATGTTCAAGTAAAATAATGAGCACTACATTCGTAAAAATTATCGTATGATGTATTTCCCATGTTTCTGTTGGCTAGGATGTGACTTGCTGCCCGTAAATAATAACAAGTACGTTTTATTCCCCAATGACGTTGCTACAACAGTCTTGTAGATTGGGGCAGGGATTTGTAGCCACACTGGGACAGTTGGTCGTTGTTCTAAATTTATTATACATAATTGTGTCTCCCTTAGCAGCATACCTCCTTCCACCCAACTCCTATGCTTGACACCCAGACGAAAAAATTTGAATATCCAGCCAATAAGAGGAGGGAAGCTAGATTGCAATAGTATTCTGGTTGGCCATCTTTGATTGTGTTGTTGTGTTGTCATAGACCATGTCAGTATTCCAAAGTCGATGAAAGAAAGAGAATACCCTACATCCTTCCCCACCAGCAATATGCAAGTAGAATTGCTATAAATAAAGAATATATTATTATTAATTATAATAATAATTATTATATATTAATTATTTACCGCGTAATATCGAGTTTCGCGCAGTTTTGTGAATTTCCTGCCAATAGGCTGTTGGGGAAGGGAGGGGAGGGGAGTGATCCACCAATCGTTTGGGGATTTCCCAGAGGGGGAGGGTGTAATTAATTCATTAACTCAATTGATAAATCAATTTATTTGATATTAAAACTGCGCCAGGACGGCATTTCTTTTCCCACAGGATGGGGACGGAAGGTGTGGTGACTTCTCAGAAGGACTGATTATCCCCAGGGGTAATAAACCACATAGCATAGCAATAGGCTGAGGATTTAATGGATCAATTTAATTAATTATCACATAAATTTCACATCAAAGTGCCCCTAAACGAACTTTGTCCTACTGCTGGACAACATGTTGGTTGATCTTACCAAAATGGAGATATATCACTTAGAAGGCGACTGATCGTGAGAAACAGTGAAATCTGGTGGTGATGCTCGTACTTAACTTCATTTGTCACGATAGATGTACATATACAGAGGTCATCAGAGTAGGTTTCGAAATTTACAGAATTATTACATCCTTGTTCATAAATGTAACACCCTTGGTACAAGCCTAGCAGATATGCACTGGTGTAGTCTTGTGATGGAGAATTTCTCAACATAAGACTTCAGCAGACAGAGTATAACTTTGATTCCCAGTAATACTTTGTATCAGTCAAGCAAGCTTGGAGAACCTAATGGATAAGGTGACTGCTTATTAACAGCAGCAAAAGTAGGTTCTAGCCATAGTACTGACACAAATTTTCGTTTGTCATTTCAGACATATGCTACATAATTAAAATAAGCCACATTTTAAATTAACCTTTGTCTTTTGTATATTCCACATATACTAGTTCATAACCACATTTATCAGTGAAATAGAAGGAATTTCCAGAAGAAATAACTCCGTTTTAGATTGTAAATTAGTTTTTTTCATTTCATTTACACGTCAAGTTCCGTTGGAACAAATTGAGGAGTACATTCCAAGATCATGGAACGTGTCAGTACATGAAATTACAACATGAGAGTAATAACAGATAAAAATAAAATGTTTATGTACCTAAAATGTCAAACCATAAAAGCAATCAGCTATATAATATAAGAATTAGCTTAATTTTTCAAGGAACTCGTCAACAGAATAGAAGGAGAGACCAATGAGGAAACTCTTCAGTTTCGATTTGAAAGCGGGTGGATTATTGCAAACATTTTTGAATTCCTGTGGTAGCTTATTGAAAATGGATGCAGTCATATACTGCACACCTTTCTGCACAAGAGTTAAGGAAGAGCAATCCAAATGCAGATTGGATTTATGCTGAGTATTAACTGAGTGAAAGCTGCTAATTCTTGAGAATAAGCTGATACTGTTAACAAGAAATGACAGGGGTCGACAAGAGGTCCACGAACTTACACCATCTACACCAGAGCTGCCCATTTCTGAGCCAAAGATATCCTTTTAGAATGGGAAGGGTTGCCCCAAAACAAAATAGCATATGACATAAGCGAAAGAAAACAAGCAACATAGACTAATTTTCGTGTCGAACGATCACTTACTTCAGATATCGTTCGAATAGTAAAAATGGCAGCTTTAAGTCTTTGAACAAGATCCTGAATATGGGCTTTCCACAACAGTCCACTATCTATCTGTACACTTAAACATTTGAACTGTTCAGTTTCAGTAATTATATGGCCGTTCTGTGAAATTAAAATGTCAGGTTTTGTTGAATTGTGTGTTAGAAACTGTAAAAACTGAGTCCTATTGTGATTTAGCATTAGTTTATTTTCTACTATTTGAATCCCAGCCAATGTTGTACACAGTATCCTTTACTACCAAGCTAGTATCATCAGCAGACAGAAATATTTTAGAGTTACCCATAATACTAGAGGGCATATCATTTATATAAAGAAGGAACAGGAATGGCCCCAACACTAATCCCTGGGCACCCCCCCCCCCCCCCCCCCGGTTTTGACCATACCCAACTCAGATCCCACATCACAGCCATTCTCAACACAGTGAAAAATGACCTTTTGCTGTCTGGTGTTGAAGTAAGAGGTGAACCAACCGTGAACTATTCCCCGTATTTCGTAATGGTCCAACTTCAGGAGCAATATTTAGTGATCAACACATTCAAATGCCTTAGTTAAATCAAAAACATGTCTATCGTTTGAAACCTTTTGTTTAACCCATCCAGAACCTCACAGAGAAAAGAGAGTATAGCATACGACTTCTAAAGCCAAACTGTACATATGATAGCAAGCTGTGTGATATAAAATGATCAAATATGGTTACATACACAGCCTTTTCAAGAACTTTAGCAAACACTGATGGCATAGAAATAGGCCTGAAATTGTCTACATTATCCCTTTCCCTTTCTTCCTTTTTATAAAGCGGCTTTACTACTGAGTACTTTAATCATTAAGAAAACTGACCATTCCATAGGAAAAATTACAAAGATGGCTAAGTACAGGGCTAACATATGCATCACAGTACTTTAATATTCTGATAGGCACTCCGGCATTTGCCAAGAAAGTTATATGATTCACTCTAGAAACTAAATGTTATTAATTCACCAGCAATCCTCAGAAAATGATTGTGAAATACTGTACATATATCTGATTTATTGAGTAACAGAAATATTTTTACTATGAACTGACTTCTTATCATTGACCTTGTGCTGCTGACCAGACACTTCTTTCACAACTGACCATATGGTTTCAATTTTATCCTGTAAATTAGATGTTATATTTGCGTACCACATACTCTTTGTCTTCCTAATAACATTTTTAAGCAGTTTATAATACTGTTTGTAATGGGCTACTGTAGCTTGATTGTGACTGCTTCTATCGTTTTGATATAATTTCCACTTCCTTCTACATGATATCCTTATCCCACTAGTCAATCACCCAGGCTCCCTTTTATTGCTGGTACCCCGTTTATAATGTTCTAATGGAAAGCAAGTCTCAAAGAGCATGAGAAATGTGTTAAGGAAAGCATTACACTTGTCATCTTTGTTATTGGCTCTATAAACATCTTGTCACTATTGTTCCTTGACCGCATTTAAAATACCCTCTATTGCCATTGGATTAATCATGGTCTGAAAGGCCATTCACCCTTTTACTAACAGGATGCCCATCTAGTAATGAAGAATGAATAAAAATATTGTCTATGACTGTGCTACTGTTCTCCTGCACCCTAGCTGGAAAAAACACAGTTTGTATCAGATCATATGAATTTAGGAGATCTACCAACATCCTTTTTCTTGCACAATCATGCACAAAATTAATATTGAAGTCACTACATAGAACTACTTTCTGGTACTTCCTACAAAGTGAATCAAGACCCCTCTCTAGCTTAAGCAAAAATGCTCTGAAGTCGGAGTTAGGGGACCTATAAACAACAGCAATTAGAAGTTTAGTTTCACTAAATTCAACTAATGCTGCACAACTTTCAAATATCTGTTCAGTACAGTGTCGTGATACGTCTATGGACTCAAATGAAATACTGTTTTTTACATACCGAGCCACTCTCCCACCCCACAAGGAACTCCTTGACAAAACAGCCAGCTAATCTAGCCTGGTAAAGCAAGCCTCTGAATTATCAAATTATTTAAGTGGTGCTCAGATATAACAATAATTTCAGAGTTGGCATCTATTAGCAGTTCAATAACTTTATCTCTAATACCTCTTATATTTTGATGAAATATGCTAATTCCTTCTCTACTTGGAAACATTACATCCACTGGAGGTGAGCCCTTAGTTAGAGGCACTTCCTTCAAGCAGATATACCTATCAGCTGACTTCAGTCTAAAAAAGGTGCAGCTCTAACACCAACTGCTATACGAATTTTTCCATTAGTGATACCACTACAACCACCACCACCCACTACACTGTCACCTACAAGCTTAGACATCCTCCCCTTCCCATACCAATTGAGGTGCAGACCATGCCTAGTGAAACCCCATCTACTGATAGATCCAACTGGCACCACTGAGATGTGATCCATGCCCTCCGCCATCAGTGCCCTCCCCAGCCCCACATTAAGGCGCCTAACAGCCGCATTAAGGTGAGGCCGATCATGACGCTAAAACCGTTGCACGAAATGCACATTAGTACCACCAGTTTGAGTAGCTATCTTAACCAAGTCACCACTGACATCATATTCCCCATCCCTATCGAGACTGTTCCCTGCTCCACCCACTATCACTACCTGATTCTCTTTCGTAAAATTCTTACATAACTCCCAGATGCTTTCAGTGACCTGAGCCAACCCTGCACTAGGCTTCACAATGCTGGTGACCTGGTACTCACTCCCCAACACTTCCTGCAAACTGCTGGCCCACACCTCTACCGTGGGAACTACCTAGCAGCAGAACCTTTTTTCTGCTAGACTTTGCAACTAACCTAGGCCTCCTAATTGCTGAGGACTGCTGCAAGTTACCTACATCTACAACTACACGAGGTTCCTCTCCACTCAACTCTGACAGTTGGTTGTATATATTGCATGTATGCAAAGTAAAACTGTCTGAGTACGTCCTCTTCCTAGCTACCTTCTTGCCAACTGCCAGTCTGGATGATTCACTGATCTGGCCTTGTAACACAAACCAAAACGGCCTTGCTGTGCTGCTACTGCGAACGGCTGAGAGCAAGGGGAAACTACAGCCGTAATTTTTAACGAGGGCACGCAGCTTTATTGTATGGTTAAATGATGATGGCGTCCTCTTGGGTAATATATTCCGGAGATAAATATGTCCCCATTCGGATCACTGGGCGGGGACTACTCAAGAGGACGTCGTTATCAGGAGAAAGAAAACTGGCATTCTACGTATCGGAGCGTGGAATGTCAGATCCCTTAACCGGGCAGGTAGGTTAGAAAATTTAAAAAGGGAAATGGATAGTTAACGTTAAATATAGTGAGGATTAGTTAAGTTCGGTGGCAGGAGGAACAAGACAGGTGAATACAGGGTTATAAATACAAAATCAAATAGGGGTGATGCAGGAGTAGGTTTAATAATGAGTAAAAAATGGGAGTGCGGGTAAGCTACTACAAACAGCATAGTGAAAGCATTATTGTGGCCAACATAGACACGAAGCCCACACCTACTACACTAGTAAAAAGTTTATATGCCAACTAGCTCTGCAGATGATGAAGAAATTGATGAAATGTATAATGAGATGAAAGAAATTATTCAGGTAGTGAAGGAAGACGAAAATTTAATAGTCATGTGTGACTGGAATTCGAGAGTAGGAAAAGTGAGAAAATGGAACATAGTAGGTGAATATGGATTGAGGGCAAGAAATGAAAGAGGAAGCCGTCTGGTAGAATTTTGTACAGAGCATAACTTAATCATACTTAACACTTGGTTCAAGAATCATAAAAGAAGGTTGAATACATGGAAGAATCCTGGAGATACTAGAAGGTATCAGATAGATTATGTAATAATAAGACAGAGATTTAGGAACCAGTTTTTAAATTGTAAGTCATTTCCAGGGGCAGATGTGGAATCTGACCCCAATCTATTGATTATGAACTGTAGATTAAAACTGTAGAAACTGCAAAAATGTGGTAATTTAGGGAGATGGGACCTGGATAAACTGACTAAACCAGAGGTTGTACAGAGTTTTAAGGAAAGCATAAGGGAAAAATTGACAGGAATGGGGGAAAGAAATACTGTAGAAGAAGAATGGGTAGATCCGAGGGATGAAGTAGTGAAGACAGCAGAGGATCAAGTCGGTAAAATGACGAGGGCTAGTAGAAAACCTTGGGTAACAAAAGGAATATTGAATTTAACTGATGAAAGGAGAAAATATAAAAATGCAGTAAATGAAGCAGGCAAAAAGGAATACAAACGTCTAAAAAATGAGATCGACAAGAAGTGCAAAATGGCTAAGCAGGGATGGCCTGAAAAATGAGATCGACAGGCTGTGAAGGGACGGATGGAGGACAAATATAAGGATGTAGAGGCTTATCTCACTAGGGGTAAGATAGATACTGCCTACAGGAAAATTAAAAAGACCTTTGGAGAAAAGAGAACCACCTGTATGAATATCAAGAGCTCAGATGGAAACCCAGTTCTAAGCAAAGAGGGGAAAGCAGAAAGGTGGAAGGGAGTATGTAGAGAGTCTATACAAAGGCAATGGACTTGAGGGCAATATTATGGAAATGGAGGAGGATGTAGATGCAGATGAAATGGGAGATACGATATTGCGTCAAGAGATTAACAGAGCACTGAAAGACATGACTCGAAACAAGGCCCCAGGAGTAGAAAACATTGCACTAGAACTACTGACGGCCTTGGGAGAGGCAGTCCTGACAAAACTCTGGTGAGCAAGATGTATGACACAGGCGAAATACCCTCAGACTTCAAGAAGAATATAATAATTCCAATCCCAAAGAAAGCAGGTGTTCACAGATGTGAAAATTACTGAACTTTCAGTTTAATCAGTCATGGCTGCAAAGTACTAAGGCGAATTCTTTACAGACGAATGGAAAAACTGGAAAAGCCGACCTCGTGGAAGATCATTTTGGGTTCCGTAGAAATATTGGAACTTTTGAGGCTATATTGACCTTACGACTTATCTTAGAAGAAACATTAAGGAAAGGTAAACCTACGTTTCTAGCTTTTGTAGACGTAGAGAAAGCATTTGAAGACTTAGAGAAAGCTTTCTACAATGTTGACTGGAATACTCTCTTTCAAATTTTAAAAGTGGCAGGGGTAAAATACAGGGAGCGAAAGGTTATTTACAATGTGTACAGAAACCAAATGATAGTTATAAGAGTCGAGGGACATGAAAGGGAAGCAATGGTTGGGAAGGGAGTGAGACAGGGTTGTAGCCTCTCCCCAATGCTATTCAATCTGTGTATTGAGCAAGCAGTAAAGGAAACAAAAGAAAAATTCAGAATAGGTATTAAAACCCATGGAGAATAAATAAAAACTTTAAGGTTGGCCGATGACATTGTAATTCTGTCAGAGACAGCAAAGGACTTGGAAGAAAAGTTGAAAGGAATTGACAGTGTCTTAAAAGGAGGATATAAGATGAACATCAACAAAAGCAAAACGAGGATAATGGAATGTAGTCGAATTAAGTCGGGTGATGCTGAGGGAATTAGATTAGGAAATGAGACACTTAAAGTAGTAAAGGAGTTTTGCTATTTGGGGAGCACAATAACTGATGATGGTCGAAGTAGAGAGGATATAAAATGTAGACTGGCAATGGCAAGGAAAGCGTTTCTGAAGAAGAGAAATTTGTTAACATCGAGTATAGATTTAAGTGTCAGGAAGTTGTTTCTGAAAGTATTTGTATGGAGTGTAGCCATGTATGGAAGTGAAACGTGGACGATAAATAGTTTGGTCAAGAAGAGAATAGAAGCTTTCGAAATGTGGTGCTACAGAAGAATGCTGAAGATTAGATGGGTGGATCACATAACTAATGAGGATGTATTGAATAGAATTGGGGAAAAGCATCAAGGGATCACCAATTTAATATTGGAGGGCAGCGTGGAGGGTAAAAATCGTAGAGGGAGACCAAGAGATGAATACGCTAAGCAGATTCAGAAGTATGTAGGTTGCAGTAGGTACTGGGAGATGAAGGAGCTTGCACAGGATAGAGTATCATGGAGAGCTGCATCCAACCAGTCTCAGGACTGAAGAGCACAACAACAAACAACAACAATCAGCTTTGAAGTTTTCCTAGCATTCTACATAGTGCAGATGTCAAAGAAAGTCACACTGACTGTTTAGCATGTCGGCACGGTCCCTGAGCGTGTTCGGTCAGAGGGTTTCCTGCCCTCTGTAATGGGAAAAAACTGAGGTAAAGGATCAACGACGAACTTGAATGAGTGTCTTGCGACGTCCGCCCCGACAAAAGCAACGAACAGAATCCCATTTTTTAAAAAGCGGAGTCGGTAGCGCAATTGAATGTGAATCAAATTTATTATTCGTGCCTTGGTTCAGATGTCCCGTGTACCATTTCTTTCTCGTTCAACTTGTAATACCTATATCTCGTAATTATAAAACTCATAATCATTTTTATGATTAATGCACGTCTTCTTGTTTCTAATTACGTATTGGACGCGAAATTCTTGTTTCCATTTCAAATACAAATTCTTAATTATCGATGTTTTATGAAAGACTGTGCATAAAAGTTGTTTAAATTAAGAGAACATAACAATTTAATTTTTAGGGCAAAAACGAAAAACCAAATCCTCTTTACTTGGACTACGTACATCGTTTTATATCACAGAGATAGATAAGTACCGTAGAAACATGAAAAACTATCGTTTTCACAGCATCGAACACATCATACAAATGCTGCATTTTTGCATTTGCTACTGTACCGTTACAATATGAACCGAACAGAAATGGTCTGGAGCGAAGGTGCGGGATTTGGCCCGAGAAGTAACAAGACTGTTAAGCTGCCAGACGCACTGGAAATAACGCACGCATCTTTTTCACACGTCACTGCCGAACGCTGCCGGGATATATGAGGGCTCGTCATAAAAGAAGAATAAACAATGCTGCGCCTTGTTGGCTTCGTGGAGTCTGTTGTTGATAGGCTCGTAGCAGGTGACACTTCCAGAACTGAAATGTAGTTCTCGGATTCGGATAAGGAAGGAGCTAAGAGATTACCAGACGACTGACTGTAATATCTTCAGTGGCTTCAATACTCTCTTGCGTTACACACAGCTTATGCAGAAAAATTATCCTATGGTTAAGTCAGGAATTTTCATTATTCTTGTTTTTAATTACAATAGTATCCTAGCTAAAAACGATAATGTAGTACGGTTTTCGTCTAGTCGTCTAAGGAGTGTATTGAGGGAGATTTGCTGTGGACATTTCATTCTGCTTAAAAATTAAATGACATTCGAAGATGTATTGCTCCTTTGCTCGTCTCTTTTTACCTGTGAACTGCAGTTGGCCACGTCAATGTAGGCTAGCTGTACCAGCTGACCGGCCACTGCTATCAAAATTTAAAGGCGATGGTGAAGCTGTTGTCCCGTATTATCGCTAAGTCGATATTTATTATCGTAGTTGACAGTACTAGAGACAGCTTGTCTGCAGTCCCATGTGAAACGGAAATCCAATGAGTTCCAGCAATCGTGGAAGAATACATAGTGCAACGTTTACATCAGGTTTATTCTTATGATGGACGGATTATACTTTGAGTAAAGTCCTAGGCCAGCTGAGTGTTCAGTTAACAAGCAGCTTGTTTTGTGAATTTATTGGAATGCTGTCCACAAATACGTCGTGTTGTGCAGTTGCTGAATGTATCAATAGCGGAAGTAAGACTGAAGGCGTAATTTATTACCGTTTTCTTAAAAAAAATGTCGAACTACCGCGTAAGTGGATTGCTCGTTGTAAATGAGAAGATAAAATTAATGTTAAAAACGTAAGAATTTGTTCTAAACATTTCTGAGAAAGTTATTATAAACGAGACTTGCACAATGAATTCCTGGGTCTACCTAAAAGGAAATTGCTGCAGGATGATGCTGTTCTGTCTTAAAAACTACCAAACTGGCACAGAAATAAATTGGAAGCTGCAGGTCCGAGCATTTAGAATGTTACCGATGGCTTTTATAAGAGAGAGTAACGTCATCTCGTGATGCTAGAAAGAAAACAAAAGAAAAAAAGAAAAAAAAAGAGCTCAACATTGAAAATTCTGTCTACGAGGAAAAGTAATCTGGACAAGTCTAACAACGCACACTTTTGTACTAATCCGATTCTTTCGCTAAAAGACTAGGAAATTCAAGAACAAAAGAAAGAATTGTCTAGTTTGAGGATTGCAAACGCTGTACTCTAACACAAAATTAAGTCTATGAAAAACAATGTGGCACTCGGACCACACAACATCATGGTTCGCAGCTTGTTTCTAAAGTGGAAACAACCGGTGTATTATGACTTTGATGCTGCAACGTCTAGTGATTTGTTGCAAAATATCATTAAAGAAGTTGAAAGCGCAGGAATCCATAATGTAGCCGTTACTTGTGACATGGTAGCAAAAAAAAATTGAAAGTGTGAAAGCAACTTGGCTTGTCTACGTCCAAGATATTTTTTCGAACTCTGTTGATCATACCAGAAAGTCTGGATCTTTTTTGTGTTCCACATTTGGTGAAATTATTAAGAAACCATTTTCTTGGTGATGGTACCACTTTGACTGATGATACCGTGATCACAAAAACTGTGATAGAAGATCTTCTTCGAGATCAGAAAAGTGATCTTTCGATCACTCATCACATATCGGAGGTTCAGCTTAACGTCAGAGAACGTGATCGTCAGATTGAATTGCTGCTCAATTACTTTCACATCGCATTGCCCAAACTGTGAAGTATATTCTGGATAAAGATCGTGAAGGAAGCTTCGTTGAGCTGGTGATCTATATTTTGGATGTGCTGAACTCGAGATATATCCTCAAGATCATAAACCTCCACTTACAGGCTGTTATTTGTTTAATATCACAAGACTGGGAAACTGTCTAAAAAGATTTCGATGAATTTGTGCTAATATGGGAATAGGGAAAAGAAAAGGATTCATTATAACAACAAATTCACTTTTTGGACTCTATAATGATGTGAGAAATTCTGGAGCAACTTACATGTTAACAGCCAGACTGAATCAAGATTGTCTGGAAAATTTCTTTTCTAGAATTCGAGGCTTTGGCGTATTTTAAAACCATCTCGCACCTTTCGAGGCAAAAAAACAGAATTCGTTCATTAATACTGACCGGAAGTGCAAGTGAAATACCTTTGCCTCTTCGTGCTTCAGCTACAGAGAACAGACATGAGAATTTTGCTGTTGAAAACCAGCTCACACCTTCTGTTGAAACTGAGGAAGTCTTTACAGGTTTACTCTAAGGTGATTTGTGCGTCAGAATAACTGATAAATCATTTGTGGTCGCTACACTTGAAAAGTTGATGTTAGATTTCGAGCATAGTGATTCATTGTGTAAGAACGAAGACGTGAGCGGTCACGCTTAATAATATCTGGCCGGATACATGGATTTTAAGTGCGCAAACATCGACAGTTCTTTGGGAAATACAGTAGGAAAATGTGTAATTAATAAAGAATTAAGTCAGAAGCAAGATTGGATTACTACTATTTCAAAAGGCGGCCTCATTTCTCCCTCTCATGATCGGTTTGCTAAAACATGTGATTATATTTGCTGCTTTTCATCGATCAAACATTTCTCGTTGTAGTAATGTGATGGGAACCTTAGCAGATCACATACATGTGAAATTTCCCGAACTTAATAGCAAAATAGTTCAACTATGCTCCAGAACAAGAACTTTTATTAGCATTAAGCGTTTAAACAAAAACGATAAAAGTTATCCAATGAAAAGGAATTCGCCAAGAAAGAATGTGCTCTGGACAGCGACACCTTGAGCATCTTCGAGGTAGCTTCAGCGTCTACTTTGTAGGGTAAGTTTGGAAATTATTGTCATTTTATTCACAAAAAATATATCTCAAGTGAGCAGTAAGCAATTGTAATGCATTTACAGCACTTAGATGCCCAAAACACGAGCGTGAACGCGAACATCGCCCACTAGCTTTGCGTGGCGATGTATCACCATTGCTGCTATCATCATTGCCGCTGATATTTACGCATTTCTTTCGGGAACTTGGATGTAACATTAACACTAAGTGCTGTAACCCCTGTCAGCGCAAAACTGTAAGTTAAATGGGGAAAGAAGAGAAGTGAAAAAATTTATTTTGTGATCTCCCGTTCACTACTAGCGGAGACGGCTGCTGGGTGACGTACCATGTCGCTGACCGATGAGAGTGCTCTAACCCCATCTGGCATACCCATCTTATTTTACGTTCCTTGCTGAAAAGCTCTAACACAAAAAGAACAAACAAGTTTTATGCTTGTGATAAAAGTTGTAGGAAGAAATGGGGCAGGTACAGAGAGAAATACAGTTTAACATGCAATCCAATGCATAACTGAATTTTTGTCACATTTCACATACGTAAAACCTACCAGTGATGAAAACCATGTTCAGTGTTGGAAATGCCCGCGATCATTTACCTAAATAGCTTCCTATATAGCTACTATGCTATGTTCTTGTACGAAGACGCAGGCAAAAACAAATAGATGAAGGTAATTGGAATGGCTATTAGTATCCTTATGACTAGTTATAGTCTATCAACAAGAAGGAAAAGAGCAGCAATAATGACTTCTATTAGGTGAGAGGCCTACCTAGTTCACATTCCCCTTCTTTTCTAGTCATTCTTTTGGTTTTTTTCATTTTATTGTGTGCATCCACAACCATGGAATTAAAACGCTACTGCTGAAACACAACATGGAGAAAAATTTATTTAACGTTAACATATAATATAGTTTCAAATTTGAGTAATAATGCTTGCCTTGTTACAAAATCTTGTTACAAGGAAACTTTCATGGTCGTTGCGCTATGATGTATATATTTAAAATATTGGAATTGTTCGCTTTGTGTGCTACTTTGCGCATGGCTGGTCATTTATTTGTGCAGGAAAGCATCGGCTATCTCCATTTTCTAGAATAATCCGCGACCCACGCGTCTTCGCTTCTTTCACCTTCAAAAGAGAAATACATGCATGGAATTTATACTTGTAAAAAGAAACAAACAATCAATGTCTTTGAAATAACCGACAGTTGTTCCGCCCACAGTGATCTCATTCGTGGGCGGAGATCTATATCTCAGAGATAAAAAAGGAAAACATACCTATGGAAAGGTCATCCGCGACAATTTTCCCAGAGCGGTCAGAAATATTTTCCGGGAACTGATTACTTCGGCCTGGGCACTAGGGGATTTTTGTTCATTACGTAACCAGATAGTCCTTTCGACGTAAGTTCGTTCGTGCCTCTAAAGCGTCTGACGTTTGTTTTGTGTGATGAACATATCCGTTTCTTCTTCTCGTCCGCAAAAAAGAAAACAAACAAGCGAGAAGGCGCCAGCGCGAACAGTTAATAGTCCGTCACTCTTCACCCATCAGCAGGGGACTGGCAGATTTTCCACACTGCGTCAACGGTTTTGACGTCCGGGGAACGTCCAGACGGCCACTACTAATACAAACAGTGTCGCTGGAGAACTGCCGTGATGTGAAACACAGTACACTGTGGTTTCTTCAGGCAGCGTGTGAGAATCTAAACTTATTCATGTGTTGGAGTTTTAGCCCTCAGATAAATTTCTCGGGGACGAGGAACTATCTCCATTGACTCAAAATTTAAAAAGTATATCTTCCCGGAAAAAAGCAAATAACAGAACGGAAAAAGTTCCTTTCTAAGCATTAACCCATTTTGTTTGGATCTGTCTGAGAAGAATCGAGATTCCTGCAACATCTCTTTTGTCCACTTCGTTTAGAGCGTGAACCGTGAAATTATCAGTGGCAGAAGCGAAGAGTAACATCCACACCTACACATTCTTAATATTATAAACTACGTTACAGTTGCTTGCAAAGTGCAGTACCTTCAATTGAATTTATGGTCACAATATATGTGAAGAAAAGGGACGACAAGAAATTGTGTATTCTGATATCACAGGATCCACCGATTTCACATCACTTTGCTGGAGCAGCGGTAAATTCCATCTTCCATAAAACAGTTCGGAGACGATCAGCGTTAGTGCGTAACTACAGCACGATGTTTCACCGATTCCTGAGCACCTCTTATTTCCATCTTATTCTCTGTCATTGTCCCTCCCGTTTCTGATTATATAAAATACGGTTTGAAAAGTGCGAGACTAATTTTGTTGTTATTCTATATTATTACTTTATCATTGTTATTATTATTATTATTATTATTATTATTATTATTGTTATAGGAATTATCAATAACTTATTATTTGTGATGTAGTTATGTCTCGAAAGTGTACATAAGCGAAATACATACACCTACAGAAATTGTGAAACTCTATAAACAACGTTCAGTAATAGTTTTTTTTCTATGTCCAGTGTAACAGAGGGCACGAAGACACTAATCTAATCAGGCTAAGTAAAACTTAACATCAGATTAATATGTATGAAATTTACCGCGACTGATCGACGCCTTTGCAGCCATAATATGATTACCCTTATGTTCCACACATTTTGTCGTCGAAATATCAATTGCTTTATGTACGGTAACTACGCTGCAGATTTAATCATCCAGGAAACTGCTTCCCGTGATTGATTTATAGGAAAATCGGATAATTTAGGGCCAAATGCCATAAAAAATATCAAAGTAAAAATCTGATATAACCCTTTTAGTTTTTCCCATAGATGCAACAGATATAAAGGTCTTGTGCTTCCATAGAAGTCGATGAAGTTTTGATACCATTTACTATCATCATCTTCATGTGAATGTCATCGATGCTATAAATGTTAAAAATTACTTGCGTACTTTAGAAAATTCGTCACATTTTTCAACATAGCCGCACCTCGATAGTTTTTACCCTTTCAGAGGATTTTTTTTTTCGTTGCCTGTCGTAGGTGCTTCACCCTGTAGAATCTGTATCGTAGATTTGGCTTTGTGTGCGCCCTTAAAAACAGTTTTCAGCCCCTAGTGGGGTGTTTTAAGACGTATTTCATTGTAAAAGCGTTTTTAAAATTAAATTTATGAAAATCTAAATTTGGCTCCTCGATTAGAAATTTAAAAAAAAAACATGCTACACTGTTTTTGTCAATTCAGTGCCGATGGGGGTGAAACAGGGGAAACATTTTGTGATAATGTTTTATTATGCAAGCATTTTTGAACCAAGATGTATGAGGTTTTGTATTTGACTTTTATGTTAGAAATTACGAAATACGCATTTCACTGTTTTAGAAGACTCGGTTCCTAATTGGGTCAAATGTTTTATGAAAATATTTCATTATGAAAGCATTTTTAAAGCTAAATCTATGAAAACTGGTATTTGGCATCACCCTTAGAAATGAAAGAAAATGTAAGTTTCACTGTTTTGGAAATTCAATCCCTGCTAGATTCTCATCGTATGTCGTGGGTGGGATCAGTTTTCAATATCTCATACACCATAAACAAATTTAAAATACTCAACCACCCTAACTCGCTCACACCTTCCATATGGATATTCAGTGCACATGGCGCATAAGCAAAGAGTCATAGCAAGTCATCTGTCAAGGTAATGTTAAGTGAACTCACATAGTTCCAAAGATAATATACAGCAAACATATACCTACTCATATGTAGGCAAGACCAACGTGTAGTATCAAGGGAGGCCCCTTGAGTCGCATAATACGCTGTGGTGAAAATTATATGTGAATTTCATGTCAAAACCTTATGTGTATTTCATCACATATGGATATGTATATTACATCACGCTATAAAGTATAACACCAAGAAAAGCATAGCCAGTATCCAGATTACTATAATGACGTTTTGGACTCCTACTTTCTTCACAACGAGTAATAGACACAGGGTGATTCCCCCCTGCCAGCTTTGGATACAGCGTGACAACCTTTCTGTTACTACTTCGAAAAGTTCCTGGATATCAGTCACCATAGAGCACGGGAATTCAGGCGGTGTTCATCACTTTTACTGGCAGGTTACGACTGTTCCGTCTTGTTGTAGTTAATTAGTCCCTCCTACTTAGGAATAACCTTTATCTGACCGTGAAGCATCGGACTCTGAAGTGATACGAATTGCATATAGCAGCTACCTAGAGATTATTTTTACACGAAACTCTTCACAAAACAATAGTGCAAGCAAACTATCACACATGAAACAAGTGATTGGAATTTTCATATGAAGAGGAGTTACTAATTGAGCTGATAATTGCTTTACCACTTTGAGGTAATGCGATGATGGAATATTAATACAGAAACGGTGCACATTAGGAGAAATATTCTAACGCATCTGAGTTTAGGATCATTAAATATTTTAACATATAAAACACTTCAGACTCAACAATATGTAAATAACTGATGTTCTGTTATTAATTTTATAATTAACCTACACTGTGCTGGTTGGTGTTTAATTATAAGTGCAAGAAACATTTAATTCTGATAAACGACAGTGCGCAGAAATTCACTGCATACTAAACATCTGAAAAACAATGTTTACCCTAAAGTGATGCAAACCCTGTGCTGCTTTTACTAATTAAATTCTCTTTCCACCCAACGAAAGTAGTGTTTTCGCTCGACTTTAGTCACTACAACAACCAACTGTGTTTCCAAGTTGCTAACAGTGGCTCCTGCCCGATCAATGAAGTTACCCAATGTTGAGCCTAGGTAACACTTGGATGACCATTCGGAGAGAACCAGGCGCCATTTGACACGCATATCGCTTCCGTGGCATCCAACTGGAAGACTAGCGCCAGGCCGTGGTGCAGCACGACTTTTTTTAGGCACCACGGTATCTTTCCACATACTGTTTAGTAATAGAGATGTCTCTTTACCTTTTGAAGTCTGCTTCAATGTATATTCCACAGTCAGATGATGTATTTAGTAAGGAAGCTGAAATCTTACTTTTAGCTGATTGAATCTCATTAGTTAGTGTTAGAATGTATCCACTTTAGATAGTTGACAAACTGATATCGATGACAATACATGTGTCGTTACACAGTGCCCTAGCGGCTTTCAAGCGGAATTTGCTTAAGAAAACTGTTGAGAATACCTGCACGTGTTTCTCAACATTCCTGAGTCGCCAATAAGTCCAAACATTAACACCAGCTCATTCGTTCTTTAAACCCCCGCACAAGTATCTCAGGTATTTCAATTCAGTAGCACTCATCAGCTGCCAGTCAGCTTTTAAGCAAGATAGCCCTTTCAAAGCAAAGTACGGGGTGTTTATAAAGACGACAACGCTTTGTAATATTTATTATATTAAACTTACAGTTTACCTCGTGAGGTGCCTCCGCTACCAGCAGACCTCCCTGAATTAAGAAACTGTATTAAAGCAGCTATTGCTACAATCACTGAAGACACACCTATCAACGTTTGGGAGGAATTCCACTATAGACTTGAAGTGTGGTATGTGACAAATGGTGCTCACATTGAACATTTATAAGGTTCTTGGTAAAACTGTTTGAGTTGCTCTTTCATTTCACATATCATTTATAACTGTAAGTGTAATATAATAAATATTATAAAGCGTTAAAACACCGATATTCATTTATAAACACCCTGCACAATACTTCTAAACTGTAGCTATGGCTTTGGGAAAGTCTCATGATAAAAAGGTGCTGTTACATAGACCCTTCTGTCCAGGATGTCAGGCCATTAAGTTGTGCAGCTCACCTGGACCCTTTTGTCCAGAGTGTCAGGCAGTTAAGTACACTCCTGGAAATGAAAAAAATAACACATTGACACCGATGTATCAGACCCACCATACTTGCTCCGGACACTGCGAGAGGGCTGTACAAGCAATGATCACACGCACGGCACAGCGGACACACCAGGAACCGCGGTGTTGGCTGTCGAATGGCGCTAGCTGCGCAGCATTTGTGCACCGCCGCCGTCAGTGTCAGCCAGTTTGCCGTGGCATACGGAGCTCCATCGCAATCTTTAACACTGGTAGCATGCCGCGACAGCGTGGACGTGAACCGTATGTGTAGTTGACGGACTTTGAGCGAGGGCGTATAGTGGGCATGCGGGAGGCCGGGTGGACGTACCGCCGAATTGCTCAACACGTGGGGCGTGAGCTCTCCCAGCAAATTAGGGACACTGTTGCTCCTGGGGTATCGGCGAGGACCATTCGCAACCGTCTCCATGAAGCTGGGCTACGGTCCCGCACACCTTAGGCCGTCTTCCGCTCACGCCCCAACATCGTGCAGCCCGCCTCCAGTGGTGTCGCGACAGGCGTGAATGGAGGGACGAATGGAGACGTGTCATCTTCAGCGATGAGAGTCGCTTCTACCTTGGTGCCAATGATGGTCGTATGCGTGTTTGGCGCCGTGCAGGTGAGCGCCACAATCAGGACTGCATACGACCGAGGCACACAGGGCCAACACCCGTCATCATGGTGTGGGGAGCGATCTCCTACACTGGCCGTACACCTCTGGTGATCGTCGAGGGGACACTGAATAGTGCATGGTACATCCAAACCGTCATCAATCCATCGTTCTACCATTCCTAGACCGGCAAGGGAACTTGCTGTTCCAACAGGACAATGCACGTCCGCATGTATCCCGTGCCACACAACGTGCTCTAGAAGGTGTAAGTCAACTACCCTGGCCAGCAAGATCTCCGGATCTGTCCCGCATTGAGCATGTTTGGGACTGGATGAAGCGTCGTCTCACGCGGTCTGCACGTCCAGCACGAACGCTGGTCCAACTGAGGCGCCAGGTGGAAATGGCATGGCAAGCCGTTCCACATGACTACATCCAGCATCTCTACGATCGTCTGGGTGGGAGAATAGCAGCCTGCATTGCTGCGAAAGGTGGATATACACTGTACTAGTGCCGACATTGTGCATGCTCTGTTGCTTGTGTCTATGTGCCTGTGGTTCTGTCAGTGTGATCATGTGATGTATCTGACCCCAGGAATGTGTCAATAAAGTTTCCCCTTCCTGGGACAATGAATTCACGGTGTTCTTATTTCAATTTCCAGGAGTGTATTACAGATCTATCTTATAATGACCAGATAATGCTCATTATTCTATCAGTAACAACAACATCCTCACGAACCATATGACACCCACTGCTAAATAAAAGCCTTCTCCAGAGACATCCATACGAAATGGCAGTCCGCAATATTCATCTATGTCGGTTGTGTTGCTTCTGCTTATTATCTAATTTCGCCTACTCACATTTCATTAGATTGTCATATTATTTTCGTATTTTTTTGGATCCCAACAAAAAACCCTCTTTGCCCAATTACCATCCACTCACTTGGTTAAGTCCCACTCATTTCCATTTCACATTCATTACATTACTGCCTCAAATACGTCTTCCTCTACAGTCTATTCCATGTTCCATTTGTTTATTTTTTGTGTCTCCCCTAATAACTCCCAACGTTCAACTTGACAATGTTCACTGAGTAAACCTGAATTTTAAAGCGGTTTTCGCATTATTATCCATGTCCCGCTGCTGTAATAAAAGCTGAAATGTTTATCGTTTCAGACAAATTAGAAGGTCAGTTTTAAAAATGTAAGGCCAGTTTTACTCCTCTGTTTATTTTTTTAGCTAGTTATTCAGTTGTCGTCTTCAAAAGCCCTAAGCACAAAATCTCAGCACCTTGAACAATATCTTCATTGTTAAGCAATACAGTTACCTTTTTCATTTTTTAGTATCATCATAACTGAATCTAAGATCATCTTTAGAAACTTGGTCTAAAAGGTTGCTGCGTTCATTGTCGAAGTTTATGACGAGTTATTGCAAACCCATGAGTGTGTGTGTGTAAAATGTTACTCTGACCCAGAAAATTAATTAAGAGCCAGACACGACTTTAAGACCCCAGCCGAGTGGAAGGCCTAAACCAGAGGCTCAGACGATTCTGCGGAGACCTGGGGTGCAAATTTCTCGACCTCCGCTATCGGGTGGAGAAATGTAGGGTCCCCCTGAATAGGTCAGGCGTGCACTACACGCCGGAAGCGGCTACAAGAGTAGCCTTGCAGACAAACAAAAATTGCGCGAAGCGAAATGTAGTGTGAGGAGGTCTATGCGAGAGGCGTTCAATGAATTCGAAAGTAAAGTTCTATATACTGACTTGGCAGAAAATCCTAAGAAATTTTGGTCTTATGTCAAAACAGTAGGTGGATCAAACCAAAATGTCCAGACACTCTGTGACCAAAATGGTACTGAAACAGAGGGTGACAGACTAAAGGAAGATATACTAAATGTCTTTTTCCAAAGCTGTTTCACAGAGGAAGACTGCACTGTAGTTCCTTCTCTAGATTGTCGCACAGATGACAAAATGGTAGATATCGAAATAGACGACAGAGGGATAGAGAAACAATTAAAATCGCTCAAAAGAGGAAAGGCCGCTGGGTCTGATGGGATACCAGTTCGATTTTACACAGAGTACGCGAAGGAACTTGCCCTCCTTCTTGCAGCTGTGTACCGTAGGTCTCTAGAAGAGCGTAGCGTTCCAAAAGAATGGAAAAGGGCACAGGTCATCCCCGTTTTCAAGAAGGGACGTCGAACAGATGTGCAGAACTATAGACTTATATCTCTAACGTCGATCAGCTGTAGAATTTTGAAACACGTGTTATGTTCGAGTATAATAACTTTCCTGGAGACTAGAAATCTACTCTGTAGGAATCAGCATGGGTTTCGAAAAAGACGGTGGTGTGAAACCCAGCTCGCGCTATTCGTCCACGAGACTCAGAGGGCCATAGACACGGGTTCACAGATAAATGCCGTGTTTCTTGACTTCCGCAACGCGTACGATACATCAAAATATCCACGGGTGTACTGCCGGTCTATAGTGTCCAACGGGCACTCTAGACCGGCAGTACACCCGTGGATATTTTGATTATCAAATACGCCGGGAGAAACTCAAGGATCACAACGCGTACGATACAGTTCCCCACAGTCGTTTAATGAACAAAATAAGAGCATATGGAGTATCAGACCAACTGTGTGATTGGATTGAGGAGTTCCTAGATAACAGAATGCAGCATGTCATTCTCAATGGAGAGAAGTCTTCCGAAGTAAGAGTGATTTCAGGTGTGCCGCAGGGGAATGTCATAGGACCGTTGCTATTCACAATATACATAAATGACCTGGTGGATGACATCTGAAGTTCACTGAGACGTTTTGCAGATGATGCTGTGGTGCATCGAGAGGTTGTAACAATGGAAAATTGTGCTGAAATGCAGGAGGATCTGCAGCGAATTGACGCATGGTGCAGGGAATGGCAATTCAATCTCAATGTAGACAAGTGTAATGTGCTGCCAATACATAGAAAGATAGATCCCTTATCATTTAGCTACAAAATAGCAGGTCAGCAACTGGAAGCAGTTAATTCCATAAATTATCTGGGAGTACGCATTAGGAGTGGTTTAAAATGGAATGATCATATAAAGTTGATCGTCGGTGAAGCAGATGCCAGACTGAGATTCATTGGAAGAATCCTAAGGAAATGCAATCCGAAAACAAAGGAAGTAGGTTACAGTACGCTAGTTCCCCCACTGCTTGAATACTGCTCAACAGTGTGGGATCCGCACCAGATAGGGTTGATAGAAGAGATAGAGAATATCCAACGGAGAGCAGCGCACTTCGTTACAGGATCATTTAGAAATCGCGAAAGCGTTACGGAGATGACAGGTAAACTCCAGTGGAAGACTCTGCAGGAGAGACGCTCAGTAGCTCGGTACGGGCTTTTGTTAAAGTTTCGAGAACATACCTTCACCACAGAGTCAAGTAGTATATTGCTCCCTCCTACGTATATCTCGCGAAGAGACCATGAGGATAAAATCAGAGACATCAGAGCCCACACAGAAGCATACCGACAGTCCTTCTTTCTACGAACAATACGAGATTGGAATAGAAGGGAGAACCGATAAAGGTACTCAGGATACCCTCCGCCACACACCGTCAGGTGGCTTGCGGAGTATGGATGTAAATGTAGATGTAGAGTGCACAACTTGATTTACAGCCCCAGCTATGGACCCTAACGCGAAGGCTATGGATCCTAAAGTGACGGATTGCACAGAATTTTTTTTTTAACTTGGCTGTAATATGTTAACGGAAACAATCTTTCCCTTAACACAGGAATTTATTCAAATTAAAACCATAATTAATGCGATCAGATCAGCCTGAAAAGATATGAATATTTTTCAAACTCGTTATGTAAACTGAAACTAAGGGGTTTAGTGGTTTTCAGATTTACTTGAAGCAACAACAAAGGTGCCCTCTGAAACAACCGACACTCTGAGAATTATTTTCGAATTTTTTTAATCCAGATGGAAAAACAGTGACTGTTGTTCCGACAGTTCTACTGAGAAACTCACATAGGCACCAAAACAATGCTAGAGCTGAGACAGGTTATCGCAATTACTTGACAAAATGTGTACCAAGAGAGGCCTTATCGTGATGCTGTTGCTAATTATGCTCGCCATAACCGTTACCAACAGACTTGCAGAATGCCACCATCGTGAGAATAGCTCTGTGGTAGAGGATGACGGTCGCACTCCAACCCAGTAACTCTGCATCACCTCATCTGCTAAAATATGCACTGCTGTCCATCTCCAGACGAACTCACCTGATATGCACAAGATGCGCGTAACTCCCTTCTTCAAAAGAAATCTTTCATTGATCAGAAGATACGTACAATTCATCATCTCTGAACTAACTCCTTCGACGCTCAGGTGATGCATATGCTTCCCTGTCTCTGAATGAAAGCCTTCAGTGTTCAGCAGATGCGTTTGCTTCTACAACTCAGAATGAATTTTATCTTGGTAGCCGAATTTTGCACACTGCTATTTCCTCCTGCTAAACAGGACCTGTCGCTAATAACAGAAAATGCGTATTCTGCTGGTCAATAGTAAGGTCCCTTCAAGCACACAAAATCCCACCAAGACAACACGTCATGATAGGAACGCAGTGCAATACTCCAAACTAATTTAAAAAATTGCCGCTTCGGCTCCATCTTCATGACGTCACCAACATTTTGACCAATTGTGTGTATTTGGACCTAGCAACTAGCCTTGCATCAGACGTCTTCTGAAAGTAGGAAATTGTTCACGAGAAGAGGCCATTATTTTCTGCAACCCGTGTTTCTTTTGAGAAGCATAAGAGGTTATCTTCTGAGAGTACTTTTCAGAATAAGAGAATGTTCCAGCTTCCTGCTGATAGAGTCACTCCTCAGCCCCAATGAGGGCTCTGGGCAGGGCTTCGTTGTAAAACACACAATAGACAATAGCCAGCTCCCCCCCCCCTTCCCTCCTTGGCTCTGCCAGCATGCCAACTTGCGTGGAAGCAAACCCCTGAGGCTCCCATCTGGCCTGAAGGCAGAGAGCCTCTTTTTTCGTTTCATTCTCTACCCTGCCTGTCCGAAATCCAGTTTACTTTACATTCCCACGCACACACAGAACGCATACCGATAGCAAGAAGTTCCTGCACCATGTTAAATATAAAGCTAAGAAGCTAGAAAGAGCTCAGTATGTACAGTTACTGTGATTCGATTTACTTTAATAAAACGTTTGCTGTCGTGTTCTGCACCACTATTAGCCTCTAATTATTGAATCACCCTCATACCAAATGGAAAAATTATACAAAATGTCGTGCCATGTTTCAACGTTATTACATTAAATCAAGTTAATTGCCTTCTTACAAATGTGATATTCAGTTGTGCAGTCAGCATAGTTGGTTTGTCATAAAGTCAAATTTTAGTGGTTGTAGCATGGTAAGTAAGCACACTGGTGGGAAAAAAATCGCAAAACCAAAAAATAATTAATATAGAATAATAAAATTTTGGGAATACATTTGTGTAGGTGACATATGTAAGTGAGAAACATTGCAATATCAGAGGTTTAAGAAATGCGTGAGATAAGCCATTGGAAATATGAAATGTTGGTGTGCATCCTTACACCTACAAATTTATGAATGTCATGAACATTGCAATTGTATGTTTTTTCGGTCTTCTGTTTGTGCTTCTGTGTGTGCTTAACTTCATCTACAATTTTTGCTATTAATTCACAAGTAATTTTTTTTAAAAAAACTGATATGACAATCATAATTCTAACATTGATTATGTCAGAGCAGTATTTTCTTTGGATCTAAAAATGTTGAAGCAGGAGAGTGTATGATAGCCATTGACAAGTTAGTGGTGCAGTGGGCCAGTTTTATTGCCACATCCATACACATTGTTCGGTGTCTACGCCATGGTGATATTAACTGACCAGGAATCTGTTGCAATAAAACAATATGGACAAACAGCCAGCTGTAACTAAAGGATCCCTTATGCATTTTGGGTAACTCTCATTAAGCTCGACCCAAGTGGCTTGTAGCATGCAGAGTCAGACTTCCATTGCACAGCTCATACCAGCATCTGCATTGTTTCCTGCCCACCCATTCCTGCTCGCCCGTGTGCATCGCACAATTCAAAAATTTGGTCTAATGGTAAATCGGCAGGCGCGCCATTGGATGACAGGCACTGCTAGCTTTTATTGACTGTAACTATGACTCTGGTGTTAATGCATTCCTCAGCTCAGTTGCTTTGGAGAACAGAGCTCTGGAGCTGCGAGAAGGCGCCAGCAAACAGCTTGTGACTAGTTTGTTTAGAATTCATGCACTTTGTGGTGACGTCACATGAGTGCGATAGTGGTGAGTTGGTCCATGGTGACTGGGCAGTGGCCGTAGACATAAGCACGCAGGCTGGCAGAGCACGTCGTGGTTGTGTATGCATGCATCCGGCTAGTGACAGTGGCAGCAGGCTGCACATGGTCAATAGCCATAAACGATTCATCTTGGAGGACACTAACACACAAGCAAAGTCTAGTTAGCGATTAATATGACGCAACAAAGCGCTCATAAGTTACAAAATTAATGCAAGGTAAAGATATAAAACAGCCACTAATTAGCACTGGTTTAGTCCACTGACACAGTCCAACATAGAAGCAGGGTGTGCTACTTGATCCAGTCTCGATGCTCGAGACATTGGAGAACAGTCTTAACTCACATAAGCAGTGTGTCATTGCAAGACAAATGAGGGTCTCATAACTGGGATGGACTAGCCCAGCGACACAGTGGTCGAAGTCTAGAGTTTGATGGGAATGCAAACATGGAAACCAGCATGGCAGTTGATCCAGCCTCAACACCTAATGCAGCAGAGGCACAGGGACAGACCCATGTCCAAAAGCTGCAAGAGACAAGCTGCAGACGATATGGGAGATGATGACTGGAGATCAGCTGATAATCTGGCCTGCTGGAGACAGGGTCTCTGCAGCAAGTGGTGGCTCAGGGGTTATATTCTACATCTGCTGGGCCACATGTGGGCTGTGTCACATAACCTGACATTGTTAGTTGTGAGACAATGGAGGTCTGAGGCCAAATAATATGAGGTGTGACAAAGTAATAAGACTGATTTTCTTTGGAAGATGTGGCAACTATGCAGGCTTGTGTAGGCACAATATCTTTTACCTTGGTCTATAAGCTGCATCTAGTCCAAGCAGCACATCGATGCAAGTGCTCAGTTGTGAGTTGTGCTGTAATAAGCTAACATGAGTTTGTGTCTCTTGTCATGGAAATGGAAGCGCATAATATTGCACAACAGTATGCCATTTCTTTTTGTGTTAAATTGGGTGAATACGTGACGACAACTTACATTAAGCTTCAGAAGGCTTTTGGAGAGGAGGTTATGTCAAGAACTCAAGTTTTTCGTTGGAATAAAATGTTTAGTGAAGGCAGAACAAATGTTGAAGATGAAGACCGCAGTGGACGACCATCAACCTCACGGACAGATGTCGACTTGGTGGGTGTGTGAACTCGGACGATCTGATCGAAGATTATCTGTGAAAATGATTGCAGAAGAACTGAACATCAATCGAGAAACGGTTAGTCCAATAATAACTGAAGATCTTGGTATGAGAAAGATTTGTGCAGAAATGGTACACAAAAATCTCAGAGCACAACAGCGAGACACACGGAAAAATGTTGCAGCCAATCTGTTAGAGCAAACGGAAATAAATCCAGAATTGTTGAGCCGTGTTATCACTGATGATGAAAGTTGGTTTTTTCAGTGCGATCCAGAGACAAAACGCCAAAGTTCGCAATGGTGCTCAAAAGGATCGCCCACACCAAAAAAAGCTCACATGTTAAAGTCAAAAGTGAAATGCATGCTTGTGTGCTTCTTTGAATCCAAGGGAATTGGTCATAGAGTGGGTGGCTCCTGGACAAACAGTTAACCAATATTAATAGAAAGAATTTTTAGAAAGACTTTGTAAAAGAGTTCTTCGTGTCCGTGCCAACATTGCTGATAATTGGATTCTGCATCACGATAATGTGTCATCCCATACTGCTCTGTCAGTAGAGAAATTTTTAACCTCAAAACAAATTTCAGTACTACCACAGCCACCTTATTCACCAGATATCGCTCCATGCGACTTTTTTCTATTTCCAAGAGTCAAAACGGCGGTCAAGGGACACTATTTTCAAACAACACAAGATGTCTAAAAAGCTGTGGCGAAGGTCTTGGAGGATATTACAGAAGATAAGTTCCAGAAATGTTACCATCAATGGCAGAAGCGCTGGAAAAAGTGTGTGCAATCAGAAGGGAACTACTTTGAAGGAGACAACACTAAACTTGACTAAAACGGTAAGCAACATTTTTTTACATCAGTCTTAATACTTTATTGTCGCACCTTGTATATTCAAAATGGCGGCTGAGTTTTTCTCATACCCCTATGATGTCACAACCACCTCCACTTCCTGGAGGTGGTGTGTTATTTTGATGGGAAAAAGGTCAATTGGGTACCTCCACTAACCTAACACTCTCACCCCTCCCCCCACTCATATGACGTCTCCCATCCACCCCCACCCCCTCCTATGATGTCACCTCTGGAAATGGCGAGAAACTGTCAGTCTCTGTCCAGCTGCCAGAGAGGAAGGTTAGGTTAGTGTACTTCAATTATTTTTTATGGGAAACGGTAATTCTGTTATTGAAGAGGAAGGCAGGGTATTTATTTATTTATGTATAGCTCAGTTGTCTACCTCCAGTAACCTATCTCAGAGTCGTGCATGTTCGCCTTGACTTGCCTTGCCTGAGTGAGCTAGCTCATACAACACCCACCAGAGGAAGCTGTTAGCATCCCCACTTATCCTTCCCATTCCTAAGAGAATCACCAATCCCACCTCTACCCCTCCCTGGATATAGCGGAAAACAGTAAGTATCCATTCAACTGCTCGAGAGAAAGGTTAGGCCTTAAGGGAGGTATACCTTTGACATGAAAAATTTCGATTTCAGTGCGACGAGTTGTAGAGGTATGAAATATTTTACGTGGAAAAAATTAAGTCCATTCATAAGGAGGATTCAGATTTACGTGGGAAATTGATATTTACAGATCTACACTCATCATGAAGAGATGTTTCCGATACTTCGCTCATTATCAAATACTATATGGTTATGGAATGAGGCTTGCTTCGCTTTCGACTGCCTAGTTTCATATCTATTTGAAGTGAGCTGTTGCATGTCTCTCTCTCTCTCTCTCTCTCTCTCTCTCTCTCTCTCTTTGTGTTATCAGCCCAGCAAGGCCCAAGAGTTCCACAAGCCTGTTGTTCGACTGCGAGGTATACTGGCGCTCTACATATTTCCCGTCTTTATTTGGTTGAATGAACATCGATTGTAAAGTATTGTTTGTATCAAAATGGTGAAACACCGCTGGAGGTGACATTTGTTGGTTCTCTAGATATGAGAAACACATTCGATTATGAGTTTTGATGCCTTAGATGACTTTGTAAAGTTTAAGGTTGATGTGGAATCTGTTATATCATTGACATCGCAATTCTCTACAAAATATGAGTGAAACTACCAGTTTTCTCTGTTTTTCGAGTTTTCACGTACAAATAATTACAGATAAAATAAGCTTTGGTTACTCAGTGGCATGTAGCATATCCCACACCAAAGTTCCAGCTCTCTATTTTTTTATGTTTTTTCCACTCTTTAAATTCTGGATTATACTGCTACGTAGTTGATATCGAGAACAGTACATAAATGGTATGATATTCCAGAAGACCATGTGCAAATACATTAAATTCTGAGAATTGTCATATGCTACTCGATGATTTTAGCATAAAAGCATCACAAATGTCATCGGTTCTTTTTGGTGTGTCACATCGGATATTGCAGCTGCTATCGGTAAATTAATTTGTGATTGACGAAGCAAATGTCATCGTTTTTTGACGTTTAAAATCCCTTGTTCAGCTTTAAAGTGATGTGATTCGTGACATCACCCTTGCTTGTCACTGTGAGAGAAGTCTCTCCCTCTCTCTCTCTCTCTCTCTCTCTCTCTCTCTCTCTCTATGTGCTGGGCGTCTCTTTCGTCACAAGGCACCACATTCAGCCGTGCACAGGGCCGACGACACCTTTTGCAGTGTGTAGTGGTCCCGCTCTATTTCATGAAAGTCGCACAGTGGCAGGACACCGTTTCGAAGCTACTCCTGGATAATGAGGTAAATTTCATGATTATCATAGGCATGATTTTTTTATTTTTTTTTTTTTAGTAGGACAGAGTGTTGTTTTCGTTCACAGTTTTCTATTCTGCAGGAATGCGCCGCGAATTCCCTTGCCTTTTGATACATGTAGCCTAACAGTGCAACGCATGTGCCAGTGCTGAGAATTGTGGCACACGGATGGCGCGGTGTTCAGCCCGGAGTAGGAATTGGCGGTTGACGCTATGGGCAGGGCCAGCCTATTCCTGCTCCCAGGCTGAGCACCGCACCATCTAGGTGCCTTGAGTTTCAGCACTGGCAAGCGCGTTGCGCCGTTAGGCCACGTACATCAAAAGACAATGGAATTCGTAGTGCAGTCCTGCAGACGAGAAAAATGTGAATGAAAACAACACGCTGTTCTACTGAAAAAAAGAATTCCCATGGTAATGGTAATCACGAAATTTACCTCATTATACTGGAGTAGCTTCGAATACTGTCTCCTGCCACTATGCAACTTTCATGAAATGGAACGGGACCACTGCACACTTAACGAGGGGTCGTCGGCGCTGTTCACAGCTGAATGGGCCGTGGACACTATGGGCGACGCCAACCAGTTAATGTTAGTAGGTGGGTAAGTCAGGGTGTGTCCAGAAGATTATTACCCTCCTGGTGATCGAATTTTCCTCAGCATTCATGAGATATCATAGACAGAAATTTTGTTTACGAAGGACAGTTTGGTTTCGACGCCTTTAGCGTTAATGACAGAATGCTCTGGAAGTAGCTGTATTATTGGAGGCTACTGTTGAAAGTTCTAACAATGGGGAGTATAGAGAATGTATATCAGGGAGGACATTGTCCGTGAAAATGATCGACGGAGTCTTATTTACGAACAGAGAGGACTGCTGCCTGTATACCCCCCTCCCCCTCCCCTCTCCCCCCCTCCCACACACACAGGCGTTGTGAAAGTATGCTACTGTTCTAGACCAATGACAGCTTCTGTTTGCTGTCGTTCATCCGTACACAGAAGTCTGAGTGCATATTTGTGTTTGGACTGTGCAAAATGGACCTTGTCACTCTTGTGAAATATTAAGACTCCTCCTGCTCCCTCACATGGGAGCCACTTGGAGTGTCATGGAATAGTACCTCTGGTGGCCATCAGGTATCGTGACGACAGTCAGTACGTGCGTTGCAGCTCCTCTATAAGACACAGTCACATACAGGGCATTGCGTGTACTACACCACCACCCAAACAGGACGCGTCAGCCGCAGGGAGCCCAGGACCCCGTGTTGCGCCATGCTGTGTGTTAGATATGCAGTTACAAGCATTGTGTGTAGTAGTAGCTTTTAGCCTCCACTGCGCTACCACCCTGTAATTTAGAAAGTTTTTTCATGTTGTTTTATTATATCCCATACCATAGTTGTAATTTACATATGATGTGGTGTTGCTGTTTGTGCAGCATTAGTGTTATTATCAGTAGCAGGTATGTGTAGTCCGATTTTTTTTAACATCACTGCAGTTCTGGTTCACAGCATTGCAAATTTTTTAATCCCCATACCCTGTTCGATAGTGAACTAACCATGATACAGTATTCTATCTAGAGCAGAGTATATCTACAAGTGTTGTACATATACATGTAGTGGCAATTATTTATTTAGAAGCAAACCCAGTACTTGCACAATTATTCAACTACCATATATCGAGAGCCAATTAACCAACAAGTGCAAGCTGGAACAAATCAGTGACAGTGTTTCCTCCAACAACAGCAGTCATACTACTATCTCTTATAGTGCGATCCAAAATGTAGCACCACAGTCTCTAGGTCATTTACTGGTGGCAATTGCACTGACTTATCTCCTACACTGTCACTTGTAAATGGAGGGACCACTTTCCCCTTCCCCTAAATAAAAGGAGCTACACAGCTTAATGACAACAAATTTCAATCAAGTTATGCATATACACCATTTGCATTTGTGTCGACATTGCTTGATTCCTAAAGGAATCTAGTGGTTACATTAGTGGCAATACTTCATAGTTGAGAACAACAACGTCAACAACAACAAAATGGATATTAGTAACCTTTTGTGCATGTCTGTGTGTGTGTGTGTGTGTGTGTGTGTGTGTGTGTGTGTGTGTGTGTGTGTGTGTGTGTGTGTGTGTGTCTGTGTGTGTGAATGATCCATAGACCTAATTTCATTTTATTATTTTACAGATCCACTATCTGATAGTCTGGCATTGTCCTTATCACCACCACAGATGCAGGAACCACCAAGGTGGTATTTGCTACTCAGTAAGGAGGAGGAGGAGGAGGTGGAGGGCAAGTGGAAAAGCTATGTTGAATTTTTATGTGAAGTCATAAAAATTGATTAAAATAAATATGATTCTATTTTTATAGACAAAAAGGTATTTTTTGTGTCACCCTCTCTCTTATATACCTAACATCTACAAGACCACCTCCTTACAACAAAGTCCTCCACTTATAGCACATACCATTTCCTGCAGACCATACATGTTCATGCACTTTGTTGAGAAATACAGCCTGTAATGCCTCTCAAGCTGTTAATTCTGATGTAGGAACACCAAACACAGTGAGCAGTTGCTGCATTAACACTGGTGCTGTCAAAGACGAGAACACCAAGACAGGATGTGTCATACTTAGTCATCAACTCTGTATGTATATGGCAGTGTGCTACACAGCTTCCCCCTCTCTATTTGAACGAGCCTTGCCTTCGAACCTCGCTAATACATTCTCAATTTGCACTATAACTTTGGGGTCAATGTCAGCTGCTACCCAAACATTAACATGCAAGGACCCATTTGTGGTTAAATTATGTGTACTGGTGAACGCTAACATCAATATAACAGTCTGACATTGCATAGTCGTTGTCTGCCAATCCTGTAACCCTTATTTCTTGTGACTAATATGTGAAGCAAAAGCATCATAAGAATGCTGCGAGGACCATGTAGGCCGGCAAACTCCATTCTAAAATATGATGGAAAAAAAATCTCAGGGGAACTCGACTTCTCGCAGAACAACAGAGGTACGTTAGGGTATTATGAATGTATAAAGGCAATTTTTTACTCGATCAGCGTTTGAGATTGGGATGGAAATGTAATCTATAAGACTGGTTTCATGTACCCCCAACTGTGCAGTGTACAGCCGCTTGCAGTGTATTTGTTTTAGATGTGAAATGTTCATCATACGTGCTGGAGTTGTCTGCACTTTGGAGTGAAGACCTGTGGCGAGGGGGCGGAGTTGGTTGTTGAGCTGAACCTACCTAAATCTATCGCACATTAATAAGATTAGAAATCCTGTACACTGCCATCGGAAGCGTTAAGTGCCCTAAAATGCTTAGCAGAATGTATCTGGATCAAGCTGAGGTAAATGGATATGTTGGTTTCGGATTCATTTGTTGTAATCGTTAAGGAAAGCAACCTACGCACTAGGAACTGATACGTCGGTGAGCTAAAGCAGAGTAATATGTCAGGATCAAATTCATTAGCGTGGATCGTTAATGAACAACTGATTTATCCACTAAGAAGTGACTATCAAGGTAGCGAGTGACCACAATTGCTACGAGTAGTCCTATGTCACCTAGAGACTATGGCACTACAATTCGGATCGAACTACGAATACAAAGTGGTGGTATATGCTTGGGAGGGGGTGGTCAGCAGACAGGAAGTTTGCTATTGTTCATAAGACCAGTGTGTTTCGGTTTGCAGAAACATTTCCCCTCAGCACTAAGGAATGCCATTGAAGTTTAACGATTCATGCAGTGTTCTAGACAGGAATTTTGTCTATGAATAACTAGTTTACCTAGTGTAGGCTCAGTTCTTTGTTTACTTTTTGTTTCGTCGCGTAAACAATACAGGTTATATTGATTTTTTCTCCAAAAGTTTTGAATTAGTATCTGAACTTTAGGCTTAAACTTTCTAAGTAATTTAATATATTAATTAAGTAGTCTCCGAAGTTATTGTTGTTTTAACTCACTCTAAAGCTAAAATTTGTTTGCCATGAGTGAGCAGTGTATGACTTGCCATAGGATTGTTAGTTCTGGGGTGTGGTGTGAGGCTTGTTGCAGTTTATTTCATGTGGGTGACTGTAGCAGCGTGGGAATTGGTGAAATTAACAAGCCTCATTGGTTGTGCAGGATTTGCTCTAGGGATAAGAAGGTAGTGGAACAGGAGGGGAAGATTGCTGCCCTTCAGGTAGAACTAGATAAAGCGAAACAAGATCTGGAAAGGTTTAGGGGAGACAAGGGAAAATAGAGGGGGGAAGTGATAACAGGTTATAGAAGAAATAGGAATAGGACATTCTCAGACAATATAGTTGTGAATGTGGAAAACAGGTTTGATGTGTTGTCACAGTTGGAAACTGATGATCCACAAATAGAAGTGGAAGGAGACAGGACACAACAAACTATCAAAAAGTGTTTGAAAAGCAAGAAGTCAGAAAAAGCTGTGAAGAAGAAGGTTTTGTTGTTAGGTAGTTTACATGGTAGATGTGTTGACCAACTGTTGCAGGATAAACTAGGGTCAGGTTCGAGGCCTCAAGCTTTTTTAAACTTACTGCAAGTCTGGGTCAGGTGATACAGGATGTAGGTTCACTTTGTTAGGACTTCATTAAGGAAGACACTGTAGTAGTAGTGGGTGGAGCAGGCAACGGCATAGATAGGAACCCTAATTACTCAATTGAGAGTGACCTGGTAAAGATAGCTTCAGCAATGAGGCATACTGGTGTTGAGATTGTGTCTGTTCTGAGACGCCATGACTGGCTTCATTTAAACTCTTCTGTTAAGAGAGTTAATTTAGAGGTGGAATGGCTGCTTGGATCAGATATGGGGTCTCATATCGGTGTGGTTCCTGTTGACTCTATCAGCAGGTGGGACTGTAATAGGCATGGCCTTCACCTCAACAGGAAAAGGAAGGGAAAACATTCTGGGCTAATAGCAAATAACCTAATGGGGTGGGGGGGGGGGGGGGGGGGGGGGCACTGTGACAAGTGGTAAAGTACCAGTGGTTACAGGTGATAGTTGAGCTGTCTTTCTAGGGTAAGGAGGGCAGAAACAAAAGATGTTCAGAGACAGGCTGAAAATGACATTCACATTGATAAAACAGGGAGCCAGAAAGGAGATTTTAATGTACACAATTCATGCAGGCAGCCTCTGATTGAAATTAAAGATACTGAGATATTGGCAGGAAAATTAGCTTTATCCAGTTGTAATTCATCCAGTACACAAAACCAGTTATCACTGTTGCATCAGAATATCTGAGGACTAAAGGGTCAGCTTAATGAGTTGATAATTTGTGTTGAAGAATTAGAGTTGAGCAAACCAGTTGATGTAATCTGCCTCTCTGAACATCATTTCATCACTCGTACAGATAAGTTAAATGTTACAGGATTCAAGTTAGCTTCTTATTTCTGTAGAGAAAATATGGAAAAAGGAGGGGTTGCCATATTTGCCACATACTGTTTTGATTTCAAGAATACTGATATTAATAAAGTTTCCTCAGAACAACACTTAGAAGTATGTGCAGCAGAAGTAGCATTTCATAATAGGTCCTTCATAATTTTAGGTATATACAGATCAATTTCAGAAAATTTTAACTTCTTCATAAAAAATCCGGAAACTCTGCTGTCCCACCTGATAGTAAAAAACAAGGAAATAGTGGTTGCTGGGGATTTTAATGTGGATTTATTGAAAAGCTCTGTCAGTGAACAATTATTGCAATCAGTAACACCATCATTCAATTTGGTTCCTGCTGTGAACTTTGCTACTAGTATGTGTAAATGCTCTGACACTGTTACTGATAATATCTTTGTAGACAAATATAGGGGAAAAGGTCATATCACAAAACCTATAGTAAATGGGCTATCTGATCATGACATGCAGCATCTTGTGCTAAATGTCTAAACTTGTCAGGATTAAAAAATCTATTAAATATGGGTATTACAAAGAATACTACAAAATATTGATGCAAGTAATCCAGAAATTGGAACAGCTTTATTATGAGAAAAAGATAATTACATCAGGTAACAAAATAAAAACTATATGGGATACAGTGAAGACAGAGACAGGTGGGGCCAAAAAGGAAGAGAAACAGATAGCTCTAATAGTAAATGAGACTTTGGTAACAAGTACATGTAGTGTTGCAAACATCTTAAAAAAGAATCATCCCATGTAGGCTTTCTCTTAAAAAAGAACTTCATTTCTGTTACTGACAACTTGGGGTTATCAGGGTCAGTAAACAGTGTAATGGAGTATCTGAGACCAGCCTTTAAGAATAACTTCAGTAAAATGGAAATGACACTCATGTCTCCCAAAGAAGTAGCATCCAGCATAAAATCCTTAAAATCTAAGTATTCCAGTGGGTATGATAACACATCAACAAAGTTAAAGAGCGCTCATGTGAGCTGAGTTCTATCTTAAGTTATTTGTGTAATTAATCTCTTATCAGGGGAAAATTTATATACTGGCTAAAATTTTAAGACGTTAAGCCCCTTTACAAGAAGGGGGATAAAGACATACCATCAAACTATCGAACAATTTCACTTTTGCTGGCTTTCAAAAAATATTTGAAATCGTTGCGTTCAAGTGTCTCCTTAAGCATCTGACTGCAAATAATATACTGTCAAAGTCACAGTTTGGATTTCTTAAGAGTTCTGTTACAGAGAAAGCTATTTACACTTACAGTGAGAATGTACTTAATTCATTAAATAATAAATTAGACGCTACTGGCATTTTCTGTCACCTGTCAAAAGCCTTTGACTGTGTGAACCACAGCATCCTCTTAAGTAAATTAGAATATTATGGTGTCACCAGCAGTGCTGCGAAATGGTTTGAGTCTTATCTATCTGACAGGAAACTAAGGGTGTCATTGCGAAATACCTGTGCAGTAAGCAGTGAGTCTTCATTTGACTGGCAATTAATTACAAGTGGTGTTCCTCAAAGTTCCATCTTGGCTCCATTGCTTTTTCTTGTGTACATTAATGACCTGCCATCTGTTACATTGCCAGCCGCTAAGCTTGTTTTGTTTGTAGATGATACAAACATTGCAATAAGTAGCAAGTCAAGTAAAGATTTACAAAAAAAGCTGCTAATAAAAATTTCACTGACATTGATAAACGGTTTAAAGCTAATTCGCTGTCATTAAACTTTGAGAAGACCCATTACATGCAGTTCAGAACCTGTAAGAGATTTCCTTCCACCATGAGATAACATCTAAAGACATGCAGATCGAAGAGGCTGACAATGTTAAATTTCTGGGATTAACGCTCAGTAATAAATTCAGTTGGGAAGGCCATACTGCAGAATTGCTTAAGCGCCTAAACAAGTCTGTATTTGCTGTAAGAATGGTGTCAGATGTACGAGATATAAATATATAAAAAAAACTTGCATACTTTGCTTCCTTTCATTATGTTATGTCACATGGAATCACGTTCTGGGGCAACTCATCAAACTGAGCAAAAGTTTTTAGTGTGCAAAAGCGTGCAATAAGAAATATTTGTGGCGTAAATACAAGAACATCTTGTCTAAACTTGTTCAAGGAGCTTTATATTCTAACCACTGCTTCTAAGTATATTTGTTCATTAATGAAATTTGTTGCAAGTAATACATCAGCATTTCCAACCAATAGCTCAATACATTGTATCAATACTAGGAGTAAGAACAATCTACATAAAAACCTAAAATAACTGATCTTGGTCCAAAAAGGGGTCCAATATTCAGGAACACATATTTTCAATAAATTGCCAGCAACCATTAAAAACTTGTTTTCAGATAAAGCACAGTTGAAATAGAGTTTGAAAGACTTTTTGATAAGCAACTCCTTCTACTCCATAGATGAATATCTTAGCAGAACTGTTAAGCCAGCTGAAATAAAAATATCTGCCACATTTCAGTTTTGACAACACTTGGTCACAACAGTCAAGATTAGGTATTTTGTGTATGATAAATTTATTAATAGTGCATAACAGTGATACATTCTGACAGCGTATTAATCCTGTAAATATTAGTTTACTGCATTGTATTAACCTATTTTGACTGTCTCCTGACAAATGATCTGGCTAATAAGTATTATATTCAAATGTTTTATGTTATACTTTCTGACATGTTCCACATATACGAGAATCATCTCATTTTTTGGGTCTATGGAACGAAAATTGAATCTAATCTTATCTACTGGCCACATACCATGCACACACAGCTAGACATATTCCAGAGCAACATCAGTTTGTGTTTACTTTTCTTCATCTATACACACGCTGATAAGTGCAAATTTGTGTTTTCAGATCCTGCAAAATGGACAGCGTCATCGGAGAAACCAGTGCAAGGCTTTAATGGGGGGGGGGGGGGGGCTGTACCCTTCTAACTTACTCTTTGTACACTAAGTGCGTCAGTTCTTTCTGCTTGGGCATACATTGACTATCATGCAAGAAAGTTCGTAACATAAACGAAAGTCACTTGGGCTTTTTAATTATAATTATGCCCTTTATTCCTCGACAAATATATGATAACGACGATGTAGTGGTGAGTTTTGCTACTGGGAAGCTACCATATGCCGTGTAAACTGACAACCAGCGGATGTGAGCCTGGGCATAACATAAATTTTGGATTCTGTACACTTATAAATAATAATCAAGCTGTTTGTCGGGAATTTTATGCTGTTCGAACGTAAAGTACTGTGATTAATATGCCGCTATATCACCAGGTGTGTGTGCAAAGTGATAACATTACTATTCCTGTAAAAAATTACTTATGTCTAGCCATAAAGGGCGTATAGATTTGACGTGGGGAATAGGATTTCGAAGCATTGATATTTATATCTGAGCATAACAGGTGACAGATTCATATCCACCTGCGAAATATACCAATGCAAGAACTATACTGTACAGGCATGGTAGGCAGTATGGCTGTAATGTCATGAATATCCAGAACGAGATGTCATCAGCTCCCCTAGGGAGATCCTCACATGTTCTTTGTCGCACTATCGACTGTGATGTCTATAAAAGTGCGCCAGCTCATGTCGGTGATTTCTTACCAAGCCTTTCGTCCGTAAGAGCAGTGTCGATTATCACAAAGTGCCGGACATCTGTGCCTGTGTTTGAGAGAGCCTTGACAGGCTGCAGCGTCTTCCGAAAGTGCTGAGGGAAAATACTTGCAATCTGCTCTCCAATCTGATTGGCTAAGAAGACCTAAATATCAAATAATTTTATAGAACACAGGAAAATTGAGACACCTGGCCAGTGTGAGTGTGGACACACCACAATTGTTCAAATGGTTCAAATGGCTCTGAGCACTATGGGACTTAACATCTATGGTCATCAGTCCCCTAGAACTTAGAACTACTTAAACCTAACTAACCTAAGGACATCACACAACACCCAGCCATCAGGAGGCAGAGAAAATCCCTGACCCCGCCGGGAATCGAACCCGAGAACCCGGGCGTGGGAAGCGAGAAGGCTACCGCACGACCACGAGATGCGGGCACCACAATCGTTTCGGACGCTATACACATATAAACAATAGATGCATTACTTGTCTGAAGTGTGTACGTGTTCGAGTGTAAGTTACTGGGGTCTGTGTTACGACATGTGAAAAGAAAATGATGAGGATGGGAAGTGAACAGACAATTGGCGTGGAAAATTGCGATTTCAGCGCATGTCCAGCCATAGGGGTATGAAAAATGTTGCATGGAAATTTACGTCCGTCATAAGGAGGATATACGTTTACGAGGGTTAGAACTTTAATAGTGCCAACTATTTATTTACAGCTCGTACAAAATAGATATGTGTTTCGAAGTTTTACTGACCTTCAAAGTAGTCACTAGCATTGTGTGTAACCCGTTCCCAGCGATGTGGACGTCGTAGGATACTCTTAGCAGGCCCAGCTGTGTTGAGAGTTCGAGCGGCGTGGTGTATTGGCTGAAGAATTTGTAGTAGTTCTGAAGCGAATGTCGTGAAGCGCTTCCTCCAGTTTAGAAATCGAGTTGAACTTAAGAGGGCTTAAGCTATGGGAGTGCAGTAGGTGGTATAGAACTTAGCAGCACCATCAGACAAATAAATCAGTAACACTTGCACCGTACGTGCTTGAGCATGGCCTGGAAACTGATGGTCAGGTTCTGCAGAAAGTGTCATCACTTCTGTCTCCATGCTGTTCATTTATGGAACACAACCTTCGACCAGCATAGAGACAGAAGTGATGACACTTACGGCAGGACTTGACCATCATTTTGCAGGACAATGCTCAAGCACGTACAATGAAAGCTGTTACTGATTTGTTTGACTGATGGGGCTGCTAAGTGCTATACCACGTATTGCACTCCCCTGACTGAAGATCTAATGTGTGCAACTCGATTTCTAAACTGAAGGGAACACTTCACGGCATTCGCTTCAGAACAGCTACAAATTCGTTGGGCGACAGACCGGGCCACTCGAACTGTCAACACAACTGGCACTGCTAAGAGTAACCTACGACTTCCATATCGCTGGCAACGGGTTATGCACAACACTCGCCCCTCTACCAGTCAGGGAGGCCCTCCGGCAAAGTCCATGCACATACCCGCGCTCGATGGTGGTGCATAGGTGCCATCACCCCCACTCCTCCCATAATGTCATCTCTGGAAATACCGGAAAACAGTCTCTCTTCAGCTGCTGGAGAAGAAAGTTAGATTAGTGTATGTTATTTATTTCTAGTGTTTAAAGGTAATTCTGTGCTGGAGAGAAGGCAAGATATTTTATTTATTTATAGCTCAATTGGGGTACCTCCAGCAACCTAACTTGGAGACATGTGTTCGCCATGACCTGCAAGGGCCAACTGAACTAGTTCCCACTGCAGCCACCAGAGGGCACTGCTGGCTTCCCCTCCTCCCACCACTCCTATGACGTCAACCTGCGCTCCACAACCACTACTCTTCCCCTGGAAATGGTGGGAAACGGTCAGTCTGTGCTGTGTTTCAGGACACGAGGGTAAGGTTACTCTAGTGTCCTTGATCTATTTTTGGTGGAAAACTGAATTAAAAATCGCTCCAAATTACACATCTATATGTCAGTACCACACGACGAGTTGCTAAATTCGCTATACGGCTAAAAATTGACTATATAACACTACTGGTATTATTCTGCCGGAAAGAAATTCACAGTACCACCCAAAAATGGTAGCAGATGGGCTCAGAATAAATAGTAACCCTACATAGGACGCTCTCTTGACCTAAAAGTCTAAATAAATCTCTTTCCTCAAATTGTAAATTGTCGAGAAAAAGACTTGGTCTAAAACGATAACTGAAACAACTCCCCCCGCCCCCCCCCCCCCTCCCAAAGTGATATACACATAGAAATCACGGAGAAATAAGAACTGCAGTGATATTAAACAGATCGGATTGTACGTATTTGCTACTGATAATAACGCTATTCTGTACAAAGAGTAACTGCATTACACCTGTAAATTACAGCCATATGTTTTGGGATACAAAAGCAACACAAAATGCTTTGTAAATTACTGAGTGCTGGCACAGTGAATTTAAAAAGCTATTACTACACACAACACTCGTAATCGTGTATTTAACACACAGTGTGAGGTCCCAAGCTGCCGTGTGGAGACGCATCATCTTGAATGGTGGTGCAACTCGCTCACTGCCCTGCGTGTGATTGGACACTCCAAGCGGCTCCTGTACGAGATGCCATGAAGTGTCCTGTTACGATTTCATAAGAGTGATGTGGTCCATTCCGTGCGATCCAAACACAAATATGCATTCAACCTGAATTGTGTAAATGGATGAGAGCAAACGGAAACTGTCGGCGGTCTAGAACAATAGCATACTTTCGCAACACTGTGTGTATGTGTGTGTGTGTGTGTGTGTGTGTGTGTGTGTGTGTGTGTGTGTAGTCCTCTCCGTTTATAAATAAGGAACTCTGTCGAACATTTTCTCAGACAGTGTCCTTCCTGAGATGCAGCTCCCTAATCTCTCCATTGTCAAAACTTTCAATAGCAACGTTCAATAATACGGCTACTTCCAGAGCATTCTGTCATTAATCCTAAAGGCTCTCCCAGCAGAGAGAGGGGTAATACACTACTGGCCATTAAAATTGCTACACCAAGAAGAAATGCAGATGGTAAACGGGTATTCATTGAACAAATATATTATACTAGAGCTGACGTGTGATTACATTTTCACGCAATTTAGGTGCATAGATCCTGAGAAATCAGTACCCAGAACCACCACCTCCGGCCGTAGTAACGACCTTGATACGCCTGGGCATTGAGTCAAACAGAGCTTGGACGGCGTGTACAGGTACAGCTGCCCATACAGCTTCAACACGATATCACAGTTCATCAAGAGTAGTGGCTGGGGTATTGTGACGAGCCAGTTGCTCGGCCACCATTGACCAGACGTTTTCAATTGGTGAGAGATCTGGAGAAAGTGCTGGCCACGGCAGCAGTCGAACATTTTCTTTATCCAGAAAGGCCCATACAGGACCTGCAACATGCGGTCGTGCATTATTCTGCTGAAATGAAGGGTTTCACAGGGATCGAATGAAGGGTAGAGCGAAGGGTCTTAACAAATCTGAAATGTAACGTCCACTGTTCAAAGTGCCGTCAACGCGAACAAGAGGTGATCGAAACGTGTAACCAATGGCACCCCATACCATCAAGTCGGGTGATAGGCAGTATGGCGATGACGAATACGCGCTTCCATCATAATGCTGTAAACAGAACCTGGATTCATCCGAAAAAATGACGTTTTGCCATTCGTGGACCCAGGTTCGTTGTTGAGTACACCATCGCAGGCGCTCCTGTCTGTGATGCAGCGTCAAGGGTAACCGTAGCCACGGTCTCCGACCTGATAGTCCATGCTGCTGCAAACGTCGTCGAACTGTTCGTGCAGATGGTTGTTGTCTTGCACACGTCCCCATCTGTTGACTCAGGGATCGAGAAGTGGCTACACGATCCGTTACAGCCATGCGGATAAGATGCCTGTCATCTCGACTGCTAGTGATACGAGGTCGTTGGGATCCAGCACGGCGTTCCGTATTACCCTCCTGAACCCACCGATTCCATATTCTGCTAACAGTCACTGGATCTCGACCAACGCGAGCAGCAATGTCGCGATACGATAAACCGCAATCGCGATAGGCTACAATCCGACCTTTATCAAAGTCGGAAACGTTGTGGTACGCGTTTCTCCTCCTTACACGAGGCATTACAAGAACGTTTCACCAGGCAACTCTGGTCAACTGGTATTTGTGTTTGAGAAATCGGTTGGAAACTTTCCTCATGTCAGCACGTTGTAGGTGTCGCCACCGGCGCCAACCTTGTGTGAATGCTTTGGCAAGCTAATCACTTGCATATCACAGCATCTTCTTCCTGTCGGTTAAATTTCGCGTGTGTAGCACGTCATCTTCGTGGTGTAGCAATTTTAATGGCCAGTAGTGCACCTGTCACTACCAAACAGTTCTTCGTAAACAAAAGTCCTGTCTAGAATATCTCACGAACGCTGAGGGAAATTCAAATACCAGGAATATAAGAAACTTCCAGACACGCCCCGACTTATCCACCTATCCGCATTAACTGGGAGATGCCATCCATAGCGTTAGCCACCAGTCCCAGCTCCTGGGCCGTACACCGCGCCATCCAGGTGCCATGAGTCTCAGCGCTGGCATGCGCATTGCACCGTTAGGCCGTATGTATAAAAAGACAATGGAATTCATGGCACTGACCTACAGACGAGAAAACTGTGAACGAAAACAGTGCACCATCCCACTCAGGAGGAAAAAACTTGCAATGTTAACAATAATCACGAAAATTAACCTCACTATCCAGAAGAAGCTTCGAATACTGCGTCCCACAGCCGTGTGCCTTTCATGAAATGGAACGAAACCGCTGTACATTGTGCGGGTGGTAGTTGGCTCTGTCCACTCCTGAATGGGGTGTCTTGTAACAAACAATATCTCCAGTACAAAGACCTGCTGGATGGTGAGAGAGTGAGAGTGAGACAGTGTGTGTGAGAGAGAGAGAGAGAGATAGGGAGAGAGAGAGAGATTTGTTTCACTCTGACAGACAAGTGGAGGGCACGGTTCACACCACCTTACAATCGAACAAGGGAATGTATATGTCAAAAAACTACGTTTTTTCAATCGTGAATTAATTTAGCAATATCAACTGCAATATCTGATTTTACACTACAAAAAATGACGATATTTGTGATACTTTTATGCTGAAAAGATCGAGTAGCTCATGAAAATTCCCAGAACTTCATGTATTTTCTCATCGTTTTCGGAATATCACACAATTTAAGCGACTGTTCTCGATATCAATCACATAGCAGTATGCTGCCAATCGCCAGCACAGTATAATTCAGAAGGTAAAGAATGGAAATTATGTCTCTAAAGAGCCGAAACTTCAGCGTAGGACATGCTGCAGACCATTGAGTAGTTAGAAACTTAACTTGCCTGACACGATTTTTACGTGAAAAGTCGAAAATAGAGGAAACTGGTAGTTCCACTCATATCTTTTAACGAATACCGATGTCAATGACGTTACAAATTCAAGATCACCCTTATACTTCACAAAGTCATCTAAGGTTCTAATACTGATAAATTGTTTCTCATGTCTAGAGTATTTCATCTTCTTGATGCAAGGAACACATCACAGCCAATGTTCCCTCAACCAAATAAAGACAGTAGATGCCTAGAACTCCAGTATATCCCACAGGTGAGCAAGAGGCTTCTGGAACTTTCGGACGTGCCGGACCAACGACACAAAGAGAGGGAGACATGTAACAGCTTGTCTCAAATAGGTTCGATACAAAGTAGTCGAAAGCAAGACAACTTCGTACTGTACATACATGACATTTGGTAATGAGCGAAATATCTGAAACAACTCTTCATGACGACTGTGGCTCTGAAAATACAATTTCCCATATACGAGGGTTGGAACTTTAATAGTGGCAACTATTTATTTACAGCTCGTACAAAATAGATATGTGCTTCAAAGTTTTACTAATCTTGTGCCAATAATAGTTCAGTATGCTGAGGTAGCGGTGTAATTATTTATGTGTCTGTGATCTGCTCGAGCACTGTTCCTGGTGCATGTACACTCCTCAGTGGTAGAGCACATTGCTCAATCACACGACGTCATGAACTTAGTAGCTCATTCTAGTTGCAAATTCTTTTCTATTACTTTCATAAAACAACATTTCAAATCTGCAAGGCAGTTTCCAGTTTTAATCTTCAAGGACAACGATGGAAAAGGAGTTGGAAGTTTGCTTTGCACATCTGCAAAGCAGCACAGTGAAGGGTTAATTTTTAATAGTGTGTATTACTACACAGGAATATAAAATTTTATCTAAGTTGTCGTTACAAAGTCTACTGCAGAACTGTCATTCAGTTCTTGTCCTTTCTAGATGTGGGTGATTTTCTCTGATTGGACGAAACCGATAACTGCCTTCCCGACCCACAGGGCGCCGTGTACTTCGCGGTCGTGATGAAACGTGATGGACAAACGGAAGGCGGTGATTAAATTGTCCCATAAGCGTCGTGAGGAGCCCGAGAAAGCTCGACCAACGTGGGCGCGTTCAAGCAGAATCAGACTGCTGAAGAAATTTCTTCACCGTGCCGTTGCTCAGCTCGCACTGGCCTCCGTTTTGTGTCCTGCGCGTCCGTGCACATCACACGTTGCCAAAAATTGGCCTAACGGTAAACCAGTGTTCCGCCGGCGGATGCCGGGCACCGCTGGCTTGTGCTGTCTGTAGCTAAGGCTCTGAAGTTCATTCATTTCGGCGCAGCTGCCACGAGGTCATTTACAAGCGAAGAACTTCATTTTTCCAAACCGTTCGATTTGTCTTTATCTTTGTGTGTTTTTCATAAGCTTGTACTGTCGGTACATCAGCAACAAGTTCCTGTGGTAATCTCCAGCTCGCTGTCGCTATCTGCAGATTCCAGATCATTAACAGTTACAGTATTATCTTCATCCGAAGCGTCAAAATCTAACCCTTCTTCACTATCAGACGGACATTCTAGCCCCATGAAGTCTTCATAAGCCATCGCTTTATGTCATCCATTTCCAAAGTACAATAATGACTCCATTAAACACTTGAACTGGGACAAGAAAGTAGAAGACAGCAGAACCAAATCTGATATCATTCGAGTGTGGACGGGGGCATTATTACACACCGTTACACATATGCAGACGAAATTGATTCATCTAGTATGCTTGTATTAGTAGAAATAAAAGTTGAACTGGACAGTATACTCTCCAAGGGGTACAGAAGCATTATATATATTTTTTTACGTTCGTGTGTTCTTGCTTACAACTACCAAGTCATCAATAGAGAGCAAGGTGTTTCAGACTGATAATGGTGCACAGAGCAACACACATTGTCGCTTCATGAACTCAGTAGCATATTCTAGCAGCAAATTCTTTTCTGTTATTTTCATAAAACAACGTTTCCCATCTGCGACGCAGTTTCCAGTTTTAATCTTCAAGGACGATGATGAAAAAGGAGTTGAAATTCTGCTTTGCACAACTGTGAAGCAGCATACCGAAGGGCTAATTTTTAAAAGTGCTTATTACTATGCAGAAATATAACATTTTATGTAAGTTATCATTACAAAGTCTACTGCAGAACTGTCATTATCGCATTCTGTACCTGTCCTTTCTAGCTGTTGGTGATTTTCTCTTATACACTGTGGTGTACTTGAAGTAATCAACGGGACTATATTCACAGTTCATCCCTTTCCCTGTGTTCCTGCTGGACATTACTCATGTTTTTGTGTTATTACCAAGTGTGATTCTTGCTCTCCTACATTCCTTTGCTGTATTTACCTACACGAAAGTTTATTTATTTCTTCCTTCCACTAATGAAATGAAGAACACATTTTGTGGGGTCTCCCCTGTTCATACTACTTTCTCCTAGATATCTCACAGTTTTATGTTCAGGATAGATTCTACAGAACTAAACTCCGTCCGAACAGGCTTCGGAAGGCACATACCGTCAGCTCTACTGGTCACTAATTCTCAATCAGATAATTCTCAATTGGGGTCACAAGTACACCCCCCCCCCTCCTTGCCAACAGCATTCGGCAGACTCGGATAGTTACCCATCCGAATGCTAACCAAGCCCCACCTTGCTTAACTTCGGGGAACTGGTGTTACCACTTCGGCAAAGCCACTGCAAGATTCTGTAGGGGTCATGGTTAAATTATCTATCCTCTTTGTCCTCACAGGAACAGCTAGGGTGGATATTTATTTTTGGTACTTTACTATCAGTTACATTCATATAGATGTAATACAAGAAGTAGGCGATCTCTCTCTTAGAATTTTCCACTGCTACTTTTATTTTTTGAAAGTAAATGTGATTGGTACGCCAGTTTAATATAGATTTTTCTTTATTTGATTAGTTACTGTTAAGCAACTGTACAGATAGAATCGCATACATATACTAATTTGAAATACCTTCTCTAGCTTTAATATCGAAGTAGTATGAGGACACTGAAATATATTTCTGTAATTAGAATATCTTTGTCATAACGGTAGGTTACGAAAAGCGTCTATAGAAATTCAGCATCCAGTTTTATTCGATTTGCATTCCATGGTCTATCCAATCAATCTCCTAGCTATGCAGCATTTGATATTGTGACACGTAGTCTCAATTTAATGCTCTAAGCCGCGTATGATGACGCAGTGTCTGAATGTGTTACGTCACATGTGATTACATTACGCTCTGAACGAAAAGCGTTTTGTAAACATGCTGTCAGTAGCAAGCTTCGGAACAAAACAGGACTGCCCTACTCCGCATATGCTTTGGCTATGACGCGATTTCGTTACGGCCTCGTGTCTCGACTGCGCATGCGCTACGGGCACACGATAAACTATCTCGCAGTGAAATAGGGTGTGCGGGAGCGGTCCAGGACAGTGTTCGCCATCACAGCGTAGTTCTGTGATTCCTGTCAATGTCTTTGACGCTCAAGCTATATATGTATAATCTTTGATACCGGCGAATGTGTGATGTAAACAAGAAGTCGTCTGTCAAATATTGTATTGTTCGTTGCTTTTTCTGGAAGAAGAATGGACGGACACCAAAAAGAAAATGGAATGCCATACAGTAAAACTGGTGAAAGAGACCAAGATGAAGTGAGTTTGGCTGAATGCCTCTTTATTTATTTATTTATGTTTATTTATCCAAGGATCAGCTCACAATGATATAGGGTTTGTCAAGATAATAACAGTGCCAATCAGTAGGCCAAAATACGACATACAACACACATAACATGCCACAACAGGATAGGACAGTATGATAATCCTTGATGATGGTGACAACAAGTGTGTTGTCATTCTGTAGTTCTTATTGTATCGCGAGGTATTGTATCATAACATCAGGAATTACCAAGTCACATCTCTATGTAAAAGAAATAAACAGCCGCTTGTAACCAATCACACTATAGCCAAGTTTACAGATAAATTTGTAATGTGAATGTAAAGTGACTTGTTCCATACTACGATTAATCATGTAAACAATTCATGGAACTTGAAACTAACCAGCCAGCCTTGCGTGACGCGGTGAATGGGTTTAGGATTTTTAAAATGGAGACGTTATTTTGTTCACACAGTATTATACAAAACACCATGATATTAAATACTCAGTGTTACATGATTATCGCATCGTTCATAAATTACTCAACTGAGTAATGGCATTTTTCACCCAGAGGTTCATATACCTTTCGCTTCCGTGAACCCATCTCCAAGTTTAGCATGTCTCTATCCTTGAGTTTATTGTAGTCGTTCATTCCCCATATACTTGGGTGTATGCTGATAAAGTGTGTTCCAAGCATGAAATTTTCGACTAGTGTGTACAAAGGTGATAATCTCAAAAAAGTGCAACGCATGGATAGGTAATATTTTTAGGTTCTTAAAGAGTGGGAGACAGGATTTTCTCGGAGACGCAGAACAGATTTTTCTAATGATTCTTTTCTGAAATAGTGGGATTCATTAGTGTGACCTGAATCTTCCCTCCCCCCAACAAAAAAAAAATTAAACCCTTTCTAATTTGGATTCAAAGTAGCTAAGGTAGAGCACGTTCCTGCTATTTATGTATGTTGCACCAGGCACCATGTCCACTGCTAAAGCAAGGCTGAATAAAATGAGTGAGCTGCTTCCATAATTTGATTTTTATGTATGATATTGATGTCACTGATATTTGATTGTTTGGTTTTAAATTGAGTAAAAAGGGGGTAACTTTTTTTAAATGTGGATTAGGGCTCGTGTTTTGCCCTTGGAAGGTATGGAAAGTTTTGTTTGTTCAGAAAATTCATTTGAACTGGTACATAGTAATGTTCTTTCAGTAATAAAAATATGAAGGTACTGGCATTTCTGTGTCTAACAAAGACTTTATAGTGTTTATGTTGGGCCATACAATTTAAAAAAAAATAGACATTTATTTGGCAGCTCTTGTAACCCCACATTTTCATTTAACTGAAATATGTTGACTGAAGATGATGATTGCAGTGTTTTGTTGACGTCAGTCATTAAGATGAGGAAATGGCACTGATAAGAATCTGAGAATGACATTTATGGGAAGAACAGAATTTTTGGCAGTACAGAAGCATAAGATTCCACCTGTCATCTTTGACCTATGATGTTTCCAAGGTGGTGGACACCACTGTTCCCAGTGTATACAATACAGCAACTGTAAATTCACCAAATACACCCATGAACAGAGATATTTAACTGTGCACAACATTTCACTTCAGCCACAAAATAAAACTAATGAGGCAGAAAGTAAATGGTCTTGGGTGGGGACAAGCTAAATATAGAGTAATGAAGTCATCATTGTAAAACAGTATCGAAAAATAAACCCAAAATCCTCGAGAATAAACTGGACAAAAAGAACACAAAAAAATCTGGAAGCAAATGTTTCACTTGACCTGTATAGCTCAAAGGAAAGCAATAATATCTGATACCTCCCCCTGGCCCTTCTCCACCCCCCCCCCCCCCACACACACACAAACAAAATAACCATTACTGAAATCCACTAAAAACATTGCTGCCTGTACTTGTACCCAGTTTGAGGAGCAGAAACTTGACTCTGTGTCCTAATTTCCTTACACTGTTGTCAATTTGCATGTTTCGCCAAGTGGCCAACCAACCAATGACTAGTTAACTTAATTGTACCATCCATAGATAGGGGTAAAAAAAGGGGGCCAGCTTTCAAACCACTAACAATGCAACAAACTAATGATTTCAAAACAAAAAATAAATCGGTAGCCAATAACTAATGACACTGAAACAACATACTGCCAAGGAAACAAAAAAACGAACGCCCACAACATTGAGTTTAGTACAACACTAACATCACTGACAATTTATAAATGAGCACCACACTCTTAGTGTGTGCCACCACTTACTCCAACACATCCTTTGCAAACACAATCCATTTCTATCGCACTGCGCCTCAGTGACATCATGCAACACAACTTAGGTATGTCACTGGTCAAAGCAGATGGGTGAAACTGCACCCATCCATTGGCCCAAATTTCTTATTAATTATTGTTTAATGTGCATATTATGTACATTTTTGTGTTTTTTTCCAAAGTGCACACACACAAAATTTTACTTTAGTTGAATAAGTTTCTTCAGTTACAAGTAAAGAAGTTTTATCTAGGCTTTTGTTGTGGGTACTTTTATTTTAAAACCATGACTGTCATTATGATAGGCCACATGTCATAAAAAATTGGCACTAGAAAGTTTTGTAAACATTTGGAATCGGCATGCAATAAAAACTGTATCATAGTGCTTAGCAGTAAAAGCTGTATCAATCGTAAGATATGTAACTGATTTATACCCACATAAAAATACTAGATAAATTTATATCACCATATTCAGAAAACTGTGAAACAAAATAGTTGAAAGTATGGCCTATTATTATAAAGTTGAACTTACACCATTGAGAAGTAAGTGAAAGATAATTTATTGTATTTCATACCTTTGCTTCAAAGTTACTAAAACTGCTTAAACTGTTGTTTAATACAGTATTTTTCTTTCAGAAATTATTGCAGCCATTCAAGTACATCCTGCAGGTTCCAGGGAAGCAAATAAGAGCAAAATTAGCTCATGCATTCAATTATTGGCTTAAAATACCAGCTGATAAATTGAATGCTGTTGGAGACATTGTTCAAATGTTACATAATTCAAGTCTTCTGTAAGTGTGCTTTAAAATATAAAATGCAAATGAGACAGCGTAAAGTAGTATTCTGTAAAAACTTTTCTAATACTCTTTCAGTATTGATGACATTCAAGATAATTCTGTGCTAAGGAGAGGAATCCCTGTTGCTCATTCAATTTATGGGGTAGCTAGCACAATAAATGCAGCAAATTATGTTTTCTTCATTGCTCTGGAGAGAGTATTAGGGCTGGGTCACCCAGAGGCAACCACTGTTTACACTGAGCAACTTTTGGAGCTTCATCGTGGGCAAGGTATGGAACTTTATTGGAGAGATAATTTCACCTGCCCTTCAGAGGAAGAATACAAACAAATGACTATCAGAAGTAAGCAATATTTATATTTATTGTTTTTAGCATTAAACATAAATTGCATGAGTGTATTTTGCTCAACACTTTCATTAAACTGTTCTAATTAGTTGAAGAATTCTGTTAGGTAGTGCACACCTCTTCACGTCAGTTATGACAGTAGTATGTAGAGTAGCAAATGCAGATAATGGGAGGATGCTGACTTGTATTGGGCATAATATTTTTTATGCTATAACTCTTTATAATACGCAATCTTCTAGCCAAAGGTTTGTTGGAACACCACAGTGCTTTACTATGCATGGTCCTACTAGAGATAGAAAGCTGTTGCCTTCCTCCAACCTTTGAACTGTCTTACCCACCCTATTATTGACTTTACTCGTTAGTTTCTGTACTAACAACCATTGCCATAGGTGAAATAAGTGATACGTCAGATAAAAATCCTGATATCGTCAAAACATTTTATGTTGAACAACTATACAATGGTGATCCAAATTCTTTTCATTGTAGCTTCATTTGTGGCAGTAGCTAACTGTATAGTGTTCTGGACCACTGTCTGAATACTAATTATTTTCGGAAGGACTGATTCCTTTTTTTCAACTTTTTTATTGAGCTAAAACTTTCATATAGGTCTGATATATGTCATGCATTGATTTTCCTCAACAACTAGAGCAATAAAAAGTCTGTATTATAATATACTTCCCTATTTGGGAAGGAGGGGGAAAGATGAAAGGATGTGGGTTTTAAGGGAGAGGGTAAGGAGTCATTCCAATCCCAGGAGCGGAAAGACTTACCTTAGGGGGAAAAAAGGACAGGTGTACACTCGTGCGTGCACACACACATATCCATCCGCACATACACAGACACAAGACACATTGGTTATTCCTGGATTAAACAGGGAGTGAGTCCATATTTTTTCAATTAAATTTTTCAGGAGCCCGTCTGTTATGGTAGCACTGTGAAATTGCAAACAACACTATATTTCCATGTGTGGCAAGCACCATACGGTGGTGGACAGAGTGCACATGTAGCAGCATTTAGGGGTCCTTCCGACTTTTACCTCACTACTGCAGCTTTGGGGTGTAAGTTTATCATATATGGTTGCATTTGTTGTCGGATATACTGTTAGGTTTACTACACATGAACTTTTTACCATTTCAAAAACTTTGAGGTGAGGGGAGAGTTTCAAAATATTTCAAAATGTTTAAAAATGTGATTGCACAGTTGCAAAGTACAGTAGCAACTTGTTATATCTCCTACTCTTCCAACTGTGTACTCTGAAAGATAACAAATGCAGTTTCTTCGGGAGGGTTTTCACCATTTCAACGGCCATATTGACACGTATAAAAAAATGTGTGCCTCATATTTTGACCTAGACTGCAACATATTTGCAGTGTATCGGAATCAATGAGTGGCACTTGGATAGTGTTACTTGTGAGTCAAATGCTTTTCAGAAATTAAGAAATACTGCATTGCCTGTTTGCCTTGATCCAAAGCTTTCAGTATGTCATGTGAGAAAAGTGTGAGTTGGTTTTTCACATGATTGATGTTTTTGGAATCCATGCTGGTTGCCATTGAGGAGGTTATTCTGTTCACAACAAATCAATGTCAAGGATATTGGACAATAGTTTAAGGATCATATTTACTACCTGTATGGTAGAGGTGTGTGACATGTGCCTTTTTCCAAGTACAGGGCCATTTTTTGTCAAAGGGATCTATGATAGACTATAGTTAGAATAGGGGCTCCCTCAGCCACAAATTCATTATAGAATTTGACAGTGATTCCATCATGGCCTGGAGCATTGTTCAGTTTTAATGATTTTAGCTGTTCGTCAATACCACTAACACTTATTTCATTCATCTTTTCAGTGGTAGGAGGATTAAATTGGGGCAGTTCTTCTGGATTTTCCTCTTTAAAGGAACATTTGAAAACAGAGTTAAGTATTTCAGCTTTTGCTACCTTCAACTTCAGCTCCTGTCTCATTCGCTAGGGACTGTACACTAACTTTGGTTCCACTAACAGCCTTCACATATGAGCAGAATTTCTTTAGATTTTGTAAAATGTCATTTGACAGTTTTCTGCTGTGGTAGTCATTGTATCCATCACACATTGCTTTCTTGACAGCCAAGTGCATTTCATTCAGCATCTCTCTATCTATAGCTCTATGCTTCATTTTACACCTTATGCAGTAACCTTTGTTTCTTTAGAAGTTTCTTTACAGAGGTTGTGTACCATGGAGATTCCCTCCCATTATGAACTTTTCTATTGGGTACACATTTATCCAGCGTGCGGTCAACTATTCTTTTAAACTCTTTTAAATTTGAGCCAGAGTTCCTCTATATGCTCCTGACTTGTGTTAAAAGTTTCAAGTTCGTTACTGAGATATAACATTACTATTTTTTTGTCTAGTTTACTGAACATGCATATCTTTCTGCTTGTTGTGTACCAAGGCCCCTAACATTGTCATTGTAGGGCAATAATTTATCAGATAGGGCCAGAAACACTGCTAGATCCTGATGAAGCTGTTATATGAAGGGAAATTTTCTCATTAGATGTTTGTAAGGTAATTCAGTAAGACATGGAAAAAAATTCTGCTTAGTGTAATTAATGGCAGCTCTGTTTAAATGTCAATAAATGCAATACAGTGTGAACCTAAACTCTATCAATAGCAGTTCAGAGATTTTCTAGGGATATTTTCCGAGTATTTTGGTGTGAGGGACTCTTTGGTCTCACATGGCTTGTTATAGAGTAATTGGATTTAATTTGATTTCTTACCACCATTTGTCTTTGCATCTCTTCTGCATTGATACTACTGTATCTGCACAGCAGTTCAAATATTAGTGGCATGTGCTCTGTATGTTCTTTGGAAATAGACTAAATTCTGTTCACTTATGATACTTACTGTTGACAACAGTAATATCCACTTTCCTTTTTATTCTTTGCTTTAAAGATTGTAATTAGTACTGCTCAGTTCTCATCTTGGTTTTTCCCCCATGTAATGCTAGTTTTAATTAAGTCATACAGACCTATATGAATATATTAAAAACAAAGATTCCAAGACTTACCAAGCGGGAAAGCGCCGGTAGACAGGCACAATAAAATAACACACACACACACACACACACACACACACACACACACACACACACACACACACACACACACACAAAAATTTCGAGCTTTCACAACTGGAGGCTGCTTCGTCAGGAAAGAGGGAAGGAAAAGGAAAGATGAAAGGATGTGGGTTTTAAGGGAGAGGGTAAGGAGTCATTCCAATCCCGGGAGCGGAAAGACTTACCTTAGGGGGGAAAAAAAGGATAGGTATACACGCGCGCGCGCGCC